>NW_027204682.1:7500-700000 GCF_024711535.1 Dipodomys merriami | reverse complement strand
TCATCCTTTGCCATGCAGAAACTCTGCAATTTCATGTCATCCCATTTGTCCAACCTTTCTTTGATCTGTTGTGTTTCTGGGTCTCTTTTAAGAAAAATTTGACCTATGCCAAGGAGACTTAGAGTTTCTCCAATTCCATCCTGTAATGTTTTCAGAATGTCAGCTTGGATTCCAGGTCTTTGATCCATTTGGTGTTGATTCTGCTGCAGGGTGATATATAAGGGTCTAGCTTTAGTTTTCTACAAGTAGTTAACCAATTTTGCCAGCATCATTTACTGAAAAGGCTGTCTTTCTTCCATTCTATTTTTTTAGCTCTCTTAGCGCAGATTAGATGGCTATAGGTCTGTAGGTTCATTTCTGTAATTTCAATTATATTCCTTTGTTCCTGAAATCTGTTCTTGTGTCAGTATCAAGTTGTTTTGATTACAATGGTGTTGTATTAGAGTTTGAAATTTGGTATGGATATTCCTCCAGCACTTTTTTTTTCTGCTTTTGATGATTTTTGCTATTCAGGATCTTTTATTTTCTGTATGAATTTTTGGATTGCCTCTTGTCCTTCCTTCAAGAATGAAGTTGGAATATTGATAGGTGTTGCATTGAATTTGTAGATAGCCTTGGGAAATATTGCCATTTTCACGATGTGGATCCTTCCAATCCAAAAGCATGGGAGGTTTGTCCACTTTCTAATTTCTGTTTTGATTTACTTTTTCCGGTTTTTAAAGTTTTCATCAGCCAGGCACTGATGGCTCGTGCCTGTAATCATAGCTACTCAGGAGGCTGTGATCTGAGGATCATGGCTCAAAGCAGGCCAGGGCAGGAATGTCCATGAGACTCTTATCTCCAATAAACCACTAGAAAACCAGAAGTGGTGCTGTGCCTCAAGTGATAGAGCACTCGCCTTGATCTGAAGAGCTGTGGGACAGCACCCAGGCCCACAGTTCAAGACCCATGACTGACAAAATACAAAAAAGTTTCATCATAAAGATCCTTCACTTTTTGGTTAATTCCTAGGCGTATTTGGGGGGGGGGGTCATTATAGATGGAGTTGTTTTCCTTGTTTCAGCCACACTTTTCTCATTGTTGGATTAGAGAAAAGCCATTGTCTTTGAAGGTTAATTTTGTAACCGGCTACTTTGCCAAAGTTTTGAATCATTATCAGTAATTTGGGAGTGGAGTCCATGAGATACTTTAATTACAAGATCATGTCATCTGCAAAGAAGGAGAGTTTTACTTCATCTTTCCCTATTTGGATCCATTTTATGTTTTCATCTTGTCTTATTGTTATAGCTTGGCATTCTAATACTAAATTGAAAAAAAAAGTGGAGAGAGTGGACATCCGTGTCTTCTTCTTCTTTTATTGTGAAAAAACCGTTCAGAGGGGTTAAAATTACATGGGCAAAATAATAAATACATTTCTTATCAAGCATTGTAGCATCCTCCTTTGTTTCCACTTCCCATCCCTTCACATCCTCCCCCAATGTCCACCCAATCCTCCCCCCCCCTGCGCACCAAACTTGTAAAGTTCGTTTTGACATAACGACTTGTACATCTCATTGTTGCAGTGCAATGAGTCCACCTGTATCCCTATTTAAATTATTTGTTTTTCCCCTTCCCCTCCACAAATTATAACACCATCAAATACAGTGAAAGCAGGGGTTATACTGTCGGGGAGGGACATACAAAGCAACCAAGAAATAATCTTGCAAATGTGTTAGAAACAATCGCATGAAAGAAAAAAAAACACTTGAATACGTATTTTAGGGTTCATTTCCCTAACATCAAATTATCTGAATATTTCTGCTCGATTCAGACATATACTAGATATTGCTAATAAGGGAAATGATGGGACCTATGTTTCTTTGGCCCTGGCTTACTCACTTAATATAATTTTTTTGTCCAAGCCTTTCCATTTCTTAACAAATGGGGCAATGTCATTCTTTCTGATGGAGGCATAGAATTCCATTGTGTATATATACCATATTTTCTTGATCCATTCATCTACTGAGAGGCATCTGGGTTGGTTCCATATCTTACCTGTAGTAAATAATGCTGCAATAAACATAGTTATGATGGTAGATTTAGTGTGGACTTGTTTGTCAACATTTGGTTAATGATGCACAGGCCGTAATTTTCTTAATAGAGACCCAGAAACACAACAGATCAAAGAAAGGTTGGACAAATGGGATTGCATGAAATTGCAGAGCTTCTGCATGGCAAAGATCATAGCTAGCAAGATCAATAGAAAGCCCACAGTTTGGGAGATGATCTTCACTAGCCATACAACGGACAAGGGTCTCATATATAAAATATACCTGGAACTCAAAAATAAATAAATCCCCCAACAACAAATCTTCAAAGAAACAACTGCCTAATAAGTATGTGGGCTAAAGACTTAAAGAGAAACTTCTCTGAAGAGGAAAGAAGTATGGCCAATGGACACATGAAGAAATGCTCAACCTCCCTAACCATGAAAAAATGCAAATCAAAACAACATTGGATACCACCTCACTCCAGTTAGAATGGCTACAATCAAGAACTCTAATAACAACAGCTGCTGGAGTGGATGTGAACAGAAGGGAACCTTACTGCATTGTTGGTGGGAGTGTAAACTTTTCAACCACTTTGTAAAGTAGTATGGGATTTCCTCAAAAGACTCCACATATAGCTCCCCTATGACCCAGCAATCCGTTGTATCCTTCTTGATTTAAGAGGAAATGGCTTTAGTTTTTCACCATTAAGTATAATGCTGGCTGTAGGTTGGTTATATACAGCCTTTATTCTATTGAGGAATGTTGCCTGGATTCCTATTTTTTCCAGAGCCTTCATCATAAAGGGTTTGTTGTATGTTGTCAAATGCTTTGTCTCAAACAATTGAGATAACCATGTGGTTCTTATCCTTGTTCTTGTTGTTGCGATGTATTATATTAATTGATTTGCGTATATTGAACCAAGTTTGCATCCCTGAAATGAATCCTGTTTGATTGTGGTGTATTTTTTTTTTTTTTTGGATGAATTGTTGAAGTCGATTGACCAAAATTTTGTTGAGAAATTTTGCATCAATGTTCATCAAAGAAATGTGTTTAAAGTTCTCTTTTTTGATGAGTCACTGCCTGGTTTGGGGATGAGGGTTTTGGTGGCCTCATTAAATAAGTTCTGTAGTGAACTTTCTCTTTCAATTTCATTGAAGAGTTGGAATAGTATTGGTGTAAGCTCTGTTTTGAAGGCCTTGTAGAATTCTGATGTAAATCTGTCTGGTCTTGGGCTTCTTTTAGATGGGACTTCTCTTATTGCTGTTTCTATCTCAATGTTTGATATGGGCCTGTTAAAATGGCTTAACTCATCTTGCTTTAGTTTCGGCATGTCAATATTTGCTATGAAAAGGTCCGTTTCTGCCAAGTTTTCAAACTTACTAGCATAGTTTTGGGAAGTATTCCCTTTTAATGTTCTCAATCCTGGTTGTTTCTCTGGTGATGTTTCCATTCTTATCTCTGAGTTTATTTATTTGGGTGAGTTTTCTTCTTTTTCTGATAAGATTTGTTAAGGATCTGTCAATTGTGTTAATTTTTTCAAAGAAGCAACTCTTGGTGTTGTTGATTCTATTTTTTTTTTTGGTTCTAATTCATTTAATTCTGATTTAATTTTAATTATTTCTTTCTATCTATTGGCTTGGGGTTTATCTTGCTGCTCTTTTTCAAGGAGGTTCAGATGTGTCATTAAATTGTTGGCTTCATATCTCTCCAACTTGCCTCTGATTACTGCCTTTTCTTTGTCCCAGAGGAGCTGGTAATTTGTGTGTTCGTTTTGTTGAATATCATGAACACTTGAATTTTCTTTCTAATCTCTTATGCGACTTACTCATGATTCAACAGTATTTTGCTCAGCATCCATGTGTTACAGGACTTTCTCTGGTGGTTTTGGCATTGAATTCTAATTTTATTTACTGTGGTCTGAGAGAATGCAAGGTATAATTTCAATATTTCTGAATTTGGACTTTTGTTTTGTGACCTAAAATGTGGTCAGTTTTTGAAAATGTTCTATGTGCTGCTGAGAAAAACGTGTATCCTGATAATGCTGGGTGAAATATTCGTTAGATGTCTTTTAAATCTAGTTGATCCTTGCAGTTGTTTAGATCTGCAGTTTATTGTGTTTTTGCTGAGTTGATCTATGTACTGGGGATAGTGGTGTGTTAAAGTTCCTAAGAATTAATGTCTTTGGATCTATGTGAGCTTTGAGGGAAGTATTGTTTCTTGGATAAATTTTCGTGCTCCTTGTTTGGCAAATAGATATTTAGAATTGTAATATCCTCCTGAAGGGCATTCCCTTAATTAGTATGTATCGACCTTCTTTTTCTCTTCGCACTAATTTTAATTTGAAGCCTATTTTATCTGATATTAGGATTGCAACTCCCACCTGTATATGAGGGACATTTGCTTGGTAGATTGTGTTATAGTCTTTCACTTTAAAAATATGTTTGTTTTTATGGGCAAGTGTGACTCCTGAAGGCAGCAGATAGATGGATTTTGCTTTTTAATCCAACTAGACAGTCTATGTCACTTAATTGCTGAGTTAAGTACTGTAATGTTGAGCAATAGGACTGAGAAGTATTTTTTTTATTGTGGAAATGCCATACAGATGGTTTCCATTACATGGACAAGATAATGAGTACATTTCTTATCAAGCATTGTTGCCTCCTCCTTTGTTTTCCCTTCCCATCCCTTCCCATACCCCTCTTACCTAATCCCCTCCCCCCACCAAAGTTGTAAAGTTAATTTTTCATCATAACAACTTCTACATTTCATTGTTGCAATGGTTCCACCTGTGTTCTTATTTAAACGATTAGTTTTTTTCCCTTCCCCTGTACAAATTATACCAACATCAAATATAGTGAAATCTGGAGTTATTTTTTGTTATGTCGAAAAACGAACTTTACAACTTTGTCCCGGGAATGAGGGAGGGAGGGAGTGGGGATCAAAAATGTTTATCCATTAATATAATTCAAATACCAATCAAAAGTAATTTTATATAATCATTACAAGTGTCATTTTATTACTATCATAAAACAGAATAAAATACCAGTCCCAATTATTACCTACGTATCATTAGTCTTAATTCCTAATCATTACCTAAATATCTTAAAAAATCGAAATAGTCATGTCTTTAACATAGAGATAATATTCTATCCTTTTTACTTAACATTTTCCAGGGGCATATATTCATGTTTCTTTTTCTTTAATTTATTTTATTTTATTTTTATTTTTTGTGAACATAATGTACAGAGCGGTTAAAATTACATGGGCAAGATAATGAGTATATTTGTTATCAAGCATTGCAGCCTCCTCCTTTGTTTACCCTTCACATCTCTTCCCAGCCTCCCCCTGAACCCCCACTCAATTCTCGCCCCCCCACACGCACCAAAGTTGTAAAGTTCTTTTTCGACATGACAACTTGTACTTTTCATTGTTGCAAGGGGCCCACCTGGATCCTTAAACGACTTGTTTTCCCCCATCTCCTCCACAAATTATACTAACATCAAATATAGTGAAAGCAGGGGTTATACTGTGGGGGAGGGACATATAAAGCAACAAAGAAATAATCTTATAAATGGGTTAGAAACGAATGCATGAAAGAAAAAAAAAACATTTAAATACATATCTAAAGGTTCATTTTCCTTGCATCACACTAAAGCTACCAGCACAACTATGTTTGTTGCAACATTATTTACTACAGCTAAGATATGGAACCAACCCAGATGCCCCTCAGTAGAAGAATGGATCAAGAAAATGTGGTATATATACACAATGGAATTCTATGCCTCCATCAGAAAGAATGACATTCCCCCATTTGTTAGGAAATGGAAAGGCTTGGAAAAAATTATAATAAGTGAAGTAAGCCAAGCCCAAAGAAACATAATTCCCTTGGTTTCCCTTATTTGCAATATCTAGTATATGTGTGAGTCAAGCTGAAAAGGTCAGATAATATATTCATGTTTCTAAGAAATGTTCACAGCAGTTAAAAATGCTTTCGTGAAATTATTGTGATGCATGTTGTTATTGTTGTTCTTTGCAAGGCCTGGACATTGTCCCTAAGCCTTTTTGTACTCAAGGCCAGCACTGTACTACTTGAAGCAAAGGGCTAATTGCTGTTTTTGAGTGGTTAAATGGAGATAAGAATCTAACATGAACTTTTCTGTCGGGGATAGATGTGAAAACAGCTGTTAGATCTCAGCAGCCAGAGGAGCTAGAATTATAGCTGTGAGTTACTGGCACTGGGTTTGACGATTTTTTTTTAATTTTGATTATGTTTTAAGATGTTTGTTTCACTGTAATAGACACAATTCTATACATTAATTTATATATATATATATATATATGATGACAAATTCCCTCTAAAAATGTATGAATTTCTACACATAACATTTATACACACACACACACACACACACATACACACACACACATATATATTTCTGAATATATAGACTCCCCCAAAAACTTATATACTACTATTTTTATCCTTTTCATTTCAAAGATACATAGTCTATTTTTCCAAAATTTTCCTAGAGTAAAATGACTAATATTTCAATAGAAAGTAGAATATATTATTTTCAAGGTAATTTTAGATATACACATGATTTTGTAGTAATAGTTATAGTATAATACTTGAAAAAATTCTGTTCAATCCCTAAAATATTTGTGTGTAATGACAGGAAGATTGGAAGTTAATTCATACCGGTTAGGAATGTGCAATGCTTCAAATATCTGTTCAATAATTTGTTACAAGAACGTAGTCAAGCTACGTGATATGGCTTAGTTTTTCTCTTTCTTAATTTATTCAAAAATTTAACATGGATGCATGCACAGTGGTAATATTAAAATTAATAATCAAAATACAAATAATACAAAATCATAGACACATACCCGGCTTTCAATAATTAGCACTTATTATGCTAATAATAATTTTGTTGAAGATGATGGTGACCAGAGTGACCCTGATAATGACAATGTTATGATTGAAAAGGAAAAATTTTTAGACATGTTTGAAGCTAGATTTCCCACATTGAATAGATAATAATAAACAGAGTTGGATTACATACAATAAGAATAACATGGTTCCCCTTATTTGCAATATCTAGTATATGTATGAGTCAAGCGGAAAAAGTCAGATAATGTGATGTTAGGAAAATGAATCCTTAGATAGTTATTTTAATGTTTTTTTTCTTTCATGCATGTGTTTCTAACGCATTTATAAGATTATTTCTTTGTTGCTTTATGTGTCCCTCCCCCACAGTATAACCCCCGCTTTCAATATATTTGATGTCAGTATAACTTGTGGAGGAGATGAGGAAAAACAAGTCATTTAAGGATTCAGGTGGACCTGTTGCAACAATGAGAAGTACAAATTGTCATGTCAAAAACGAGCTTTACAATGTCGGTGGGGCGGAGGGGGGGAAGGATTGGGTGCGGGGGCACGGGGGAGCCTGGGAAGGGAGGTGAAGGGTCAACAAAGGAGGAGGCTGCAATGCTTGGTAAGAAATGTATGAATTATCTTGCCCATGTAATTGTAACCCCTCTGTACAGTATATTCACAAATAAAATAAACTTTAAAAAAAGAATAACAAGAGGAGAATTTCAATATGAAAAAATACAATCACATAATCAGGTGAGACAGTAAATCCCTAATGTTATTCTTGCAGTCTCTGTAATTTATATTCACTTTTCTTGGTGGTATTATTTGCTTATAAATAAAATCGTTTATTTCCACATGTTTATTATCCCACATAGATGAAATATAAGCTGAGTGCTTTGTTATCAAATGATCTTGTTTTTTCTAGCCTTGGGAACTTAGGAGAAAGACTTTCACCACCCACATAGCCAGTGGCTTAGTTATATGTCCTTAGAAGTTAACAACGCATACCTCAAGCATGCTTCACTCATTAGGCAGAAATCCTTGTTCAGTTTTAGTTTTTATCCAGTTCACTGAAGAAAATTTATGTATAAATTTATGAAGAACACTTGGCAACACAAACAGCAATAAGAAAATTTTGATGGACTAAGATTAGTTTTCAACCTAGTGTGATTAGTTCAAGTAACATCCTCATATAGATACTATTCAATATTTTCCAGTGATATGTTGAGTATGTTTTTCAATGCAACTGTATACACATGACCCAATTTACATAATACCACTTACATATCTGTAGTTACCTTAAAAGGACACAGCTCTGAGAGCCAGAAGGTACAATTTATTTTTATTTCTGCATGAAACAATTTGTGACTTGATACCAACAAACTGAATTTGACTCTTTCCTTATTTGTAAGCTAAGGTGGAAAATGTAAGGACTCTTCACTTTTCTTTTTTCTTGCTCTAGGAGTAAGCAAATGTATTCTTCAATATTTCTGGTAGATTACATCCATTTACAGATGAGAAATGTAAGGCCAACAGTCAATGTAGTGAGTAAATAATGATACTAGAATTTGTGGCTGAGCTCTTCCCTCTGCATACATACAAGGAGCAGTAATTTGTTGATGGAGAGGACCAATATGAAAAGACTATGAGGAAAACACATACTTTGTAAATAGTTGATTAAGACTAAGTGACCAGTGATGAGTACATGAAACAGACTTGTGTCAGGGGCATAAAAAGGAGTACATACAAATCATATTAGTGCTGGGCGCCAGTGGCTGATGTCTGTAATCCTATCTACTCAGGAGACTGAAATCTGAGGATCACGGTTCAAAGACAGCCCGGGTATTAAGGTCCATGAGACTCTGATCTCCAATGAAAACCACTAGAAAACTTGAAAATGATGCTGTAGTTCAAGAGGTAGAGTGCTCGCCTTGAGCTGAAGAGCACAAGGACAGCACACAGGCCCAGAGTTCCAGCCCCACGACCAACAAAAAAAAAAAAAAAGAAATAAAATTAGTAACAGAAACTGAGAAAATCTTGATCATTCATCTTATATAATGGGTGGAGTAGAAGGGTAAGTAGAAATCTAAAGTGTTCTACATATATGGCTAGGCAAATGTGTTAGTGATATTCTTGGTGATAAGGATTACAGGTGAAAATGATGGATTTAGGGGAAAGAACTCTCCAATAGTTCTAAAATTTATATTAAACAGATGCAAAGATAGGTCTGTTTAGATATCATCAAAATATCCATGACCATGACTATGAAAAATAATGATAAAATTGGGGGCATTATTAAAGGGAAGACGAAAAGGACAGTTATGACATAAGTGTAGCAATATGAGCACCAGTGTGGACAAGATTGGAAGAAAGAGATAAGGAAACAAGAAAGTAATAAAAACAGATTTACAGAAGAAAAGAAAAGAAAGAATTTGCAGGAAGAAAAGGTCAAAACTGATACAGAGACATTGAAGGAAATATGCTATTTGGATTTGAAAACTAAAAGGACATAGACAAGTTTTTTGTTTTTTGGGGTTTTTTTGTTTTTGTTTTTTTTTAGGGGGAGGGTGTCCGGTCATGAGACATGAACTCTGGGCCTGGGCACTGCTCCTCAGCTCTTCATCTCAAGGCTAGTGCTCTACCACTTGAGTCACAGCGCCACTTCCGGTGTTTTTTCTTTTTGCTTATGTGGTGCTGAGGAATCGAACCCAGGGCCTCAGGTATGCAAGGCAAGCACTCTACCACTGAGCCAACTTCCTAGCCCGATAGACAAGTTCAATAAGAACAGTGTTTTGGTGAACTGGTAGAGATGTAAGTCATATTGATGAAATTTTTAGATATGAATGTGAAGCCATAAAATTCTAGATCCATGAATTCAACAGATCATGTTGATTTTAAATGTTGGGAACAAATGCTTTTATCCTGACCTTAGAAGTATTATACAGATGTAACTGTCATGACTTTTACTTAGATATATTCTGTGAATATTTTTGAAGACTGTTTAACCAGGAGATTATGGATTGAACTATAGCACAGACAAGCCTAATTTGCCCTACAGTTCCAATGAGTGATCCATGTATCTACATCAGTTTGGAATTTTATTGAAATATTGTTAGATATGTTTGGTTATCTTATCAGGCTATTGGTTATAAACATAGGACAAGGACCACCAAGTAAAGGTTGAACATACAGTTTTGCTGATGTTACTGAAGACTCTGCAAATTGATTCTTCTTTAGAATAGAAAATGCCTCAATAGCCATTGATACGTCATAACTGTCATATACTCTATTTAAATATAATTCTTGTTAGAGATATCTCCATGCTGAAATAACCCTCTCAATGAACCTGCCACAAATTCTTATATGTAGAAAGTGCTCTTATAAAATTCAAGCTTTTATTGAATGGAAGAGTTCAGACATTACCCTCACCACAAGGACTAAATGCCTAAAAAGATAAGACATTTTATTATAATGCCTTTCTTTCATTTTCTGATAAACATATGCATTTAGGGAAGGATTCTGATGTAACAATAATACAATGGTGACTTGTAATAACACAACATCTAGGATCTACTGTTAATTCAGTTACTTACTAATTAGCTCCAAAGTGTGTGGATATTTATATTTCTCCTGGGTAAACTAATGAGCTCCAAGAAAATATCCCTAAGGAGCCTTTCAATTCAGATATCACTATTTGTCGCAAAATGCCTTAAATTCTACACCCTCTACTGTGGGCATAGAGTTATACTGTGGAAATTTTCTCCTCAGAGGGTGAGTACTACCCTATTGGTTAACATGGACAAAGTACCTTCATACATAGACTGGGTGTTTGCAAACAAGAAGTGGTAGTTGAACAATGTTCTTAGCAGTTTGTACAGAAGAAATGGAAATAGAGCAACTGTGAAATCAAAAGGAACATGCAAAAAGACAAAGGTACAAAGTAGAATGTGCCAAGGAAATGCTGATGTACAATTTCAAATAATGTGCTCAGGTGTGAGGGTGTGTTCAAAGAACAGCATCAGATAATATACTTGGATACCTTGAGAAAAAACTGCATTAAAGGATTCTGGGATTATCATGCAAGTACAAACTCATTACACTGAGTAATCAGTCACAACATCATTAATTTAGGGAGTATTTTCCAAGAGCATACTGAGAAAAAGAGGACTCATCACAATTATTGTTCAGGTTGAAGTAACGACAATCACATAAAGTTTCGTATAAGTCTTCATTTTTTTGGAGCATTACAGTGGGAAAAAGCCAAGTAAATAGTTTGCATGTATCTAAAATAAGTGGGACATATTATATTGCTCTGTCTTTAACTTGGAAGTTATATTGTACTCTAAGTTGGGACAATGATCTGTTTTCAGTTATTTTCTTCTCTTCCCCTTATTTTTCCCTTCCACTTAAAGAGACATACTTGAGCTTGCATTTTAAATCCTTCAAAATTATCTGAATTTCTCCATACTTCTCGCAGACTCCTATATCTTTCTCAAGGGAATATATTTTCACTACCATTTTTTATCCCATATGTTATTGGATATCTTCCTGCCTAATTCAGTGCAAGATACACATTAGACTTATCCATATATCTCAACACTTGTACCACCATAAAATCCTATCTTACTTAGAAATCATGATTTTAGTATGTCTGGGGAGGTGACATCTGCCATTTTTGAATGACCATAATTGATACTTACATGCAAGCATGTTTTAAACCAATATGCCTCTCAGAAGATGAATGAATCGGCATGTCCATTGCGGCGCTTTGGGCTGTGGCAGGGATGAGGAAGAAAAATGGTTGGCTGCCCTCGGTTATTAATCCTGGGCCCCGGGGCTGGCCAGATGGAGAGTTTCCCTGCATAGAGTAAGCATTTTTATAGTTATTCCTTTATTGCCTATTTTTGATCTACACACTCTTGTCTAGTGCTTTCCTTTTTTACATTTAGGGCAAATTCCTGTTCCTCTCTTGTTAACATTAGTAGCCGTTTTACAATTCTTCTTTATATGTCCCATTTGACCACACCCAAAACATTTAGATTAGAGGGTTTGGTTTGTAAAGCATGCCAGGTAGTGGGCATAGTTTCACCAAACAACTGCATAAACCGGGATTCAGATGTAATGTCTTTACACGCCATTAAATATGTATTTACATCCTCAGATTCTTTAATAGTCAATAGGGCTCATCTACAGTCCTCATTAACATTCTCATAACCAACATGCCCAGCAGTTGTTGCTGTGCAGCTACTCCCACAACAATAAGTTCCAAGGTCAGTTTCAATCCTGATAAAAATTCAACATAGCGTGTATTAAGTTTTTGAATTACTTTAGTCCAGGGGCCATAATGCTCTCCTACAAGCCGAATCCTCTTCCATGCCTCAATACCTATGTCTCGTAACTACTCATGGATCTCTTCAGGGGAGTTCACTTGTATATGAGCATCTGCATATTGTTCTGTTCTACTCAACATGGGAAAGGTTATGACCCACAGGTGCGGATTATTGCTCTGCACATTTTGCTTAGTCCTTTCTGTACATTACTCAGTAAACCACATTTGCCATTGTAGGTATTCAGGATCCTTAATTAGGCTCTACAAAGCATCTTCCAATCCTCAAGAGCAAAATTATTGTAATGTCGGGCAACCCCATTAAGCAATTCCTTAACATAAAGAGACTGAGTACCATACAACGTCACTGCCTTCTTAAGTTTACCAAAATCATTGACAGCAACACCTTCATATCTGCCTGGTAGAGCTAAACCATTCATAGGGGGTGGTCAAATTACAGGATAAGAAAAAATATGCATTTCATCATCAAACTCACTGTCTAAGCCTTCTGTTTTGTGATGGAGTAACACGGTAAAAATTGCTTCCGCAAGCGGCGGAACAGAAGGCTGTTTTACTCTCACTTTCTCAGATTCTCTTTCACTCTGCTAATTTCTAACTCCATATGTTGTAATCTTGATAAAAATCAATTCCATTTGCTCAGACATTCTATTTATGCTTTCAGATTGTTCCTTTTCAGGCTTCTTTACCTCTTGTTTTTTCTCTGTTAATTGTGATGCATCCTTATCTATTGCGTCCTTAACCTCAGAGTCCAATTCTAAATCTACAATAGAAGGGGTGGCCTCTTTTCTCATTTAAAGCTTTAAAAAGGGTATGTAAAACAGAACAAATGGACCAAAATTTAACAGGAATCCTTTCCCCTTCTCGAACAGCTCTTTCTACATTATATTTTACTCATTTCCAATTATCAACATCTAATGTCCCTTCAACGAGGAACCAAGGATTCCATTCTCTAACTACATTAATACACATTTCTTTGTCAAAAGAAGAAATAGTTACACCATAAGCAGCAAGTAAATGTTTTAGCATATGTAAGTACGGAGTAGATTTAACTTGTCCCATCACCCTGTAATTTAAAAAGTACTTACCTGAATATATCTTCCTGAATTCAACACTGCAGGGTCCCTGTTTGGGTGCCAGTTGTCAACGTCTAAGGTATTGGAGTCCCTGGGTAAGGGTCAAAAATCACCAGGACACAGGGGATACAGAGTGCAAACAGCAATTGCCACTGCATGCTGTGCTTTATTGCTAGTGGGTATTTAAACACAAGCAAGTATTATCTTTGCCAAGATTTAGTCAGGAGACATTCACACAAAGAATTTCAACAGCTACAATTTTGCTTAAACTATGAGACAATGTCTTTGTATATTTTTATCTAAACTATTATAGAGCAACGTCAAACCACTTTCCTGTACTCAGGAAAATGCTTGACTAGCTGTTTGTCTATGCTTAAGTAAGCAGAAGAGCTACTTCCACAGCTCCCAAGAGTCTGACAAGAGCTTTGAGATAGAGAGAACATGTTCCCTCTATAGCCTGGCATGCCAAGAGCTTTCCACATACACAAACACAGTCCTCAGATAATCCTGAGGCCTGAGCCTGCATCAATCTGCCCCTCCAAAACAGACCCTGAGGCTTCACACAGATTGTCTCACCAACTCTTCTATTACTTTAAGCAAAAACAAAGCAAAGCAAAGCAAACAAAATAGACTTTATGGTTAATTAAGCTGCTATTAAAGATTCTAGGCAGAACTATACTGTTAAAATGATGAGTTAGTAAATATGTTTTGTAGATACTGATCTCACATGTGTCATAAAAATAACCATAGATTCGTAACTAGAAACTCTGAAGTGTAAAGTATATTATTTAGGTGAGTTTCATTAGGTACCCAATGAAGAGAACACCACACGGTATTCACTCAGGTAAAGTAGTTTATTTACTGAAATGCTGCCCATGCCATAAATGGGGGAAAGTCATGTAAAAAAAATGGGGTGACCTAACCTCAGGCAAGGATGTATCTATGTGAAGAACCAGATGAGGTGTGGCTATTTGAGGGAAACTCTGGCCACACTGGATCTGGATGTGACTTCACGTTCTGGGACTCACCTCTGGTCAGATGGAAAGTGTGACCAGAGGTTGACCAGGTTGTGACTTAACAGGATGGGGAGGTGGCTGCCTTCAGGTGTGCCAGATACTAGGCAACACATGAAGGGTTGAAACTTAGCCAAGAAGTGGGAAGGTGTCTGAATAGGGTCTGCATGGCCTGGGGCAGACCTAACACCAAATACAGGTAGTACCTCTGACATATAACTCCTTACTCCAAACAATTCATTCTCAATCATTTTCTTTCTTTGGTTTCTTTCTTTCTTTCTTTCTTTCTTTCTTTCTTTCTTTCTTTCTTTCATTCATTCTTTCTTTCTTTCTTTCTTTCTTTCTTTCTTTCTTTCTTTCTTCCTTCCTTCCTTCCTTCCTTCCTTTCTTCCTTCCTTTTCTCCTTTCCCCTCTATCACTTTTATTTTTTTGGTCGGTCATGGGGTTTGAACTCTGGGCTTGGGCACTGTCCCTCAGCTCTTGATCTCAAGGCGGGTGCTCTACTGCTGGAGCCTCAGCGCCACTTCTGGTTTTTGAGTGGTTTATTGGAGATAAGGGTTTCATGGACTTTCCTGCCAAGTCTGGCTTTGAACCTCAATCCTCAGATCTCAGCCTTCTGAGTAGCTAAGATTACAGGTGTGAGCCACCAGTGCCCAGCTCTCTCTATATATCTCTCCCCTCTTTCACTCACCCTCCCTCTCTCCCCTACCACTGTATTCTCAACTCTCAAATAATGAACACATGCTGAGTTGAACTCACAAGCTGGGAGAGCAGCTTAATTGGCATATGTGAAATTTATTTAATGTTTCCTTACACCTCTACCACAGGTCACTGGAATCAAATAATGAACACTCAGCAGCATGGCATCTTAAGCCATTTGGAGGAGGAAAGCAAGCATGCTCACTGCATTCGAGGAAGGTGGGGCAGACTCCTCCCTCCTTTTGCTAAGACTCAGCCCAGTTTCTACATTTGTAGAGGTGACTGCCTCCAAGTGTCCCAGTTACCCAAGTGACACAAGTACTAGGCAGAGACTTAGCCTCTTGTGGTTCTGAGATTAATGGCATGATTCAACATGATCCACTAGTTTGTTGAGATTGGGACTTCTTAAGTTTTTGGTTAGGCTATGTTCAAATTGTGATCTATTTATTTCTGATTGCTAACCAGGATTATAGATGTGAACCAGCACATCAGACCATTCAAAGTTCTCTATCCCACATGGAAGACGTGAAGTTTATTTTACCAAATGACATACAAGTTGACAGACAGTAAAAGTAAGTCCTTACTCCTGGTCAAGATGTGTTATCAATGTAAAACAAAATTACTTAGCAAAATATCTGACTACTGTGATTATACTTTCAAACTTACCCTACACTTTAATATCAAATCACCTACATTAGCCAATGATTCACTCAAATTACCTGTAATCATTTATGTCTGTCCTGTCTTCTAGAAGTAGGGAGAACTGGAGCTCACATAATTAACTAAAGTGGTTGAATTTGAGAGGATCACAGTGCTAAATCAGTCTAGGAAGGAAAATATCACCAATATCAAACTACTAGGTAGGGATATTGGAATGCAATCATGATCCCTGTTTTTTGGGCTGGGTGTAAAATTTGCTACTCTATGAGTAAAATAACTTAAACAAGAAAGGATTGGTGAAATGTCTCCAGTGGTGGAATGCTTGTCTGGCAAACACAACATCAAAACTCAAATCAACTTCCTAAAGATAAAATAAGAAAAGGAAAAAAAAAGAACAACTCATACTGAGCATGTGTTCAATGTAAATATTTACACTAAATTATTGTAACTATTAATACTATCATTTCTAGGAGCACACACATTTTGTGTGAAGACTAAATGAAAAAAATGACACCCTATATATAAAGCTTTGGTAAATTACCTAGCCATACATAACCATACAGTTCAGTGGACAGATACAGCTGATATATATTGCACACACATGTATTATATTAAGTGACATATAAATGAAATAAAAAATTTATAATGAATAAATTTAGTGAGCAGATAACTTTTCCAAAGTATTACTTTACCTGTATCAGTTCATGTCTTAAAGTCTCCAATGCTATACCACACTTACATGGTTGCTGATCCCCTTCAGCTTTTTTATGATATTGTTTTTTTCTTTGTTTTTCAGGTGAAAAACCTGCCAATAAATATACTTTCATGACATTATTTCTTTAGAAAATGAAAAGCACGTTGTGTTAGCTGGCTCTTTATGTATCATCAAAATATTTTTTTTTTAATTTCAAGTACATATTGTCTTAGATCACACTCATTCTCTTCCAATAGTACCTATGGGAAGGAGAAAATGAAGGATTATTCTGTTAATTTGGGAGTTTCTCTTATTAATAACTGCAATAAATATGAAAATGCAACTCTGAAATTATTTAGAGATGTAATTTGAAAGTTACATTTATACACACTCATGTTACTCCCTCAACTAAATCACAGAGCTTAAAATAAGTGGCATTTTTAGCTGGGTGCCAGTGGCTCATGCCTGTAATCTTAGCTACTCAGGAGCTGGGATTTGAGGATAGTAGTTCAAAGCTATCCCAGGCAGGAAATCTATGACACACTTACTTCCAATTAACCACCAGAAAATCAGAAATGCCACTGTGGCTCAACTTGAAACCTGCTAGCCTTGATCTGAAGAGCCCCAAAACAGTGCCCAGACCCAGAATTCAAGCCCCTTGACCAAGAAAATTAAAAAGGAAAAAAGGGGGAAAAAGTAATATTTTAAAGCTAATGTGCATATATACACAAAATTTGTCTAGAAATAAAACTATAACAGCTCCTGGACTAGCAACAAAGAGATTAAAGTGAAATTGCCTTCAATAATTCATTTAGATGATCTATACTGAGGGCAGGCTACTGGAACTCACATCACTAATTGAAGAGGTAGAATTTGAGAAGATCACAGATCAGAACCAGTGTGCAAGGAAAGTAATAAGAGTCTCATATCATCCTAAAGGCTTGCATGTTGGAATGCATTTCTGATCCCCGCTATTGGCAGACAGCGGTGAAAAACTTAGCCTGTGTTCGGCCCTCAGGAAAATGGATAACTTAGAGCAAAGTAAGTAAATCGAAAAAGGATTATTCTAATGGTAGAATACTTGTTCAGCAAACAAGTATACTCATTTCCTAAAAGAGGAAAGAAAAGGGAAGAAAGAAAGAAAGAAAGAAAGAAAGAAAGAAAGAAAGAAAGAAAGAAAGAAAGAAAGAAAGAAAGAAAGAAAGAAAGAAAGAAAGAAAGAAAGAAAAGAAAAGAAAAAAGAAAGGAAAAAGAAAGAAAAGAAAAGAAAGAAAGGGAAAGAAAGAAAGGGAAAAGGAGAGGTATAAATAAAAACCTCAGCATGCTTTAGATGTTAACAATGACCATAAATCATTTTAGCTATAAATGCCTTCATTTAATTCTGGGCAGAGTCATTTTGTATTAAGCCTGAAAAAACCATAGCATACCACATACAAAGCTTGGGTAAAATACAGGTCTGCCTTACAGTGTTGGACCAATAAGAGTGTATGTCTAGTGCTGTTGCAGGTATGTTAAGGCTTGTGGGAGTTTATCATCCTGATGATCTTGCAATGATGAAATTGACTAACTACACAACTACCTTGGAAGATCCCTGCTGAGACCTATATTAAGTCACAGGTTAACAAAGAACAATCTATACAATGAAATATATTGTACAACCAGGCATTGTTACCAAAATTATTTTTACCTGATTCACTGTATTTTTACATTCTATATCACATGTACAAGTTCCTCATTCCCTTCTGTCTCATTATGTTGTCTTTCCTTGGTTTTGTTTTGTTTTCAGAACCATGGTATAAGAGGGCATTTCTTATATTTTTGTCTTCTAGTCTTCAGAAATTCTGCAGTTAAATATGCTTAAGTTGCTTTTATTAGAAAATTTAAAACACATTGGGTAGAGTCTTCACCATCATTTTGTTAAGATCTCAAATATGTTTTTATTTCTGTCATTCTACCTGTGATAATCTCACTTCAATCTTTTCCAAAGGGCACTTTAGTGGAAGGAGGAAATTCAAAGTGGATTCTGGTAGAGAATTTCTGTTACTAAAAACTCTGGTACATAGTAATGTAAGCAAGTCCAAAATTATTCATTGGAGAGATGAGTTGAAAGTCAGCTTTTTACATCTTAATACTCTTTCTTCAACCAAACTAGAGGATTTAAAATAACTAATACTTTCAAGTTAATGGACAAAAATGTGCACGAAAATTCTAGAAATAAAATGATCACTCATGAAACCTTACTGATACTTCAAAGAATGCTTTCCAGTTAGAGGAATCATCTTCACACATTTTCACACAATGTGTATCTGCCTGGTAACAGAAGCCCAAACTAGACTAAAGCATCTAATAACTATATAATTTTTGTTGTCTTTTGGCAATACCGCTTTCTTATCATATTGATTAGTATGAATTCTGTGACTACTATAAAATCACATTTGTAATAAAAGTTACTAGGTGGGAACTTCAAAGATAAGGTGGTGTGGGGTTTCTGGTGGAGCCCTGTCTGGTTCAAGGGAGGAGTTTATATTGGCACAACATCTGTGGTGGAGCAGGTCGGGGCTTTGAGGGTGAAGGCCAGTTTGTGTAGGACTTTTAGACAGCAGGGAGAGGACAGGAAAGACTAGACTTGTTAAGAGCAGGGTCTCTTGTGGAGTAGGTGGGAATTTAGGATGGAGACTGGCAGGTGGATGGGTTTTCAGTGGAAGATGGTGTGGTCACTGAGGAAGAGGCTGTTTGGGGCAGAGCTTTGAAAGGGAAGAACAAGGCTACAGAGGAGGAGGTTACTTAGAGGAGGTTTTGTGGTGTAGCACTGTGAGCCCTTGTGGGATATGTAGGGTGAGGTTTTCCATAAGGCAGGGAAGAGAATTAGGGCAAGAAACTGACAGAAAGTGGGGATTCTGTTGCAGGAATGCGGAGCTATGAGGGAGAGGGTTTTCAGGGTCTGTGAGAGGGCAGAGCAGTGCTAGGAAGAAGTGGGCAAGTAAGGGGCGTGGTTTCTGGTAGAGAATGGTAGGCCTTTTGGAAGTGTTTTAGGGTGGAGGTGGGGTTTCTTGCAGAGCAGAATGTAGTAACAATGTATGGAGGAAAATTTCAGGAACAGAGCTTTGTGAGAGCAGGGATAGGATCCAGTGGACTAGACTAGTTAAGACAGGGTTTCTCGTGTAGCCAGTCACCACTTCGAAAAGAGGAGTAAGTTTGGGTGGGGATTTCGGTGTTGCAAGGCAGGGCATTAGACTTTGGACAGGGTTTCCAGTAGGGCAAGGCAAACTTCAAAACGGGACTATGAAGGGACAGGGATTTACAGTTCGGCCTGGTGAGACTTCCAGAGGGAGGCCAAAAGATGCAATGTTATCCAGTGGAGTAACATGGGAGTCGAGAGATGGGATAGTGTGGTGGGGGTTGTCTAGTGGGGGTTTTCTAGAGCAGGCCTGACTTGGAGCCATGGGGTTAATTGGAAGAGGGACTTTGAGAAGGAATGGAAGGTCTGCAAAGGTGTAGGCTAATTATGGGCAGGGTATCTGATTGAGTAGAGTGTGGATCTCTGGGAGGATCCAGTAAGGAGAGGATTCGTCTCGGGAACAATGCAGCCATTGAGAGAGTAGATATGGGATGTAGAGAGGCCTGTGGTGGAACAGGGTTGTCTTTCCAAGCAGGAGATGGGCTGTGTGAGAATCTTTTGGTCAACCAAGGCGGGGCTACAAGGGCAGTTACAGAGAGGTGGAGGTTTTTTGGTGTAGCATGAAGGGCTTTGTGGGAAGAGGTAGGTTCAGGGCTGGGTTTGAGATGTTAGGCCACTTAGAAGTAGACTAGTATGGATGGAATTTCTGATGAAACCAGGAAGGGTCGAGTGAGAAGTCTGGTTGGGAGTGGGGTATGAAATGGAAGGGAAGAGCTTGGAGGTAATAAAATATGGAGGCAATGGGACTATGAGTGAATAAAATAGTTAGGGAAGGGGTATCTGATGGATGAAGTTAAGATTAGAGGGAGTAGCCCAATGTAGGCTGTGTTCTTGGTGCAGCAAGGCGGATCATAGGAGGAGATATAGATGTGGCCTGGTTTCTGGTGGTGCAGAGAAGGGATTCCAGGAAGGGGTGGAGTGGAAGAAGGCTTTCCCTGTAGCAGAGGAGGGCTTTCAGGAAGGATTCTGGTTGCAGTCAGGCCCTTGAATGTTTATAGCAGGACTACCAGGGGGTAGGTTATTTAAGGTTGGACTTTTAATGATGAGGCTGAATGGAAATGGGTTTCCAGTGGATCCAGTAAAGTTTTATGGGAAGGGGAAGATAGGAAAGGGACAAGACTTAGTGAAGAGTGGGGCTACAAAAAATAAACAATTACTCTAATAGGAACACCATTTTCAGTCAGTGTTGAATTATATTACTTTTATGTATGCAAGAGATATTGGAGAAAGTAAGCAAGTAATAATTTCCTCCTAGTGAAATTTTTCTTTATTCCTGTTGAGTGAAAATAAAACCACAGGTCACATCAGGCTCAGAGGGCCACAGTAGACTAAAACACATGAAGCACTGGCCTTTATTCCTCAGCACAACCTTTAAGGACTACAAATAAAATTTTAAAATGGACATTCTATTATCTTAAAATTGTGAATGAATAGAACTTTTACTTTACCGTTTTAGAAATCGTAAAACCAAGTAAGTGATAATGTTTTAACTTTATGTAATATTGGGAAGTATAATACAATAATTAGGAAAATATAAAATTGTACACAGAATTTGTTGTCCAGCATCAATTTTTTTTTTTTTTGTCGGTCGTGGGGCTTGAACTCTGGGCTTGGGAGCTGTCCCTCAGCTCTTCAGCTCAAGGCGAGCACTCTACCACTTGAGCCACAGCTCCACTTCCGGTTTTCTGGTGGTTTATTGGAGATAGGAGTCTCACGGTCTCTCCTGCCCGGGCTGGCTTTGAACCGCGATCCTCAGATCTCAGCCTCCTGAGTAGCTAGGATTACAGGCGTGAGCCACCAGCGCCCGGCTTCCAGCATCAATTTTAATCTAAAAGAATTTTAAACCAGGAAATTGTAATATAGTGAGATTGCAGCATGGTTTCTTTTCAGTCATCAAAATGGTGACTTAAGGAATGTGTCTTCATCATTGGATGCATCGACGTTAAAACTTATCTAAAAATGTGAAGCACTACACAGACCCTGAAGAAACTCAGAAGGGTCCGTGAAATGAGGTTGGAATAAAATTAATGACTAATTACAGTAGGAATTGATCTTCACTAGTCCCATAAATATTTTCCAGAAGAAAGGACTACATTGAAAAATAAACAAAAC
Organism: Dipodomys merriami; assembly: GCF_024711535.1. Taxonomy (NCBI): domain Eukaryota; kingdom Metazoa; phylum Chordata; class Mammalia; order Rodentia; family Heteromyidae; genus Dipodomys; species Dipodomys merriami. The sequence continues at coordinate 678,318 of NW_027204682.1, read as the reverse complement.
AGTGAAAAGGAAGCAGGCAGGCAGACCTTGAAGTACACATTATCCAATGAACAACGTCTATTGAAGCATGATTGCAATAATCTTTTACCTAAGTTACAGTACTGATCTATGTTCTTTCCTTATGTCAAATAACAAAGCCATGAAATTGCAGTAATAATTTTCAAGGCATTAGACTTTACAGAAGGAATTCAATGAATGTATTTCTAGAAAGTAAAGATAGATGTCTGAGATAAAATGTAAAGCAAATATCTCCAATTTTTAACTCTTCAAGGTGAGATGGGTACAAGCCGAAGCACAAGGAGAATGGACAGAAGTACAATAGTGCATACCAGTAGTTCCCAAGATGCAATGATGAATGTAAGAGGGGAGAAAATCAACACAACCATCACAGGACTTAGCACTAAAGAGTAGAGAGAAGAACATTGAAAATCAATGGAGAGTTACAAAGGATGGCCTTGCATATTTGGCAGAATTGTGCATGGCATTGAGGTCTAAAATATGAGGAGGTATTATAGGAAACTACTTGTGCTCATATGTTGCCTCAAGAAGTGATAAATTTATGATTTACAGGATATTGAATAATTATAAAGGTCTTGCTTCAGTAGTGCAGAGTTAAACCTTGATAAATTCTGTTTTTAAAAACCTAACACCCTATAAAACCAAGACAAGAAGATTCAAATTATATATAAGTGACTTGACTGCAACAATAGAGTTCAAAAAATCAAATCACATAAAGTGGATGCAAAAGGATTACATTATTAAGGTAATCTTTAAACATCAAACATTTTATGTGAATAATCCTGATTATAAATGATTTGTTTTCCATATAGATTTTGGATGCACAAAAACAACAAAAACAAAGCAAAACAAAACAAATGACACTTGGCAATAGAGCTAGATGCCAGTATCTCATCTCATGAGGCTGATATTCCAAGATCATGGTTCACAGATGGCTGGGGTAGCAATCCATGAGACATTTATGTTCAATTGTTCAATCAAACACAGAGTTAAACCTTGGTAAAATAGCACAGATTCAGTCAGTCATGAGTGAAAAAAACAAGCAAGATTTTGAGACTCCGAGTCAAGTTTCATTACTTCACACACACACACACACACACACACACACACACACACACACACACACACACACACTCACACTCACACGAAATGGGAGATGAGATGGAAAGAAAAAAGCGAATATTAAAGGTGTGAAAAAATGATCCTATCTGCCAGGACTATGCTAAGCATATATTAATTAATAAAAATGAGGGAAACCATAGAGCCTATGTTTCTTTGAGTGTGGCTTCCTTCACATAATGATTTTTTCCCCAAATCTTTCAATTTTCTTAAGAAAGGGGCTGTGTAATTCTTTTTGATAGAAGCAAGAAATTCCATTGTGTATATATACGACATTTTCCAGATCCATTCATCTATTGAGGGGCATCTGGATTGGTTCCATATCTAAGATATGGTAATCATGCTGCAAAAAACATACTTGTGCTGGTAGTTTTAGTGTTTTATATTTTAGAGTCCAGTCGTGGGGCATGAACTCTGGGCATGGGCGCTTTCCCTCAGTTTGTTAGCTCAAGTTTAGCTATCTACCACTTGAGCCACAGCGCCACTTCTGGCTTTTTTCTTTTTGCTTAAGAATACTTTTTACTAAAGAATCGAACCAAGGGCCTCTTGCATGCAAAGCAGACACTACCACTGAGCCACCTTCCCAGCCCGAGAGAGGATATTTTAACTTATTTTCTACAAGTAAATTTCTACAAGTAATATTAAGCAAAGCTAATTAAGATAATTACTTATTTACTTTTCAGAGAATGAGTATTGTACTCTTGGATATCTTGGAAGAAAAGACTTCAGACTCATTACAACTGATGCCTTGCATTGAAATTACAGTCTAAACTTTCTTCTTCATGAAACAAAAGCTTCAGTTCTTTCATATAAGAATTATAAAATCATAATACCTGAATGTTGATTTGGTTTCGTTTGCTATTTCCAATTCCATTCTTCATCCATTAGCAATCTAGGGATGATTTTGACAAATGCCCATGAGTGGGATTGCTGGCTCCAGAGTTCTGTACATTTGACCATACAAAATTATAATTGAAATGAACACCAAGCATGGAAAAAACAAGTCGTTTTATTTCAGATATCAACCTTGATGTCGGTAAAGTGGTGTATCTACATCTTATTTTATTTCATTTGTCTTTGATTTATCCATGGAAATCTGTCTTGATTCTGGTACCTTGTATCTTGTATATACATTATTTGATTTGGAGAAGGAAAGGGAAATAACAAAATGATGAAAGGAGTGACCCATTGCAACAATGATATTCACAAGAAACTATACTGGCAATGAACTTTACAACTTTGGGGTGGGGGGGTAGGGGTTGGGGGTGGGAAAAGATAGGAAAACAACAATGGAGTGGGTAACAATATTCAACAAGTAATGTACCTTACTCATGTAACTGTAACTACTCTGTACAGTACCTTTAAATAAAATACAATTTAAAAAAGTGAACCTACCCTAGAAAAAATGTCCTTTTCAAAATAACCTATCTGTAACAGTACTTGTGAGGGATTCTAGAGTCAAACTGTTATATCTGGAAAGGGATATATTGGGAAGCCATCTCAAACAGCAATCAAAAGGCTGAGAGCTGTGCTCTGGAAAGGTCAAACAGTTAAGGGAAGACAGGGGTATGGATTATTACCTCAAAAGTATTTAAGTTAGAACTGTTGGACACTACAAGTTTAAGACTTTGGAGAAAAGATGGATGTCTGTGTTATGGTTGTAATGACAATTGCTCCATTCTGCTCCCTAAAAATAAGGGATTCAATTATCACTATGGCACTCCATACCTATAAAGATTTTACATATATTACAGTAATACACACCTAAGGTGCTCAGCAATCACAGCACATTGATTTGTTATAATTGTCTTCAGATCAGAAATACTCTAGAGTTTAAAGTAGAATGATGGGCTGTACATTTTCAACGCGAAAGTGATGATCACCCCCTGCAATTATTCTCAGTTGAAAATCCTTCCTATACATTTTACTGCCTTAGCTTTTACTCTGTGCTTTACCATTATCAGGCAGGGTGACACTATTGAGCTACAATACAGCAGCAACCTTAGCAGCCTTTGAAATTTACCTCCAATCTTGATACCAAGGTCAACTCCACATCTCTGATCACATAGTTAGTGGACACCTGAACTTTTCAATTCAGCTATCATTGCTCATTTCCAGTGTAAAGATCTCACTCCATTAGATTTATTGTGTATAATCTTGTATTTCCAACATTGCCTTAGATATTGGTTTTTGATATAGAGCTTTTAGTTTGCATTTGATTTATAGAAGTGTTAATGATGCCAGTTGAACTGCATATATTATAATGTAAGTAATTTGATGTTTTGACATATGAATTTAATTTTGGCAATTGATGAAGTCACTACACATCACTCACAAAAGTTTCTTTATATGTACTGGTATTGTTTTATTGTGAACTTCTTAAAAACCAGTCATAGGAGTACATGTCCTTATCACATCACTTCTGTCACTGAGACGAGTCTTGAAAGGTCCCGACTTCATAGTGAGAAGTTTTCTACAATGAAGGGTGAGAGAATAGCACAAAGAGCAAATGAATCTTCCAACTGTTTTGTTACATGTTCTTTACACTTAGCCATTAAAACACCATAATAATGTTTTTATGACTTCTTACCTATTCTTTTCCTGTTCTGAGATGTTTTATTTATGGATCTCTAAGAAATCATATAAGAATCAAATAATAAATCTATAAATCAAATAAGAAACATAAAAATAGTTTATTAGGGATATATAACCTAAAAGGAATAATTTCAGGAAAGTATTTAGCACATAAAATGTAATTCACATCTAAAATTGTCTCTTTATTTAAAACTTCAGCAGTTGCAGTTTATTTATTCTGATAACAAAGATTATAAACTAAGTTACAATAGTATTCCAAATGGAACACAGAACTAGAAACAGGAAGGGTAGAACTAAAGAATGCTACTGCTACCACTAATAGAGTAAGAATAAAATTTAGGCAAAACTCCTTCAGAGTTTATTTGTTGGAACCTGGTCATAGATTAAATATGAGGTGTCAAAAAGTATGTAAGTCTGAAACGACTCCAAGTTATTTTGACAAGAGAGGTGGAAGAATTATCACTTAATCAAATAGTAATGAGAGATTGGTTTGTAGATAGAGATCAAAGCTCACTTTGGGATCTTTTGAGTTTACTAAAATCAGTAGCTGGGAGTTGACAGGATGCTATTAAGGACTTGAATTAAAGAAAACAGAGCTGGAGAAAAATACAGAAATAATTACTGTACTCAATAGTAACAACCACGAGAAGGAATATTACAGAGCTAAGCCCAGGGATACACAAATATGTAAAATATGACAAACAAAGAAAAACAGTAATAAGTATGTAATGCAGACTTATATGGGTAGGTATTTTTCATGTTTAAGGGCTATGAAGTGATTTTGTGATGACCTAAAATTTATGAAATTGGTAATGTCAACTATCCCTTGGGCCAACCATAGCTAAAAGTTTAAGTAAAACAGGGCCACAATAGTGTGTAGAGTGTGTCTTGATTTACCAAAGTGAAAATAGGCCAATATTTGGAAAACCACTTTTTGGACATGTGGTTGGAGTGGTAATTACTGAAGTTTGTTCAAGTGTTAGTAGAAAGCTACAGGTTTAGCACAATGATAGAAATCTTTCAGGGATCTGGTAGATTTCCCCTCTGTCTTCAATTTCCCTTTTTTTCTGAGAGTTAAAATTTCATTACTGGAAGCCTGTTCAAGTTGTGCCTTTGGCAAGTTAACAGATAGTCAGTCTATCACAAGCCCAAATAAAAGAGAATGGGAACAGGTCTACATTGAGCACTCACAGTAGACGGGTCTCTGGACTTTGTCAGGAAGAGCCTTCTGCCATTGTGGGATGGATAGGGCTGGATAATATGTAAAATAGACATCATATATTGAAAGTATTCTGCTAAGTTGACACTTGAAATATTGGATGTTTTATCTGCATTGTATTGATTTCTATGAATCAGTTAATCAGATTCTTCATACCGTATGATGTTACTAGATTAAAAATGCATGCTTGTTGCATTTCCTTTGTATAACATATAGTATGTTTTGAAATTTGGCGTAAAACATTCGTCTTTTCATTTATTTATTTTTAATATGGTTTACTCTACTTCTCAAGAGTAGGGAAATGACCTGAAACTTCGTAGTTTGTTGTCATATGTAATTTTTTTTATTTTTATTTATTGTCTATTGCAGCACCGGGCTTTCTAATAAATACGTAATCTATTCAATTTTGAAAAGTACTGCTGTACCTCCCACTTATTTGTGGCATTTCTGAAATGCAAGTTCCTCTGTGTGTCAGGGTGGATACTTTTGCCTGTAACAGTTTTGTTATTGAATACATAACATCTGGATACTTAGGGAACAAAGGATGTGAAGCTACAGTATCCCGAAAAAGAACTTCCAAGACAATTCAAGGGCAACTCATGTAATCTCTGTGTAGGTGAATAGGAGCATAGAAAAGAAATTCTTATACATGAAAGTGACTGAGATTGTGTGCACATAGGTGTTCACTTATTTATCTGTTGCTATAGTTTTACATATTCACTATTATTAATTGATATTTCATATATATATGATATATGATATATGATATATATATATATATATATATATATATATATATATATATATATATATATATATATATGATCACAGTTTCCAAATCCAGAGAACCACATCCATGGGCATCGCTTTCCTATGTTGTTCTTTGGGTAATAAGAATGAAACCTGGTATTGTCCTGTGGTAGAGAAATAACTCAGAGATTCAAACATTTTTCTTTCAATATGTTGCTTGCTCCTAACTCTAAAATTAGGAAGTCTGCTAATATATAATACATGTTATAATATATTTGAGTATTATATAATGTCTTATATATTCTATACTAGAATATATATTATGTATAATAACTGACATTATTATATATTTATAAGGAAAAATACAACAAACGCATCGATGTCCATACTTTCCTAGCCATGATTAGGTTCAGTAGAGTTAGGTGCATTACATCTCAACAAGATAAGTCTGCTGAAGTTCTGATGACCTTCAGCTAGATAAGGAGAATTTCTGTAAAAGGAGCCTCTCTTCAATTATGAGAAAAGATAAGTTTTTTGTTTTATTTTTTTGTTTTTATTTAGGCCAGACAGGGGGCCTGAACTCTGGGCCTGGGCACTGTCCCTCACCTCTTCAATTCAAGGCTAGTGCTCTACCACTCGAGCCATAGCAGCACTTCTGGCTTTTTCTGCTTATGTGGTGCTGAAGAATCAAACCCAAGGCCTCATGCATATAAAGCAAGCACTCTACCACTGAGTCACCTTCCCAGCCCAAGTTTGCAAGTTTTTGAGAAGAGGTATTTTGCATTTACTTTGCATCCTTGATTAGTAAAGAATATATATCATTTTGCTCTAAATTTTGTCTCCTTTTATGTTCCCTAAACAGTTACACATGATCATCATTACAACGCATATATTTAAATCCTTCTTTTATTTCTTTTATCATTATTGTTTTCTTGTTGTTGTTTTGCTGATCCTAAAGATTGCACTCAGAGAAATTGTCCCTGAGTTCAAGGCTCTTGCTCTATCACTTGAGCCACAGCACCACTTCTGGCTTTTTCTGCCTGGGCTTGCTTTGAATCATAATACTCAGATCTCAGCCTTCTGGTTACCTAGGATTACAGGTGTGAGATACCATTGCCCAGCAAGTCCCTGTCTTTTTGTTATTCTAAAAGCCTCCTATCCAAGATCACTTCTAAGATAGTAAATGAACCTATGCCAATAGTTTCTTCATACTCTCATCTCCTGTTATGGCTATGGAGTCTTTTCCATCGTATCCTGAACCTACTTCACTCTTCTCTTCCTAATCCATGATTCTGGATGTATTTCTAATAATTACCTAAATCTTGTGGCTATAAACCATAAATTACTCAACTCTTAATTTCATTTAATTTTTTTCAATATGATTGTTGTTCTGTACAAATCTGAGCTTATATTCACCTCTTGTATCTACCTCTTGGCATGGGCAGAGCCTGGGCCAATTCTACCTTAAATGCAAGAGGTTAGCCAAAGAATAGCCTGCAGTATTCTGGCCGAGGAGTCAGGACAAGTAGTTGAGTGCCTGAAAGAAGCAATGCATTCCTGACATGAGACGGAGTGAGAGAGACAACAGCCTAGAGAGCAAACTGGCAGTCACAACATTTAACAACTTCTCTTGGGGAAACTCCTCCAAAGTAGCCATGAGATAACTTACCTAGTGAATTTTCTTATATGAAGGAAGTTGTCATGTCTCACTACACAACTCCCTTGTAGTCAAAGAGAGGGTCATTCTTTTGTGTCCTCGTTAGGTCCAGGCTCAGTTTTATCTCCATCTTAGATTTTGCTCAGACTCTATTCCTACCAGAAAGTCCCTGATGAGGAGGAAAATGTGATCTCTTGGCTTCTGACTGGTCCTTTCGGACCTGAGGCCACTTTTAGTTTTCAACCTGTTCCTTCTGACAATGGGAAAGCTCATTCTCTGAATTGTGCCCTAGTATCAAATCTCTTCAGAGAAAGTCAAGGAATGATAGATTCTGCCTGAGGGATTTAGTTTCTCCATTTCCAAAGAGGCCAATTAATATCTGATTCTGAGACCCAGGTGGAAGTCCTTCACCAGATCCTCCAAGCTGGAGTGGATGTTAGCTCAGACTCCAAGCCATCCTCATATTTCTCCAGCTCTTTCTCATGAACCAAAATTTTACAGGAGTTTAGTTCAGAACCAAGGAGAAATGAGAGTAGTAGAAGGACCATTGGCAGGGTGAGGAATTAGAAACTTCGGATGAAAAAAAGGGCTCAGAAAATCTAGGATCACCCACATCATTTGGGAATCACATCATAAGATTTGGGAATAAAAGTAATAAATTACTACCTAAATTAGTAACTCCACTACTCTACATTGCAAGTGTTCTGTCAAAAGTTATCTGTCCTAGCTCTATTTTGATCAGGAAAATGGAGCACATTCTTTCCTCACAAAGTTCTACTGAGTATATTTATCCATACCCCAGGTTGTTCTTATTCTCTACTTCTCTGTTACTTTTCTTTGTTGGATTCAATCAATGACACTTGAAAGTGTTAGCATCGTCAGCCATGTAATTACACTTTCTTCTAATCCATTTGTTATAAAGTAAAACAAATTATGGGGAAACGTATAACTATGGTACATTTTCTTCCAAGGCATATTTATTTGATTTTATTAAGTATTATTTTAATAGTTTCATTGTTAAAACTTGAGGAAAATGTTTTACTATTAGCAGTAATTAGTTGTACATTTTTTTGTATTTTTCCATGTCTGTCTATTTGTTAAGCTTCTAACATCGTCTTTTTCCCCAACTGTTGCCTTCTTAAAATTGCTTAAATTATATACTATATATGATGCTATTCTATGTGTTCATTGATATATTTAAATTTTGATCTAATATCCACATATTATAGGGTATCTATAACCTATTGTAACTGGTCTGAAAATCAATATGGACATTCCTCATTAAAGGAAACACACAATGCCACAAAATCCAGCGAAATTAGGATTAGTTATACATTTAAAATATTTAGCAATGTTACAGTAGAAACATTCACCTCTCATATACCAGAACATTTTTATAGCTATGAATGGCACATTTTCTTCATTCTCTCTTTCTGGTGCATCTAGGTTGATTACACAGCTTAGTTGCTATAGAATATTGCTGCCATGAACATGGATGATCATGTTGATTTATATTCCTTCAATATGTATACAGTTGCGGTAATGGTCATCAACATATCTGACTTTATGGTATTGTGTAAACTTCCATTAAGATATCCCTATGGGTTGCACTAGTTTACAATGCCACAAAACCAAATATAGTTCCTGATTTATTTCAACCTATCCAGCAGTTTATTTATTTGAGTGGTAATAGCTATTCTGGTGTGTAAGATAGGATCTCAGTGACTTTCCTCTTTATTTTACTTCGTATTTGCTATGTGGATATGAATCTCAAACATTTCATTTATTTACTAAACACTTACATTTGTACTTCATTCTTGATCAGTGTCTTTCTTTTCCTTTGATATTTCATCAATTTTTAAGATTTATAATATTTCATTTTTTTCCATACAAATACTCACTTTAGTTAGTAAAAAGATTTTTTTTTTCATTACAGTGGTGCACAATTAACTAAAAACAACAGATTGTACATTTATATCACTGGATGTTTTTGTTTGTATTTACAACCAGGAAATTGTTTCAATAAAGATGCTGAACTTCTTTCACTGATATTCTGAAAGTATAGTATGTCATATTGGCCTAAACTAATCTCTGAATTAACAGTCACAGCATTGACCACCACAGTCTGGGCTAAGTAAAACCACTAACACAGTAAAACTGGATTTAAAAACAGCAAAAGGCTACATAAAAGTTAGAAGAAAGGCATCACCTTCCTGAAGCAAATGTTGAAGTTCACAAGCAGACCTTAGGAATCTGAATATCAAGAAGATCAAAGGATAAAAGAATTCAGAAGGACAACTTTAGAACTCCAGATTGGGGAGGTGGGACAAACAATAGATACCAAAACTCAATGGTGAAGGGAAGGAGTGTTTTACTCCAAAGATCAAAGGATAAATGTATTTAGAAGGACAACTTTAGAACTCCAAAATGGGGAAGTGGGACAAACAATAGACACCTAAACTCAATGCTGAAGGGAAAGAGTGTTTTATTCCAAACCTCATCTGTGTCTGACTCTCTCACACAACACACACACACACACACACACACACACACACACACACACACACACACACACACAACACACACACATCCCTAGTGAGAGGCCTTTGCCAAAGTACAGGCATTCTGGTCTTAGACTCCGAATAATCAGAAAGTATCCCGTGTGAAGACCTTTACTGAAAGTACCCATTGTAAATAGACTTTTACTGAAAGTTAGAACTCAGGTTCCTGGAAAAACTGTGAAATATCACAATGATATTCTGCCCATAACTCCCCTAGCAATAGCCATCAACGAATGAAAGAAAGTACCTAAAGCTACAGCTTTTTTTTTTAATTTTTAATTTTTTTTCTTTTTATTGTGAAAATACTGTACAGAGGGGTTACAATTACATGGGCAATATAATGAGTACATTTCTTATCAAGCATTGTAGCCTCCTCCTTTGTTTCCCCCTCCGTTCCCTTCCCATCCTCCCCTCCCTTCCCCATTGAATTCTCTTCCCCCCTCCCCCCACCAAAGTTGTAAAATTCGTTTCTCTCCATAAGAACTTGTACATCTCATTGTTGCAATGGGTCCACTTGTATCTCCATTTAAACGATTTTTTCCCCCTTCTCCACAAATTATTGCTTATTGCTTAGCCTGCACTCGCTAGCCAATAAGATTGTTATAAGATTACCCAGTTAACTGAAGGTTCAGGGCTATCAACTCTGACTCACTGCAATGGTGAAAGTTGTGAGTCCAGGCTCGAGCTTGCAATAAATGACTCTCATGTGCTCGCATGAGAACTAGCTCCGTGGTGCTCTTTGGGGATCCTTATCTAAGCGCAAGACTAGTGTACACAGAGAACCCCAAGGCAGCTGTATCTGGGACAATGATGCCTTTTTCCTCTTCCTTTTAGATAATCAAACATGATGTTGCAGTTGGCTCCACAGCTGCTCCACACCTGAGCAGGAGGAAGGAAAGGATGACTTAGGCTGCAGGGAAGCCTTGTGTACCCCTGGCTTTCTGTGTTAGAATGCAGTTTGTGTTCCCCTAGGCAGTGGTTGCCAAGCTGAAATGGGGGTATGCTTTGCCTGGAGGATGGCACCCTGTGAGCCCTGCATGCATGGTGAAGCAGCCTAGAAAGCCCTGTGAGCATCTCCAGGATGGCCTCTCAGTGGCTTGGAGAAGTTGACTCCTGTAGTTGGACATGGCAGGAGGCAGGATGAGAGCAGGAATCCAGAAGATGGGAGAGGCACAGAAGGAAATGCACCTCTCCAAAGAGATTCCTTGGCCATTCTAAGGATGTTCACAACCCACACGTGGTGGCCACTGCAAAGGTCTCCAGAGGCCCTACTTGTCTGGGGAGCAGTGCCTGGTCCTGATCCAGAGCAGGAACTTTCCCAGTGGTCCTAAGCCTGGCTGGGCTTTAGCAGAGCCTACCAGCCATGCTGGTAGGCTATGTATAGCCTTCCAGCAGCTGCACAGGTTCCAGCACCCACAACAAGCCAGCTCCTTTGGGCAGGCTGAGGCTGTGCTGACAATTCCTGATGCCAGTGTCAAGGCAAGAGGGAGGCCTTGCCCACAGGAGAGCTGGCCCTCACTTCCAAGGGCATCGAGAGATGCATGACAACCACAGGCCCAGCCTTGCTTCCCTCACTGGTCATAGAGGTTACCTATAAATCCCTGCCTTTGTTCTTGATATTCTTCAGCCACTGGCTGTCTCATTTTTCATTATCTGTATGGGTAGGACTCGAGACTTCTTCCTCTCCTCACCAAGCAAACAGGCACTAGCAAATCCACCCCAAATTCCACACCTCACAGGCACTCTCCAGAACCCAGCTGCCTTTAGGGCTGCTGCTGCATGAGCTGTTGGCCAACTGCCTCTTCCTCCCTTCACAGCCTCCTTCAGGGCCTCCCCACCATCCTCTCCCCACCGCCCTCAGCCCCCACCAAAGCTCGGCCTCCCCTTTGGCCTCCTCCCTCTCCACACAGCCCCCATCCCCAACCATAGCAGGGCAAGTGCTCTAGGGAAAAGAACTGTGGGCCTGGCACAGCAGAATCAAATTTGTCACAGTGTGCAGCCTGCTGAGAATTGGAAGCAGCATAGGGCTCTGATCACTGTCTTTCACTTCACTTACACATGTATTAATTGTATTAATTTGGTATTTAATATTGGATCTCATAACTTTTTTTAAGCCTTTGTAGAAAAGCTGGTAGATATATAGTCCCAAATTCGTATTGTCTCTTGTTTAATTCTTTCGAGATTCAGAGATATTTTAAGTAGATATAACCATCATAAATTCTCAATTACATAACAGAGTTTTATTCAGAAAACATTTGCTTATGCATCTGTCATCAATTATTTACAAAACTAGAAACTTAGAGTTTCAAATATTATAGGAATATCTTTGATTCCTGTTGAATGGATGTGAGTAGGTTGAGCTGTTGCATACATTCGTGTGTGTGTGTGTGTGTATTTGTGTGTGTGTGTGTGTGTGTGTGTGTGTGTGTGTGTGCGCGCGTGCACGTGTGTGTTTAGGGGTTATATATATCATTGAAATCAAGGACAGGAACTTTTTTCCTTTTTCTGAGATATGCATTATGGTGTTTCTTTGTTGGTGGTAGGCTCTGATTTCTTGCTTTTGCCTGATGTGCACATTCCAGCTCAATTTTTCAATTAAACCTTCTTATTTAATATTGAGCATATAGTGCTCTGATATTGCTTTGTCTTTAGTTTGCTATCTAGGATCTCCTTTTCCTCTTTAACTATTAACATTCAATTTTCCCCTTTAATTTGTATCTTGAAATAAGTATTATAAGTCCTTTGACCTCTGTATTCATGAAGAAAAACCATTTTGAATTTTCTGTTTAATGTAATATCACCTGGACACATTTGTTAGCAACAAGATCTTAAAATTTCTTATGTATTTTTAGTTTAAAATACCCTCCTCTATGTTTTTATTATAGGGAGACAAACACTTCCTAGTATCAATGATAACAGTTTTATTCATTAAAATAGCAGATAATTCATAATTTTGAATATGTCTAGTGGCAAATGAATACATTTGGTGAATAGATTTGCTTGATAGACCCATGCACAAACATACCACTCACAGGGGCTCAGAAGGTGCATCAGTTGTAGACAGCTTACATTGAATGCACGAGACCCTGGCTTTGATTCCTCAGCACCACCTAAGCAGAAAAAGGTAGAAGTGGTACTGTGGCTCCAGTGGTAGAGCACCAGTCTTGAGCTGAAGAGCTGAAGGATGGCAACCAGGCCCAGAGTTCATCACCACCGACAAGTTAAATCAATAAATAAAACTCATACTCAAGTACATCAATTTCAAAGGTTAATTACCATTTTAGTTAGGGGCAGGGTGCCAAGATATAGCAGACCTTTGTCACAAAGCTTTAAGAGGATTCAACACCTGACAAGTAGTAAAAAAAAAAAAAAGTAAAAATTTTGCTCTGACAACAACATATAGAATCACCATTCAAAGAGAAAAAGGTACTAAGAATGAAATACTTTTTATAATATTTCTTAAGATATTCTGGCTCTACATTAATTATCATATATTTGACCTTCAAAAACTCCAGGTGGGTCTGAGTCTTAAGGGCCTCTACAAAAACTGGAGGAGAGAATCATCAACCTGGATTTTTCAAATGTTTTTTGTTAAGGTAATGTACATATAGATCACCATTTTATAAGTCGCTAATGAGTTCACTTCTTGTTTGACAATCTCGTCACTTTGCTCTCTCTCTGATTTTCCCTCCTGTCCCTGTCCACAAGAGGTATAGCTCATTGTGAATATAATCTCTACAGAGTGGAACTGCTGCATTTGTTTCTCTGTTCTCCTTGAATTTCTGTGGCTCCTTCAATGCCCATAAAAAGATAAACGAGAACAAAAAAATCTCTAGTGTTGGAATTCCTGGAATTCATTTCAATATAAGTACCAGTAGTTTTATAAAAGTGTCAGACTCTATCCACACATCCTGAACACTTAACACTTCTTGCACCCAGTCTTAACTCACACTGCATTCTAAGGTCCACAACATAATTCTTTTCACTTTCCATACAGGAAGAACGAGTGTCAGAAAGATTAAGTAACTTACTGGAAATACTAGGCTGAGCATAGTGGCTCAGATCTGAAAATCATAGTTTGAAACTAACTCAGGTTGACATATCTGTTACATGTTTATCTCAAGTTTGAGGCCACCTGGACAGCAAAGTAACCCATCTTAGGTACAAAAGTCTGGCTATCCAGAGCCACAGAGAGAAGTTGGAAGAGCATCAGCAAATGTTCTTGCCCAATTCTAGGGAGTGGCTTGGTGACAGCTAAGTAAGGTATAGCTCCACCAGGGAAAGGGAGTAAAACAGGAGTGGTTATAATAAAAGCACTGCTCTGAAGCCTCAAAATAAGGACTCCAGTCTGTATGGACCAAAAAGTCTCTAGCATGAGATTCTTTTTAAATTAACAAGCACGATTTTAGATTTTTGCAGAGCGGGATGGTGTATAGTTACAGGCAATGTCTGCTATGTCAGGTAATCCAGTCTGCTCTTTCACATGTTACCCAGTAGCCAGGTTTTAACACAAATGACTTCAATGAGATTGTTCAAATTATACTGTGACTTTTACCTCTCATGACTCAAAATTCTGTCAAATGATTTCTGACTTCCAGATGTTTACACAATATTTCTTATGAACATTTCTACTATTTTGTCCTTATTACTGATGTGCATACTAATTTTTTGTTGTTGTCTTTTGTGTATATGCCATTTTTAGGGCTTGAACTCAATGTTTAATGGTCTCTATTGTACTTTTTGCTCATGGCTGGTAACACTCTATTCCTTGAGCCACATCCTCACCTTCTGCTTCCTGCTACATAACTGGAGATAAGTTTTCACATTTTTGTCTGTTTGGACTGGTATTGAACTAAAATATTCAGGTCTTAGCTTCCTGAGTTTCTATGATTCTACACATGAACAGCTAACACCAAACTTTCCTATACTGTTATTTTAATTATGTGTTAGAAGAAAGTGGAAGTATATTTGTGTTAAGTGTGCAATTTTCAAATACAAGTTTGAATCTACTTGATATAATGTAATTGTTATCAATTTTAAGTTAAATCAATGAATATTACACATTCTAAAGATATATAATTGAAAAAATGCATAATTATTTTCTTTAAACAAGGAATAGAACTATGAATTTCTTTCACTTTACAATTCATGTTTTATATAACTTTAATTAGCAGATTTCCATAACTTAAAGTAAATATATTAATTTTATACAAAAAGAAGCAAATTGATTATAGTTAAGAATATATATTTCATAAAAACCAGAAGATAAGATTTTGAGCATCCTCACTATAAAGAAATGTTACATACAGAAATTAACAGATATGATTTAGCTTGATCATTAAACAACATATAAATGAATAGGATTACCACTCCATACTTCATTTCAAATCCAGCCTAGGCAGGAAAGTCCGTGAGATTCTTATCTCCAATGACCGACCAGAAAATTGCCTGTGGCCCAAGTGGTAGAGCACTAGTCTTGAGCTGAAGACCCGACGGACATCGTCCAGGTCAATATTTCAAGCTTCATGATTGACAAAAACTAAAAATAAACACTTACAAATAAACAAATATTTTGGCATAAATGTTAAAATATATGTTATAAAAATGTTTAAATCCTTACTAGATATAATAGTTTATATAAATGTAAAGAATTGTTTTCTGACATTAGTAGTCATTGAATCAATTGTGTAAATCTCACATTTTTCAATCAAATCATACTTGTGTGTTTATATACTTATATGCCATAAGTATAATTAACTGATACATGATAGTCAGTGCTGATTTAGGAATTTCCCTTCGCTTTCTATCATTAATCCTTCTACCTTAAAATAAATATGCCCTCCAACCTTGTCAGAGGTTTCATCTCATTGAAGCAGAAAAGAATAAACCATAATCATTTTTTGGAACAAGTGTAACATTGTACATGCATTTCACTCAGTTTAAGAAACAAAATATTCAAGTCATCTTAACTGTACCCGTTATAACAAAATATCTTCTGAGCTTTTCAGTCTCTTAAGAGATGAAAACCTTTAATTATACATCTATTTTTTTCTGCCTAAAATCCTATTCCTTAGTAAGATATTTTGTGTAAACTTGTGTTCCTGATTAGAAGACAGAAAAAAAGGCAATAATGAAAATAGCCAAGGAAATATTTGAAAACTATTATAAAGCAATTGCAGACACTCCTGTAATCACCAGTTTCAGTGAGAATATATGTTAAAGTATCACATTTTTGTTATCATTTAAAGAGCAATAATTACACTTTAATTAGCAGTGAAGACGGGAACAGAAAACTGAAGACAACTTGACTTTGAACAATCCACAATAAGCAAAATGGATTTATCTTGTTTTTCTATGTAGTTGCCAAAATAATAGAGAACAACACCCAAAGGCAAGAAAACACCTAAGCCAAAGCAGTAAACATTTGTCTATAAAATAATGGTTAGGGTGAAAAATAAGAAATATAAAAATCCTTTATTAATATTTTACATATCTAGATTAGGACTTCTCGTGTCGAAGAAGAGGAAAGGTGAGAAATATTTCAAGATTGTTTGACTATTCCCCAAGATTATTCTTCTTTATCAGCTATAGAAATGCAAGTAGCCTTGGTTACTCTTAGTATCATACTTTTTTTAAAATTAGAAGCATTATTTGTTGCTGTGTTATAAGCTGCAAACACTTGACTATTCATAAAGAGTCATTTCTTAAGAGAGGAAAGTTGCTGTGTAAATAAACCTAAAATATCAAAGACTTAGCATAGTGGAAACTATTTTCTAGCTGTATCACAATCTGTAGGTTTAGATTTCGTTTCACATTGTTCCAGGGGACCCATTTTTGTTAACTTCTTTTTCACCATCAAGAGATCCTACAACATTCTATAGCATCCTGGGATTGCTGTATCTTTCCTGGATTCTCTAATTTCTGTTGGAAAGTTAGGAAAGATAGAAAATTGACTTACTGTTTCTGTTTTACCTTATTTTTATTACTTTACAAACTGTAAATCAAAGTGACATTAATCATCTTTATAATATTAGAAGACAGATTTCATTTCTATATTCTTACCCTAGCCTTCTACATAACTTTGGTACTTAATGATCCCCAAATATGAAAATGCAGATAGGGAACTTCTTATTTAAATATTATTTAGAATTTCAAGACGTCATTAATGCAAGACCCTTAGTAGTATATAGATCATACATGTGTACAAATCTGGTGGCAAGTTTTTCTTATTCTCGGAAACTAGGACATGGGGTATACTTGTAGTTGCATCAGGAAAAGTCTGTAGTTGATTTTGCTTACTAAACCAAATCTGCTGTAAAATATTTCTACAAGTTAATTGGCTTGAATAATTCGTATTTTCATTTTACAGTTCTAAAGGACAGAAATCTAAAAGAAGTCTCACTAGATTAAAATTGAGCCAACTAGAGAGCTAAAATATTTTTCAGATGATTCTAGTGGAAAAGGCATTTACTTCCTGTTCCGCTTTCCAGAAACTTCAGAATCTGGATTGTTGTCTTTTCCTTTATCTTCTAATGTAGCATCTGTACATCTTACTGATGGTTCTTAACTAAAGATGTCCCTCTCTAACTACAGCTGGCACTTTTGAGTATTCTTTCCCCATCTGATAGTTATTCAAATTTATATTCCTTAGGTAATGAAAAGTGATTATTTTATAAACTTTATAAAATGTAAATCTACATTTGATGGATTAGATATTTCGGGACTATAGATATTTTGGGAAGGTATTTCACTGCCTACCACAATGAGTGTATAAGCATTCTTTCGACTATAACCTGTTATCCTATCATTAATTTTGAACAACATATTTCTTCAAAGAAATATAACTAGAAAAAATTTAGTTCCTGAAAGCATTTAATCCTGATTAAAACATTGCCATGTACTAGAAATCTTAAATATCAGAGAATAGCTCCAGAAGCAGTTTTGGCAGTATCAATTTTTGTATATTCTGCTTACAATCTTCTCTTTTCAAGAGCATTTGATTGTTATTATTTTGGAATTATGGTTAATAGTTATTTGACTGCTATTTTTAAAGAATGCACCACCAATCCTCGTTCTCTTCTTCTAACTTTTTTGTGTCTAATCTATTTCTGAAAGAAACACAGCTATTTGAATTACATGAATTGCTTATTGAAGTGTGTAGAGGAAAAGAAGAAAAAAGATGTTCCTGTGTGTATGTCATGTTGAAAATGTAACTAAAAGCTATTTATCTTAACATCATACATTTTTTCATTTTGTTTAGATTCAGATAAAATTTAGCCTATCTACTCACACGATGTTAATGCAGTAATTTCATGGCTCCCAAAAGCAAACAACAAATACTACATGTTTTAAATTTTTTAATTTTTAAAATTGTTATTTATTTTTAAACACTATAATTTTAAAAAAAAATAGCAAAAGTCAATGGTATTAAACATTTAGAGTTGTGTTCAGACTCTATTGTTGAAGCCAGAAAGGGAAAAAATATATCATGTTTTTCTTCTTCTTTGAGTCACTCTGATTTACTTCATCTATTTCTGAAAGAATAAAATTCTGGCTTTGAAGCCTTTTGCTTGATATCCACAATGTCTCATTCTTCCTTTATTAATAGGAGAATTTGGAGAAAGGATGAGAATTCTCACTAGACAAAAGAGAAGAGTAAAAGAGACGTGAGAAATCTAGATATTTTGTTCTTCCTCATCTCAATCACAAGATATGGATAATGGTTGTGGATATTAGATATAGTGCTCTAGAGTGATTAAACACATTTATAGAAAAAGTTAACCCCACAAGTGATCACATGGAGAATGCTAATTTATTAAAAAATGTAATAGCATCAAACAAGAAATGTTATCTATTTGTTTATTACTTGTTCAGTATTTCTTAAATTCTGATATACTGTAGTCACCTATCATAAAGGTATACAAGAATAGTAAGAAACTAATAACTTAATATCATATTCTAATATTAGCTTAATTCTTGCTGTGTTTGAGTTTTGCCTTAATTTCACATGCTATATTCTTCCAGTATATAAGTTGAAAGAAGATTCCCTCTGAAAATATGGTATTTTTATAGCTAAGGGAAAAGAAGTTAGCTCTTAGACACAGACAAGGAAATAGAAATCTTCCCCTAGAAATAACGTTTCACCGCTTCTGGTTCATTTTTGTAAGCTGAAGTAAGTCAAATGACCCATCTTGACATTGCAGAGTAGAGGTAAATCTCACCTACAGGAAGCTGATGCAGGACAGACTAATATGCCAAGATATGCAACATGAGACGAAGAGGAAAAAGAAGATAACTACAATACAATCAGTCATACATGCCATCACCTGTCTCTGCAGGAAGGAAGCTATTATGTACCTTTGTTTCTAAAACTACTGAGATCTTGAAATCATGTCTTATTCTTGTATATTACTGGAATTCGAGAGCATCTTGATGTTGAGACAGCATACAATCTCAAAGAAAGCTGGAGTAATCATTTCAATACTGCATTTTGTTCTGCTAGGACATGAAACCATTTTATAGACAATACTTTATAGTAGTAACTTTTTTTTTCCAGAACTGGATTTTGTTAATATATATGACTATCCACCAGAATAAATGTCTTCGTCTATCTGCATCTTGTGCAGACAGCATAGTCAAGTAGATGTGGGAGTTCATCAGTAGCACTTTTTAAATATGCAAAAAATGTGGACTGGGAGCCAATATACGTATTATTCCAACATTACCTTCCACATCCTCTTTCTTCCTTCCTAGGAAACACACCCAATCAATAAAAAGACTTAGATTTTTGGCTCTTGAACTTGAAAGTGTAAGCAGAATGTTATGGATGTCAGAGATGAATATTAATGGTTTTTTACATAATAATGTAAAATATTATGTAACAATGTAAAATAATAATGTCACATGCAATAGCCCTATGAGTCCTGAAGGTCTTAATACTGTACTTCTCTAGTGATGTGATAGGAATGTCAGCCTAACTGGTCTTACTATTGCTTTCCACTTCCTTTTCTACCACTTAGCTAAATTATAATACATAGTAATGTAATGAAAAATTAATGTCATCTTAAGAAAGTCATTTAGGGCTCTGGTAATGTGGCTTGATGGTACAGTGATTGCTTATCATGCATGAAACCCTGGGTTCAATTGCTCAGTACCACGTAAACAGAAAAAGAAGTGGTGCTATGCCTCAAGTGGTAGAGTGCTAGCCTCAAGCAAAAAAAAAGAAAAAAGAAAAATCTCAGGAAGAGTTCCCTGGCCCTGAGTTCAAGCCCCAGGAGTGGCAAAAAATTCATTTAGCTAATAAATGTCAAATAAAGAACCTATGTGAGGAATATAAAATTGCTCCTTCCAACTATGACCTAACAATAGTTCTTAATTCATGTACTTTTCCTATATTAGAAGACAGTGTTGAGAAAAATAAACAAAACGTTTTGTTAGGTAGGTCACAGAAATTAATGTCAAGAATGTGCTTAGATATCAGGTGAGGATTAATCTAAGTGAGATTTGGAAATATTTTTGGTCAGTTTTGGCACCAAAAAGGCACCAGCTAATTAATAGTTGTGATAGAAGTGAAGGAATAAATCCAGATGGAAGAAATAAATTATAATAATAAATAAATTATACCAGAAAATGTTCTAGGGAACCATATTTGGTTACTAAAGAACTAGTTATCAAAGAAGCTTATTCCTCATTGCCTTTAGCATTCTAAATCACTTAGGCTAGTCCTTAATCTCTGTAAGATAAGTTTCATCTCATTCTGTGTTGTTCTTTCATATCTGGTCTGCTTTGATTTCTAAAAATCTCAGTCTTTCACTATTTCTCTACTAACAATTATTTATATTAAGTCCACCGATGCAGACCTCAGAAGATGCTAAAATAAGAGTCCAATAGCTCATGAGCCATTAATGTAACAACATGGAAAAGGATGACATATTTATTGCTACCTCAAATTTTCTGAAATGCTGCAATGTCATCGTTTGATTCAAATTTCCATTATTTGTCTACAGTGTCATTAAGTGCACATAAATGCAAATATGAGTTGGGTGCTGGTGGCTAACGCCTGTCATCCTAGCTACTCAGGAGGTTGAGACCAGAGGAATGTGGTGCAAAGCTAGCCTGGTCAGGAAAGTACATGAAACACTGATCTTCAATTAGCTACCAGAAACCCGGAAGTGGTGCTGTAACTAAAGTGGCAGAGCATCCAACTTAATCTGAAGAGCTGAGGGACAGTGCTCAGGATCAGAGTTCAATCGCCAGGACCAACAAAAATGTGAAATATACTTTAAGTTTCACCAAAAGGAACAACAAAGTCAATAGTAATCTTCCCAAGCAGAAAAATTTTTCCAATATGACTCAGTGCACCTACGTTTGCTGAGTTATTTAAGTTATGGCTTCTTTGCTGCACATATTCTCTTTTTTAAAAATTGTCAATATTACCTTTATAATAAACTTCATCTCATATTTCTTGGTTCAAAAGAGAAGTCCATACAGTTGATGTGACTTGACTTTCTTATTGTCTTAGTTCAAAGACAACTCAGGAAGGAGAGTCTTTCAAACTCTTTTTTTTTTTTTTTAATTGTATTTTATTTTATTTGAGAACATACTGTACAGGGGGGCTACAATTACATGGGCAGGATAATGCATACATTTCTTACCAAGCATTGCAGCCTCCTCCATTGTTTACCCTTCACTTCCCTTCCCCGCCTCCCCCCTCCCCCCACCCAATTCTACCCCCCTCCCCCCACCCAATTATACCCCCCTCCCCCCCCACACCGACATTGTAAAGCTGGTTTTGACATGACATTTTGTACTTCTCATTGTTGCAACAGGTCCACCTGAATCCTTAAACGGCTTGTTTGTCCCCATCTCCTCCACATGTTATACTGACATCAAATATAGTGAAAGCGGGGGTTACACTGTGGGGGAGGGACATACAAAGCAACAAAGAAATAATCTTATAAATGCATTAGAAACACATGCATGAAAGAAACGAAAACATTAAAATACATATTTAAGGGTTCATTTTCCTAACATCACATTATCTGACCTTTTCCGCTTGACTCATACCTATACTAGATATTGCAAATAAGGGAAACCATGGGACCTATGCTTCTTTGGGCCTGGCTTACTTCACTTAATATAATTTTTTCCAAACCTTTCCATTTCCTAACAAATGCGGAAATGTCATTCTTTCTGATGGAGGCATAGAATTCCATTGTGTATATATACCACATTTTCTTGATCCATTCATCTACTGAGGGGCATCTGGGTTGGTTCCATATCTTAGCTATGGTAAATAATGCTGCAATAAACATAGTTGTGCTGGTAGCTTTAGTGTGGTCTTGTTTGTAAACATTTGGGTAAATGCCCAAAAGTGGGATTGCTGGATCATAGGGGAGATCTATGTGAAGTCTTCTGAGGAACCTCCATACTGCTTTGCAAAGTGGTTGAGCAAGTTTACATTCCCACCAACAATGAAGTAAGGTTCCTTTGTGTCCACATCCCCTCCAGCATCTGTTGTTGTTAGAGTTCTTGATTTTTGCCGTTCTAACTGGAGTGAGGTGATATCTCAATGTTGTTTTGATTTGCATTTCTTTTATGGCTAGGGATGTTGAACATTTCTTCATGTGTCTATAGGCCATCCTTGTTTCTTCTTCAGAGAAGCTTCTCTTTAAGTCTTTCGCCCACTTATTTATTGGGCAGTTGATTCTTTGAGGATTTGTTGTTGGGTGGTTTAATTTTTTGAGTTCCAAGTATATTTTAGATATGAGACCCTTGTCCGTTGTATGGCTAGTAAAGATCTTCTCACAATCGGTGGGCTTTCTATTGATCTTGCCAGCTATGTCATTTGCCAGAAGTGGAGTTTTAGCTCAAGCAGTAGAGTACCACTTTGCGGGCAGGTGTGCAAGAAAGACAACTGTTCAGGGACAGGCTCCAGCCTCTGAGTTCAAGCCCCAGAAGCAGAACAAACTAAACAAACAAATAAGCAAACAAAAAAACCCCACATATTTCTTTGGGCCCATCCTTAAAGCACTGCTTTGAAAAGAGGCTCCTTTTGCTGATCATACTCACTGGATCCTGCTTTTTGGAATCCTTATTGATATGGCGAACTCAGCACCAGAATAAAGGAATGGATATGTGACTTCTGCATCAAGACAATCATCTCAGGAGTTAAATATCCATGCATAAGACATTTTAAATCATCCATGTCTTTGTTTCTTTGTAGTAGTACATTGTAAAACAATGTTATTTCCTTTTTTTTCTATGCTTGCCTTCAAATGTCATATTGTTTCCTTTTGTAATACTCTCAACTAGAAGTTTACAGAAAAGATTTATGACTAAAGTGCACACTCGAAAAAGTTAGGGACAGAGTTTCCTTCAAGCCTTGGTTTATTTTCTTGTACAGTAAAAACGAGAGCACAAATTAACTTGAACTTTGTCATTTTTCTATGTTTAGTTTCTCTCCTGGATTGTTTCTACTTCCTGTAAAGGTTCCTTCCACTTACTTCCAGTCACAATCTACGGTATTGCTCCAGGCAAAATGAATGATTTCTGGCTTCATTGAAATAACACAAAGACATCTTTGGACACAAGGTAACACGTGTTTCAGAGACAACTTAGTAATGAGAAAATATGAAATTTACATGGCTTATAAAACATTATCCACGTACATAAGGCCGTATAAGACAATGTGAACTGAAATGAATCCCCAAATACGGACACAACTTGTTTTTGCTTTATTAGTATTGTTTTTAATGTATCTATCATGTATTATGTGATTTTTTTGTTTCTCTTCTATTTTCTTCCTCCATGGTATAACCCGTTTCCACTGTATTTGAGGTCGGTGAGCTGCAAGTTGCATATACATTTTTCTAATGTGGGGAGGGGAAGGGAAATAAAATGCTGAAAGAAGTATAGAATATGACCCATTGTTACAATGAGATGAAGAGGACTCTATGTTGAAAATGAACTTACAAGTTGGGGATGGGAGGGGAGAGTTGGGGCGGTGGGGAGAAAAGGGATGGCAGGGGAAAAACAAAAGAGGAGGTAACAATGTTCATTAGATAATGTACTCATTAACTTACTTATGTGACTCTAACACCTCTGTCCACCATTTTCACAATAACATAAAAAAACATTATCCTGGAGTACATTAAGTTCAAATTTTCTAAGTGCTCTGTAAATTAAGACCAATTTTAAGTGAGAAGAAGGTTCTCAGAAACATTTTTGTCAGTGTTTGTGTTGTGCATTATTAACCAAGTGGACATAACTTAACAGAAGGAGAAACAACAGGAATAAGAGAAAGAGAAGTTCCGTGTTTAAGTATAATGGTTCAATACACTATAGAAGACCCTGCAAATAAGACAACTTTGAAACAATAAAGCCAAGGCCAGTATGTAGACCTATGGGAGTAATATAGAAAAAGCATTACTCCTAAGTAGAACATGAAGAATGAGGCCACTCTCTTTCTTCTACTAGCTCTAAATAATGGTAGCTAATCATGCAAATTTGTAAACAGTAGAATGGAAGAATAATTCTAGTTCCAAGCCAGTCAGATATAAGACCATGGTCTTAACTGATGAAAAAAAAAAGGCCATGTTGAGAGAACAGAAATTATACTAGCAATGAACAGGTGGCCAAGATCACATTTCCTTTTCTTTTTCTTTTTCTTTTTTTGATGGTAGTGGGGCCTGAATTCTGGGCCTCGGCACTGTCCCTCTACTCTTCAGCTCAAAGCTTGTGCTCTACCTCTTGAGCCACAGCACCACTTCCAGATTTCTGGTGGGTAATTAGAGATAAGTGCCTCAGAAACTGTCCTACTCATGCTGGATTTGAACTGCAATCCTCATATCTCAGCCTCCTGATTAGCTAGGATTACAGGTGTGAGCCACTGGCACCCTGCTTACGATCACATTTCAAAGAGTGTACACTCAGCATATGTAATGTGTATGTTCATCTATCTTTATATGAACTCGAGTCAAAAATCTGGGCCAAAGCTACAAAAACGTTTGTAGTTCAAAAGTTGATACTCCTGGCAAAATAAAACCTAAGAATGTAAAAGAGTCTGGGAAGTTCAGTTTGCATCCAGCCCAGGCAGAAAAATCTTGAGACACAATCTATAATTAACCAGCAAAAAGATGCATTGGAAGAATGGCTCAAGTGGTGGAATACTAGTTATGAGCAAGATTGCTGAATAAGAGCTTGAGGTTTTTGCATACATATATACATACAAACACACACATACACACAGAGGCACTTATGTATTCAAACACACATATGAAAAAATTCTCAGCCTGTGTAGAAATGTTAGAAAATAATAGAAAATATGTCCTATAAGATTACAATTAAGGGATAATTTTTAATATTAGAAAGTACTCAAGTGAAATTTCCCCCCAAAAGATTGAGAATATTACATAGGTGGGAACAGAGATAGTAATAAATTCAAGGCATCATTAATAAAGGGATCAGATCCAGGGATGAATAAATCAGAGACCCCTTCAGTGCATCTGAAAATGTTCATATCCTGTGTCAAATGTTAGAACATCTTTGAAAATAGTACATGAACAATCTGAGCCATCAGTCTAGTGGAAAATATTAATGGAGAAGTTCAGAATTGCTTGTCTGTATCTAGATTAAATAAACCAACAATGTGATACAATGTGATACAAACCAGGAATTCTAGCACTCACACTAAGACATGTGATTAGAAAGTGCAGTTACATAGTGATTCATTCACTGGCTAGGTAGTATAATTTTGTCTCAATAAAACAAACCAAGAAAGGAATAAAAAATAAACAAGAAAGGAATACACAGTTGGAAGTTTGGGCTAATTTTGTCATTATGTTTTGAGAAGTCAAGTTTCCTACTGAAATGCAACTCATATATAATCCTCAGTTGTGTTCTAAATGTTCTCTTCAAAACAGAAGATTACTAGATGCACAAGACCTCATGATTTCCAATCAAAAATTTGAAAAAGTATGCATCATTCTGTTAGAGTCCAAGGAAATGATGAAGGATTACAAAAGCTTAAGCCTAGAAAAATAAGAAAGTTCATTTTATGTAGGAGTTTGTAGACCTGGCTAAATTAGAATTTAGATTTAAAATAAATATTATTCTTTGTATTTTAATATTCTATAGGTTACTACAAAATTCGTTTTAAGCAGAAAATTTAATTTACAAATTCACAATTGAATCTGCCATTCTATTTGCCTAAAATATTCTTTCAAGTGAGGTAAAATTAGAACGTAGTTAATAGTTAATTCCAACAGTTCATGGTAATGTGACTAATCTAGACAAAGTTGCCAACAAATTGATGCTATTAATTTATAAATTTAGATGAAGAGCAATTTTTTTGAGATTCTGGTGTAACTTGGTATGAAGAGAGTAAATGTGTGACATCGTTTTTCTTCTACCTATACATAACACAGGAAGAAATTTCCTTAATTATATACCTCTTCATACAATGAGAAAAATGCTAGGCTTAGGGTTTGTTTTTATTTTGTTTTTCTTGTTTGGTTTGTCCCAGGGCTTAACTTGTAGGCCTGGCCACTGTCCCTGAGCCTGTTTTTGCTCAAGGCTGTTACTTTACTACTTGAACCTCAGTGCCACTTGCGTCAGGCTTTTCCTGAGCAGTTTATTGGAGATAAGAATTTAAGGAACCTTTCTGCCTAGGTGGGCTTTGAACCATAATCTTCAGATCATAATATGCAGACATTCAGATCTCCTGAATATCTATTATAGATAAAATATATAACTATAAATATTATTTGCAAGTGTTCTGATCTCAAGAATAACACTGGGTGGAAAATGATGCAGCAAAGTTTACTGTAGTGTTCTTTCCACAATACGAAGGGCATCACATTAGCAGAAGTGTAGTATTTTTATTACAAAAGTTATACACTTGTCATGATGAGAATTTAAGAAATTTTAAGGTGCACCATTCACGTTGGAAATTGTTGGGCTAGGATGACTTTATGGCATAAAAACTTGGAATTGATGGTCATAGAAATAATAGCTAACATTGATGAACAAATATTTACTCTTGAGGAATTATTATAAATACTTCATAATTTTACCTTGTACCAGACTGTGGCTATTTTTTCTGTTGAATTTAAATATGTAATGCCCCATTGAAAACTGCACCTATTTCAGAATTAAATAAAATGCAAACAGGTACTGTTTTGAATTGTCTCTAATATGGCATGTTCAGAATTTGAAAATGAGTAGTTAGTAGTCATAGGAATGTTGAAGAACACATATACTCTGTCCTCTTAACAATTATTCCGTTTAAAAGTTAGGAGTTTCAACAGAATTGAACTATTTTTGTTTTAGTATAAGACAATACTAAAATATTTTTTTCAAAATAATCGCAAGTATATTCTGAAAATATTGTATAATTTGATAATATTCAAGTTGATTACCCTCTGATAAAGAAAGGGGTAATTAATTCAAATTAGCAGCCAAAGTGTTCATTTTTTAAAAAGTTTATACACATAGTATAATATTTATTATACCAATACAGTGAAATTATATTTTATGTAGCTCATTTTTAATTTAATTTTATTGTCAAGGTGATATGTAGAAGGTGTTGCAGTTATTGTAAGGTAATAAATACATAACGTTGAACTTTGTACCCGCTCCCTCATTTTTCTCACAGTTTTCCTTCACTCCAATACCCCTCACAAGTTGTAATGTAATTTACCAACATGTTGTCTTGTGAATATTGCTATTGCTTTGGTTTGCCCTTTGTTCTTTGTCTCGCCATTTCGTTGTTCCTCTTCCCTTACCAAATTAAGATAAATATATATAAAATACACAAGATACTGAAATCAAATATAACAGGGGATAAACCAAAGGGAAAACACAAAAGAAAAAAGAAATCACATAGTACATTAAAAACAACAACCACAAAGTAAAACTCTGTTTCCATATACAGAAGTTCATTTTGCTCATCATCATCTTATATGGTCATACATACATAGTTATTGAGCAATTCTGCTCAACTGCTAGTAATATCCTACACATTTCCTACTTATTACAAATGAGGAAACCATGGAATCCCTTTCTTGTGTCTTGTTTATTTTACTTAGTTTGATTTTTCTAAGACTTTTCAGTTCCATGTGAATTGGAAGCATAAAATTTCACTGTGCATATATAAACCGCATTTTGTCAATTCGTTCATCTACTGAGTGGCATATTGGTTTAAAACATGACTGCTTGTAATTATCACTTAGTGTCATTCAAAAATGAGAGATGCCACTTCCCCAGACATTCTAAAAGCATGATTTCTAAGTAAGATAGGATGTTACGGTGGTACGAGTGTTGAGATATCTGGATGAATCTAATGTATATCTCACCCTGAATTAGGCAGGAAGATATCCAATATCATAGAGGATAAAAATGGTAGTGACATAAATATTTCCCTTGAGAAAGATATAGGAGGCTGCCAGAAGTATGAAGTAGTTCTGATAATTTTGAAGAATTTAGAAATGAAAGGTCAAGTATGTCTCTTTAAATAATAATTATGTAAGTGGTAGGGCAAAAGAAGAGGAAGAGAAAATAATAACTGACAGCAAATCATTTTCCCGATAGACTATAAAAAGACATATTCTATAACTTTCAAGTTAAAGAGAGACCAATAGAATACATCCCACTTAATTTAGGTACATGCAAACTATTTACTTGGCTTTTACCTACTTTAATGCTCCAAAATAAATGAAGATTTATAAGAAAATTTATGTGATTGCCATTGCTTCAACCTGAACACTAACTGAAATGAGCCCTCTTTTTCTCACTTTGCTCTTGAAAAATAGTCCCTTAGTTCATGATGTTGTGGTTTATTGGAGTCACAGTTAGGGGCTTCTACTTAGACAATTATCCCAGAATAGTTTAAAGCAGTTTTTCTCCCAAGATATCCAAGTACATTGTCTGAAGCTGTACTTTGAACACACCCTCACACCTGAGCGCATAATTTGAAATTATATTGCAGCATTTCTTGGCACATTCTACTTTGTGCTTTTGTCTTCTTTGCACTTTCCTTTTGAGTTCATAGTTGATCTACTTCAATTTTATCTGGAAAAACTGCTAAGAAAATTGTTCAATGACCACTTCTTCTTTGCGCACACCCAGTCTATGTATGAAGGTACATTGTCCATGTTAAGCAATAGGGTAGTACTCACTCTCTGAGGAGAAAAGTTCCATGATATTACCCTATGCCCACATGAGAGTGTGTAGAATTTAAAGCATTTTGAGACAAACAATGATATTAGAATTGAAAGGCTCCATAGGGCCATTTCCTTGGAGCTCGTTAGTTTTCCCAGGAGAAATATAAATATCCACAAAATTTGGAGCTAATTTGTAAGTATCTGAATTAACACTAGATCCCAGATGTTGTGGTAATACAAGTCACCATTGTATTATTGTTACATCAGAATTCTTCACTACTTGACAATATGTATGAGAAAATGAAAGAAAGGCATTAAAGCACAATATATTATTTTTTTAGTCATTTAACACTAGTGGTCAGGGTAATGTCTGAACTCGTCCATTCAATAAAAGCTTGAAGTATATAAGAGCCCTTCCCACATATAAGAATTTGTGGCAGGTTGATTGACAGGGTTATTTCAGCATGGAGATATCCCTAATAAGAACTAGACTTAAAAAGAGTATATGGCAGTTAGGATGTGTCAATGACTATTGAGGCATTTTTTTTTATTGTGAAAATACTGTGCAGAGGGGTTACAATTACATGGGCAAGGTAATGAATACATTTCTTATAAAGCATTGTAGCATCCTCCTTTGTTTCCCCTTCCCATCCCTTCCCATCCTCCCCCATCCCTCCACCCAATGCTCCCCGACCCCACCAAAGATGTAAAGTTCATTTTCGACATAATGGCTTGTACTTCTCAGTGTTGCAATGGGTCCACCTGTATCCCTATTTAAACGATTTGTTTTTCCTCTTCCCCTCCACAAATTATACCGACATCAAATATAGTGAAAGGACGAGTTATACTGTTGGGGAGGGACATACAAAGCAACAAAGAAATAATCTATGCATTTATAAGGCATTTTCTATTCTAAAGAAGAATCAATTCGAGGAGTCTTCAATCCATCCATAAAGCTGTATGTTCAAGCTAATACTTGGTGTTACTTGTCCTACATTTATAATGAGTAGGCGTTAAGGTACCCAAATATAGCTAAAGGTATTTCAATAAAATCCAAAACTGATATAGATACATGGGTCACTCATTGGAACTGTAGGATAAATTAGGCTTGTCTGTGCTGTAGTTCGATCTATAATCTCCTGGCTAAACAAATCTTCAAAAATATTCACAGAATACCTCTAAGTAAAGTTCATGATAGTTATATCTGTATAGTTCTTCTAAGGTTGGGATAAAAGCATTTGGTCCCAACAATTAAAATCAACAGGATCTGTTGAATTTATGGATCCAGAATTTTATGACTTCATATTGATATCTCAAAATTTTATCAGTATGACTTTCTCCAAAACACTGTTCTTATTGGACTTGTCTATGTCCTTTTAGTTTTCAAATCTAGATAATATATTTCCTACAATATTTTCCTGAAAATTCTTTCCTTTCTTTACTTCTGTAAATCTGTGTTTATTACATTTTTGTTTCCTTATTTATCTCTTTCTTCCAATCTTGTCCACACTTTTGTTCACATTACTCACACTTGTGTCAGAACTTTCCTTTTCCTCTTCCCTTTAATAATGCCTCCAATTTTATTATTCTTTTTCACATTAATGGTCGTGGATATTTTGATGATGTCTAAACAGACCTATCTTTGTATGTGTTTAACATAAATTTTAGAACTATCAGAGAATTTTTACCTCTAAATACATCTTTTCCACCTGTAATCCTTATCATAGGAATATCACTAACATAGTTTCCAGCCAGAGAGGTGGAAGTATTTCAGATTTCTTCTTACCCTTCTACTCCTGCCCATTAGATAAGATGAATGATCAAGATTTTCTCAGTTTCTGTCACTAATATGATTTCTATTTACCCCTTTTTTGCCCCTGACACCAGCCTGTTTCAAATACTCATCACTGGTCACCTAGTCCTCAAACAACCATTTACAATGTATGCTTTTTCCCCATAGTCTTTTCATATTGGTCCTCTCCATCACCAAATTATTCTCCTTGTCAGCACACGGAGTGAAGTGCTCAGACACAAATTATAGTATCGTTATTTACTCACTCTATTGACTGTTGGCCTTACATTTCTCATCTGTAAATGCATGTAACTTACCAGAAATATTGAAGAATATATTTGTTGAATTCTAGACCAGGAAAAAGGAAAAGTGAAGAGTCCTCACGTTTTTCAACTTAGCTTGCAAATAAGGAAAGAGTTAATTTCAGTTTGTTGGTAAAAAGTCACAAATTTTTTCATGCAGAGATAAAAATAAATATTACATCCTGGCCCTAAAGCCTGTGTCCCTTTAAGACAACTACACGTATGTAAGTGGTATTATGTAAATTGTGTCATGTGTTCACAGATGTGTTGAAGAACATAGTCTTCATATATCATTGGAAAACATTGGTTATTGAATAGTATCTATATGAGAATGTTATTTGAACTAATCACCATAAGTTGAAAACTATATCTTAGTCCATCAAAATGTGGAAATAAATGATTTTATTTATTAAAAAACAATACCAACAAGCCAGGCGCTGCTGGCTCACACTGAAGTGTACAGTTTTCAGATGCCCCCTCTCAGACCACCAGGGTCCATGATCAATGCAAACAGCAAACAGTCATCTATTGCAAGCTTGAGCTTGGTCTTTCGTGCACTCAGTAACCGGTGATGTTAAGAGGCCCCGAGCTCAAAATTAGCACAGATTTATAGTTTCAAAAAAACAAGTGTAAGGGGTTTCTACACAAGCAAGTTCACAAGTTCAGGGGGTTTCCACACAAGCAAGTTCACAAGTTCAGGGGTTTTAAGTCCTCCCTGATCACACGTCTCTTTTTTTTTTTCCTGCTGGAACACCTGCGCAACTCTTCTCTTCCTTAAGGGTGGACAGGGTTGGTGGGAACCAGTGGTTTCTCTGAGAACCACTTTTTTCTTTGGCAGCACAGCCCTCTTTGGGGTTACTCTGAAGGCAGCACAGCTCAGGGGGATTAATCTTAAAATGGAGTTAGCTCTTCACACACCTGTAATCCTAGCTACTTAGGAGGCTGAGATCTGAGGATCGAGGTTCAAAGCCAGGCTGGGCAGGAAAGACTGTGACAATCCTATCTACAATAAGCCACCAGAAAATCGGAAGTGGCACTGTAGCTCAAGTGGTCGAGAGCTCCCTTTCAGCTGAAGGGCTTAGGGAGAGCACCTAGGCCCTGAGCTCAAGCGACTGAAAAAAACCCCAAAAAACACCAATAAAAAATACCACCAAGAAAAGTGAATATACATTAGAGAGACTGCAGGAATAACATTAGGGTTTTTACTGTCTCTACCTGTTTATGTGATTGTATTTCTTGATATTGAATCTCTCCTCTTGTTATTCTTATTGTATGTAATCCAACGCCATTTATTACTATGAATTCAATGTGGGAATGTAGCTTCAAAGATGTTTGAAGTTTTTTTCCTTTCAATCACAACATTGTCATTATCATAATACACTCTGGTCATCATCATCTTCATCAAAATTATTATTAGCATCATATGTGCTAATTATTGAAAGTCTGTTTTGTATCTATGATTTTGTTATTATTTGTCTTTTTATTAATAATTTTAATGTTACCACGGTGCATACATCCATATTAAAATTTTGAATAAAGAAAACTATCTAAACTATATCAGATAGCTTGACGACGTGCTTATAACAAATTATGCATGAAAGAAAAAAACCTTAAAATACATATCTAAGGGTTCATTTTCCTGCCATCATATTATCTGACCTTTTCCGCTTGACTCATACACATACTAGATATTGCAAATAAGGAAACCATGGGGCCTATGTTTCTTTGTGCATGGCTTACTTCAAAGTACAAGTTGTCATGTCCAAAACGAGCTTTACAACGTTGGTGCCCAGGGGGGGAGTAAGGGGGGTAAGGAGAAGGATTGGGATTGGGGGGGAGGGGGGAGGCTGGGAAGGGATGTGAAGGGTAAAGAAAGGAGGAGGCTACAATGATTGGTAAGAAATGTACGCATTATCCTGTACATGTAATTGTAACCCCTCTGTACAGTATGTTCACAAAGAAAAAAAAACTTATTAAAAAAAAATTATGGAATGGATGTTTGAAGCATTGCAAATTCCTCACCAATTTGAATTAACTTTCTCTCTCCCTGTCACTACACAGAAATATTTAAGAGTTTGAACAGAATTTTTTCAAGTGATATACTGTAAATGTAACTACAATATTATATGCATATCTAAAATTTCCTTGAAAGTAATAAATTCTACTTTCTATTTAAATATTCATTATTTTATTCTAGTAAACTTTTAGATAAATAGACTATATATCTTTCAAATGAAAAAGGTCAAAAATAGTAGCATAAAATTCTGTCCTCTCTCTCTCTCTCTCTCTCTCTCTCTATATATATATATATGTATTTGAGATATATATATATATATATATATATATATATGATGTATAGAAAGATGCATTTTTAGGGATTATTTGTCATGAGAAATATATACATATATCTATCTAAATTTATGTGTAGAATGATATACATTGTAGTAAAACAAACATCTTAGAACATAATTACAATTTTTTAAAATTCATCAAACCAAGTGTCAGTAACTCATACTTATAATTCGAGCTATTCTGGGTGCTGGTATCTTAGAATTGTGTTCGAAACTAACCCAGACAGAAAAGTACTTGTTAGATTCTTATCTCCAATTAATCACTAAAAACAGGAATAAGCTCTGTGCCTCAAGTTGTAGAGTGCATTCCCTGAGCATAAAAACTCATAGGGACAACGCCCAGGCCTTGAAAACAATATCCACAACAACAAAATATATCACATTAATTTCACAAAAGCATCTTTTAACTGCTGTGAAAATTTCTTAGAAACATGAATACATGCCCTTGGAAAATGTTAAGTAAAATGTATAGAATATTTACATCTATGCTGAAGACATAGATAAAGATTAAGTTATTTAGGTAATGATTAGGAATTAAGAATAATGATAGGTAAGTAAAATATTGGGACTGGTTTTTTATTCTATTTTATGATAGTATTAAAATGATATTTGTAGTGATTATATAAAATTACTCTTGCTTGGTATTTGAATTATAATAAGTGATAAACATTTTTAAATGATATCCAAAGCAAAGGAGTATCAATTCTTTTGTAATTTCAAAACAATTAAGAAAATTATTGCAACGCTGCTTCACTCTAAGACTATATTTGTTTTCTTGTTCTAGTTTTTATATGTTCGTAGAAATTCCAAAAATTCAATGGATTTTGGCATTCAGGAACAGCTTCATAGATACTAATATTGGAGTCCCTTAAGTGGAATTCTTTTATTTCATTTGTTATTTTCACAAATAAATCAAGATGATTGTGTATTTTGTTTCTTTTCACTGCTTTTGGCTCTTGAGAATACATTTTTTTACCTAGCAAAGTAGAGAAAAGCAACTGTATTGGCTTTCATAAAATGCAGATGCATAGAATTGTGTCTTCTGTCATTTGCTAAAAGTTTTTTCCAGAAAAAGTTGCAGCAATGAGAAGTACAAGTTGTCATGTCCAAAGCGGGGGGGGGGAGAAGGATTGGGACTGGGGGGGAGGGGGAAAGCTGGGAAGGGATGTGAAGGGTAAACAAAGGAGGAGGCTGCAATGCTTGGTAAGAAATATACGCATTATCCTGCCCATGTAATTGTAACCAATCTGTACAGTATGTTCACAAATAAAATAAAATAAAATAATAAAATAAAATAAAAAAGAAGAAGTTATCAATTACTTATAAGTGATGCATAATTCCTAGGTATTCCAGTTATCAAATAGACTATTTGATTGAGTTCTCTTTATAAACTCAAAATAACATACAAAAAAACCCTCAAAATAAACAGAAATCACATCTTTGTTTTAAACGCTGTTGTCTACAGAGTTTTTAGCCAACACCAAAAACATCTCTTTAGCTATTCTGCATTTTGTGTGATGAATTTTTAACAATTTTTTTTCTGACATGTAATTCACTTGCAATATATAACCTCCTTTTATTGTAGACATTTTAGTTTTGGAAGTGAATTGTACTTTCATAGGTTTTCAAAGCATAATTTTCACAAACTTGCATTTCTTCAAATAGAAATCTATAAATTTATAGAACAGACATTTAAATAGATATAAAATTCTGTTATAGGAATTTATCCAGCATACATCCTCTACAGTGTGTCTTTTCAAAATTTGATTTGGGGGATTTTTTCCAGGGTATCATACATACTATTCAAGTGCCCTGTCAATGAACTACAATTCCCTGTCCAAACACTTTTTTTACTTCTCTTTAATACATTCATAGAAGTGTAATGAATGGATCCTATACAATTCTTTTTGAAGTCTAAGACTTGAAAACTTGCTTGCTAAAATGATTGTATTATTCAAATCGATCATTATGAGGAATTTATCAATTTCTCCACAAATGCATTACTATATTTTGTGTCATCTTCTTATATTAGGGTCCTACTAGTGAGTTTTCTTTTTCTTTTTTCTTAGATACTAAAGAGGAACTTATATCATATGCTCCTATTATTGACTATTAATTTACAAATGTTCTTTAAAAAATATCCTATTCAGGAAAAAAATTATATAGAATTAGAAGATATAAAAATACTTAACATTCAGAATCATTGTAGAATTCACCTTGTAGCATTAACAAATATATTCCCTCTATCTGTTTGATATGCTTTCACTTCGGTTATAGTGTCCTTTGAAATATGAAAGGCTATCACTTGATACAATCCAATATATTCTTGCTTTTCTTTAGCCACTAGTGCTTTCCATTTAGACACCTTTACTGATACAATGTCATGAATTTTTACGTTTATGTCTTATAGGTTTTTACATCTCACATTTAGATTGATAACCATTTTTATCTTAAATTTTTGTATAAGGATTGAGGTAGGTCACACCTGTAAACCTAGCTACTCAGGAGTCTAAGATCTGAGGATAACGGTTTAAAGCCAGCCGGGGAAGGAAATTCCATGAGCCTCTTATCTCTAATAAACCACTAAAAAGCCAGTAGTGGTGCAGTGGCTCAAGTGGTATTAAGTCTGTAGTATTAGATGATAGTTTAGGTTCCTCCTAGCAATATGATTTTGTGAAATCCTGCACCAAGCAATATTTTTCTTTCCCTAGAAGAGAAACCTCTGTCAAACAATTAATAATAGCTTTTTCTCCTTCAGGCATGCATCTGTAGTTTTATTTTATTCATATATTTCATGATCTGCCTGTGTATGCCAAAGGCTGCCATGAAAATAAAAACACCCTTCTCAGCACTTAGCATGTGTTTACCATTCATAGATATGAAGGTGTTTAAATGTTACTGAAATTGCTTTGGAATAAATAATGTTCACCCTGACTATCTTGAGAAAGAAGAATTGGTTTCTCAGCACTTTAGGTAAGAACTTGAGGGAAAGAAACAAAAGGAAATGTGAGGAACAACTCAACACAGAGATTCAAATGAAACAAAACAACCCAAGAAAACACTAATTAATTCAGTACTCAAGAACCTGCAGGAAATGAAAGATTTTTAAAAAATCAGCTCTGACAAGCTTATGAAAATCCTGACTACATGGGAATGCAATATTGTGAGGATAGTGGCTAAAGCCCAGACTGAACAGAAAGTTCTGTACACAATGCCATGCACCTGTTATTCTTAATTCCAGGAAGAATAACATCAAGTAAACTGAGAGCAAAGATCAGTTTCTTGCTGAAAAATAATCAGGATAACTTAGGGCTGGGGGCATGACAAAGTGGTAAGAACACACATTTAAGTGGCACAAAACACTCAATTCAAACTCTAATATTAGAGGTAATAAAGACAAAACTATGATTTTAAATAATTAGAACAATTGTAACACTTGAGTATTTGAGTGGAGAAAAATCTATGAGAGAGTTAGAATGAACCTACGTTCCAATGCTTTCTACTTTAGTGATAATGTTTATTGATACTTCAGACAAAACAGAGTTACTTTGCAAATGTGCATGGATGTGCATTTGGGTGATGGAAATACTCTACTTACAAAGGTGTAAATTAAATAGATTTTTGGAGGTAGATTATAGTTCTTGAACTAAGAGCCTGGGTGATGTCCCTGAGCTTTTTCTCTCAAGGATACCACTCTAATACTTTGAACCACAGTTCCAATTCTGATTTTCTGTTGGTTGTTTGGAGATAAGAGGCTCATGGACTTTCCTGCCTAGGATGGTTTCAAAGCACGATTGTCAGATCTCAGCCTCCTGAGCAAACAGGATTCCAGGCATGAGCCGTCGATGTTTTTAATAATTTAGTAAATTGTATAGTTACAGAAGTTATAAGTTATCATTGTAACCTGTGTAATATATGTGTGTATGTATAGATCAATGCATAGATAGAAATATTTCAACATATTTTTCATCTACAGTAGATTTATGAAATCATCCTTCATTATAAAATAAAATGGAAACAAAAGTTAATATGGAGCAAAACAAAGAGAAGTGTTACATGTTTCTTTTTGTTGAATGCAATATGAATTGTGAGAATCAGTTTGGGAAAACCATCTCTACTTTAGCAAAAAGGATAACTGCTATTTATTCCAATCCTTCTATTTGCCCATATTGTGCATCCTCACACATGAGTGTCAAAATCAAACCACAATTTTTGCCTTTGTATTTAACTCACCTGTTATAATTTAGGCGATAGATGAAGTAATCATATAAAGATTAAAATAATAGTAAGCGAGGCTATGAGTTAGAGCTGAAAAAGATTTTAAATATGATAATAGCTAACTAAAATGCATATTTCTTACTTTCAGTCTGTTAGGTCTCTCATTCCCACAACAGGAAAGTACATAGAAGGTGTTCCGTAAATTATAAGTACAATTATTAAAAATGTATTGAAAGAATATGGGCACTGTGTGCTTTTAGCTTATTGAGACCTATATAGGGTAGTGTGTTTTTGAGGACTTGCAAAACGTTGTGATGGAGATGAAGGGAAGGATGTGCTTATTCTGGAAAACAAGTTGGAGGACTGCTCCCAGAAAGATAGTGATGAATTCTTCCAAAAGGTTACAGTAAAATCACTTTCACAACCATGTTCACTATTGCACTATTCATTGTAGCCAAGTTATAGAAACAGCCCAGATGCCCTTTGGCGGAGTGATGGTTGGCAAAAGTGTGTCATATATACGTAAGTGGATTGTACCTATCCATTATGAAGACTGTTACGTTATTTGCAATGAAATGGATAGATGAAAAAATATGTAAACTAAATCAGAGCCAGACACAAAAAGGACCCATGTTCTGTCTCATATTTGGAAGCTAGAACTTTATACAAGTTTACACAGCAATATTAACCAAATCATGCTATTTGCAGAGGAGTATTTAAATGATGTCATTTTTTATCAAATTAAATTTTTAATCCAACAAAATGAATACTGGGAAACTATCACTTGGAAGGTGTGAGGGGAAGTGAATGGGAAGGAATAAAGAGAGTTATGGAGGAAGAAAGTGAAGACAAAATATTCAATGCAGATAGTATGAAACTAGAAAAAATTAAAGTCTGGTGAGATTCTGAAGGGTAGGGAATAGTTATATAAAGATCCATTGTACATAAAAACATGACTTATAGAATGGAAATTCCCTTGTACAACTAGTTAAGATAATAAAAATATAATTAAAAACAATGGAGATCTTAAACTGTGTTCTTTTAAACCATGAAACAATATAGTAGTTTCCTCCTCAGAAATTTTCTTTTCAGGTATTTTCCTTATAGTGACAGAAAAATGATCAATGCAATGAATATCAATACATCACATTGCACATCATAAAGAGACACAATATAAAATCAGAGTAAAAATGTTAGAATTCATCACATGATAAAATAACAGGTAGAATTTGCCAAACGCTAGTTGGTTGTTTTTCCAATACTTTACCCTTGGTATCTAATTTAATCCTCAGAGTAATTGCATAAAGTGGAACTACTTACATTTTTAATTCTCTGATGATGATATTGAAGTCTTCAGTGTTGTAATTACTAGTACAACATTGCACACATGGTATGTGTTAGCCTGAGGTCCATCTCCGAATGTATCAATTAACCTCATTCTATTTCATGACTAAAATACTAGCACTTAGTCTACAAATTCGAGGAAAATTTCCCATAATTATTGTGTACACTCATAATATTTCACTTTGTCTTTGTTAGAAAATAGGTAACTGTAATATGAAAACTCAAAGTTCATAATCAATACATACCTCTCTGGTGAAAGGAACTGCTAAAGAATAACATTCTTGATTTCTAGGTCAAAATAGCAGAAATCATATTCTATCCCTTCACTCAACACTGCACTGCCTGGGGACCCTACCTCTGTTTAACACTGTCTTACTAAAAGAATGACCTCCCCAATTCCTGATGGAAAGAGACTGCATGTCTTATGGACCAATCATTTCCACATTGTAGCTCACCTAAATTGTTTACTATTAGAAGGTTTTTTTAAATTTTTTTTTTGGGTCCGGTTGTGGGGCCTGAACTGTGGGCTTGGGCTCTGTCCCTCAGCTCTTCAGCTCAAGGCTAGCGCTCTACCACTTGAGCCACAGCGCCACTTCTGGCTTTTTTCTTTTTGCTTATGAGGTGCTGAGGAATCGAACCCAGGGCCTCAGGCATGCAAGGCAAGCACTCTACCACTGAGCCACCTTCCCAGCTCTAGAAGATTTTTAACTGCTTATTATACCCAACATTTTGAGAGAAAGGTATACTTTAAAATGCTATTAAAGCAAGACTGATATAAAAATCACTTTGACCCCAGATATGTATTTTACCTTTCCTGTACCCAAAAATGCAGACTGACCTATCATTAATGTTAGGAATGAGAGGATAAAAAATCATAGACAGGGCTTGGAAGGTGGCTCAGTGGTTAAAGGGCTTGCCTTGCATGCCTGAGGCCCTGGGTTCGATTCCTCATCACCACATAAGCAAAAAAAAAACAAAAACAAAAACAAAAAAGCACGAAATGGCGCTGTGGCTCAAGTGGTAGAGCACTAGACGAGCTGAAGAGCTGAGGGACAGTGCCCAAGCCCAGAGTTCAGGCCCCATGACCGGACAAAAAATAATCATAGAAAACAAGATCTAAGCATGAATTAAAGCCTTTCCAATTTCTGAATACAATTGGTTTAAAAAGACATAAAGAGCTGGAAGGTGGCTCAGTGGTAGAGTGCTTGCCATGCATGCATGGGGCACTGGGTTCGATTCCTCAGCACCACATAAGCAAAAAGAAAAAAGCCGGAAGTGACGCTGTGGCCCAAGTGGAAGAGCTCTAGACTTGAGCTGAAGAGCTGCGGGACAGCGCCCAGGCCCAGAGTTCAGGCCCCACAACCAGACTCCACCCCCTAAAAAAGACATCAATACTACTACATTGTTTCAAAATTTCTTTTTTTAAGTATTCATTTACTTATTTCTTCATTGTATTTTCCCAGGAAAAGAAAGGTAAGGGAAGAGTCATTATGTGTTTAAAAAAATGATTAGAAAAGGGGAAAGGAAGTACTCGGGTACAGCACAAATCAATCATGAAATAAAACACCGCAGTACTGGTATCATAAAAGCCCAAGGAAGCTTTAGTCTGGGGATCAGAGAAAGGACAGACAGGTACACACTTTTCCAGCCTCCCTCCCCATAAATTCAAGTTCTCTCACAAAGCTTTGGTTTCTAGCAGTAAACATGGCGTTACATTCGTCTCCCATTAAACAATCTGTGGCCACTTTGACATAACTTTTCTTGCACCTGTGTACAAGTTCCTGAGTGACTTTAACATACATTCATATTACCTTTCCTGGTCTGCTGACCCCACTTTCTACATGGAAAGCCCAATTGATTTTCTCTAGTATTACAGAACAAGCAGGTTTGGTCACAAATGTCATATTTGATGAGAATTACGTTTAAAGAAAAATGGACTCAGGTTGGGAACAAGGTGTGTGTGTGGGGGGGTGGAGAGGTTGGAGCACTAGCATCTTCAGAATCTTTGCATAAGTCACATAAAAGTTGAAGAGACATTCCAAGAGTCATCTGTGTATGGGCATGTAGGTTTTCTTTTGAGGGAGAAAAGGGTAGAGGATAGGGACTTATTATTATTTTTACCAACGAAGATCTAGTCCAAAATGGGAAATAGGGGAAGTGAGGGAACAAAAGAAAAACTGGTTCAAGATCCTCACTTTAGAAGTTCCCCCAACTTAGCTTCAGATCCTTTTGTCTAGTGCAGAACCTTCTGTCAAAGATGCTTTGGCTGTTTTTCTCAACTCTAAAAGAAGTTTGTAAACAATAAAACCCCAAAAAGAACATGGAGAAAAGACCCACATATTATTATTTACACAAACTAGGCCATCTAGCAAATGACCAACTCAGAAACTCAGTAAAGTCCTACAGAGCCTAGACAAATACAATTAACTAGAGGGGGCAGCATTTGTGGGAAGACAAGAAACTAGGATCAGACACACATCATCCAATGCATTCTATTGCATTTGTCCCATTTTAACACATGAGGTAGGTTTGTGGTGATCTCACAGCTTGTAAACGAAACCTCCTTTTTCTCCTTTAGCTAACACAACACTATGAACAATTATGCAGCAGGGCAGGACAAGGGCTCCAGAGAGAGGCTTACACTTATGGGTTTCCCTGGAAGCCGAGACTGAGGATTTGGTCCTTGCTTTTTATAGATCCATACCTGCATGGCTAGTAGAAGGTGGACACAAATCTGTGGTCTTAAAATCCAAACATATCAATTCCCATTCCTTAGAGGAAAAAAAATACATATACAGTTATTTGCACAGTAATCCCAAGCTAACCTAGTAAAGGATAGATATAGTATATGGAAAGAAAACAAGTCGCAGAGCCATAGGATTAGACAATCATTACTAACCTTGGCTTCCTCTTTGGTCGTCTTCTACCTTGTCTGAACCACCGTTTCCTGTTTAGACTAATTTCCATTCTTCCAGCAGAAGGAGAACAAGTCATGGGGCAACCTAATTAAAAACCTAGTCTCCCATGAAACATTTCCAAGTGTTGAGGGGGTTTCAAGAGGACCCTATGGCAAAAAAGCCAGCTCTAATTGGCAAAAATGAAGTCGTTCAATAGGCTATGCACTCCAAATGATTGCTCTCCATGGTGATAAAAACAACAAAGTCTTCCTGCTATGCCGACCTGGAGCTGTTGGCCATTTATCTCTGAGATTGCTCATGTACCTGAGAACACAGTGCAGGAATGAGGGCCTTAAGATTAAAATATATAAAAATACAAAACCAGAATATTTATAATAAGAAAAAAAAGTTAAAATGCACAAGATACGTCATTCACACAGATATTGCAGGTTTGGCATCCTGGAGAAAGCAGGGACCCAAGGTACAGTAATCCAAGGGAACAAATAAATTACAATCACATTGGCCCAGAAATGGGGGCGGGAGCAGGGAGAAGCTCAGAGCAGCAGGTTTGCAGCCATTCCCTAGTCACCCATGTTGCCTGTCATCACAACCCAATGCCTGGACCAGCTCTCCCAGCACTACAGCTCAAGATAGGGTGATGAGGAAACAAGATGTGGAGGGGAGGAGGTGGTGGAGAGACAAAAAACAAAACAAAACAAAACAACCCTGCCTTGCTCCTGACAGGTCCTCCTACCCGGGGTACTACACCTTGGGGATTTGAGCCCTTGGATCTGCTGGTCTGGTGCTTAATTGTTTCACACTCTGGCAAGAGAAATTGGACACATCCTTCTTTAAAGGAACAACTTGCCAATCTGGGTCACTTTTAGAAGCTGGAGGCTGGGGGGGAGGGAGGGGAAGCATGTAGTTCAGGTGAAGATTATCATATAAAGTACGCAGGTTTCACAAGTGGTTCCCCCAAAGCCCCTCACTTGAATTGGGATAGATCATGATGGGATTACTATGCATCACCCCTTCCCCTCATCAAAAGAGAAGATGGGATGATGCTGGGACATCCTGGCCTGAGACGTATGGAAGAGACAGCTACTCGCCAACCCAATCCATATTCCAACTTTCTCCACTTTGCCGATTGATGCCTGCTCCTTGAAACTTCCTGCTAGCTAGAGTTGTCCCCCCCGACTCTGGGGGCTCAATTTTGGGCCTCAGGGAGCAGGGCAGGGCTGTGGATCTCTTCTTCTTCCCTAAAGTAGGCAGGCTTTCCCTGGGAACTGGGGACCTGCTGAGCCTTCAGTGGACAGGAGGCCACCATGTGGTTGATGCTTTGGCAGAAGTGGCACTTCTTGGGCTGTGGTGGCAGCTTGCATTCCTTGCCATTATGGTCTAGACTACCACAGTTGTAGCACCTGTCTCCTTTGGATCTGCTCTTCTGCATGTTCTTCCCCTTTGGCCACCTCTTACTCCCAATACAGAACACCCCACTGGGCCCAGTGACTTGGATGGATTCTAGGCCTTTGGCAGGCTTCTTAAAGGTAAACTCCACAGCCTCTCCCTCCTTCAGGCTCTGGAAGCCCTCCATGTGCAGCTTATTCTGGTGCACAAAGACGTCCACCAGGGGGTCGAGCGCTACCCTTATGCAGGCTGTCATGGATAGGAAGCCGAACCCTCTGAGCACATTGAACTACTTACAGATGCCAGCCCTGTGCAACAGCTGAGGCTCCTCAGCCACCTGAGCAGCATCCTCCTGCGCCTCCTCGGGTGCCTGCTCCGCTGCCTTGGCGCAGCCACCTCCCAACTGCTGGTTGGACGCCAAGCCCATGGCCGTTGTCTGAGCCTGCAGCCCCGGGCCCCTGATCGGGCTGCTGCTGGCCCCAGAGAAGTGCGGAGGCAAAGGGCAGGTTGGCAGAAGAGGTCGCTACATCTTCCCCGCACAATCCATTTTTCAAAATTTCTTATGATACTGAAGATTCAATTATAAACTATTAACACTTGAAAATAACTCTTTTTTTTGGGGAGTAGGACACAAAACACAAGATTAATCCTAATCATTTTCAAAGACATTTATTTATACTACAAATAAACTCTTATAACTACAAAGATTCTAAAAATAACTCAAGCATAGTGTCAAAAAGCACATAATTTAACTTCATCATGTACGTTCAAAGGATTGTGCTAATAGAAAACAAAGTTATACTAATAATTAGCTCACCCAATTCACTTCCATTCTTTTATTCTATATCTTTTAGTTTCATAAAAACTGGCTTTTCATAAAATGATGAATAAAAAGCCTATATATCCATTAACATTTTCAGATTTTAACAATGTTTATTTCAGAAATGTTTTTAGCTGTATAGTCAATGAACTGAAATAACATTGAAATATTCAAAGGGGTTTCAGAAATTGCAAGACTTGCTCTGGGATGTTATTTATATTGGAAAAGATACCCAAAAAGCCTTATTTGTTAAAGTTGTGATAGTTACTCCCACAAAAGAACAATTAATGAAGAAAC
Organism: Dipodomys merriami; assembly: GCF_024711535.1. Taxonomy (NCBI): domain Eukaryota; kingdom Metazoa; phylum Chordata; class Mammalia; order Rodentia; family Heteromyidae; genus Dipodomys; species Dipodomys merriami. The sequence continues at coordinate 633,808 of NW_027204682.1, read as the reverse complement.
ATTTGTATGTACAAAACAACTTCAAATGCATCCACAATCTGGAGGTGACACATGCTTTTTGTTTGTTTTTGCAATGTATATCTAACAAACATATCCACAATACTGATTTTCAGTCAATATAATGGGATATTCAAACCTAAAAAATACGGGGTTTATTATCTTAGTGTGAATAGATATGATCTTACAAAGAAAATTATTTTCAACAGAAATCTGGAAAGAGTTTATCCACCTTGAGTTTCACAGGAATAACCAGCGAGTAATACTTGTTTGGTCGAGTAGGTCAAAAGCACTCCATGAGTATATCTTAAAAGTATATCCAATTTAAGAGGTCAAATACATATTTTGTACTGACAGTCATCTTACATCAATAGCTCACTACCTAATTATATGTGTATCTTATTGCCTAATATATACTAAGAACTGAAAGTGATCTCTTTTAACTGAAAGTGATCTCTTTTATCTAACTTAATGGTGTAAATGCTTTGATTATGATGATGTTATTATTTGACAAATAAAATGTACAGAAGGGTGGTTCCACTGAAATAACAGGATGGAACACTGATAAATAACTATATTTCAACACAGCTCTTTTCAGCCTCACTCTGTCCACATTGGCAAGCAACATTGCAAATGCACACACTCACGCATATACACACACATGTGCGCACATTTATAAACACATATACATGCATGCCAAATTCAGGATTTACTGTACAAAAAAGTTCAAATAAAATATTAGTGATTAGGAAAAATGATAACTTGCCTTATTACAAAATAATACATAATCCAGTGTCCACGATTGTTACATTTTACCTGCCTCTCCACATGCGACCACTTAATTTATTTTTAATTAATTAATTAATTCATTAGTTTGGTGCTTATACTAGAGCTTGAACTCAGGGCCTGACTCTGTTCCAGAATGTGTTTTTTTTTTTTGTTTTAGTTTTCTCAAGGCTAGCAATTTAATGCTTATCCTACAGCTCCATTTCAAGCTTTTGTGGTTACTTTCAAATCAGAATCTAATGGACTTTTTTTTCTTGGTCTGGTTTCAAAGCACAATCATCAGATTTCATCTTTTTGATTAGCTAGGATTAAAGACCTGAGCCACCGGAGTGGCTCCTACTTTTCTCTATACTTATCTAATGCACATACTTAAATAGTAATTTAAAACTGAGAGCATACAACCAAGATGTACAGTGATGATATTGTCCTGTCAGAAATTCAAGTTAATAATGTAAATTTATTCTTAAGACCATACGCAAAAAATACGAAGAAATTTGATGATGATGATGATGATGATGATGATGATGATGTGTGTGTGTGTGTGTGTGTGTGTGTGCTATTGCAATATATTCCACATATAAGCACTGTGAATGGGTGTCCAGCCATTCAGAGTTATTGCATGAATATCTGCCTTGAGCTACCAACTCATGGACAATGTCTAGGTGTCCACTCTGGGCTTCCCAATGAAAAGGGGTTTACTCATCCTCATCCCTATTATTCATATGAGTGGCCTTTTTGGAAAGTATTCTCCGCACTGTAGTAAGCTGCAAGGCAAGCACTCTACCACTGAGCCACCATCCTAGCCCAAGGTTTAAGATTCTTGTCTGTAATTTGGTCAAAGCTCTGACTCTTTATGTAGGCTACTAAAAATGTATTTACTAATTTCAAGTAAATACATATATTCTATTTCTATCTCTTTTAAAAAATAAAAAAAAATTGTTTGCTCTGTAAATTGATTAGAAGCATGGATTTTGTGGCTAGCTAGGTCATTGCACATCTGGATCTATTTTCCTCTCTCTCTTTCATGGTTCTCATAGACAATATGATTGCTCCATAATTATCCTAATTTATTTTGTTTTTATATTTTTGGTTGCATCATTTCACTTTCTGCTCTACCATTTCCCAAATCAGCACTACATAAACAGAACCATCCAGAAGTGGTTTTGTGGCTCAAGTGGTAGAGTGCTTGCCTTGATTTGAAGAGCTCAAGGATAGTGCCCTGGCCCAGAGTTCATGCCCCACAGCTCATTTAAAAAAAAAGAATCTAAATACTTGATAATTCTACTAACAGATATGACTGAAATCAATTGAATCACACTTTTCCTGTACAATGAAGGAATAGGTCCAGGCTAGGAAAGCAGCTAGAGAGGGCAGGGTGATTGTATCTGTGACAAATCTTTGTGGATAATGGTATCGAGGATTACTTACTGGTGATTCACTTGCACTGGAAGCATGATTCTGAACGATTGCTTGCTGATTGCTTGCTTTGATCATTATATCCTCCAAGAAGAAAAAGTGAAATTTAATTGATAGCAAAGGACTACTAATACATTTTGACTTCTCATTAAGCATCTTCAATCATCAAAATCACCTGAAGACAATAGATAGGCGTATTTTTAGATGACAACAAATATCTTTAAAAAAACAAGAATTTAGGTAGTCATACAAAGGACTTCTATTTTACTATTGCATTATACATTTTTTCGAATGTTAAATACTAACATTAGAAAGCTATTAGAAAGCTCTTTAAGCCCATATGTTGAATAGTGAGTTCTCTCACACTATAACATTGTATTTCCCAAATCATTTACATAGAAGGCATTGTTTCCTATTTTCTCATTCCTAGAATAAGCTGCACGTGAAGACACCACTGGTCCTCATTTTCAGTCTGTACCTTTGAATATTGAGGAAAATCTTTCCTCTGCTCTCTCTAAATTCCCTACTCTCCAGTTAGAATAATTTCGAGTAGTAAAAATGGAAAAAGATAAAATAAATAAATCATGGTGAATAAATATATGCAGAAAATTCACCAGATTTGTCTGACCAGTTCAACCAATGTGAACTATTGGGGAAAAACATGGACATCTCATTCCCCCTGGCACTCAAAGTCTCTGGTTAGGCAATTCTGATGAAGACAGGAAGTAAGATGAAAAAGTGAGGAATAGTATCAATTGCAAGAAAAAAATGGAGTAGGACCCAAGGAAATTTCATCTTTTGGATCCTGAAATTATTCAGCTTACTATGGTGTGGAGACTACTTTCCAAAAAGGCCACCCAGATGAATACTAGGGATGAGGATGAGTATAACCCTCTTCATCGGGAAGCCTTGAGTGGACACTTAGACATTGTCCATGAATTGGTAGCTTAAGGCAGATATTCATGCAATAATTCTGAATGGCTAGACACACCTGCACAGTGATTATATGTGGAATAATACCAGAGTGGCTTCTTTCTTAATTCATCATGATGCAGATACCAGTCCCCAAACTAAAAGTCTCTTGACCCCCTTGCATCTCGCTGCTGGGAATAGAAATAACAACGATATGCTGTATCTCCTTCTGTGGAACCATTATATGAAACCAGGTCTGAAGAACAACTTGGAAGAAACTGCATTTGATATTTTTCAAAGGATAAGTAAGTATTACTACCTCTTTGAAGTTGTGGAAGACTGTACATATTGTTCTCCTAAGTTGTAATGATATGGTTAAGTGTATTGAATTTCAAAAATGCCAGTCCATCATTTGTGTCCCTACAATTTTTTTCACAATACAAAGCAACAGCAATATCTTACTTTAAAAATTCATGGATTCCATGGTATTCTTCCAAGTGAATTGTCTGACTTTGATGTCAAAATGTATTCAAGAGTTGTTTGTATACATCTATAATGATTTCAAGACAGTTTGTGATTTTTTTAAATCAGAAATAATTTTAACATCTTTTGAAAAGAATAGTATAGACACTATAGATGTTCGTGGCACTTTTCTGAAAAAAGCATATCTATGTTTGTATAATGTCCATAATCTATTTAATTCGCTCCTACATATAATAATTTGAATTCTACATTGTTATATAATGTATATGTTCATTAATATGTCCTTTCAGATTGCATTCCATATAGAAAAATTTAAGATTCCTTTTTTCCTAGGTCCTTGTATTTTTTTATTTCTTTGGGATAAAATGACAATGTTAACTAATTTCAAGTTTTGTAAAGGTTATGATATGTAAAGGCCTTTCTCAGGTGAAGATTTAATATACTGATGTCAAACTAACCTTTAATTCTATGAATTACTGGTCTTGTTACACTTGTGTTTTTGTAATCAACTTTTTAATAACTGTTTTTCATTTCTTGCATTTGAAGAATGAAAAATATGGAATACTTCACAAATTTTCATATCATCCTTCTGCAAGTGCCATGTTAATCTCTGTATTGTTGTAATTTGGGTAGACCTGCTGCTGAAACATGTAGTATCCTCTAAATTTAAGTACTTAATGATGGAATCTTCCTACAGGCATATATCCATGGTTGAATATTTATAACTAGGAACCCTTATTGTTCCTAAATATGCTATTGATCTTATTTCTCTAAAATTCTTTGTATAATGGGAAAAAACCCATTGTTTGGTAAATTGCTCACATTTGCAATTTTATTTTTAATTTTATTTTTAATTTAATTTTATTTTATTTTATTTGCAATTTTTTGTCAATGACTATTTTGTCTTCTTCATTTAAATTTGATCATACTTTGAAGCCTTTACAGCTAAGTCCAAAGGTGATTGCTTTTCAAGTATTTATTTATCACAACTGAGTTAGCTTTGTGGAGCTAATGGATTCAAAGTAAGCCTTGCTTAAGAGCTACTTCTTAACTTGTGCAACTTAAAATTTCCCAAATGAGGTCTTGCTGGCACAAATGTCTAGCTGACCCTTTACCCTTCTTCCATGTAGGAACAGAACAATCAGAATATCTTACCCTGACAGCATAGATTGTCTACTGGAACAAAACTAACCTTAGTTACAAGAGATCATAGAGAGATGAACAGTTCTGTCAGAATTGTTCAGAATAGAAGGTATTTTATCAAAATATAATTGTTTACTATACTTATCATTTCAAAAGTAGCTAAAGCCAAGAAGGTGAAAAAATTGTTCATATGCATGATTACCTACTGTCCTTTCCTGTCTATCATCCAACCAGGCAGGAACTTACACTACGGACTTTCTATCACCAAATATGTCCAGAGCTCCTGGAGAAGTCCATACGTTTCTCCTCGATATTAGGCCTTAAATTGGTAATGTTTTAATCACAGTGTTTCCTCTTGCCTCTAGGCTGTAAATCAACAAATGGTAAAGCTTTAAGTCTAACTCTACCAAAAACTGAGGTAGAGATAATGGAATAATACTAAAGTTGCCTTTAATACTCTAACCACAACAGAACAATGCAAAACAATTTTTATATTATATATACTTATATATTTTATATTTATATGTACTGATTTTAAATTTCACACAGTGAATCTTATTAGAATTGATAGTTTGACAAATATATTGACAATTATTCTCATAAATAGATTGGAATATAAATAATTAGGTTTAGAATATAAATTAGAATATAAAAAGTAACAATGCAATGTCTTCGGTATAAACTTGTGATACCTTCTAAGTGTTTGTTGTCTTCTGAATTCACATGGTAAAATAACAGTATTGTTTTCCGCTAATGTATAAGGGATTTTATTCTGATGCTCTGTTTATTGTTTTAACTCGCTGGTCCCAAAGGGTTTTTCTCCATATTTCTGAAGCATTCTTACTGATTATACCCAAATTTTGCTGATATAATGTCTAAAAGCTATTATTCTTCTGCAGGACCCACGGGTCCTAGGTAACAGGTTCAAGTTATCTGCATCATCAGATAACAAGGGCAAGACTTCTAACCTAGGCCCATGCAACATGCCAACAGAAAGTAATTGAAGACTAATCTCAATTTCTCATGTCCTATAATATATTTCAAGGCCCCAATTCCTTATAGGAATTAGCAGTAATCAACTGTGAAATGCAATGAAACTTGAAATGAAAGATGAGATCACTAAATAAGAGAGAAAGTACTGCAGTTCAAACTTTCAATTTACAGATGACCAGGCCATATGAGTGAACAAAATCACAAATGAACAAGATTATTTTTAATACCCCTCTCCTAATGATTAATGAAAGATTTCAGTGCAGCAAAAGTTGGCCAAAAAATAGTTTCTGGAATGATAGATCCATAATTGTTCTACCAAGGCTAGGAAAACTTGATTTAGAGGTCAAATATAATTTAGAAAACCATTAAGAAGATCCTTAGTGCTTCAAAACACTGGTACTTCAGAAAACTAGGTTCTGTAGTATAAAATGTCATTCTCAAACCAATGATAACCTACATTTAATCTCCTGAAAGTATATTCATTTTCAAATAAACTATTTAAAATCACATTTGCCAAAATAACACTTGACAAGTAGATGATAGTGACATTACAAGGTTTTCAAGTGTAGGAAGCAAGTTACAATAGAGTTGATTTACTTACCCAGCACTAATACCAAACAAATTCATTCATTAAAGTGTAGAAAGAGTACCCCCACAATTAGTGTTGTTCAGTAGGTGCCTTCCAGAAATATGTTAAATAGATCAGCCTCCCATATTTCAAACCCAAATATTAGGTAATAAAGTAAATTTCATCACATAAAAACGTACCTTGTAAAAAGTCACTAAGAGTTGCCTTATCATGTGTTGTTTTATGTTTTCCCTATCTGTCTAACATAGTAAGAAATATGACTTTAAGTCTTGCATATGGGTACTGATCAGAGATGTGACAAACATAAAATATGTCTTCTTTTATTATCATATTCCTCTACACTAGTAAATTTTAGTTTTCTTCTTTTTCCAAAACTTATAGGTAGTACAAAATATTATCCTATGTAAAATAAAATAATCACATATATTGTACAAAGCCATTTATAAAAACTAGTAGTTAGGAATACATTCTAAGTCATTTTTAAACTTTCTTGCTGACTAAAGGTTAATCTTCCAAATGAATGAGAATAAAATCATGTCTAAGTGCTTCACATCTCCAGTCTTGCAAATTTGTTATTGCAGATGAATGAATTATGGAAATATAAGCTGACATCAGTTCAAGTATATGTGGGATTGAAACTCCACGGAATGTATGTAAACCTTTCAAAGAATTAACAGGCAGTTTAACAGAATGAATATCAGGAAATTGAAACCAGAGAGGAACAATAGTAAAGAAATAGAATGAATGAAAAATAGAAAAATGGGCAAGTAAAGCTAGAATACTCAATGTACACATGTAATAAAGGAAGCGGTAAATCTGAAATGAATCTTGGAGAAAGGGTTGGTTCAGATTGATAGAAGGAGTGACTGATCCAGGAGCGTTAGACAATTAGATGGACATATTTAATTGTAACACACTTGCACAACCTTTTGAAATTCAGTTAAAAAACACAACAACAAACAAAAACACACAAAAATTACAACCAAACAACAATCTTTAGAGAGTATGAATATTTCCTCTAAAAATTTTAAATCATTAATGAAGGTCAGTCTTTGGAAAAGCAAACAAGCTTTTCAAAGAGGGCAATTTGGGGTAGGGGAGAATTTTAAACAGATTTAAATAGATTGTCTAAGGTTATAATTCACCTGTATCTACTGCAAATATTTTCTTCTGCGAATGCTCTTTGAACTGGATACTCGAGTCCTGAGGCACACTTGATAGCTTGTGAAAACAGAATGGAAGAAACAAGATCAAGAACCTATTACTCCACTGGAGAGAAAGCAGTCCTCTTTGTTTTCTCTCGATCTCTTCACTACTCTATTTTCATACTTTTAATAAAGTCAAGTGATTTTGAATTATATCTTTCCTTCTTCGTTCTCGCAAAATAATTGTTCAAAATAATTCATTAAATATTATTTGCCATTATTTTCTATCATGCTGTTTACTTGTCCAAACGAGTCCATTAAACTTCCCCTTTTCATTTGGTTGCCACAGAAACCCAACAACTATGTTAATGAATACCAACACTAATGCAAATCTTTGTCTCCAAAAAAACAGTCCAAGAACCTGTAATCACAAATATTTAGCTATAATTTTTTTCTTTTTTCTTTTACCTTGAAATCTTCTTGTGTCTAATGTGCCCACAAAAATAAGTACTCCACCCCTTTTTGGTTCAATAAATTCTAACCTCAAAGATACATTTTGCTAACAAGATGCTTAGAGGAAACTAAAGAATAATCCACTTTTATCTTCACTCTTACGACTTTTATCTTCTCTCTTAAGACTTTCCTTAGATACCATATCAGGAACAGTGAAATTATTCTTTGCAAAATTATTTCAATAGATTATTTTTCTCTTGGTCTTGCTTTTGCTCAACAAGATGTATGGAGAAGAATAGAGTTAAATCACCCATTGCTTGGATTACATTGTCTGTTACAAAGGACAATACTTCTTTTTTTTAAATTTATTTTTTAAATTTATTTTATTTGTGAACGTACTGTACAGAGGGGTTACAATTACATGGGCAGGATAATGCATACATTTCTTACCAAGCATTGCAGCCTCCTTCTTTGTTTACCCTTCACATCCTTTCTCAGGCTCCCCCCTCCTCCCCACACAAAACTTTTCCCTCTCTTCTCACCCCCCCCCCCGCACCGACTTTGTAAAGCTCGTTTTTGACATGACAACTTGTACTTCTCATTGTTGCAACAGGTCCACCTGAATCCTTAAACGACTTGCTTTTCCCCATCTTCTCCACAAGTTATACTAACATCAAATATAGTAAAAGTGGGGGATATACGGTGGTGGAGCTACATACAAAGCAAGAAAGAAATAATCTTATAAATGCGTTAGAAACACATGCATGAAAGAAAAAAAATATTACAATACATATCTAAGGGTTCATTTTCCTAACATCACTTTATCTGTCCTTTTCCGCTTGACTCACACATATACTAGATATTTCAAATAAGGGAAACCATGGGACCTGTGTTTCTTTGGGCCTGGCTTACTTCATTTAATGTAATTTTTTCCAAGTTTTTCCATTTCCTAACAAATGGGGCAATGTCATTCTTTCTGATGGAGGTATAGAATTCCATTGCGTATATATACCACATTTTCTTGATCCATTCATCTACTGAAGGGCATCTAGGTTGGTTCCATATCTTAGCTATGGTAGATAATGCTGCAATAAACATAGTTGTGCTGGTAGCTTTAGTGTGGTCTTGTTTGTAGACATTTTGGTAAATTCCCAAAAGTGGGCTAGCTGGGTCATAGGGGAGCTCTATGTGAAGTCTTTTGTGGAACCTCCATACTACTTTCCAAAGTGGTTGAACAAGTTTACATTCCCACCAACAATGAAGTAAGGTTCCCTTCTTTCCACATCTCCTCCAGCATCTGTTGTTGTTAGAGTTCTTGATTTTTGCCATTCTAACGGGAGTGAGGTGGTATCTCAATGTTATTTGGATTTGCATTTCTTTTATGGTTAGTGATGTTGAGCATTCATTCATGTGTCTATTGGCCATCCTTCTTTCTTCTTCAGAGAAGTTTCTCTTTAAGTCTTTCGCCCACTTATTTATTGGGCAGTTGTTTCTTTGAGGATTTGTTGTTGGGGGATTTAATTTTTTGAGTTCCAAGTATATTTTAGCTATGAGACCCTTGTCCCTTGTATGGCTATTAAAGATATTCTCCCAGTCCATGGGCTTTCAATTGATTTTGCTAGCTATGTCCTTTGCCATGCAGAAGCTCTGCAACTTTTTGCAATCACATTTGTCCAAACTTTCTTTGGTTTGTTGTGTTTCCGGGTGTCTATTAAGAAAATTTCAGCCTGAGCCAACGAGACCTAGGGTTTCTCCTCTTACATCCTGTAATGTTTTCAGAGTGACTGCTTTGACTTCGAGGTCTTTGATCCATTTGGAGTTGATTCTGGTGCAGGGTGATAGATAAGGATCTAGCTTTAGTTTTCTACAAGTAGTTAACCAATTTTGACAGCACCATTTACTGAAGAGGCTGTCTTTATTCTATTCTATTGTTTTAAGTCCCTTATCGAAGATTAGATGGCTATAGGTCTGTAGGTTCATTTCTGGGTTTTCAATTCTATTCCATTGGTCCTCATACCAATCGGTTTTGATTACTATGGCTTTATAGTAGAGTTTGAAATTTGGTATTGGTATTCCTCTAGCAGTGTTCTTTCTGTTGAGGAGCGTTTTTGATATTAGGGGTCTTTTATTGTTCCATATGAATTTTTGGATTACCTCTTCTATTTCTTGAAGAATGAGGTTGGAATTTTGATAGGTATCGTGTTGAGTTTGTAGCTAGCCTTGGGAAATATTGCCATTTTCACGATGTTAATCTTTCCAATCCAGGAGCATGGGAGTTTTTGCCATTTTCTAAGGTCTGTTTTGATTTTCTTTTTCAAGATTTTAAAATTTTCATCAAAGAGGTCCTTCACTTCTTTGGTTAAGTTAAATCCTAGGTATTTTATTTATTGTGGGGCTATTACAAATGGAGTTGCTTTCCTAATTTCCACCACACTTTTCTCATTGTTGGCATGCAGAAAAGCCATTGATTTTGGGGGGTTAATTTTATACCCTACTACTTTGCCAAAATTTTGAATCAGCTTGAGTAATTTGGGAGTGGAGTCTATGGGATTCTTTAAATACAAGATCATGCAAAGGACAATAATTCTATGTCCTACTTCTATGTCCACTCTTTGCTCTTGCCTGATTTCCAATTAAGCACAGCTTCTTGGCTTCAAGTCTAGTGAAGGTGAAGGAGTATACTGCATCCGCCACTGCTACATCTTCATGGTTTCTCTTTTAAAACTCTTTTATTTGGAGGTAGAATTTATTTTCATGTCTTCATTCAATTTGTTTTGCATTATACTAAGCCAAATAGGCTCTGTAAAATCACTTTAGGTAGCAAAAACATTAAGACAATCTATATCAAAAAGTTTGGCCCCCTCCACGGCTGAAGCCAATATCCTTAGCTAGGGCTTCAAAGAACGCGTTTTTTTACCTTTTCAATTTGCTCAATTCTTTTCTGATCCTCAAACTTTTTGTCTTATGTAATAAGACAAGTCTTCACTATCTCATGTTAATGAGGATATTATATTTTTTATCTACTTAGAAATGTGAAATCATTGGTTTGAAGTATACAATCAGATTTTTTCTGTGTTTCAGTGCTTCACTTGCAAAGACATTGTGGAATGTATTATAAACAGAAAAGTGTAAACTCAATACGTTCTTTCATTTTGAAGAGCACTTTCTCCCTAAATATTTTGACCAAAATTATCTTTATAAGAGAATTACTGTTTATTAATTAAAGGTCAATTCACAAATTTTGATGTCTTTTTTAAAAAAAAAACAGTTTAAATTCCACTACAACCTTTTTTCTCACAGTAAGATATTTCCTGGTTAAGGACAATTCTCATGTTAACCTACAGGATTTACAGCACTGTTTGTGAGGCTTGTTTTTTTTAGTGTGAAAATGAGCCATCTTACCTCTCAAGTAAGTCTCCATGGATTTCTTTGCATGAAAGCCTATGTTCCCAGGCAATTTTAAATTTTAATAGGCTCAGTTAAAAAGTTTGAACAATTAAAATTTACCTGTCATAGTTTTAAACCTCTTTTGAAATTCCTTTATCAGACTCACGAATTTACCAATCCTAATTCCACCTTTACCATCAAAACCAGTTAACATGTTGTTTTCATGATATAGTATCCATGAAACTATTATTTCCAGTGGCTTTGTTATGCATATATATGAACATATAAGCTGATCCTGAGCAAAATGAACTCCAAGATATGGACAGAGATATTTATTTGCAGTTGTTGTTTTTAATGTACTATGTGATTTCTATTTTCCCTGGGTTTTTCCCCTATGGGTTATCTCCTACTGTGTTTGGTTTTGGTATTGTGTATACATTTACCTTAATTAGGGAAGGGAAGAGGAACAACAAAATGGCGAGACAAAGGAGAAAAGGAAAACCAATGCAATAGCAATACTCAGAAGACAATATGTTGGAAATGTACATTACAACTTGTGAGGGGTTTCGGGGTGAAAGAAAACTGTGAGAAAAATGAGAGAGGGTATAACAAGTTTGAACAGTTATGTATTCACTGCCTTACAATTACTAACCCACTGCACATCACTTTCACATTAAAATGAAATTTAAAAAATAAGCTGCATGAAATAAAATTTCACTGTATTGGTATAGTAAATATTATTCTTCATGTAGTAACTTTTTAAAAATCAGTACTATTTGGCATATAATTTGAATTAATAGCCTCTTCTTTATCAGAGGGCCATCAACTTGAATGTTATATAACTTGACAATATTTTCACAATATAATTGCCAATATTTTCAAAAAAGAATAAATTAGTACTTTCTCATACTAAAACTGAAAACCGTTTAATTCTATAGAAACCCATAACATTTAAAAGTAAATAAGTTGTTAAGAGGACAGGATATGTGTGTTCCTTAAAATAATAACTACTAATAACTACTCACTTTCAAATTCTGAACATTTCATACCTGAGAGATTCAAAATAGTACCTGTTTGCATGTTATGTAATTCTGCAATAGATACATTTTCCAATCGGGTGTTACAGATTGAGAAGTGAACAGAAAAATAGCCACATTCTGGTAAAACTATGAAGCATCGGTTATAATTAATTCTTCAAGAGTAAGCAATTGTTTATCAGATTAAGCTATTATTTTTATGACCATCAATCCCAAAATTTATGCCATACAGTCATCCTAGCCCAACAGTTTCCAACTTGTAGGGTGCACCTCAAAATCCCCATAATTCACATCACAAATAGCTTATTTCTATTGGAAAAAATACTACACCTATGCTAATGTGATGCCCTACACCACAATAAACTGGGTTTCATCATTTTACCTCCACTGGTATTCCTGCAAATATTATTTATATTTATACTTTTTAACTATCATAGATATTCAGGATGCTAAGATTGGAAGATTACAGTTCAAAGCCCACCCAGGCAGGAAGGTTCCCTAGATTCTTATCTCCAATAAACTTCTCAGCAAAAGCCCGACACAAGTGGTACTGAGCTTAAAGTGGTAGGGCACAAGCCTTGAGCTTAACAGGCTCAGAAAGAGTGCCTAGGTCCAGAGTTCAAGCCCTATGCAAAGCAATAAAACAAAAAGAAAAATAAAAACAAACTCCAAACCTAGCATTTTTCTGGTTGTATACAGAGGCATGTAATTAAGGAAATTGCTTACTGTGTTACATACAGGTAGAAGAAAGAAGAAGTCACACAATTATTCTATTCATAAAATGTTATACCAAAGCCTCAAAAACTCACTCTTTTACTAAATTAATAAATTAATATCCATTTCATGGCAACTCGATCTACATTATTTACATTATCATTTTATACAGGAACTGTTGGAATTATCTATTAACTGAGTTCTAATTAAAACTCTCTTGAAACAATAGGCTAGGCAAATAGAATGCAAGAAACATTTGTAAATTTGTCAATTAAACACGCTACTTAAAAAGAATTTTGTAGTATCCTATAGAATATGAAATTACAAACAAAACCAAAATATTTATTTGAAGTCTAAACTCTAATTTAGCAAGATCTATAAAGTCCTACATTAGATGAACTTTGCTTTTCCTCCAGGCTTAAGCTTTTCTAATCCTTCATCCTTTCCTTGGAATCTAACAGAATGATAATTACTTACTTTTGCAAATTTTAGATGGGTATCATGAGCCATTTTGCATCTAGGAATGTTCTGTAATGCAGAGAGCATTTAAAAGCACAACTGAGGATTATACATGAGTTGCATTTCAATAGGAAACGACTTCTCAAAACATAATGACAAAATTAGCCCAAATTTCCAATTGCGTTTTCCTTTCTTGTTTGGTTTCTTTTATTAAGACAAAATTATACTACCTGGTCCAGGGAAGTTATCACTATGTAATTCCAGTCTCTAATCTCCTGTCAGTCTGAGTGCTAAAATTGAAAGCTTGTATCACATTGCCCCACCATGGTTTCTTGGTTTATTTATAAATTTATTTATTTATTTATTTATTTATTTATTTATTTATTTATTTATTTATTTATTTATTTATATTTGGATCCGGTCATGGAGCCTGAACTCTGGGCCTGGGTGCTGTCCCTCACCTCTTCAGCTCAAGGCTAGCTCTCTACCACTTGAACCACAGAGCCACTTATGGTTTTTTTCTTTTTGCTTATGTAGTGCTGAGGAATGGAACCCAGGGCTTCATGTATGCAACGCAAGCACTCTTCCACTGAGCCATCTTCCCAGGAAATTGTTGGCTTATTTAATCTAGATATAGACTAGCAATTCTGAACTTCCCCAGTTATATTATCCACTAAACTTCTCAGACTGTTCATGTACTATTTTCGAAGATGTTCTAACATTTGACACAGGATATGAACATTTCCAAATGCACCTGCGAGGACTCTGATTCATTTCTCCATGGATCTAATCTTTTTAATATTGATTACTTGACTCTCTTAATATATCTGATCCCTATCTATGTAATTTTCTCAAACTTTTTTGAAGAAAGTTCGCTTGAGGATTTTCTAATTTTAAAAATTATCACTTGATTCTAGTCTTACTCAGGACATATTTTCTATTGTTTTCTATCTTTTCTACATATTCTGAGAGTTGCTTCATATGTGTATTTGTGCGTGCATATATAAGTGTCTCTGTATATATGTGTATGATTGTATGTATGTATGCAAAAGCTTCAAAATCTTATTCAGCAATCTTGCTCATGACTGGTATTCCAATACATGAGCCATGCTTCCAATCCAGCTTTTGGCTTGTTAATTATACCTTCTCAAAACTGTTCTGCCCAGGCTGGATGCAAATTGAACTTTCTAGATTCCTTTACATTCTTAGGTTTTATTTATCCAGTAGAATCAAATTTTAAACTACAAACATTTTTGTGAGTGTAAAGTCTAAGCTGTAGCCCAGATTTTTAACTCAAGAATTCATATAAAGATAGATGAACATACACATTACATATGCTGAGTGTACACTGTTAGAAATGTGATCCTAAGCTGGGTGGTGGTGAGATCTGAAGATTGGGGTTCAAAGCCAGCTCAGGTAGGAAAGTCCCGGAGACTCTTTTCTCCAATTTACTGCAAGAAAACTGGAAGCAGCACTGTGGCTCAAGTGGTAGAGCACTAGCCTTGAGCTGAATAACAGAGGGACAGTGCACAGGCCCCGAGTTCAAGTTCCAAGACCACCATCAACAAACAATATATAAGTAAAGGAAAGAAAAAATGTGATCTTATCTACCAGTTCATAGCTAGCATAATCCCTGCTCTCTCAAGATGTACTATTTTTTCCCAATTAAGTCCATGCTCTTATATCTGACTTGCATTGAAAACAGAATTATTCTTCCATTCTACTTTCTACAAAGTTGTGTCATTAGCAAGCGTGATTTAGAAAGGGAGTGGCCTCATACTTCCTATTCCACGTAAGAGTAATGCTTTCTTTATATCACTTTCACAAATCTACATACTGGACTTGGGTTTATTGTTTCAATGTGGTCTTATTCGTAGAGTCTTCTATAGTGTATTGAGCTCTTATACTTAAACACAGAATTTCTCTTTCTCTTATTATTGCTATAGTTAACATGAGTTAACAAATTCATGTACACTTGGGAAATAATGTGCAGCACATACACTCACAAAAAAAAAAGATCTGAGAAACTTCTTCCCCTTTAAAATTCGCCTTAATTTACAGAGAATTTACAAAGTTTGAACTCAATATACTCATGGATAATGTATTTATAAGCAATATAAATTTCATATTTTCTCTCTACTAAGTTGTCTCTGAAACTCGTGTTACTTCAGGTCCAAACGTGTCCTTGTGTTATTTCAGTGAAGCCAGAAATCATTCACTATACCTCAAGAAGCACCATAGATTGTTCCTGGAAGTAACTGTGAATGGATGTGGAAACTGATTCCAGGAGTGGAATGGAACATAGAGGATTGACAAAGTTCAAGTTAACTTGTGCTTTCCTTTTTACTATAAAAGAAGAGAATACGAAGGCTTGAAGAAAACTCTGTCATTGACTTTTTCTAGTGTGTTTTTACTCATATATAATGTTTCTGTAAACATCTAGTTGAGAGAATTACAAAAAGAAATAATGTGCCATTTTAAGGCCAGCATAGAACAAAAGGAAATAACATTGTATTAAATACGTTCTACTGCTGGGGCTGGGAAGGTGGCTCAGTGGTAGAGAATTTACCTTGCATGCCAGAGGCCCTAGGTTTGATTCCTCAGCACCACATAAGCAAAAATAAGCCAGAAGTGGTGCTGTGGCTCAAGTGGTAGAGTGCTAGCCTTGAGTTGAAGACCTGAGGTAAAGCGCCGAGACCCAGAGTTCAGGCCCACGACTGGACCCCAAAAAAAAATTCTACTGCAAAGAAACAAAGACATGGAGGATTTAAAGTGTTTTATGGATGGATATTTCACTCCTGACATGATTCTCTTATTGCAGGAGTAGGTTATCAATTCCTTTAGTATGGTCCTGAGTTCTCCAGAGCAATAAGGATTCCAAAAGAGCATCCAGTGCCACTTCTCAGACCAGTACTCCTTTAAGGAGGGTCCCAATGAAATATCTGTTTTTTTTTTCTTTGCGTTTTTTGTTTAGTTTATGTGAGTTCTTGGGCTTGAACCCAGAGGCTGGACCCTGTCCCTGAACAGTTTTTGTTCCTGCTCACCAGCCCCCAAATCTAGTACTCTACTGCTTAAACCAAAACTCCACTTATCGACTTTTTGCTGTGTAATTACAGATATGAGTTTGACAGACTCTCCTGCCTGGGTTGGCTTTGAACTAAGATAGTAAGAAAGCCAAGTGACATCAACTGTACAGTCTTCTCTTTTCAAATGAGAAATATTAGATTAAGTTTATTTTAAAGCTAATATTTGACCATTTTTTCTTTCTTTTTTGTGAGCATACCGTACAGAGGAGTTACAATTACATAGGCAAGATAACGAGTACATTTCTTATCAATCATTGTTGCCTCCTCTTTGTTTCCCCTTCCCATCCCTTCCCATATACCCTCCAACCCCATTTGATCCTCCTCCCCCACCAAAGTTGTAAAGTTCGTTTTTCGACATAACGACTTGTACATCTCATTGTTGCAATGGGTCCACCTGTATCCCTACTTTAACGACTTGGTTTTAGAGAATATGTCCAGCAAAGAATCCATAACATAACTCAGCAAAAGTAGGTGCACTGAATCATTTTGGAATTATTTTTTGGGGTTCGGAAGATTATTGATCTTGTCGTTCCTTTTGGGGAAACTTAAAGTCATATTTCACCACTTTTGTTCTTGTGGGGCTTGAACGTTGATCCTGGGTGATTAGCTACAGCACCACCTCCTGGTTTCTGGTGGTTAATAGAAGGTTAGGGTCTCATGGACTATCCTGACAAGGCTGGCTTTGAACCACAATCCTCTGGCCACAACCTCCTTAGTAGCTAGGATTACAAGTGTAGACCACCAGCACCTGGCTCATATTTGCATTTATGTGCACTGAATGACACTGTGTAGACAAAGAATGGAAATTTTAACCAAATGATTACATTTCAGCATTTCAGAAAAATTGAAGTAGCAATAAATATGTCTTCCTTTTCCATTTTGTTACATTAATGACTGATGAGCTTTAGGACCCTTACATTAGCATCCTCTGCCATCTGTATAGGTATATTTAGTATCAGGAAATGTTCATAGAGAAATATAGAAAGAATGAGATTTTTAGAATACAAAAGAGATAAGGTATGTAAGAATAGCATAGAAGGAGATACATTTATCACACAGAGACTTTGAGCTAGCCTATGAGATTTAGAATGCTAAAAGCAATGAGGAAAAGCCTAGTTGACAAGTTCTTCAATAACCAAAAATGGTTCTCTAGAAGAGTTTCTGGTATACCTTAATTACTATCATTTATTCCTTCTATCTGGAGTTACTCCTTATTTTCTTTCACAACTATTGATTAGCCTCTGCATTTTTGGTTCCATAACTCACCAAAAAGATTTCAAAATCACACTTAGCCTACACGTCTCTTTGTGATTAGCAGTGATGACACAAATCCTGGAATCATTGAATTTCCAGAATTAAACTTTACCTGACATCTAAGCACATTCCTGGCATTAAATTGCTGTGACTTAATGAACAAAACTTTTTTCAACACTGTATCCTAACATAAGTAAAGTACATTAAATTAGGGACTGTTGTCAGGTGTCAGTATGGAAGAAGCAATTATATATTCCAAGTATGGGTTCTTTATTTTGCATTTACTAACTAAATATTTTTTTTTGTTTTGTTTTAGTTCTTTTTGCCATTCGAAGGGCTTAAACTCAGGGTAGGGAATTTTCCTGAGCTTTTTTTTTCTAGCTCAAGGCTAGCACTCTACCACTTGAGGCACAGCACCACTTCCAGTGTTTGTGTTTTTTTTTAATATATTACTAAGGAATGAACCCAGGGTTTCATGGCTGCTAGGCAATCACCGTACCATGAAGCCAAATTCCCAGAGCCCTAAATAACTTTCTTAAGATTGCATTACATTTTCATTCTGTAACCATATATCATTATTTTGGCCAGGTGCTAGAAAATGATGTAGAAAGCAATACAATGCAATAAGTCTAGTAAGGCTGGGTGGACAATGAATAACTGTCACGGTCTAGCCAGTGAACAGAAGGGCTTATCTCATGAATCTCTTTCAACAAGCTAGCAAGACAGCTACTGACCCACAGCCCACCTCCAGAATGAGAGGGCCACCTTGGGTTCCATCCACATGGGGATGCTGGGCCCCTTCTTCCAGCACCCATTCAAGCAGGTCTTGGGAAAGAGAGAGAAAAAAGTCAGAATTACAATTAAGTCTGGTGCCGGTAACTCAGAATTCTAATTCTAACTACCCAGGAGGCTGAGATATGATGATCTTGGTTCATAACCAGCCCATGCAGGAACGTCTGTGAGACTCTTATCTCCAAAGAACCACCAGAAATTCAGAAGTAGTGCTTTGGGCACAAGTGGTATAGCACTAGGCTTTTGCTGAGGCTCTAGGGAACAGCGCCCATGCCTAGAGTTCCAGCCCCACAACTGACAAGAAGTGAGCTTCCTAACACAAGAAGTGGACTGAATAGCACCCATTGTCCTAGGGAGCATGGTAGCGAAGTCAGGCAGAGCTTCCTGTGAAGTTGAAGTCATAAGTAGGTCACTTTGCTTCTCTGTGCCTTGGTTTCTCCAGCTGCAAAACTCAACACAGTGAAGGATCCTCTTCCTCATGTGGATAGGGTAATGATGAAAGAGAGCCATGTTTTGTTTGATGATCCCACATCTGTTGCACGATTAATAACAGGGCCCACCTGAGCCCTTTCTGTGTATCTTCCTGACATTTCCTCACAGAATTGCAGAGAACCTTCTCTTTAGGCCACTCTCTCTGTGCCTAGTCATGCTCCAGAGATACCTCTGAATAATCCTTTTTTCCTCACAATTGTCTTGTGAGGAGATTGAGGTTCCATGGTTGTGACCCTACCCAGAGATTCACCTGTGGTCAAGAATCGTCTGCTGTGATTTTTCTGCCTGATCAAACTGACTTAAGAAACCATTCAAGCCACAGGAAAATCAAAAACCACAAGCAGACCAGAGACTCCAACAAGAGACAGGTTAAGGACCCAGGGAGAGACAGGATCTTCCCATCTCCCCCCCAAAAAAATCAAAGAACTCTTTTTTTGGACCTTTTATAAAAATTTTTTTTCTAAAATTTTTTTTTTAATTTTTAATTTTTAACTTTTAATTTTTTTGTTTTCTATTAACTTTTTTTTCTTCCTGTTATAATTTTAATTTTAGGGGTATATATGTGTGTACTTTTTTTCTTTAAAATTTTTTTTGTTTAGCTCTACTGACAATTTGATCCTTTTTTCTTTCCTTCTAATTCTTTTCACTTTTTCTTCTTTTTCATTCTTCTTTGCGTGACATAATTGCTGTTCTGCTCATCCTCAGATATGCCAATAGTTGATTATTAGACTTTAACACCATTATGTACATGCTTAATCCAGAAATTTATTACTCAATTTAAAACCTACTAGACTTAAATTCCTTAATAGCAGTACTACCTCTTTATACCTATATAACATTTTAAGCACTTTTATTTTCAAGTTTTTCACATCTCCTTTTTATCCCTCCCCTTCTCTTATTCTATCCACGTTCTTCTCTGAATATTACGTTGTCAATTTGCATAATTTTTAAGTGTTGCACTTCTTAATTTTTAATTTTTGTTTTTCTAATTTTCCTTGTCTTTTTTCTTTCTCTTTCTTCTTATTTTCTGTCTCTCTACTATCATTCTGCCCAACCTATTTCCAGGTTTGAGATTAGGATTGATTTAACTCTCCCACAGCCTTGCCACATCCCTATATGCCTATTTTTACCCATATCTCTCCCTAACTTAATAATTTCTATTTGCCAAATTCTTCTTTGCGGTTCGTAGCCCATTAATACGTAGTTGTTTGATGTTGAATAGGTATATCTTTTGAACTAGATTTTTGACTTTGCAACTACAGACTTTGCTTGACGCTTGCCTTAAAATAGTGTGCTAGCACAAAACTGGCATTACATACATCTCAAATATGCAGAGCAACCGGGAAAAACAAGAGAAAAACGGCAAGTCCAGGTATCTCAACTCCCACTCATGATAATCAGGGGACAGAAAAGATAATGAATAATCCAGACGAGAGCTCCCAAAAAGCTCTAAAAACACTACTGGTAAACACGGTAAATGAAAATATTTAAAACCTGCAAAGGACTCTGAATAAGCATGATATGGAGAGAGAGGAGGCAAAACAAAGGTTAATGCAAGAATATCATGTGCGTGAGGAAGCAACCCAATGATTGATACAGGAATTGCATGAGCAGTTTGAGAACACTCAAAGAGAAATAAAGGAATGTCGTGAGAAGACTGTGATCAATCAATGAGAACTACAGGAACTGCATGAACATGAAGAAGCTAAGCAAAGAGAAATACAGGAATTGAAAGAGATGGATTAGAATGCAGAAAGATCACTAAAGGCATTCATGGAATCCATAAACAGAGAACTGAAAGAAGTCAGGGAGACCACAAAGGTAATGCTGAATGGAACCAAAAGAAGGAATGGGAATAACCAATCAACTAAGTGATTTGAGAATAAACACTGAAAACTAAATTAAGGAATTAAAGAAGTTCATACAAGATATAAAACATTGCTCCAACAAAGAATTTGAAGCCATCAAAACCGACCAACTAGAAGAAAAAGAAATAAAAAACAAAGTATAAAGTCTTGATAGTAGGTTACACTATGCAGAAGATCGAATTTCAGGGATTGAAGACAGCCTAGATATTATAGAGAAAGAAAATACAACCATCCAAGACAAATCCAAGAAATATGATGAATCTATTCAACACTTGGAAGACACCATCAGAAGGTCTAATCTGAGGATAATGGCTGTAGAGTAGAAGACAGAGACAGAAGTTAATGGTCTCTGAAATTTGTTTAATAGGATCCTAGCAGAGAATTTCCCAAACATGCAAAAAGATAGGCCTATTCAAATACAAGAAGCTATTTGAACTCCAAATAGACCAAACCAGAATAGAATATCCCACTGTCACATTATAATCCACACAGAATCAATTCAGACCAAGGAAAAGATCCTTAAAGTTGTCAAGGAGAAAAGGTTAATCACCTATAAAGGGAAACCAATTAGAATCACCTCAGATTTCTCAGCACAGACAACTAAAGCAAGAAGAGCTTGGGATTGTGTATGCCATGCCGTAAAGAGAAACAACTATCAACCAATAATTCTTCTTTTTTTAATTTAATTTAATTTTATTTGTGAACATACTGTACAGAGGGGTTACAATTACATGGGCAGGATAATGCGTACATTTCTTACCAAGCATTGCAGCTTCCTCCTTTGTTTACCCTTCACATCCCTTCCCAGCCTCCCCCCTCCCCTCCAATCCCAATCCTTCTCCTTCCCCCCCTTCCCCCCCCACAACGACGTTGTAAAGCTCTTTTGGACATGACAACTTGTACTTCTCATTGTTGGAACAGGTCCACCTGTATTCTTAAACAACTGGTTTTTCCCCATCTCCTCCACAAGTTATACTGACATCAAATATAGTGAAAGCAGGGGTTATATTGTGGTGGAGGGACATACAAAGCAACAAAGAGATAATCTTATAAATGCATTAGAAACACATGCATGAAAGAGAAAATAACATTAAAATACATATCTAAGGGTTCATTTTCCTGACATCACATTATCTGACCTTTTCCGCTTGACTCATACATATACTAGATATTGCAAATAAGGGAAACCATAGGACCTATGTTCCTTTGGGCCTGGCTTACTTCACTTAATATAATTTTTTCCAAGTTTTTCCATTTCCTAACAAATGGGGCAATGTCATTCTTTTTGATGGAGGCATAGAATTCCATTGTGTATATATACCACATTTTCTTGATCCATTCATCGAC
Source organism: Dipodomys merriami (assembly GCF_024711535.1). Classification (NCBI taxonomy): domain Eukaryota; kingdom Metazoa; phylum Chordata; class Mammalia; order Rodentia; family Heteromyidae; genus Dipodomys; species Dipodomys merriami. Next base: position 611,455 of record NW_027204682.1, on the reverse strand, counting down.
TGAGGGGCATCTGGGTTGGTTCCATATCTTAGCTGCCACGCCGACCCCAGTAGAGTCTGCTTAAGCATGGGAAACCATCTATCAGACCATGATAGGGGCCTCGAGACCTATCTCTGAGTTTTGGGACTTCACCGAAGTCTACCTCAGAGAATGGGGCTTTACAGAAACCTATCTCCAAGTTTTGGGACTTCACCGAAGTCTACCTCGGAGAATAGGGCTTCTAAGAGGCCTACTCCTGGGAAAAGGCTGGCAAAACCCCTGGAAAAGATGTGTTTCTGCCTATCTTTTCCTCATAAGAGTGCCTATTAATCTTTTACTGTTTCTACTGCTCATTGTACTTACTCATTGTCAACGTTCCCTTATTCAAAGCTCTTTCCCAATATCTGATGAGTGTCTTAAAAATATGACTAACTCACCAGAGTTAAGTGCTACCCTGAAACCCCTCTTATGGAGGCTAGTAGACAAGTTATAAGTAAATATAAAAGTATTGGGGTTTTCACAAAGTCACTCCAGAAGGAATTGTAAGAAATTTACAAAAAGTTGTAGGTGTGGCTAGAACAGAAAGAATGTATGGCAATTGCTGAGATAACTACTTAGGAGAAAGAACTTCCTCATTTACTAAGAGACTTGCTAAATCTAAGTCTCCTTGGTGTTTACTATTAAAGAAGGAACAGGAAAGATCTTAATGGGACAGTTAAGGCCTCTATAGAAAAAAGTAGTGGTTAATTGGTGACAATCATTGAAACCCATTGTATTTCTTAAAAATAGAGGAAACAAGTGCCTATCAGGCGACCAGTTGGTGACCACCCAAGGACGAAGCCCTGCAGCAAGGTTGTGTAACCTTTTGCCCTTTCAGGCGACCAGCTGGTGACCGCCAAGAATGAAGCCCTGCAGCAAGATTATGTAACCTTTTGCCCTTTCTTATGGAGACTTTTGATATAAAAGTTTGTTATCCTCTGCATTAAATCGCACTCAGCACTCAGCACTCAGCATCCACTCCTAATGTGTGTGAGTTGTCTGTTTGCCATCTCCCCGTCCTATTCCAGGTTCCTCCCCTAGGTATCCTCCGTTGTCCCGACAGAACCCGGTCCGCGGCACTTAGCTATCGTAAATAATGCTGCAATAAACATAGTTTTGCTGGTAGCTTTAGTTTGTCAAACAAGAATTCTGTACCCAGATAAACTCTCCATAAATATAGGTCAAATAAAAATCTTCCATAGCAAAGAAAAATTGAAACAATATATCTCCACCAAACCAGCCCTACCAAACATTCTTAAAGACATCCTACACATAGAAAACCAAAAAGACCACAGTAAAGGACAAGAAATTGCACCCAAACTGAGAATCCAATAACCTCAGGAAGAACCCAGTTGCCTCAGCCCACAAGAAGGTGGATAAAATGGAAGGAACTTCTAAATACCTATCAGTCCTATCTCTCAACATTAAAGGACTTAACTCTCCAATTAAGCGACATAGATTATCTAGTTGGATTAAAAAGCAGGATCCTTCTATCTGTTGCCTTCAGGAGTCACATCTTGCCCATACAAACAAACACATTTTCAATGTGAAAGGCTAGAACAAAATCTACCAAGCAAACTGCCCCCATAAACAGGCAGGAGTTGCAATCCTAATATCAGATAAAATAGACTTCAAATTAAAATTCGTGAGAAGAGGTAAAGAAGGTGCTCCATACTAATTAAGGGATCTCTCCTTTGGGAGCATTTTACAATTCTAAATATCTATTCGCCAAATAACATAGGACCCAAATTTATCCAAGAAACAATACTTTCCCTCAAATCCCACAGAGATCCAAAGACATTAATTGTTGGTGCATTTAACACACCATTTTCCCCACTAGATAGATCAATTAGACAAAAACTCAACAGAGAATGCACACATCTAAACAACTGCATAGATCAACTAGATTTCACAGACATCTACAGAATATTTCAACCATTAGCATCAGAATACATGTTCTTGTCAGCAGCACATGGAATGTTTTCTGAAATAGATTACATTATAGGTCACATAGCAAACTTGTCCAAATTCAGAAACATTGAAGATATACCTTGCATTCTCTCAGAAAACAAGGGAATAAAATTAGATCTCAACACCGAAAGCCACCAAAGAAAGTCCTGTAATTCATGGAGGAAATTCAAATGTTCATGATATTAAAAAAAAATGAACACAGAAATTACTCACTCTTCTGGGACACAACAAAGCCAGTACTCAGGAGCAAGTTTATAGTTCTGAGCTCCTACATCAACAAAATGGAGAGATCTGAAACCAACCATTTGATAAGACATCTGAGCGTCCTTGAAAAAGAGCAGCAAGATAATCCCCAATCCAGTAGACAGACAGAAATAATTAAAATTAAATCAGAATTAAATGAATTAGAATCCAAAAAAATATAGAAAGAATCAACAAAGCAAAGAGTTGTTCTTTTGAAAAAAATTAACAAAATTGACCATCTTAGCAAATCTTATCAGAAAAAGAAGAGAACACACCCAAATAAATAAACTGAGAGATGACAATGGAAATATCACCACAGAAACAACCAAGATTCAGAACATTATACAGGAATACTTTCAAAATTTTATGCTAATAAGTTTGAGAACTTGGCAGAAATGGACCTTTTCTTAGCAAATATTGACATGCCGAAACTAAACCAGGATGAGTTAAACCATCTTAACTGGCCCATATCAAGCATTGAAATAGAAACAGCAATAACACAACTCCCATCTAAGAAAAGCCCAGGACCAGGTGGCTTTACAGCAGGATTCTATAAGGCCTTGAAAACACAGCTCACACCAATACTCCTTCAAATCTTCAATGAAATTAAAACAGAAAGTTCACTACCGAATTCATTCTATGAAGCCACAATAACCCTCATCTCCAAACCAGACAGGGACTCATCACAGAAAGAGAACTATAGACCCATTTCTTTGATGAAAATTGATGCAAAATATCTCAAAAAAAATTTTGGCCAATCGACTACAACAATTCATTCAAACAATTCATCATTTAACAGGATTCATTTCAGGGATGCAAAGCTGGTTCAATATACGCAAATCAATATAATTCATCTCGTCAACAGGAGCAAGGATAAGAACCACATGGTTATCTCAACAGATTTCGAAAAGGCAAGTGTAAAGATCCAACACCCCTTTATGATGAAGGTTCTGGAAAAATTAGGAATCCATGGAACTTTCCTAAATACAATAAAGGCTGCATATGATATATCTACAGCCAGCACTATACTCAATGGTGAAAAACTAAAGCCATTTCTCTTAACTTAGGAACGAGACATGAATGTCCAAGCTCTTTATTTCTCTTCAATCTAGTATTAGAATTCCTAGCTACAGGAAGAAGCCAAGATGTAAACCCAAAGGGGATCCAAATAGGGAAAGAAGAAGTAAAACTCTCCCTCTTTGCAGATGTCATGATCTTGTAGTTAAAGAATCCCATAGACTCCACTCCCAAATTACTCAAGGTGATTCAAAACTTTGGCAAAGTAGCAGGGTATAAAATTAACCCTCAAAAACCAATGGCTTTTCTGGATACCAACAATGAGGAAAGTGTGGCTGATATTAGGAAGGCAACTAAATTCATAATAGCCCCACAAAAAATAAAATACCTAGGAATTAACTTAACCAAAGAACTGAAGGACCTCTATGATGAAAACTTTAAAAACCTGAAAAATGAAATCAAAACAGATCTTAGAAAATGGCAAAATCTCCCATGTTCCTGGAATGGAAAAATCAACATCGTGAAAACGGCAATACTTCCCAAGGCTATCTACAAATTCAATTCGATACCTATCAATATTCCAACCTAATTCTTCAAGAAAATGGAAGAGGCAATCCAATAATTCATAGGGAACAATAAATACCCCAAATAGCAAAAACAATCCTCAACAGAAGGAATAGTTCTGGAGGAATATCAATACCAAATTTAAAACTCTACTACAAAGCAATAGTAATCAAAATGGCTTGGTACTGGCATAAGAACAGACCTCAGGAACAACGGAACAGAACTGAAAACCCAGAGAGAACCTACAGACCTATAGCTTTCTAATATTCGATAAGGGAGCTAACAAAATACAATGGAAGAAAAACAGCTTCTTCAGTAAATGGTGCTAGCAAAATTGGTTAACTACTTGTAGAAAACGAAAGCTAGATCCTTATATATCACACTGAACCTGAATCAACTCCGAATGGATCAAAGACCTCGACGACAAAGCAGACAATCTGAAATCATTACAGGATGGATTAGGAAAAATCGTAGGTCTCTTTGACACAGGCTGAAATTTTCTTAATAGAGACCCAGAAACACAACAAATCAATGAAAGTTTGGACAAATGTCATTGCATGAAATTGCAGAGCTTCTGTATGGCAAAGGACATAGATAGCCAGATCAATAGAAAGCCCACAGATTGGGAGCAAATCTTCATTAGCCATACAACAGAAAAGGTTCTCATATCTACAATACACCTGGAACTCAAAAAAATTAAACCACCCAACAACAAATCCTCAAAGAAACAACTGCCCAATAAATAAGTGGGCGAAAGACTTAAAGAGAAGCTTCTCTGAAGAAGAAAGAAGGATGGCCAATAGACACATGAAGAAATGTTCAACATCCCTAGCCATAAAAGAAATGCAAATAAAAACAACATTGCGATACCACCTCACCCCAGTTAGAATGGCAAAAATCAATAACTCTAATAACAACAGATGCTGGAGGGGATGTGGAGAGAATGGAACCTTACTGCATTGTTGGTTGGAGTGTAAACTTGTTCAAACACTTTGGAAATAGTATAGAGGTTTCTCTATTCTCCACATAGAATTCCCCTATGACCTAGCAATCCCACTCTTGGACATTTACCCAAATATTTACAAACAAGACCACACTAAAGCTACCAGCACAACTATGTTTATTGTAACCTTATTTACCATAGCTAAGATCTGGAACCAACCCAGATGCCCCTTAGTAGATGAATGGATCAAGAAAATGTAGTGTATATATACAATGGAATTGTATTCCTCCATCAGAAAGAATGACATTGCTCCATTTCTTAGGAAATGGAAAAACTTGGAAAAAATTATATTAAGTGAAGTAAGCCAGGCCCAAAGAAACATAGGTCCCATGGTTTTCCTTATTTGCAATAACTAGTGTATGTCTGACTCAAGCAGAAAAGGTCAGATAAGTTGGTGTCAGGGAAATGAACCCTAAGATTCAAAAAGATTCAAAAAGTTTTACTTTCATTCAATTTTCTCTAGTACATTTATAAATTTATTTCTTTGTTGCTTTTTATGTCCTCTCCTACGGTATAATCCCTGCTTTCACTGTATTTTATGTTGTTATAATTTATGGAGGGGAAGGGAAAGAAAATCATTTAAACAAGGATTACAGATGGGCCCTTTGCAACAATGAGATGTACAAGTCCTATGTCGAAAATGAACTTTACAACTTTGTTAAGTGGAGGTGGAGGGTCGGTTAGGGGGATGGGGAAAGGATGGGATGGGAAGGGGAATCAAAGGAGGAGGCTACAATGCTTGATAAGATATGTACTCTTTATTTTGCCCATGTAATTTTAACCCCTCTGTACAGTATTTGCACTATAAAAAATATGAAGAAATAAAGAATCAGCTGCTGTGGACTAAAAGTTTGCGATAATCCTTCTAAATTGATGACTTCACTTGTTGTTACATGTCTACCATCCCAACTCCAGAGGACCAGGTCTGGTGATGCATACCTTTCACAGATAGGAAGACCTCGAATAGCCCAGCCAGAGCATATATTGAGGCTCTCTTTCAGAAATACCCAAGACAAAAAGGTGGCTCCTCAGAGCCAGGGAGAGGACACAAGTAGGGGATCATGGTGCCCCCAGAGGGGTGTCTGACCCGGGGTAGGTGTGGTTTGGGGGCAGCCACACACCTGTGCTGCTGGGAGAACTTGCTTTAGGCTGCTCCAGGTGGGGCGAGCAGCGATGGCAGCGGCATTGCAGACACATGGCCTCAGAGCAAAGAACCAGGGCCAAGGAGCAGGTTGGAGCTTTACACGGCCTGGCAGGGTGCCATTGCCTGATGTTTGAAATTCCGCACCTTGGGAAGGAGGGAAGGAAGCCAGGGTGCTGGCAGGCATCTCAATTTCCTTCTATATTCCAAAGTTGCCTGGAGTCTCTTCCTCACCACTCAGCCATCTCTACCTTCCTCAATTGCTGGTAGTGGTGTAAACTAACAGATTATATCCTGGTGCTACCAGGCAGCATGGAATGTGGGCGTGGCCACCACTCTTGTATCTCATTGGTCAGAACGAACTATGAAAGAATGGGGGTGTGGCCAGAATCCTGTGATGCAAACAGCATGGGCAGAGTCAAGATGATAGCTCCCTCAGCCCTTTTCCCAGGGAACAATTTCCAATTCAGTTGAAGACAAGAGGGTGACCTAATTTAGATGGATGGTTTCACAGATTGTTGTGTATGTCTGTTTGTTCCTAGTCCCAGACCTTGTTCTCAGGATATGAGCACAGTATGTGAACTGCTTTTGATCAAGGCTGGCCTTCCACACTAGAGCCACAGGGATTCTGGCTTTGTTGGCACTGAAGTTGGACTTTCTTGTCTAGGGTGACTTCGACTATGATCCTCCCATCACATCCTTGTAAGTATCAAGGAGGACTGCTGAGAGCCACTGGTGCCTGCCTAATCATTGTTCTTATTGGTGTTCTTAGACAAACTGGTGAGTTCCCTATCCTTGGGTTTAAGTGGTGGGAGCTGTAGCCCACAGTTGGAATCTTGGTCTTGCCACCTCCAAATGGAAGGAGATCCTAAGAAACTTATTCCTGTCCATATGATTACCAATGGAATATGATGTATGTCATGATTGAAAGAGCAGTTCTAGAATGATTCTAGTATAAAATTATACACAATTATGTTATAGGATACTGATCGATGTTAGTTAATATTTTATGAGCCATTTAAACAATCACATTAATAAAATGGAGGTATAATGATATACCTTAGAATTACTATACTATTACATACTAAAAAAGTGCTATTTTTCTGCCAAGACTGGGACTGGAACTGGTAACTCTGTTGCACTGTGTGGGAAGGGGAAACTGGCCTCCTAGAAGTCAAAAAATTCATGTCTATTCCTTACGCCTGAAATAGATCCCCACCACTAGAAAACATCCTATTCATGTACAATTTATATATATGATTTATATTTATATACATATGTTGACTCCATATTGCATTCAGTACAGTTATTTTATTTTTTGTTTTATTCATGTTTTGAGCATTTATTTTGACTATTATGGCACATAAAACATTGATTACATAGATTACATAAGGTAGAGGTCTACATATGTATTCCACTTCATACCTGACACCCAGGACTTTCACAGAAAAGGAAAACACTTGTCACTATCAACTTCTTACTCCACAATTAATTTTTGGGGAGTGCTGGCATCTGAACTCAGGGCCTACAAGCCTACAAGGCCCAATTCATGAATGGGTGAGTGTCAGCACGCCATCCTGGGGCAAATTGAGCTGACAGGCTGCTCCCAGGACCTGAGCTCAAGCCCCAGGGGTTAACAAAATAAGAACAGATTGACATGAAGATGGAAGTATGCTAATAAATATGTTTTGACAGAGTATCAGAGATGTCTATACATTTTCAGTTATATAGACTACATTCCTACCAATTCCTTGGTATTAATCATGCGTCCATTTAATTAATGTTATTGTTTTCACCCTTATACTGTTAATGAAATCAATCAGTGTCCTGAAATTATAGTGTTCCTGTAAGTAATAATATTCTTTTTATGCTTCATAAATATTAAATAAAATCAGTTAGCTTCCTGAAATGTTGCTGTCTAATATTATAGGAGCATCATTCATGATCAACTCATTGAACCTTGACATTGATAATATTCCATTGTTCTTCCTATGGATGGGAACCATTTTCTTAGTATCTCCTGCCATTGGTTGGTGTTAGGAGGGGGATTCGAAATCAGGGCCTATGTTGCCATGTGGGCCTATGCTTCCCAGATAGTCTGCCAGCATTCAGCATTGCAAGGTGAAGTACCCTTTGAAACAGTGTCATTCAGACCCATTACGGTTACCGTGCAAAGGAAGAAAACATAAAAAGGCCACATTTTTTTCTGTGAATTGCTTTCCCTGAAAGACCTGGGGGTCTAGGATCCTAGAAGCAGCTGTAGATCTAGTGGCTGCACCCCGGCCTAGGGTGATCGAAGCTGAGGCAGAGTTGCAACAACCTGACTTCAAGCCCCGTACTGAGAAAAGTAAAATAAAAAATTTAGTTACCTGGCTTGCAATTCACACAGTTTATTTTTACAGGCTTTGGATTTGAACTCAGGATCTGGGTAAATCTGGAGCAATGTGTATGAAGGGGAAGATCACTGTACTTAAAGATAAGAAAGTCAGACCTGTTCACTAGTTCTGATCAAGCCTCAGCCCTGGAAACATACTATTTATATATATATAGTAAAGATAGGATTTATACTTACCTATAGATGTTCAGTCCATACATGTTTGGTGTGGTTGTTCCTTGAAATTTTTCTTTTATTCATTTATTTAACATTGATTGTACTATGATGAAACCCGTTCTGTTTATTACATAGATGACATCCTATCACAGAGCATCTAGATTTGTAGAAATGTTCTCCACCATGCCAGGATTCTCAGGATCACCCAGGACATTCAGAGAAAAGGATAACAAGTTTCACACTTGGCTTCTTACACTACAACCCACTTGTTGGTAGTGCTGGTATTTGAACTCAGGGCCTAGTAGGACCAATTGTCCAATCAGTCAAGGTGAACACACCAACCTGTGAAATAAGGAGCTAGGCCATTCCCAGGATCTGACATTTATTCCCAAGGTGGTCCAATATAGTCATAAATTCATAATTTAAACATACAATCTATATTGACATTCATGTGTCAATAGCATCTTGTGTTTAGTGAACTTCTCCTTATTTTGTCTCTATTTCATTGAGGTATTGTGTATTTTACTAAATATGGTGACAGGAATAACTTTGCTGACATGAATGACAACCTGTTCCTGTGGTTATAGTGTTGCTTATGAATTCCCCTTCTTGGTTGAGACTCAGGACTTTCACAGGAGAGGAAAACGTGTTCAACAACTGGCTTCTGATATCCGAATGAATTTTTTGTCAGTGCTGGGATTTGAACTCAAGTCTGGGTATCTCTGTTGCATTGTGGGGGAAGGGGAAGCTCACTATCCTTGAAGACTAGAATTTCAGGCCTGGTCTAGGGCCTGATTTGAAGCCTCAGCACTGGACAAAATCGCAAGCCCACCTTTTTTAAACTTAGGATCTCTCTTTACCTACAGGAGTGGTGTGCATCTTGCATTCAGTGTAGTTATTCTTTTTATTTTGTGTCTTAGTCATTGATGTTTTGTGCATTTTATTGAATATGGTGACAGATATAACTGTGCTAACATGAATGACAACCTATTCCCATGGCTATAGAATTGTTTATATACCATTCTCCATCCTTGATGAGAACCAGAATATTTACAGAACAGGAAAACATATGCAACCTTGGTTTTTTCAGATGAGAGTGAATCTTTTGGCAGTGCTGGAATTTGAACTCAAGGCCTATCAGGCCCAATTGGGGAATGGATCATGTTAAGTACAGCAGCCTGTGAGCCTCTAAGGAGCTCGTCCATTCCTGGGACCTGAGATTGAGTGCTGGTGGAAGGGCAATATAGTCATAAATTAATAATTAAACAAAGGATCTATATTTCCAACCATGGGTGGGCAGCATCTTGCGTTTGGTGTAGTCATCCTGGCTGAGACCCAGAATTTGCACAGCAAAGGAAGACAGGTGCAATGACTGGCTTCTCACATCAGGGTGAATTTTTGGCAGTGCTGAAATTCGAACTCGGGGCCTATGTGGCCCAACTGCCCAATCGGTCCACATGATCACACCAGACTGTGAGCCACTAAGGAGATGGGCTCTTCCCAGGAAATGAGATAAAGCCACAGGGAGGCCAAAATAGTCCTCGATGCATCATTGAAACATGGGGTGTATATTCACATCCGTGTGTGGACTGCATCATGCATTGTGTGTACTTATTGTGTTCATTTTGTATGCTATTCATGGATGTATTGTGTATTTTCTTATGTATATGATGACAGGTATAACTGGACTGACATGGATAACAACTTATTCCCATGACCACAGGGTGGCCCATGCATTCTGCATCCTAGCTTAGACCCAAGACTTGCACAGGAAAGGAAAATAGATGCAACAATTGACTTCTGACACCAAGATGAATCTTTTGGCAGGGCTGGGATTTGAACTCAGGGCCTACCAGGCACAATTGGTGAATGGGTCCACATGAGCACACCAGCCTGTGAGCAACAATGAGCAAGGCGTTCCCAGTACCTGAGTATGAGCCCCCCTTGGGGGAGAGTGGGAAGCACAATAGTCATCCATTCATAAGCTGAACGTAGAATGGAAATAAGTACAGATTTGTATAGAGTAGGATTGTGGTGACCTGTGATGGAATCCAATCTGTGAGTACCTATATTTGGTTCTTTTCTGATGCATCCATTTCATGTATATAATGATTATTGTCCTGCTTCATCAACTCTTCTTAACAAATAATCTATACCCCATCAATCTTATGTATCATTTCCTACTCACATCATGCATGAACTACTCATTCAAGGATGAGATCTTTCACATGCCATGGCTCTTCCTAGGTCCAGAAACGAGTATCTCAGGATCTCCCGCCATTCCCTCCTCCTAGAGGGACTGAATTCAAGCCTTAGTCCTGGAAAAGTTACTTCTTATATACATTTTAATGATAAGATTTATACTTATGTTCAGATGTTCAGTCCATATTTTGTTTGGTGCGTTTATAAATTTTATTTCTCATTTTATTCATTTATTTACCATTTATTGTATTGACTCTGATGACACCTCTACCATTTATTACATTGTTTACATCCTATCACATAGAATCTAGATTTTAGATGTGTTCTCCATTGTGCCTGGCAATGTGAGGATCTGAACTCAGTGCCTAGCAGGCCCAATTCATGAATGGGGGAGTTTGAGCATGGGATCCTCTAGCCAATGAAGCTGTCAAGTGGTTCCCAGGCACTGAAATCGACCCCCATATTTGGCCAAAACAGCGATACATGGATAGGCAGATGGTGGTATACAAATATATATATTGTTAAAGAGTGCCAGAGCCCTCTATCTATGATTGAATGACACCTATTACATTCCTACCAACTCTTAGGTATTTATTATACCACCAATGAAGGAATATTATTCTTTTCATGCTTAATAAACTATACGATAATCAGCATTCTAGGACTATTGCATCCAATTTTGGACTAGCTGGATGCATGAACTACTCATTCAGTTGGTATTCCCATGCATAGGAATGAGTCTCTTGTGATCTCCTGCCATTGGTGTCAGGACTGGGATTTGAACCCAGGGCTTATGTTGACAGGTTGGCCTATGGCTTCCCTGATAGCTCACCAGAATCAGCAATGGCAGGTCAGGTCCTCTTTGTAGCCATGTCATTCAGACCCAGGATGGTCACCATGCCCAAAAAAATCGTAAAATGCCAGCCCTCTGCAGCTCACCACTTTTTGTGCTTTCCAGCTTTTTTTTTTCTTCCTGCAAGCCTTCTGGCCTAGGATCTCAGGATCGACTATGGGTCTGGAGACTGCACCCCAGCCTAGGTAGATTCAAGCTGAGAAAGTGTTTGCACAACCTGAGTTCAAGTCCCATGGATGGCTAAAAAATAAATAAATAAATAAAATATTAATTATTTATCTAAATAAAAAAATAAAGCTCCCAGGTTTGGAATTTCTGCCAGTTTTCTTTCCTAGCCTGGGATTTGAACTCAGGGTGTTGGTAAATTTGTAGCAATGTGAGGGAAGAGTTGCCACTACTTCAGTTAAAACCCCGTGCCAACCACAAAAGAAAAACTAAGTCACTGACCTCGGCAGGGTGAAGTAGTTGTGGAGATGGGAGGAAGGGATGGTAGGGAGAAAACAAAGAAGGAGTCAACAATCCTCAATAGGAAATGTACTCATTACCTTGCTCCTGTAACTGTAATCGCTCTGTAAAACACTTATGCAATAAAAAAGTACAAAAAAGAGAAACAATGTCGTTCTCAGAGAAGCACTTTAGAGGTAAGGAAAGGATGTCTGAATAGCTGTACAAATTCCACACTGCTTTTTTTTAATGTTCAGTATGGAACTGAGTAAACGTAACTGCTTCCATTAAAAAAAGAAGTCACTGTCTTGGAACTGGGGCCAGTATTTCTGCCCCTGCTAGGTTTTGAGATCAGTGTCCAGGTAACTCTTTTATACCATGGGTGAAGGCAAAGCTCACTGTCCTTGAGGAAAAGAAATTGAGGCTAGAGTTCCCAGGGCCTGAATGAAGGCTCTGCAATGGAAAAAATGTTTCTATACATGTTTAATATATGATATACACTTACATATGTATGTTAATTTCATATTATGATTTTTATTATTGATTTTGTATTTTGTTTTTCTTTTATTCATTTATTGATTGATTATTGTATTTAGTATTATTATACACGTAAAATTTATCACAATTTGCACATCTATAATAAAATTCAATTCAATAATTTAGGATATTGACTCATTTTTATTAATATTTTATTAAGTGTTGAAACATAATACATAATTAAATGGAAGCATTTGCCACAGTCTTCACATGTTTAGCGTGAAGGAGGTATAAATAAATAGAGATTGATGTATATAAGCATTATATACACAGAAAGATGTCTGTATATTATTATTTTATAGCTATTACTACCAATTATTACTTATTAAATTACATCTCCATTTAATGATGTGTCCCAGTTACCAATTAGTAAAGCATTAACTAAATTACTCAATATCCTATTATTATCACATATGTACATACATCCATACACATAACTTCATATTTTATAGAATGAGACAGATGTCTATACATTATTAAATTATGCATCATGTGTTACTAGCAATTATTAGGTATTTATGTTTCAATGACATTTTTATTCTGGTAATACTTAATAAAATTTTAAACTTAATCCACAGCATATAGTTTTTGTTTCTAATGTTATCTAGAATGATTCACTTCTAATTCAATCTGTTTTTCATTTATTGTAGTGACAATTCTTCCACCTATGACATTTTTTACATTTATGATATCCTATTACATAACATATAGATTAGCATCTGTATTATACATCCTACCTGTCATCGAGCACTTTCAAAGAAAAAGAAAACATGTGTCATGCTCGGCTTCTCACTCCAAGTTACATTCTTTGGCAGTGGTGGGATCTAACTCAGGGCTTAAAAGGCTGGATTCATGAGTGGCTGTCAGCAAAGCAGCTTCTAGCCAATTCAGCTGCCAGGGACTTCCCAGGCCCTGAAATCGAACCCCATATGTTAACCCCATATTGTGCTTAGTGTACTTATTCGTTTTATTTTTTGTTTTATTCATTTATTTACCATTTATTTTATTGACTGTTATTACACATGAAATATTTATTACATTTATTACATAGGATATAGATTTGCCTATGTATGAAACTTCACACCTGATTCCCAGGACTTTCACAGAAAAGGATAACATGTGTCACCATGGGCTTCTTACTGCACGATTCAATTTTTGTGAGAGCTGGCATCTGAAGTCACAGCCTACAAGGCCCAATTCATGAATGGAGGAGTGTCAGCATGCCAGCCTGAGGCATACTGAGCTGACAAGCATTTCCAGAACTTGAGATCCAGCTCTAGGAGTTGACAAAATTAGAACAGATTGACATGCAGATGGTAGAACAAAAATAATTATTGATTTTTATAGAGTGCTAGAGATGTCTATACATTATTCAGTTATATAGGCTACATCCCTATCAATTCTTGGGTATTTAGTATATCTCCATATAATTAATTGTATTGTTTTCATCCTTAATTATTGATTAAATCAACCACTGTCCTGAAACTATTGTGTCCATGTAATTAATAGTATTCTTTGAATTTGTCAAAAATATTCATTAAAATCATTAGCCTCCTAAAATCACTCTATTTATATAGTAGTATTCAGAAACAACTACTTCAACCTTGCCATTCATAATCTTCCATTGGTATTCCTATGAATAGGAACGAGACACTTAGGATCTCCCTCCATTGGTAGGGGTCAGGACCCGGCTTAAAACACAGGGCCTATATTGCCATGTAGGCCTATGGCTTCCCTGGTAGTCCGCCAGCCTTCAGTAATGCCAAGTTACCAACATTCTTCAACCAGGTCATTGAGATGCAGCATGGTCACCTAGCAAAGAAAACAAATGTAAAACTGATAGCCATCTGCAAGTTGCCAGTTGTTTGTTTGTTTGTTTTTCCCCTGGGTCACATTATTTTTTTTCTTGTCAGCCTTTGGGTCCCAGGAACCAGGTTCGGCTGTGGGTCCAGGGGCTACACCCCAGCCTAGAGTGATCAAAGCTGAGGCAGAATTGCCATGAGCTGAGTTCAAGCCCTGTGTTTGACAAAAGAAAAATACCTACCTATCTACCTACCTACCTACCTACATACATACATACATTAAAATATTTTAAAAATTATGAGGCTCCTTGGCTTGGAATTCATGCCATTTTTTCTGCCAGGCCTGTGATTGAACTCAGTATCTGAGTAAATCTGCAGCACTGTGGGGGATGGGGAAGATCACCATTCTGGAAGACAAGAAAGTCAGGCCTGTTTCTAGGGCCTGAATTAAAGTCCTAGCACTCGAAAAAATAATATTCATATATATTTTAAGTACATAAATTTTATTGACCTACACATTTTTACTGCATGTTGCAGTTAGTGTATTCATTTTTTTGTGTTTTGTTTCTTACATATTTTAGTGAATAAGATTACACATATAATATTTTTTGCACCATATTACATAAGACATAGATTTGCCTATGCATTCTACATCATTCCTGATGTAAAGAAAATAAGTGGGACAATTGGCTTTCCACCAGGATTAAGTTTTTGGAAATTCTGGGAATTGAACTCAGGGCCTAGCAGGCCCACTTCATGGGTGGGTAAATGTTAGTACACCAGTCTGATGCAAGAGAAGTTGGCTGGCAAATTTGAGGACCTAAGATCAAGCTCTAGGAATGGCCAATATATAAACAGATAGATGACTAGACTGACTAGACTGCAGTGTGTGTGTGTGTGTGTGTGTGTGTGTGTGTGTGTGTGTGTGTGTGTGTGTGTGTGTGTGTGTGTGTGTGTGTGTTGTGAGCTACTTTTAATCAGGGCTATCCCTCTACCACTGGAGCTACACAGCTCTACTTCTGGTTTTGTTGGCACTGAAGTTGGACAGGGATCTCAAGGACTACCCTGCCTAGTGTGAATTTGACTATGATCCTCCTATCACAGCCTTGTAAACATCAATAAGGACTGCTGAGAACCACTGGTGCCTGCCTAATCATTGGCCTTGCAATTCTTGGACAGACAAGTGAGTTCCCTCTCCTCGAGTTAAAATGGTGGGAGCTGGTGCCCCCAGTTCGAATCCTGGTCCTGCCACCTCCAAATGCAAAGAGATCCTTAGAAACACATTCCTATCTATATGAATACCAATGGAACATGATGTATGTTATGATTGAATGGGAAGTTCTTAAATAATTCTACGATAAAATTATACACAATTATATTATAGGACCCTGATCGATTTTAATCAATACTTTAATCAATCATGTTCATTAAATGGAGGCATAATGGAATACATTAGAATTGGGTGTCACATAGTATAAAGGTGCCATTTTTTCTGCTAGGACTGGGATTGGAACTCATGGTCTGGGTAACTCTGTTGCACTGTTTTGAAAGGTGAAGCTAGCCTTCTTGAAGCCAAGAAATTCATGTCTGTTCCTTACGTCTGAAATCTAACCCCAGTACTAGAATACATCCTATTTGTGTACATTTTAAATATATTATTTATATTTACATACATAGGTTGACTCCCGATTGCATTCAGGGGAGTTATTAATTTTATTTTTGTTTTATTCATGTGTTTGTGGGGCACATGGGCAGCAATGATGGTGCTGAAAGGAAGTTGAGTGGGCACAGGCCAATTGTTTACCTTAAAAACTGATTGATATAGCTTAGGTGCCTGATAGGGTGTGACGTTTACAGTGATTGGTTGGTTCCTTTCCCTCCCCTTCCATGCCTCACAATTTTTCCCTTTAAATGGTGCTTGCTATGTGGTAATAAACGAGTTCTTGCTTGACTTGACTCCCTACTGTGTCTGAATGTCTCCCGGGCTAAGGGAGACTGGGGAATGGCGAGTGGCGCACTTACCTTTCCTTGGGCCCCATCCATCTTTCAGGGGCAAACAATGACCCAACATGTATTGACTGTTTATTTTATTGACTAATATGGCACATAGAACATTGGTTACATTGATTAAATAGTATATACATATGTGCATATGTATTCCACTTATACCTGACACCCAGGAATTTCCCAGAAAAGGAAAACATGTGCCACCATCAGTTTCTTACCCCATGATTCATTGTTTGGGCATGATGGCATCTGAACTCAAGGCCTAAAGGGCCAAATTCATGAATGTGTGTGTGTGTCAGCATGCCATCCTGGAACAAATTGAGCTGATAGGCAGTTCCCAGGATCTGAGATTGAGCACCAGTGGTTGACAAAATAAAAACAGACTGACACACAGATTGTAGTACACTAATAAATACATATATCTTCACAGAGTGCCAGAGATGTCTATCCATTGTTCACTTATATATACTACATTCTTACCAATTCTTGGGTATTTATTATGCCTTCATGTAATTAATATTATTTTTTAATTTTTTATTGTGGAAATAATGTACAGAGGGTTACAATTACATGGGCAAGATAATGAATACATTTTTTATCACGCATTGTAGCCTCTTCCTTTGTTTCCACTTCCCATCCCTTCCCATTCTCCCCTCTGCCCCCCCACCCAATCCTCCCTGCTCCCTCACCCCACCCCCACACCAAAGTTGTAAAGTTCATTTTTGACATCACTACTTGTACATCTCTTTGTTGCAATGGGTCCACCTGTATTCCTATTTAAACGATTTGTTTTTCTCCTTGCCCTCCACAAATTATATTGACATCAAGTACAGTGAAAGCAGGGGTTATACTGTGGGGGAGGGACATACAAAGCAACAAAGAAACAATCTTATAAATGTGTTAGAAACAATCGCATGAAAGAAAAAAACAACATTTGAGTACATATCTTAGGGTTCATTTCCCTAATATCACCTTATCTGATCTTTTCTGCTTTACTCAGACATATACTAGGTATTGCAAATAAGGGAAACCATGGGATAGGGCACTAGCCTTGAGCTGAAGAATACCCGGCCCAGAGTTCTGGCCCCAGGATCCACAAAAATAAATAAATAAATGTTATTATTTTTATCTTTAATAAAGTATTAAGTAAATCAGTGTCCTGAAATTATTGTGTCCCTGAGAAATAATATTCTTTTAATGTTTCATAAGATATTAAATAAAATCAATCAGCCGACTGAAATCATAAAGTCTAATTGTGTACAAGTATCATTCATGAGCATGTCATTCAACTGTGACAGTGATAATATTCCATCATTATTCCTGTGCATGGGAATGAATTTCTTAGGATCTCACACAATCTGGAAGTGGCATGACTGTATTTGATCTGTAGGCCTATGTTGCTGTGCGGGACTATGGCTTCTCCAATAGCCCTCAATTAAAAAAAATATTTAGCTCCCTGGTTTGCAATTCATGACATTTTTTTCTGCCAGGCCTGGGATTTGAATTCAAGGTCTGGGTAAATATGCAGCACTGTGACGGAAGGGAATCTGAACATGCTTGAAGACAAAAGTCAGGCCTGTTCCCTAAGTCTGAATTCAAGCCTCAGGGCTGGAAAACATACTCCTTATATCCATTTTAAAGATAGGATTTATACTTCCATACAGCTAGTCAGACCTTATTTTGTAGGGTGGGGTTATTCATATTATTTCTTGTTTTATTCATTTATTTACCATTTATTTCATTGACTCTGATGACCCTTCTACCATTTATTACATTGTTTATATCCTACCACAGCATCCAGATTTGTAAATAAGTTCTCCATCATGCCTGAAACCCAGGATTCTCACAGAAAAATAAAACATGTGTCACACTTGGCTTCTTACTCCAAAATTAATTTTTGGCAGTGCTGGGACGTGAACTCAGGGTTTAGCAAGCCCAATTCATGAATGGATGAGTGTGAGCATGGCAGCCTCTAGCCAATGAAGCTGTCAGGTGGTTCCCGGTGCTGAGATCGAGCTCCAGGTTTGGCCAAAACAGTGATACATGGATAGGCAGAGGGTGGTATACAAATAAACATATATTAGTAAGGAGTGCCAGAGCCATCTATCTATGATTGCATGACACCTAAGACATTTCTACCAACTCTTAGGCATGTATTACACCGCCCTTGAAGGAATATTATTCTTTTCATGCATAATAACTTATTAAGATCAATCAGCGTCCTAGGATTATTGCATCCATTTTATACTAGACCGAAACATGAACTACTCTTTCAATTGGTATTCCTATGCATAGGAATGAGTCTCTTGTGATCTCCTGCCATTGGTGTCAGGACTGGGATTTGAACCCAGGGCCTATGTTCACAGGTTGTCCTATGGATTCCCTGATAGCATGCCGGCCTTCAGATATGGCAGGTCAGGTCCAGTTTGCAGCCATATTATTCAGACCCAGGAAGGCCACTGTGCAAAGAAAAAAATGGAAAATCCTCAGCCCTCTGCAGCTTGCCACTTTTTGTGCTATGCTATGTTTTTTTTTTCTTCCTGAAACCCCTCTGGGCCAAGGATCCCTAGATTGCCTATGGGTCCGAGGATGCCCCACCCTAGGGCGATTGAAGCTGAGGCAGAGTTGCCATGACCTGAGTTCAAGCCCCATGTTGGCAAAATACAGAATAAATTAATTAATTATTTAACTAAATTAAAAAAAGAAATAAAACTCCCTTGTTTTGAATTTCTACCAGTTTTCTTTCCTATCCTGCGATTTGAACTCAAAGTCTTGGTAAATATGTACCAATGTGAGGGAAAGTGCATATTTGCCACTACTTGAGTTCAAACCCCATGCAAATCCAAAAATAAAAATTAAGTCACTGAACTCGGCAGGGAGAGTAGTTGTGGAGATGGGAGGGAAGGAATGGTATGGGGAAAACAAAGCAGGAGGCAACAAAGCTCAATAGGAAATGTACTCATTACCATGCTCATTTAAATGTAACCCCTCTGTACAACATTTTTACAATAAAAAATGAAAAAAAATAGTGGTCAGACAAGTATTTTGGGGTTAAGAGAAAGGTGTCTGAAAGCTGTGCAAAATTCTACACTGCTTTTTTTTAATATTCAATACGTAACTGAATAAACAAAACTACTTCCATTAAAAGAATTAAGTCACTGTCTTGGAACTGGGGCCAGTATTTCCATCATTGCTGGGATTTGATCTCACCATCAAGGTAACTCTTTTGCATCATGGGTGAAGGCAAAGCTCACTGTCCTTGAGGATAAGAAATTCAGGCTAGAGTTGCCAGCTTCAGAATGAAGTCCCTGCAATGGAAAAATATTTCTATATATGTGTAATATATGATATATATTTACATATGTATGTTTATTATATATTATAATTTTTTATTATTGATTTTGTATTTATTTGATTTTTTACTTTTCATTTATTTATTGTTTACTGTATTTAGTATTTTATACACATAATATTTAGTACATGTTTTACATGTAACATTAAAATTTATACACAATAATTTAGGACATTGACTGTTTTTTTCATTAATATTTTATTAAGTGTTGAAACATGATACATAATTAAATGGAAGCATTTGTCACAGTCTTCACATGTTTAGGATTTTCTCCCAAGTAGGAACTTTGTCTTCTTTATCTTTAGAACCTTCCTATATGAATTTCTTTAGATGATTTTTACTCAGAAGCCTTTTCTTGAGGATAGGCAAGTTGATGGATAAAATTGTAAGGGTGGGGCTAGAAATGTGGCTTAGTGATAGAGAGCTGGCTCAGCATGCATGAATGGTAAGGTTTGAATCCTCATTGCCACATACTCAGAAAAAGCCAGAAGCTGTGGAGTGGCTCAAGTGGTACAGCGCTAGGCTTGAGAAAAAGGAGCTCAGAGACAGTACCTAGGCCCTTAGTTCAAGCCACAGGTCTGGCAAAAACTGCAGGCCATTGCCTATGGCTCACAACAGGAACCTTAGCTTCTCAGGAGGCTGAGATCTGAAGATCACAGTTCAAAGACAGCCTAGGCAAGGAAAACCTGTTAGACTCTTATCTCCAATGAATCACAAAAAGACCACATGAGGTGCTGTGGGTCGAGTGGTAGAGTGTTCGACTTGAGCTGAATGGCTCAGCGACAGTGCCCAGGCTTGAGTTTGAGACACAAAACTGGAAAAAAGTGAGGGTTAAGCAAATTACTATTCCTATTTGTAAATTAGTAGAACATTCTCTGGAAAAAATGAATGTTCATGTACACCAGAATTGGAGTTAGAGCTCAAGGTTGAAGTGTAGCCCATGCATACCCATAGCCTCTCAGACTCTAGTATTATAAACTTGTATCTGAAAGGTCCAATGTTGAAAGGCCTAATATGCTGCCCAAGACCTTTGTGATAAGCAGTTGACTTGTAATGCCAATGTTATTACAGTTCTGAACCTAGCAGAGCACCAGTAGCTCATGCCCATCACCCTAGCTCAGGAGGCTGAAGTCTGAGGATCACAGGATGAAGCCAGTCAGGGCTGGAATGTCTATGGCACTGACTTCTATTACTGATAGTTCAGATGTTCAAGAGCTTCCTGTGTTTCCCTTGGTAATGAGAAGTTACTTGCACTCTAAATGTTCTTAGCGTTCTTGAATTATAAAAGCAGGCAAGAAACATCATTGAACAATCCTGGGTTCATATGAAATTCTCAGCTTCTAAGCCATAGCCCTTTTAGCAGGAAGAACTCCAGTGTAACAATATTTGAAGGCAGAAAACAGTTTCAAAAGCCAGACTACGTGAAGAGACCTAGGCCTACAGGATTAGGAGGCAGAATTTACACACTCAACAGGTAAGTGAGCTGCAAAACCACTTCATTCATTCCAGACACGGCCACCAATGAGGGGTAACCTAAAACATTTGTCAGAGTTACGCAAGGATCAGGCTTTTATCTGCCTCTTCAAACAATGACTAATTATATTTCCTCCCTCAGGTGAAGGGAACCCCAGGCTACCTTTAGGTTAACAATAGAGAGCCTTGCTCTTTGGTGTTAGGGAGTGTTTTTTTTTTTTTTTTTTTTTTTTGTCAAAATACTGTACAGAGGGTTTACAGCTACATGGGCAAGATAGTGAGTACATTTCTTATCAAGCATTGCAGCTTCCTTCTTTGTTTACCCTTCCCATCCTCTTTCCCCCCAACCCAATCCCCCCCCCAAGTTGAAAAGTTCGTTTTCAATGTGACAACGTGTACTTCTCATTGTTGCAACAGGTCCACCTGTATCCTTATTTAAAGGACTTGTTTTTCCTCTTCCTCTCCACAAATTATACTGACATCAAATACAGTGAAAGCAGGGGTTATACTGTGGGGGAGGGACATACAAAGCAACAAAGAAATAATCTTATAATTGCATTAGAAGCAAATATATGAAAGAAAACCAACATTTAAAATACATATCTTAGGGTTCACTTTCCTAACATCACCTTATCTGACCTTTTCTGCTTGACTCATACATATACTAGATATTGTAAATAAGGGAAATCCTGGGACCTATGTTTTTTGGGCCTGGCTTACTTCACTTAATATAATTTTTTCCAAGTCTTTCCATTTCCTAACAAATGGGGCAATATCATTCTTTCTGCTGGAGACATAGAATTCCATTGTGAATATATTCCCCATTTTCTTGATCCATTCATTTACTGAAGGGCATCTGGGTTGGTTCCAGATCTTAGCTATGGTAAATAATGCTGTTATATGCTGACATAAAGGAGATACAAATAGGGAAAGAAGAAATAAAACTCTCCCATTTTGCAGATGACATGATTTTGTATTTAAAGAATCCCATAGTCTCCACTCCCAATATATTCAAGCTTATTCAAAACTTTGGCAAAGTAGCAGGGCATTAAATTAACCCCCCATAATCAATGGCTTTTCTGTATGCCAACAATGAGAAAAGTGGGGTTGAAATTACGGAAGCAACTACATTTTTAATAGCCCCACAATAAATAAAATACCTAGGAATTAATTTAATTAAATAAGTGAAGGACCTCTATGATGTAAACTTTAAAATCTTGAAAAAGGAAATCAAAACTGAGCTTAGATAATGGGAAAAACTCCCATGCTCCTTGATTAGATCAAAACAGCTTGGTACTGGCCCAAGAACAGACCTCAGGACCAATGGAATAGAATTGAAAACCTAGAAATGAACCTATAGACCTATAGCCATCTAACCTTGATAAGGGAGCTAAAAAAATAGAATGGAAGAATGACAGCCTCTTCAGTAAATGGTGCTGGCAAAATTGGTTAACTACTTGTAGAAAATTAAAGCTAGATCCTTATATATTACCCTGTACAAGAATTAACTCCAAATGGAACAAAGACCTTGGAGTCAAAGCAGACACTCAGAAACATTACATGATGGAATAGGATGGAATAGGAGAAACCCTAGGTCTCCATGCTGCAGGCCGAAATTTTCTTAATAGAGACCCGGAAACACAACATATCAAAGAAAGGTTGGACAAATGGGATTGTATGAAGTTGCAGAGCTTCTGCATGGCAAAGGACATAGCTCGCAAGATCAATATAAAGCCCACAGATTGGGAGAATATCTTCACTAGCCATACAACGGACAAGGGTCTCATATCTAAAATATTCTTGGAACTCAAAAAATCAAATCCCCCAAAAACAAATCCTCAAAGAAACAACTGCCCATTAAATAAGTGGGCTAATGACTTAAAGAGAAACTTCTCTGAAGAACAAAGAAGGATGGCCAATAGACACATAAAGAAATGCTCAACCTTCCTAGCCATAAAAGAAATGCAAATCAAAACAACATTGACATACCACCTCACCCGAGTTAGAAGGGCAAAAATCAAGAACTCTAATAACAACAGATGCTGGAGTGGATGTGGACAGAAGGGAACCTTACTTCATTGTTGGTGGGAATGTAAACTTGTTCAACCACTTTGGAAAGTAGTATGGAGTTTCCTCAAATGACTCCACATAGAGCTCCCCTATGACCCAGCAGTCTCACTTTTGGGCATCTATCAAAATGTTTACAAACAAGACCACACTAAATCTACCAGCACAACTATGTTTATTGCAGCATTATTTACCATAAGTAAGATCAGGAGTGGGTTTTTTGACTATCCATCTGTCAGATTTGAAGGCACTTCTACCTTTGCCAGTCCATTCTCCTTCCTTCATTCTCCACATCATTAAGGCAAATTCCCAGTCCAAGGAGAGTCAGAGCCCTTTCTCTTCTGGCTCCAAGCACTTGAGTTAGAAACTGGCTCTGCCGTCTTGACTCTGGGGCCCTCGGCTCCCTGAGAAGTGGGAAAGATACAGTCTTCCTGTTCTGTGGTTGTGTGAAGACCATGTTGGTGTCCTGACACACTGCCTAAGACTTCATGACTGGGAAGTGTTCCATTCTTTCCTCCTGACATCCATGTCCAATTCTGGCTTTTTCTTGAATGTGCTACTGAGGAATCAAACCCAGGGCTTCTTGCATGCTAGACAGGCACTCTCTCACTAATCCAAATTCCCAGCCCCCTCATCTTTTTCTTAATGGTTGTTTTTACATAATTATGCTACCATTTTATGTCCCGAATTTTAATTTTCTGAATACTGGTTACTTCTAAGAAACCTGATTTTCTCTTCCCATGCTTGGTTTTTGCCCGTTCCTGCATTGGCCTCATAATAAAATGTAAATAAAAGCTGCTGAGGGTGACCTGCTTTAGGCAATTGGCTGCACAGATTGTTGTGTATGTCTGTTTGTTGCCACTCCTGGACCTTGAACTCAGGAGCTGCTTTACTTAAGGCTAGCCCTGCAACACTGGAGTCATATGGCTATACGTCTGGCTTTGTTGGCCCTGAAGTTGGACAGGGCTCTCAAGGACTTTTCTGCCTAGGGTGACTTTGACCATGATCCTCCTATCACATCCCTATAAGTACCAAGGAGGACTTTTGAGAGCCACTTGTGCCTAATCATTGGTCTTGTTGTTATTCTTGAACACACCAGTGAGTTCTCTATCCTCGGGTGAGATCTGGAGCCCACAGTTCGAATCCTGATCCTGCCACCTCCAAATGGCAGGAGATCCTAAGAAACTCATTCCTATCCATAGAATACCAATGGAATGTGCTGTATGTCATTATTGAATGGGAAGTTCTTAAATGATTCTAGGATAAAATTGTAAATAATTAGATTATAATACACTGATCAATTATAATTATTACTTTATGAAACATTTAAACAATCACATTCATTAAATGGAGGCATAATGAAATACCACAGAATTGTGTGTCACATAGTATAGAGGTGCCATTTTTTCTGCCAGGACTTTCTTTAGTTAATTTTTATATCCCATTTTCTGAATGTAATTTGGTATATGAAACTAGGATATATTATAAATCAATTATTCAAACAGTTTTTAATCAGAAATGTTTATAGTGAAATATAGAGATAAATCCAAGTTATATATATTTTGAAGACAGTGCTTGGTTAGTCCTCTTCTCATATTCCCCATTCCCTTCATGAGATTAATACACATTGTAAGGTAATGCTTAGAATGTTTTGGTGAGATAGGTTGACTTTAAACGAGTGAGTTACTCTATGCTGCATTTGTTTACTTTATCGTTTTCCTTAGGCATTATACTCAGGTTTAATCTCTGATGGGTGACAAATAAAGATATAAACATTTTTTAACAGTGGCTAAATTTAGACTGAGGAATCTAGATACAATGTAACTCATGCAGATAGGCCTTATAAGTCATGAGACCCTGGTATCAAAATGTTAACCAATGTTTACTGGTGTCATGCTTATGAGATTTTGTGAATTATAAACAGTGGTTATTAGAATGTTTTTGGAATCAAAATCATTTCCTAGGTTAGGAACAGAAGAGAGACATTATACACAGAACAAAATTTAAGGAGGCATTCAAAATTAGTTACCAAAATATACATCATGTAACACAATATTTTGAAAATACAAACTAAAGGGAATAATTTATGAAAAACATCAACATTTACAATAAATCCAGAATCACTATGACTGATTTTTTTCTTATCCCAGTTGCAATACAGATTACATAATGACTTTTCTCGTGATATCTTTAGTTAAGTCTTGATATTTAGCTGGAGAAGATATATTCTTTCATATATTCATTTGTCATATCAAAGAGGAAATGAATTTCATGCCTGAGTCAACATCCATAATAATGTTACAGATGTATCCTGCTACTTTGCCAAAGTTTCAAATCACCTTGAGTAACTGGGGTCTTTTTTTGGATCTAAATAAATAGGTATGCAATTTTGTCAGTACTAGAAAAATTTTGACCACCATTTGTTAAGCTATTATTTTCCAGAAACTACTTCTCTCTTTTCATGAGATTTTTAACTTCATTTATATCATGTGTTGATGTTCTCCTTTAGATTACCCACATTCAATCTTCTACAAAGTGTAATTTGGAATAGTTTAAAGTATATACACTCTTGTATACTGCTCAGATTCTATTAGTTGCATATTTTTTGTTGTTAAATCAGTAGGAATTAGTTCTCAATATGGATAATATTGCACTTATTCATTGCTTTTCTGAATTTTTTAAGTATGCCTTGATTTTGTTATTTTATTCTTTTAAATATGTGCAGATCTCACTCTGAATACAGTCACATTCGTTTTAAACAATTTGATCAATTCAAGGGGTTTGCTACATTAGGTACATCTAGATGAATTTAATTACAAATTAATGCAACCATAATTCTGAGACAGTTTCTTTATGTCTCTACTCCAAGTTAACATGTATTTGAGGTTTTTGTGCTTAAAAAAACTGGGGAAAACATGTTTTTGTTCCTGGCGGAGTTCTACTTTGTTGGTTGTTTTTCCAGTTGTGGTGACTTCAACATATGTGTTTATTTTATTTCAGTTGTTTTGTGTCAATGTTTTGTTTCATATAACAGAAATTACAAAAATAGTCAGTGATTTAGAACTTTCCAAATAGATTGTAAGAGAGACACTTGAAATTTTGTGACAACTAGGAATGGGCAGGTCTTCATAGTGGAGGGTTAGCAGAAAAACAGACATTGTTTGACATGATTTTAATTCTTCCTCCTCTTGTCTCATTATTTCCAATGGTATTACTTCAAAGACTTTAGTGGAAAGAAAATATTTTTGTCTGTATGAACTCAGAATTTTTGATTCAGTTGGGACACATTACATATTTATATTTCACTTTAACTCGGAAATCCTCTTTCCTTCATTTAAAATCACAGTTCTGAATTTATAATGCTAAAGTAGCATCTACTAATTTATACGAAATTGTCCAAACTATTTTCACTTCACACTACATGCAATATAGAGTGTAATAATAATAATGAGTAATATAGTATGTAATAATTGCCTTTGGGGAAAGTCAATTACAATGGTTTTGTGAGATACTGAGTAATAGTAACAGTTATGTTTGATTCTATTAAAAAATTCCAAGTTACACCTAAAAATTACTCACAGTTATAAATTAATGTTGAAAAATAACATTGTTTATTAGAAAAAGGCAGAAGGTTCAATAAGCTTCCTTTTTTAAACTTGTCTTGAATCTAGGCTTTGGTGGCTCATGCTGAAATCCTAGCTACCCAAAAGTCTGAGATCTGAGGATAGTGGTTCAAAGCCAGCCTGGGCATAAAAGTCTGTGAGACTCTTAGCGCCAATATATCTCTTGCAAAGTAGAAACGGCACTGTGTCTCAAGTGGTACAGTGTTATTCTTGCGCTGAAGAGCACAGCGACAGTGCCCAGGCCCAATGTTCAAGCGCCACAACATGCATAAAAAGTTGGCATGGATTTTTACTTTATTATTTCATGATTTTTTAATGTGAAAATACGTACCGAGGGTTTACAATTGCATGAACAAAGTAATGAGTACATTTCTTATCAAGCATTGTTGCCTCCTCCCTTGTATCTCCGTCCCATCCCTTCCCATCTCCCTTTCTGCCCCCTCGTCCCCCTGCGCCAAAATTGTAAAGTTTGATTTTCGACATAACGTCTTGTATATGTAATTGTTGCAATGGGTTCACATGAATCCCAATATGTTTTTTCCTTCCCCTCCCCAAATTATTTCAACATTAAATTCTGTGAAAATGGAGGTTATTTCTTGGTGGAGGGACATAAAAACAACAAAGAAATCATCTTGTAAATATGGTAGAAAAAACAGCAAGAAAGAAATACCATTTGAGTCCTTATCTTGGTATTCATTTCACCTAAAATCAAATTGTTTGACAGTTTGTGTTTATCTCAAACATATACTAGTTATTGCAAATAAGGGAAACTATGGAAGCTATGTTTTTTTTGGCCTGGATTACTATATTTAATATAATTTTTTCCAACTCTTTCCATTTCCTAACAAATGGGGCAATGTCATTTTTTTTCTGATGGAAGCATAGAATTCCATTGTGTATATATACCACATTTTTTTTTATTGTAAGAATACCGTACAGAGGAGTTACAATTACATGGACAAGAATACAAGTACATTTTTTATCAAGTGTTGTTGCCACATTTTATCGATCCATTCATCTTCTGAGGGGCATCTGGGTTGGTTCCATATCTTAGGTATGGCAAATAATACTGCAATAAACATAGTGGTGCTGGTAGAGATAGTATGGGTTTGTTTTTGATCATTTGGGTAAATGCCCCAAAGTGGGATTTCTGTGTCATAGGGGAGCTCTATATGGAGTCTTTTGATGAACCTCCATACTACTTTCCAACATGGTTTAACAAGATTACAGTCCCACCGAAATCTTGTCCAGCTTGTCTTGTCATTACAGTTCTACATTATAGCCATTCTAACTGGGGTTAGGTAGTATCTCAGTGTAGCTAGGAAGAAAGAGCATTTCTTCATGTATCCATTGGCTACCCTTCCTTCCTCTTCAGAGAAGTTTCTCTTTAGTCTTTAGCCACTTATTTATTGGGCAGTTGCTTCTTTGAGGATTTGTTGTTGGGGGATTTAATTTTTCCAGTCCCAGGTATATTTTAGATATGAGACCCTTGTCCGTTGTATGGCTAGTGAACATCTTCTCCAAATCCTTAGGCTTTCTATTGATCTAGTTAGCTATATGCTTTGCCGTGAAGAAGCTCTGTAATTTCATGCAATTCCATTTGTCCAACCTTTCTTTGATCTGTTGTGTTTCTGGGTCTCTATTAAGAAAATTTCAGCCTGTGCCAAGGACACATATGTTATCTCCTTATTTGACCTGAAATGTTTTCAGGGTGTCTGCTTTGACTCTGAGGACTTTCTTTCATTTGGGGTGGATTCCATTTTTTAATTTTTATTGATTTTATTGTGAAAATACTGCACAGAGTGGTTTCAATTACATGGGCAAGATAATTAGTACATTTCTTATCAAGCATTGTAGCCTCCTCCTTTGTTTCCCCTTCAGGGTGATATGTATGGATCTAGCTTTAATTTTCTACAAGTGATTAACCAATTTTGTCAGCACCATTTACAGTAGAAGGTCATACTTCCATTCTATTTCTTAGCTCCCTCATCGAAGATTAGGTGGCTATAGGTCTGTGGGTTCATTTCTGGGTTTTCAATTCTATTCCATTGGTCCTGAGGTATGTTCTTGTGCCAGTAGCAAACTGTTTTGATTACTATGGCTTTGTAGTAGAGTTTGAAATTTGGTATTGATATTCCTCTAGCACATTTTTCTTTCTGTTGAACATTTTTGCTCTTCAGAGTCTTTTATTGTTCCATACGAATTTTTCGAATTCCTCTTCTATTTTCTTGAGGAATGAGTTTGTAATATTGATAAGCATCACATTGAATTTGTAGCTATCCTAGGGAAGTTTTGCCATTATCATGATTTGACTCCTCAAATCCAGAAGCATGAGATGTTTTTCTACTTTCTAAGTTCCGTTTTTATTTCCTTTTTCAGCTTTTGAGTTTGCATCATAAAGATCCCTCACCTATTTGATTAAGTTAATACCTAGGTATTTTATTTTTTATGGGCTATTATGAATGAAGTTGCTTTCTTGATTTCAGCCATGCTTTTCTCATTGTTGGCATACAAATATCCATTGATTTGGAGAGTTACTTTTTCCCTTGTTACTTTGCCAACGTTTTGAATCAGCATGAATAATTTTGGAGTGGAGTCGGTGGGATTATTTAAATACAACATCATGTTATCTGCATATAGGGAGAGTGTTACATCATCTTTCCATATTTGGATCCTTTTTAGGTTTGCATCTTGTCTTTTGCTGTAGCTAGGCATTCAAATACTAAATTGAAGAGAAATGGAGAGAGTGGACCTCCTTGTCTCGTTCCTGAGTTAAGAAGAAATGGCTTTACTTTTTCACCATTAAGTACAATGCTGGCTGTATGTTTGTCATATACAGCCTTTATTGTATTGAGGAATGTTGACTGGATTCATAGTTTTTACAGAGCTTTTATCACAAAGGGTGTTGAGTTCTAATTTTATTCGCTTGGATACTGTTTCTTGGCTCTTACTGTGGTTTGTTGGTTTTCTATGTGTAGGATACATTTGTCTTTTGTAATGCTGGTTTGGTGTAGATACATTGTTTCAATGTTTCTTTGCTATGGACACTTTTTATTCAACCTTCGGTTATGAAGGATAGTTTAGCTGGGTACAGTATTCTTGGTTTGTAGTTGTTTGCATTATTGCATGGCATACACCATTCCAGGCTCTTCTTGCTTTAATCGGCTCTGCTAAGAAATCTGGGATGATTCTAATTGGTTTCTGTTTATAGGTGATTGTTCTTTTCTCCTTCAGATCTTTAAGGCTCCTTTCCTTCGTCTGAATTGATCCTGTGCAGATTATAATGTGACAGTGGGATATCTTGTTCTGTCTGGTCTATTTGGGGTTCTATAAGTTTCTTATATCTGAATAGGCCTATCTTCTTGTATGTATGGGAAGTTCTCTGCTAGGTTTCTGTTAAATAAATTTTCTGGACCATTAACTTCTTTTTCTAGGTGCTCCTCTACACCCATTATCCTCAGATTAGGCCTTCTGATGGTGTCTTCCAAATGTTGAATAGATCTATCATATTTTTTGGATTTGTCTTGCATAGTTTTATGTTTTATCTCTATAATATATAGGCTGTCTTCAATCCCCGAGATTCAATCTTCTTCATTTTCTAACCTACGGTCACGACTTTCTACTTGGTTTTTCTATTTCTTTTTCTTCTAATTGGTCGGCTTTGATGGCTTCAAAATTTTTGTTGGAGCTTTGTTTTAGATCTTGTATGAACATCTTTACTTCCTTAATTTTGTGTTCAGTTTCTTAAATCACTTAGTTGATTGGTTATGCTTTCCCTGGACACCCATTCTTTCTGTAGGGCTCCATTCAGCATTCCATTTGTGGTCTCCCTGACTTCCTTCAGCATTCTCTTTATGGATTCCATGAATGCCTCTATTGATCTTTGTCTAGTCTCATCTTGCTCTCATAATTCCTGTATTACTCTTTGATTAGTTTCATCACGTTCACACAATTCCATTAATTCTCTATTGCTGTGCTCCACCTGCTCATGCATTTCCTGTATTTATCTTTGACTTTTCTCCACCTGTAATTCCTGCATTAATCTTTAAGTAGCTTCCTAATGCTTACAAAATTCCTGTATTAATCTTTGGTTTGCCACCTTTCTCTCCCTATCACGCTCACACTGAGTCCTTTGCAAGTTCAATCATTTCATTCACAATGTTTACTAGTAGTATATGTATATGTTTTTATGGAGCTTCTCTGGATTATTCATTAAGAATTCTGTCACCTGATTAACATGAGTGGGAATTGAGATACTTGGACTTGCCATTTTTATTGTGGTTTTCAGCTTTTTCTGCCCATTTGGTATGAGGGTAACACCAATTTTGTGCTAGAACACTATTTTAAGGCAAGCATCAGCCAGAGTCCTGTAGTTGCACAATGAAAATGGCTGCAGATACAGTCTAATTCAACAGATACAATCTATTCAACATCAAACAACTATGTATTATTGTGCTACAAACAACAAAAAAGGATTTGGCAAACCAGAAATTATTATTTTTAGGGAGAAATGTGGGGACAAATAGGACTAGAGGGATGTGGAAGGGTAAAAGGAGAGTAAATTTAACCAATTACTAATCTCAGAGAAGAAAATTGATTGGACAGAATGACAGAAGAGAAATATAAAAAAAAAGAGGGGTGACGGTAGAAGACGGTGGAGGAGAAGCTGGAGGCTAAACAAGCTCTGCCATAGAAAGTAGTTTTAGAGTTCCAGTGAACAGTCCTAAGCCAGAAAATCACACCAAGTGTGCCAACACAGGTCAGAGAGATGGCCAGAAAGGGACAACTCAGGCTAGGAGACAGCTTTGAGCTCTTGCCAGCATCTGCCACCGCCACCGCGGCATCGGTGGTGGTGGCAGCTGCAGACGCTATACCTGAATCACAGAGAGTCCGGTAGGAAGGATCCAGACGCAACGGGTGAGTGGATTCTACTCAACACAAAAAAACAACCCACAAGGAGCAGACATCTTCATCCTGCAGTTCGAAGACCAGAGACGACCCAGGAACCAAGACTCGGCATGAGTAGAAGCCTGACGTCCTCACTATTTCGCAGGGAGCAGAGGAGAGAATGCCACCCCTCCCCCCCAGTACTGGAGGTCTCCATCTTGGATACGGACAAAGCTTGGCAGAGCTGCTAGCTCCAACTCAGGCCTGGGAATTAAACTAGTGTCATTTAGCAGGCCCCAAGAAATTAACCGTGTGACCTGCCAGACTCAGCTCCACCCAGGGAAAAGTCACCCAGCTTCAGAGCCAGCCCTAGGAGTGACTTTCTTCACTGGGTAATCAGACACAGAGGCTGCCCCTCCCTTTAGCAGCCTCGATAATCAATTGAAATTCCATAAACAGAAACCCTGAGAATGGCTCCAGGTTGGGCTCTGTGAGTGTCTCACAAACTAGCCCCTAAGGGAAAAGCTACTGTTTGCTGAAAGGCCTCAACTCTACCCAGAACCTAGCCTCATCACAGCATCTCCCTCTTTTGTGATAATCAAAGCAGATCTGCCTCCTATTGAACTATCCTGGGAGGAGGATTGCAAAATCCTGGGTGAAAGCAGAGCATTTTTCTGCCTGTTCAAACAAACTGACTTAAGAAACCAACCAAGCCACAGGACCACAAGCAGTCCAGAGACTACAACAAGAGGCTGGTTACTGACAGAAGGGAGACACAGGATTTTTCCCACCGCACCCAAAAAAATCAAAGAATTTTTTAAAATACTTCTTCTTCTTCTTCTTTTTGGTACCTTTTATTAAAAAAATTTTTTTTGTTTTCTAAAAATTTTTAACTTTTTTGAAAAAAATGGTTTTCGAGTAATTTTTTTTCTCATAATTTTTATTTTAGGGATACATGTGTGTGTGCATTTTTCTTCCTTCTTTTTGTTTTCTTTCATCTTTTTTTGAATTATCTTTTTGTTTTTTATTTAGCTCTACTGAACTTCTGATCATTTTTTCTTCATTTCTTATCCTTTTCACCTTTTCTTCTCTTTCGTTCTTCTTTATGTGACTTAATTGTTGTCCTGCACATCCTCAGATAAAACCGTAGTTGACAATTAGACCATGTCCCCCATTGTGTACACACTTAATCTACAAATTTATTACTCAATTCAAAAATCACTGAGACTTAAATTCCTTAATAGCAGTACTACCTCTTTATTCCTATATAATATTTTAAGCATTTTTACTTTTAAGTTTTTCACATCTCCTTTATATCGCTCCCCTTCTCTCATTATATTCACGTTCTTCTCTACATAGATTTTTTTTTTGCTTCTGCACAATATTATTAATTTTTACTTGACTATTTTTTCTGGTCACTTTTCCCTTTCTCTTTCTTCTTTTTTTTTCTCTCTCTAATTTCATCCTATCCAACCAATTTCCTGTTTGAGATTAGGAATTAGTTAACTCTCCCAGTGCCTTCCCACATCAGTCTATTCCTATTTTTAACCCACATCTCTCCCTAACCCTAATAATTTCTGGTTTTCCAAATTCTCCTTTCCAGTTCAAAGCCAATTAATATACAGTTGTTTGATGTTAAATAGATGTATCTGTTGAACTAGATTGTATCTGTAGACTATTGACTGTGCAAATTCAGACTTTGGTTGATGCTTGCCTTAAGAAAGTGTTCTACCACAAAACTGGTGCTATTTTCATCTCAAATGGGCAGAGTAAGCCAGAAAAACACAAGAAAATGGCAAGTCCGGGAATCTCAACTCCCACTCTTGATAATCAGGGGACAGAACAGATAATGAATAATCCAGAGGAGAGTTCCCAAATAGCTCTACAAAAACTGCTGGCAAACATGATAAATAAAAAGATTGAAAGCATACAAAGGACCCTGTATGAGTGTGATAGGGAGAGAGAGGAGGCAATCCAAAGGTTTATACAGGAATATCATGAGCATGAGGAAGCTACTAAAAAAACCTGATACAGGAATTGTGTGAGCAGCTTGAGAATACTCAAAGAGAAGGCAGGAATGGAGTGAAAAGGCTGAGAATACTCAAAGAGAACTACAGGAATGGCATGTGCGGGAACAGGAGGAAGCTAAGCAAACAGTAAGAGAGGAATTGAGAGAGCAGGATGAAAATACACAAAGATCATTAAAGGAATTCATGGGATCCATCAACAAAGAGCAAAGGAAGTCAGGGAGACCACAAAGGGAATGCTGAATGGAACCCAACAAAAGGAATGGGAGTCCAAGGAAACCATACGCAATCCACTAAGTCATTTGAAAATAAACACTGAACAACAAATTAAGGAAGTAAAGAAGTTCATACAAGATTTAAAACAAAGCTTCAACAAAGAATTTGAAGCCATGAAAGCTGACCAATTAGAAGGAAAAAAATAAAAACAATGTAGAAAGTCTGGACAGCAGGTTATACCATACAGAAGATCGAATCTCGGGGATTGAAGACAGCCTAGATATTATAGAGAAAGAACATACAACCAGCCAAGACAACTCTACGAAAAATGATAGATCTATCCAACACTTGGAAGACACAATCAGAAGGCCTAATCTAAGGATATTGGTTGTAGAGAAACACCTAGAAACAGAAGTTAATGGTCTAGGAAATTTGTGTAACAGGATCCTAGCAGCGAACTACCAAACATGCAAAAAGATAGACCTATTCAGATACAAGAAGCTTATAGAACTCCAAATAAACCAGAAAAGAATAGTGCATCACACTGTCACATTTTAATCCATACAGGATCAACTCAGACCAAGGAAAAGATCCTCAAAGCTGTGAAGGAGAAAAGATTAATCACCTATAAAGGGAAACCAATTCGAATCACCTCAGATTCCTCAGCTGAGCCAATCAAAGCAAGATGACTCTGGAATGATGTATGCCATGCCCTAAAATCAAACAAGTGTCAACCAATAATATTGTACCCAGCTAAAATCTCCTTCATAACTGAAGGCCAAATAAAAAAATTCCATAGCAAAGAAAAATTGAAACAATACATCTCCACCAAACCAGCCCTACAAAACATTCTTAAGGATTTCCTACACATAGAAAACAAACAAGACCACAATAAAGGCCAAGAAACTGTGCCCAAATTGAGAATCCAAGAACCATAGGAAGAACCCAGTTTTGCAGCCCCCAAGAAGGGGGATGACATGGCAGGAATTCCCAAATCCCCCTCAGTCAGATCTATCAACATTAGTGGATTTAACTCTCCAATTAAGCGACATAGAATGTCTAGTTGGATTAAAAAACAAGATCCTTCTATCTGCTGCTTTCAGGAGTCACATCTTGCCCTTAAAAAAAAACACATTTTCAATGTTAAAGGCTGGAACAAAATCTACCAAAAAAAACGGCCCACATAAACAGGCGGGAGTTGCAATCCTAATATCAGACAAAATAGACTTCAAATTAAAATTCGTGAGAAGAGATAAAGAAGGACGCTACATACTAATTAAGGTATGTCACCTTCAGGAGGATCTTACAATTCTAAATATTAATTCGCCAAACATCGGAGCACCCAACTTTATCCAAGAATCACTACTTTCCCCCAAATCCCACATAGATCCAAAGACATTAATTGTTGGGGATTTTAACACATCACTCTCCCCACTAGATATATCAAAACGGCAAAAACTCAACAGAGAAACCGCAGATCTAAACAGCTGCATAGATCAACTAGATTTAACAGACATCTACCAAATATTTCATCGAGCAGCATCAGAATACACGTTTTTCTCAGCAGCACATAGAACATTTTCTAAAATAGAACACATTTTAGGCCACAAATTCATAAACATTGAAGTTATACCTTGCATTCTCCCTGACCACAAGGAAATAAAATGAAAACTCAACACCAAAAGCCACCAAAAAGTCTGGTAACACATAGAGGTTGAACAACACACTGTTGATTCACGAGTGGGTCATGGATGAGATTAGAAAGGAAATTCAGATGTTCATGCTATTCAACAAATTACCTGCTCCTCTGGGAAACAGCAAAGGCAGTACTCAGAGGCAAGTTTATAGCTCTGAGCTCCTACATCAACAAATTGAAGAGATCTGAAACCAACAATTTAACGACACATCTAAACCTCCTTGAAAAAGAGCGGCTGGATAAACCCCAATCCAAGAGACTGAAAGAAATTATTACAATTAAATCAGATTTAAATGAATTAGAATCCAAAAAGTATAGAAAGAATCAATAAAACAAAGAGTTGGTTCTTCGAAAAAATTAACAAAATTGACAGACCCTTAGCAAATCTTATCAGAAAAAGAAGAGAACACACCCAAATAAATAAACTCACAGATGAGAATGGAAACATCACCACTGAAACAATCAAGATTCAGAACATTACAACGAAATACTTCTCAAAACTTTATGCTAATAAGTTTGAGAACTTGACAGAAATGGACCTTTTCCTAGCAGATATTGACATGCCAAAACTAAACCAAGATGAGTTAAACCATCTTAATAGGCCCATATCAATCATTGAAATAGAAACAACAATAAGAGACCTCCCAGCTAAGAAAAGTCCAGGACCAGATTGTTTTACAGCAGAATTTTACAAGGACTTCAAACAGAGCTCACACCAATACTCCTTCATGTCTTCAATGAAATTGAAAGAGAAAGTACAATACTGAACACTTTCTATGAAGCCATCATAACCCTCATCCCAAAACCAGGCAGGGACTCATCAAAGAAAGAGAACTATAGACCCATTTCTTTGATGAACATTGATGCAAAACTTCTCAACAAAATTTTGGCCAATCGACTTCAACAATTCATCCAAAAAATCATACACCACGATCAAACAAGATTCATTTCTGGGAGGCCAACCTGGTTCAATATACTCAAATCAATTAATTTTATTCAGCACATCATCAGAAACAAGAATAAGAACAACATGGTTATCTCAATAGGTGCGGAAAAAGCATTCAACGAGATCCAACACCCCTTTATGATGAAGGTTTTGGAAAAACTAGGAATCCATGCGACATTCCTCAGTACAATAAAGGCTGTATATGACAAACCTTCAGCCGGCATTATAATTAATGGTGAAAAACTAAAGACATTTCCTCTTAACTCAGGAAGAAAACATGGATGTCCACTCTCTCCACTTCTCTTCAATCTAGTAATAGAATGCCTAGCTACAGCAATAAGACAAGATGCACACCTAAAGCGGATCCAAATAGGGAAAGAAGAAGTAAAACTCTCCCTCTTTGCAGATGACATGATCTTGTATTTAAAGAATCCCATAGGCTCCAGTCCCAAATTACTCAAGCTGATTCAAAACTTTGGCAAAATAGCACGGTATAAAATTAACCCCCCAAAATCAAAGCCTTTTCTGTATGCCAACAATCATAAAAGTGTGGCTGAAATTAGGAAAGCAACTCCATTTGTAATAGCCCCACAAAAAATAAAATACTTAGGAATTAACTTCACCAAAGGAGTGAAGGAACTCTATGATGAAAACTTTAAAATCTTGAAAAAAGAAATCAAAACAGACCTTAGAAAATGGCGAAACCTTCCATGCTCCTGTATTGGAAAGATTTAAATCGTGAAATGGCCATACTTCCCAAGGCTATCTACAAATTCAATGCGATACCTATCAAAATTCCAACCTCATTCTTCAAGAAATAGAAGAGGCAATCCAAAAATTATTATGGAACAGTAAAAGAACCCGAATAGCAAAAATGCTCCTCAATGGAAAGAACACTGCTGGAGAAATATCAATACCAAATTTCAAACTCTACTATAAAGCCATAATAATCAAAACTGCTTGGTACTGGCATAAGAACAGAGCTCAGGACAATGGAATAGAATTGAAAACCCAGAAATGAACCTACAGACCTATAACCATCTCACCTTCGATAAGGAAGCTAAAAAAATAGAATGGAAGAAAGACAGCCTCTTCAGTAAATGGTGCTGGCAAAATTGGTTAACTACTTGTAGAAAACTTAAGCTAGATCCTTATCTATCAGCCTGCACCAGAATCAAATCCAAATGGATCAAAAACTCGGAGTCAAAGCAGACACTCTGAAAACATTACAGGATGGAATAGGAGAAACCCTAGGCCTCCTTGGCTCAGGCTGAAATTTTCTTAATAGAGACCCGGAAACACAACAAATCAAAAAAGGTTGGACAAATGGGATTGCATGAAGTTACAGAGCTTCTGCATGGCAAAGGACATAGCTAGCAAGATCAATAGAAAGCCCACGATTTGGGAGAATATCTTCACTAGCCATACAACAGACAAGGGTCTCATATCTAAAATATATTTGGAACTCAAAAAATTAAATCCCCCACAACAAATCCTCAAAGAAACAACTGCACATTAAATAAGTGGGCTAAAGACTTAAAGAGAAACTTCTCTGAAGAGGAAAGAAGGATGGCCGATAGACTCATGAAGAAATGCTCAACCTCACTAGCCATCAAAATATGCAAATCAAAACAACATTGAGATTCCACCTCACTCCAGTTAGAATGGCAAAATTCAAGAACTCTAACAACAACAAATGCTGGAAGGAATGTGGACAGAAGAGAACCTTACTTCTTTGTTGGTGGGAGTGTAAACTTGTTCAACCACTTTGGAAAGCAGTATGGAGGTTCCTCAAAAAACTTCACATAGAGCTCCCCTATGACCCAGCTATCCCACTTTTGGGCATTTACGCAAGTGTTTACAAACAAGACCACACTAAAGCTACCACCACAACTATGTTTATTGCAGCCTTATTTACCATAGCTAAGATATGGAACCAACCCAGATGCCCCACCGCAGAGGAATTGATCAAGAAAATGTGGTATATATACACAATGGAATTCTATGCCTTCATCAGAAAGAATGACTTTGACCCATTTGTTAGGAAATGGAAAGACTTGGAATTAATTCTATTAAGTGAATTAAGCCAGGCCCAAAACACATAGGTTCCATGGTTTCCCTTATTTGCAATATCTAGTATATGTATATCAAGCAGAAAATGTCAAATAATGTGATGTAAGGAAAATGAACCCTTAGATATGTATTTTAATGTTGTTTTTTCTTTAATGAATTTGTTTCTATCGTATTTATAAGATTATTTCTTTGTTGCTTTGTGTGTCCCTCCCCGACAGTTTAACCCCTGCTTTCAGTACATTTGATGTCGGTATAATTTGTGGAGGAGATGGGGAAAAACAAGTCGTTTAAGGGTACAGGTGGACCTGTTGCAACAATGAGAAGTACAAGTTGTTAGGTCGAAAACGAACTTTTCAACTTTGGTGCTGGGTGGGGGTGTGGGGTGGGAGGATTGTCTGGGGGCATTGGGCGGAGGCTGGGTAGGGATGTGAATGGTAAACAAAGGAGGCTGCAATGCTTGATAAGAAATGTACTCATTATCTTGCCCATGTAATTGTACCCCCTCTGTACAGTATGTTCACAAAAAATAAAAATTAAAATTAAAAAAAGAAATAAAAAAAAGAAAATTGGAACAACAAAGCTAAATTTAAGAAGTGAAACACTTAAAAATTATGTAGGTTTAAAGAAATGATACCGAGAGACAAAAATTATAGCATGAGAGGAGGGGAGGGATAGAAAGAAACATGAAAGCAAAAAAATAAAATTAATTACATGATAATTATGTAGGTAAAAAGTGATGATACTCCTTTTAAAGAATTTAAGCCTAAGAGGGTGTGAATTTAGTAATAAATTTCTGGTTTAAGTATGTACACAATAGGGAATAAGCTCTAATAATTGATGACAGGTATATATCTTGGGATGAGCACAACAGTAATTAAGTCATGCAAACAAAAGAGACAAAAAAGTAAAAAGAATAAAAAAGGACCAAAAGCTCAAAAGAGATTAAACACAAACACACACACACACACACACACACACACACACACACACACACACACACACACACACACACACACTCCAAAAATAAAAATTATGAGAAAAAAAGGTTAACAGAAAACACTTTAAAAAAATTAAAAATTTAAGAAAAGTTTCAAAAAAGAGTTCCTTGATTTTTTTGTTTTTTTGGGGGGTGAATGGGAAGACCCTGTATCACCCTGTGTCCATAACGAGTCTCTTGGTAGAGTCTCTGGTCTGCTTTTGGTGTTTGGTTTTCCAATTGCTTGATTGGTTTCTTGTCTCTTTGGGCAGGCAGAATCTGCTCTGTGTTAGGCATGTTTTTTGATCCTCCTCCCAGGCTAGTTCAGTGGGAGGGAGATCTGCTTGGAGTAACACAAAAGGGGAAGATGGCTGTTTCCTCTAGTTTGGAGATGCTGTGATGAGGCTTGGTTCTGGGTAGGGTTGAGGTCTTTCAGTAACCAGTAGTTTTCCCTGAGGGACTAATTCCTGAGACACTCACAGAGCCCAGCTTTGAGCTTTTCTCGGGGTTTATGTTTACTGAATTTCAATTGTTTGTCTAGGCTGTTGTAGGGAGAGGCAGTCTCTGGCTATGATTACCTGGTGAAGAAAGTCACTACTCTGTGGGCGGAGTTTTTCTGCCTGGGTTGAATGACTTTCTCCTGAGTGGAACTGACATCATAACTGACATCATAACTGTCCTCATAAACCTATTGTGTGATCGTGGTATTTCCCCTGCCAGGTAAGTATGGGAAGGGATGGGAAGGGGAAACAAATGAAAAGGCTACAATGCTTGATAAGTAATGTACTCATTATCTTGCCCCTGTAATTGTAACCCCCCTGTACAGTATTTTCACAATTAAAAATAAAAATCTATTGTGACCTATTGTTACATGGTAAACCTATTGTGACCTCATCACCATTATAGCATCACCAACTAAGTATAAATTCAAAATATTATTATAACTCGATATGGTGACATCATATTGCCATTGTGATATCACTGTTCCATTGGGTTTTCAAACCAATTATCACCTCATTACATTTTACAAAACTCGTGGCCTTTGAGCCTATTAACTTGTGAACTTGCACACTTATGATGCATAAAAGACAAGACAATCCAATGAGGCACATTGAAGATAACTTTATTTACACTAGAAATGGGCCTCCATTTACCTTGTCCTGTGCTGTACACTCAGTGACAGCCTAACCCCAACCACCAAACATCAGACCTCCAATAGGCATAGTTAATTGGTTTGCAAAACACCAACCCCCCAAATTATCATCTCCACGCTCCAAACTTCAATAGGTAAGACTTTTTACTTTTCCCTTATTCCCTCCTTCTTTATAGAGTTTTCCTTCATTTCCCTTTTTCCCTTCCATCACTTCCTTCTTCTCTTTAGGACTCTCCACTACACTTCTCTGGACTGGTGGCCAATTGTCTTCCTTCCTCTCCTGCTTTCCCTCAAATTCCTCTTCTCCCAGGTCTTTCCCCTCCTGCTGTCTCACCACTTCCTTCCTTGCAGGTCATTCCTTGATTTTCTCCAATTCAATTGCTCTGACCATGCAGCCTATATATAGGTTGAACCCCTCCATCACTCCAGTGGGTTTCCTACCTAACAATTTTCCACCATTACTTCACAAACTGCCTATTCCCCAATCAATTCTTCACAGTACATTATGTGTGGATGACATCCTATTCCCTCCAGCAGCATGCCCTTCTCACTTGTGTGGCATGCCACATGCACTCCAGTGGCCAGGTCATGGGGTAACATTGATTAGTGTGCCCTGCTCATTATTAGGACCATGCTGCTTCATATATCCCCCAATGTTTTTCATGTCCAATCAAATCCTTGATTCCTTCTAACCAAATCCTAAGAATTCCCTTCTCTCCACCCAATGAACAGGCTTAAAAGGTAAATTTAATAGAAAAAAAAGGTAAATTATAGAAACAGACTAGTTAGCACTAATTAACTCTGTCTTATCCTTGACAGTCTATCTTGCAGCCTTCTCTGTATATTGGTCCACTACCTATTCCATTTGAGACTGATGGATCCAATGCTGTTTTCGTGCTAATTTAGTAGTCGACAGTGAAGTTAGCACCACCAAATAAGGTCTTTGCCACTTCAGTTCCAATTCAGGAGCATGATGAATTTTTACCCACACTAGCTGTCCAGGCAAGAAAGAGTGGGTGGAGTTTCTTATTTTCTTTTTTCAACTCCATTTCTTAGTTTATTTCACTTATCTGGGGTCTAGTTTTTTAATTTATTTGTGAAATGAGACTTGCTATAGAATAAACTAAACTACTCTCCTCAAAGAAAATTTCCTTCCAACTGGATTTAATTCCTTTTTTATATTCGTAACTTTTATTTTCATCCTGTTTATTTTTAAACACTTTTTATTATTATTATATTTAAATAGTTGTACAAAGAAGTTACCATTCTACAAAAGAGTACATAAATACACGGTGTCTAAAAACGTTGTCACCCATTCCTCCTAACCCTTCCCATTCTCACATTTTTGGTAAATTTGAGATAGGTGATTACATATATTTCACATATTTCACAGTATTGTGGAATTGTGATACTTAGTTAAAGTCACAAACACATTTTAACCTTGACAAGGCAAATTATTGTTATCATATTCCAAAGTTCGTTAATTCTATGAGCTTTTACATTCCAAATTATTTTTCCCACCTCAGGTGATATTTACATTTTTCCCTTTTGCTTAATGTAGGCTATTCCCTCTTGCCCTCTCCCCCTCTCGTTCATCTCTTCCCATCACTGTGTTTGGGTTGCTTAGTTATTTTTCTTCTATGTCCAGTACAGCTGATGGGCCCCTTTGTTGTATTTTGTTCAATTTTCCACTTATTGTGTTCCTCCTCCTGGCTTCCCTCCATTGCGTGAATATTTCTGCTGACTACATAGTCAAGAACATGGAGACATTAATGGTGATACAAAAAAATGAGTGGCTGTCCATTGTTTCTCGAGTCCTGTTTACTTTGTCATACCTTCTTGCATTTTGGCTTTAGCATCCACGTACAAGGTAGACCCTATGCCATTTGTCTCATTGTTCTTGGCTTATCTCACTCAAATAATTTTGTCTAGTTCCATCCATTTCCCTGCAAGTACCTTCATATTGTCCTTTCTAATGGATACATGATTTTCCATTGTATATAGGTTCCACATTTTTTGGATCCACTAATCAGTTGTGGCTTATCTGGGTTTTTTCCAAATCTTGGCTATTGTAAACAGTGCTGCAGCAATCATAGAGGTGTGTATGTCTATGTACACTGGATCCTGTTGTTCAGAGTAGATGCTTAGGAGTGGTATGGCCAGTTCATTGGACAGGTCAATATTTAGGTTTTGTAAGTACCTCCAGACTGCTTTCCAAAGTGGTGTTATTAGTATACATTCCCACTAGCAATGTAGTAATGTTTCTATCTTTGTATCCCTTCCAGCATTTGTCATTGGCTGAATTTAGGATGTGGGCCATTCTGATTGGGGTAAGGTGGTATCTCAGAGTTGTTTTGATTTGCATTTCCCTTACAGCCAGGGATGATGAACATTTCCTCATGTATTTCTTTGCCGTTTTTATCTCTTCTTCTAATAAGTCTCTCTTTAGCTTACTTGACCATTTCAAGATTGGTTTTTTAGGTTTGTGAAGGGTTAGTTTCTTGACTTCACCATATATAATATAATGGATATTATAATATAATGGATATTAGACACTTGTCTGTTATATTGCTGGTAAATATTTTTTCCCATTTCTTCCCATTTCCTGGTAATCTCTATGATTCTTTTTTTTAGGCTTTTATAGTTTTCATGAAACAGACCTTCTATATCTTTAGTTAGGTTAACTCCTAGACACTTTTTATTTTGAGGTTATTGTAAATTGGGCTGTTATTTGATTTCCCTTTCTATTTGTACATTGTTATTATACAGAAGGGCGATTGGTTTCTGTGGGTTAATTTTGTATCCTGCTACTTTATCAAATTGGCTTATAAGCTCTAAGAGTTTGGGGATGGAGCTTTAGGGATCCGTTATTTATAAAATAATGCCAGCTGCAAAAAGAGATAGTGTATCTTCTTCCTCTCCTATGTGGATCCATTTAATGTCTTTCTCTTGCCTTATTGCTCTGTCTATGAATTCCAGAACTATATTGAAGAAGTGTGGATAGAGTGGGCATCCTTGCCTTGTTCCTGTTTTTAGGGTAATTGGTTGTATTTTTTCCCTATTAAGTATAATATTGGCCTTCGATGTGCCATGTAAGGCTTTTATTATGTTATGAAATGTTCCTTCTATTCCTATTATTTCCATAGCGTTTAATATAAATGAGAGCTGAATTTTCTCAAAAGTATTTTCTGCATCAATGGAGATAATCATGTGGTTTTTGACCTTGGATCTGTTGATGTGATGGACTAGACTTATTGACTTACATATGTTAAACCATCCCTAAATCTTTGGAATGAAACCCACTTGATCATAATGTATGATTTTTTTGAAACGTTTCTGGATTCTGTTGGCTGCAATTTTATTGAGGAGCTTTGTATCTGTCTTAATCAAACAGATTGGTGTGTAGTTCTTTTTTTGTTGGGTCTTTGCCTGGTTTGAAGATGAATGTGATATGGGCTTCATAGAATGAGTTTGGGATTACTCCCTCTGTTTCTATTTCTCTGAAGAGCTTGAGGTCTTCTAGAAC
This sequence comes from Dipodomys merriami, assembly GCF_024711535.1. NCBI lineage: Eukaryota > Metazoa > Chordata > Mammalia > Rodentia > Heteromyidae > Dipodomys > Dipodomys merriami. The sequence continues at coordinate 567,087 of NW_027204682.1, read as the reverse complement.
TCTGTAGTGAATCCATCAAGTCCTGGGCTTTTCTTGTTGGAAGATTTCTGGTTACTTCTACTATCTCATTGTAGGGAAATTAACATGTTTAATTGATTTCTTTCTTCTTGGTTCTGTTTGGGCAATTTGTATTTCTTATTTTTCAGGGAGAAAAAAAGTTGATTAACTGAACTGCTGCCCACACCATGTATGGTGGAGAAGCATGGTTAAAAGGAAGGGGGCGACCCACCTCTGGGCCAGAACTTATCTAGGCTAGGGAAAGGAAGAAGTTGGCCAGGTGGGGAAAAGGGTGGGCACACTGGATCTCGATGTGACCTCAGGGTCTGGGACCCTCCTAAGGTCAGATGGGAGGCTTGTGACCAGAGGTGGCCCAGGATGTGATCTAGCAGGAGGAGAAGGTGACTGCTTCCAGTCTGCTAGTTACCTATGTAACAGATATTGGGTGGAAACTTAGCCAAGAAAGAGGGAGGTGTTCCTGTTCAGACCTTACATTCCAGCCTTCTGATAATTATTAAAAAAAAGGTGAAGATTCTCTCTGGCTATTTCCTGCTTGCTAGGGGTATCAACAGTAGGGGTAAAAGGTTAAAATGAGATCCCCTCTGAGAGAAAGTACCAGGCAACAGCTGTCACTTGGGCAATGAGTCCTTTGATGAAGTCTGGAAGAAGCAAGTCTGTTGGACGAAGTATGGAGAAGTCTCACGAGGCATTGAAGGACTTAAAAATACTAGAGAGTAAATAAAGGGCAAGAGGAAGGACTTGGGGCTGAAAATGTTGGTAGAAATATCCCTAGCTACTTCTGACATCTGGCGAATAGGTAGAGAAGAAATCAAGTGACAAAGGCAAGAATATAAATTCCTGTCCAAAGAAAGGTAGACAGGTATGGTCATTAGATGGGCAGTCTTCTTACTTCTATTAACCTCCCTGCTCTGGTTACTTTTGAAATTGCAGCCACAAAGTGGCTGATGTGGTATCATGTCCTCTTACTCGTTTCCATGTTCCTTTGTTCTGCAGACTGGCTGAGTCTAAGTGTCATTGGTAGGAAGTTTTGTGCCAGTTGGTATTAAAGGAGGTTTGAACTTTATTCCTGGGCACTATCCCTGAGCACTTCTGCTCAAGGCTAGCACTCTACCACTTTGAGTTATAGAAACTCTTGCAGTGTTTTCTGGTTGGAGATAAGAGGCTCAGTCCAAGCTTCCAGCCTGGCTTTTTGCAGGTTAGTTGGGAGATGGAGTCTTAGGGAATTTTCAGCCCAGGCTGGATTTGAATTGCAACTTTTGTCACGAAAATCCTTTGTTATTTCCAATTAAAGCAACAAGGAGATCAAATAGATTAAGTAGAGCTTACCTGGTCCTTATCAAGAATTGAACAAATATTCTGCAATGACACAATGGGCACAGTTATGCCCAATATTTTAGAATCACAGTCAGTACTAGCCTAAACAACACAAAACAAAAAAAGCAAAATAAATCCTAAAATTTTAGACAACAATGTTCAGACATCTTTGCTAACAAAGCACATCAGATGGTTGGGCCTCAGTTACCAGAGTCTGTGAAAAGAGCAACTTGTTAGCAAGGCACATTTGAATAGATGGATGGAGGAGAAGAAAGCTTGGTGGCAGGGTAAGGATTGGAAGGGGCCAAATCCTTCACCTACCATTTGGCCAAAATGGCAAACTCAAGATGGCAAATTTTTTAAAAAATGCAAAGAAAGCCTGAACAAAAAATCAAGCCTAATTTGGCTAGCCTTTTAGAGGGAACCTAGAATGGGTCCCCTGGACCCAGCCCATGTCACACACTTCATGGCACAATATAAAATAGTTGTAGAAAAGGAATGGAGAGACATAGAAAGTTGGACATGATTAGGAGAGAGTAAAGAGATCCTGAAAGTGAATAGACTTCTGACCATTTACCATTGCAGAGGCAAAAATTGTCTAAATCTGAGAACAGTATAAAAATATTAGGAGCTCTGGCTATCCAGGGAGAACAGGAAGCATTTCAGAGGGGTTTCATGGCTCGGGCATGACTTGTAGCACCCCGTTAAATGAGTAGGCCAGTCAGTCTGGTGAGATAAGGGGAGCTGACAAGGCAGAAGCGATGTCCCTACTTCCCCTAGAGCAGTCTAGAGAGAAATGGCCAAGATCGCATAACCAAGCAACCTCGGTTTCGGAGGTGACCAGCCTTTCCGATTAAGGTTATAGGAACTCTCTAGCATGGTGCCACATCTGAACAGAGATAGAGCAACAGAGAGCCGTAGAGAGTAGTTTCACTCACCAGAGAAGAGAAGTGGTGTGGACATGGATGTGAAGGCAGCAATGGTATTGGTGAAAAGTCTCGCGTGGTGTCTCAAAGCAGTTTAGTTCACAGAAAAGGAGTGGTTAGGATATTCTAACATTTCCAACTCAAAAACACCATCTGAGTTACAGAATCATATGTAAGGAACATTAAATAGGTAAGTTTCATTCGGTAGCCTATGAAGAGAATACTACACACTATTAAGGCAGGAAAAGAAGTTTATTTAACCAACTGCTGCCCCAACCATACATGGTGGAGAAGCAGGTCCAAAAAGGAAAGGAGAGATAGCAATTTGTATTTTTGTAGAAATTCATCCATGTCTGCTAGGTTTTCCTTCCATTGTAAGTAGAGTCTGGAATTATTTCTTTATGATTGTTTGGAAGTCTTGGATGCTTGTTGTAATTTTTCCTGTGGTATGTCTGATAATATTGGTTTGGGTCTCCTCTCTTATTTTGTTAATTTCCCTTGCCAGAGGTCCATCAGTCTTATTGATTTTTTTCTTAAAAACAGTTTTTTGTTTTATTAATTTTATTTATAATTTTCTGTCTCTATCTCATTAATTTCAGCTATTTCGGTTATGTCTTTCTGTCTAGCAACTTTAGGTTCAATTTTTTTCTTATTTCTCTAGCAGTTTTAGTTGTATCATAAGATTGTTTACTTAGTCTCTGTTTTCTTGATATGTGCACTGAGAGCAATACATATGCCCCTCAGGACTGCTTTCGCTGTGTCCCATAGGTTTCTTTGTGTTGTTTCTTGATTTTCACTGAATAGTAGTAACTTTTTAATTTCTTCTTTAAATTCTTCTGTGACCCATGTATTGTTCAACTTAGTTCAGTTTAATTTCCATTTGTTCAATTTTTTTTGTACTTTATGCCTTGTTATTGAGAACCAGTTTGATTTCACTATAATCAGATAGAATACAAGGTATTATGTCGATCATCTTGTTTTGCTTAAATTCCTTGTATGAACTAAGAAATGATCTATTGTAGAAAAAGTGAAGGTGTTGGCAAGAGTTAGACTATGCTGGTGTATATGCCTGTAATTGTAGCTACTCAGGAGGCTCAGATCTGTGTATTCAGGTTCAAAGCCAGACCAGAAAGGAAAGTTCATGAGGCTTTTCTGGGGTTGTTCAATACCATACCCTGGGTCATGTCTGGGGTTGTTCACCACCCTTGCCACCATGAGATGGGCTGGGCTGCTCATGCAAGCCAGTATGGAGAGGCCTTCCCCACCAGCAGGAGTGAGGTGTTAACCAGTGCTGTTGCCTCAGGCTGGGCTGGGCTGCTTATATGGGCCAGTATGGAGAGGCACAAACCGCCATAGGTCTGGAGTTGTTCACTGCAGCTGTCCCCATCCCAGTTATCACTGCCGCCCCGGGCTGGTTTGGCTTGTTCCTGTGGTCTAGTGTCAAGAGGCATTGTGCCCAGAGTCTGGGTGTTTTGCCACTACTGCCAGCTGCTGCTGCTGCTCCAGGTTAGGCTAGGCTGTTTACACCAGCAGGACAGAGGTGCCACACAGCAAGTCTAGGGTCGTTCGCCACTGCTGACAACTGCTGCTGATCCTGACTGTGTTGGGGTGCTTGCACCAGCCAGGCAGAGGTGCCATGCCAGGGAGGGTAAGGGGAATCTTCATGCCGGCTCTTCTGAGATTTCGGTTTGTATTCTCTGGGTTGGCACTGGACCTGGGGAGTCTTCTGTGAGCCTTGGGATGTTTGTGGGTGTGGGGTCCTCGGAGGGTCCAGAGCCAGGCCACTCAAGCAAGCTGGCACAAAGCTCAACCACTTAAGCTGCTCAGGGGGGAGCCCCATCACCATCAAGGGCTGGAGGAAGGGTCTTCACACTTTATTGTCTGTGTAGGGTTTTCCCTTTTCTTTTTTCACTTTCTGTATCTCTCTGAGTAATCGCCTTTTTTTGTGGTTCACTTGCAGAAATGGAGCATTGAAATCCAAACTCTGTATTTTGTTGGGGAGAGCTGTGGTGTTTCCCTGCTGGTCCATCGCCATTTTAGACCCTCCCCTTTAGGTGGAGTTTTTCTTAGGTGGCCGGTGAGCCTTGGTTACCAAAGGATAGGTGCGTAAAAGAATATGTTGTAAAGGCTGCAGATTGTAGCTAGATATTTCTGTTAATATAGCCTTCCCAAATTTAGGAACCAAAGGGGGTGGTCCAACCTAAAGTATTTCAAAGGGATTAAATCGTTTAACATAAGGGCTACATCTTGCTCGAATGTGAGCAAAGTGGAGGAGGCTCACCTAGGCATGGACAGTCTCTGTATTTAATTTAGTTTCCTTTGAGGGCATATTCATTCTTTCTAATGCTTTAAACTCTCAGTTCTATAAATGGATTGTAACTTCCAATTTATTCCTAGAGTGTTAGTTAATAATTGAGAACTTGGTCCATGAGTGCAGGGACATGTTTGGACCCCACAGCTAATGGTAAGCCAAATCAAGGAATTATTACATGCCTCACCTTAGCCTGAAAAACTGTCCATTATTACCAACAGATACGAATACCCATACTTTCCAGGATTTACCTCTGTGAAGTCCACTTTCTCAAATTCACCATCTGAGGTTCCTCACATATGAATTCTTTCCATAGATTCCAGCTTTTCAGAATTTACCTATTGGAAATTACCTACACACCTTCCAAAGTATTGTCAGGCTAAGGCCCAACTGGTTTTCAGAACATTTTTAGGTAGTGGCCTCGGGAAATTTACCAGGATGCACATATCTACATGTAAACTGACAGAAAGCTTAAGCCTGTATGCATTTTTCACAAGTTCAGTGTCAACATTTGCACACTTATTACAACTGTTTTTTCTTCTTCCCTTAATTTTAACGACTAGTAGTTCTAGAGACTCCACTGGTTTTATAGAGTGATCTCCCAATCCACCTGATCAGTTCAGATGTTTCCCTGTATCTTAGGGTCTCTATTTTCTTTAATTCCTGTACAGTACACTGAACCTTGGAGACTTCTTCCATTTTATTCTCCTCCTTTTCTCTCAAACTTGCTTTCAAGATCGCACTGTTCTCAATGTGCTCCTTAATCTCTAACTCTTTTGGCAGGGTTACAGGAGAGTTCCTTTGACTGGACAACTGCTGCTCCTTCTCACAACACCTTTGCTTGCTCTTCAGCTCCTCCCTTAAGTTCACAAAGGTACTATTGCAAGGTATTTTTTCCCACCTCCACCTGTTCCATTGGGACACGATGCTTCTGCATTACATTTATGGTGAAGATCTCAGCAGTCTTTTGGGGCTTTTACTCTAGTAGTTTCTCTTTCTAGTTTTCAACTTCAGTGTATTTTTGTCACAGATCTTTCAACTGTTCCTTTAGCTCTTCTGTTTTTCTTCCTATTGCTCTTTCCCTTTCCCCAGCATTCCCTATCAGAGCATGTGGTCTTTTAACTGTTTCTGAAGAGTAACAATCTCTTTCTTGAGCCTGATATTTTCCTGTTTACTTTTCTTGGCCTCATCTTCTATGACACAGCACTTCCCTGTCTTCTCTGCTAACTACTCATTCCTTCTTTCTCTAATGCTTTGAATTTCTGGTGACACTTTTCAAAGCTTATAATCAACATGTACTTCAGCCTAATACATTATTATATCAGGTCCAGCTCCTTTTTCATGGCCATGGTTTCTTAATGCAGCATCAGAATCTCTTCTTGGCCTCATTTGTGGTTAGCAAGATGGCAGCATTGGTGTCCTGTGCTTCTGTCAGCCGCTGATCTGTGGTCCCCTAATTTGCCTCATGCTCACCGAGGCTATTGTACTTGAATTTCATTTGATTTTGAGTATTATCTAGGTTCCTTTTGAGGATTTTCTTCTCATTTTTGACTCTCACAAAGTCCTAATTTATATCTTCAAATCTTTTCTTCACATCAAATAATTCTCTCTGTTTTCTCCAGTGTGCTCTTCTATGTCCTTTTAATCTCTTGGTGGGTTTTGACCGGCACATATTGGTGATTCAGTCTGTTATAAACCTGTTTTTTGAGATAGAAGTGTGTGAATATTTTCTTTGTCACATTTCTTCTTAAGTTCAGAAGGCTGCTTTATAAATTGAACACAGTTGGAATTCAGAGCCCCATGCTTCTTTGCATATTTCTCAGAGATATGGACACATTTTCCAGATAGTTAGTGTGATTACTTAACCTGTCATTTTCTATCTTTCTCCTCCTTGGAAATTCATTTTCCCAATGTCCATTTTGCTTGCAATGAGCACACTGATCTAGTCCTAGAGGTTCCCTACTGCCAGTTGCAACAGAATTGTACTGTCTTTGCCAAGGATTTCTTCATTCCTATTCTGGAGCTCCTACCAAAACTCAAACCCCCTTCTTAAACTCTTTTTTTCCAGGGTATCTCTGTTATCAAACACCCACTGAGCAACCACTTCCAACTTAAAATACACCTTTCCCTCAAAACCTTCTAACTTTTAAAAGTTTCTTCTAATATCTGGGGGTAACTGGGTAACAAAGCCATATTTAGGGCTCTTTGATTGTCCAGGGCTTCAAGATCTATAGGCTTATAGGTCTTATAGGCTTCTGGGAAAAGTTCCAGAAAAGCATTATGGTACTCACTGGGGAACTGTATCATCTCACTCACTTTAGTTTGATGACTTGGCTTTCTAGCCACTGAGGTATTCCTGCTAATGGAACCTGGCAATAATTGGTAAGCATTTCCATACCTCGATCACTGTTAGTCTCAGCTTGGGTAAGTCTGGGGAAAGACTTGCTCCAATTGGTCTGGTTCAATAGTGAGCCTACTGTCTGGTCCAAGGACCACCTTCTAGTCACCGAGCAGGATTCACTCCCTTTACTACCAGGTGAAAAGCACCTGTAAAATGTGCTGACACTTATCCCAGATGTGCTTGTTTGTGAACATTGCTGTCGCTAATGAGGTAATGAGCCCCTGGTTTTTGTTTTTGTTTTGTTTTTCTGAAAAGGATGGATTTTTCTGTTTCCAGTTATTCAGGTCACTAGTGGTAAAGGGAACATATATTAGAAAGGGGGCCTGCTCACCATCTCCTCCATATTCTTGTTTCAAGGGTAATAAGGCTAACATACCACATTGTGCCACCTCAGGCTGGTAAAAGTAACCACTTTTGGTATGGGAGGACTTAACATTAGAGGTGCTGATGGCAAAGAATAGGAGAGAGAGAGTACATCAGTGCATCTTCCTCTTTGGGACTCTATAACCCTGGGGGAGAATTTTTTGGATATGACAACTTTAGGCCTTGTTCTCCCATCCTGAGAAAAGGACTAAACAGAAGTGCATACAGGACACTGATAGAAACATCAGCATACACACAGAGACCAATAGCCACAGACACTTAACCCACATGTCGCACACCTTTCAATGTTGAACTCTACAGAAGGTCCAAGATGACAGACGGAACATCCGAGATTGCCTCTTTAGGAGGTCACAAATGACCTCTGGAGGACATCACATATGTCCTCCCTAGGAGGCCATAGATGACCTCTCATGGAGGTTCCAAATTGCTTCCCAAGGAGTGTCAGATGACCTCCAAAGGAGGTCCCAGATGTCCTCTCAATGAGGGTGAGATTACCTCTCAAGTATCTCAGATGGCCACTCAAGGAGGCCACATATGAACTCCAGAGGAAGTTCCAGATAACCCTGTTGAGAAAGCCACAGATAACCACCAGAGAAGGTCATATATGGTTTCTCAAGGAAGTCCCAGATGATGTCCAAGACGGTCCTATTTTTCTCATCAAGGTAACCCGAGATGTCCATCCCAAAGATGACCTCATAAGTGGTCCTAGATTGCCTCTTAAGGAAACTTTTGAAGAGTTCTCAGGTAGCCTCCTGAATAAGCCCCAGATGACCTCTGGAGAAAGTCCAAGATGGCCCCTGAAAGCCCCAGATGACCTCCAGGGTAGGTCTCAGATGGCTTCTCAAGGAAGTCCCAGATGTACTCATGATGAGGTTCCAGATAGCTTCCCAAGGAAGCCCTACATGACCTCTCAAGGAAGTTCCAGGTGGCTTCCCAGGGAAGCCCTACATGACCTATCAAGGAGTTCCCAGATGGCTTCACAAGGAAGCCACAGATGACCTCCAGATGGAGTCCCCAAAACAGGTTGGCAAACTTGCCCAGACATAACCCTAGAGGTACCTAAATGACATTTGTCCATGTTGGTCCTCTGGAGACAAACTCTTGAGGTAGACTCTCAACCCTGAAGGCTGACACTCTCACCTCACCTATGGGGATTTTTCCCTGGGGCGAAGGCCTGATGCCATCCAAATGGTTTATATCAATGGGGGTCTCCAAATATTAGAACCTCTATTGTTCAGGAGAATCCATGTAGACACAAAGGGCAAGCATTTTATCCCCTGTCCCTTAGTCTATCCTTCACTGCAGACCTATACTTCCTTCAAGGTCTTTCCCTTTTTTCCTTCTACCAGTTCTTTCTTCTTTTCAGGCCTCTTCACTCTCCACAGGCCTGATCTGCTTTGCCTGGGTCAGTTGCCATCCTTTACCTCCTGCTCTACCTCAACTTCCTCTCCTCTCAGGTCTTTCCCCTTCTGCTATCACACAACTTCCCTCCTTCAAAGACTTTTCCCTTTTTCTCTTCTCTTCTATTGCTCTGAATAAGCAGCCTATATAAAGTCTGTAACCCTTCTGTACACCATCTCTTAACAGTTTTCAACTGTCACATCCCAAACTGCCCACAGCCCAATCACTTCTTAACAGCTCAACACTTGGTGATTACTGCCCCAGGCCCTCTCACAGAATGCTCCATCTTCTTTGGTGGCATACTTTGTCCTCTCCAGCTGGCCAAGAGATGGGGCCACGCTGATTATCAGACCCTATAGATTATCAGGACCGTGCTGATTATTACAGTATCATCCTTGTGAACTAATAGCAATTGAAATTGGAAATTTGATTGTGATATTACAAACTCATTGTGACATCACAAACCCATTTTGACATCATCACCACCACGACACCACAAACTCATTGCGATAAGATTGTCATTGTGACATCATGATTCCATTGTGACATCTCAAATCTATTATGACCTCTTAGCTCCTTTGGAAAATCACATGCCCTTTTCAACATCACAGTCCCTTTGTGTATCCATATCCTTGTTGTTAACTAATGACAATTGAGATCAGACATGCCATTATAACATCAAAAAGTGTTTGTGACATCCTCAACAGTGTGACATCACTTTTTCTATATGAGAGCATCAGCTCATTGTGACATCACCAAACTCAATGACATAATCGCATTATGACAATTCTCATTGTGACATTATAGACAAATTGTGAATGCTTATTCTGTGATTTCATTGTATTCAATATATGGAATGGGAATTGCTATCAGAAACGAATTTTTGTGCCTACATAACAATTTTGAGCTGGGCGTTATGGCTCATGCCTGTAATACTAGCTACTCAGGAGGCTGAGATCTGGGGATCACAGTTCAAAGCCAGCCTGGGCAAGAAAGTCAGAGAAACTCTTATCTCCAATAAACCACTCGAAAAACGGAAGTGGCGCTGTAGCTCAAGTGGTAGAGCGCTAGCCTTGAGCTGAAGAGCTGAGGGACAGTACCCAAGCCCAGAGTTCAAGCCCCACAACCGACAAAAAAATTGACATCATAATCACTTTGTACCATCACAGTGCCATTGTGATATCACTAATACAATGTGACATCACAAACCTCTCCTGTCCTCATAACTTTTGTGACATGTTTACATTGTGATATCTTAGACCTTTTTGCCCTCATAATTTGTTTTCAACCTCATATTTCATGTATGACATGAGATACCAGGAATCCACTGTGACATCATGACCATTGTGACATCACAATGACAGATGCCATCATCATAGTGTCACATTGTGACATCACAAAAGGTTTTGATCTCACAATTAGTTAGTGATGCCATACAGGTAAGGGGTCACAGTAGGTCTATGATGTCACAATTGTTTGGTGATATTAAAATTGCATAAAGGATCTCATTTGTCATGAAATCACAGAGAATATGAGTTCACAAATGGACTGTGGTTTCTCCAAAGGCATGTGTTGTCACAAATGTGATGAAGTCCTAGGAGGATTGTGATGTCACAGTGTGATACAATGTTCATGATGTCTGTCAGTATGATGTCACAATGGTCATGATGTCACAGTGGATTTCTGATATCACATATCATAACTGAAATATAAGTTTGAAAACAGATTATGAGCTCATAAATAGCCTAAGACTTCACAATTACAGCACATCACAAGACATGAGTACAGGGCAGGCTTGTGATGTCACAGTGTGTTAGTATATCACCATGGCACTGTGATGTCACAATGTGTTGGGCATGTCACAATGACATGATTGTTCTCAATGGTCTTTAACTTATAATGAGTATATGAGTTCACAAAGGGACTGTGGTTTCTCTAAAAGTATGTTGTCACAAATACATTGAAATCCTAAAAGGTTTGTGATGTCAGAATTTGATACAATGGTTATGACATCTAGCAGTGTGATGTCACCATTGTCATGATGTCACTGGGAATTTGTGATATCAAATGTCATATGTGAAATCTAATGAGGTCGACAACAGATCATGAGGACAAAAAGACATAAAAGGTAACAGAATTGCAGCATGTCACAAAAGTTAAGGGATTGTAATGTCACAATGGTTATGATTCACAGTTTGTTTATGATATCAAAGTACAGGCCAGATTTGAAATAGAATGAAATCACAATAAAAGGTATTCATATCTATGATGTCACGATGACAATGTGAAGTTCTAATTCTTTCATATCATTTTAGTTTTGTGATTTCACAATCATCAGATGGTGTCACAATGTGATGTCACAATTGTGATGATCTCAAAAATGTTTCTGATGTTAAAATGTCATGTCTGATTCTCAATTGTCAATAATTCACAATGGAGATTTAAGTACACAAAGGAATTGTAATGTCACAAATCTATGTATGTTTTCAAAGGTTATAAGGAGTCATAATAGATTTGGGATGTCTCAAAGTGATCCTCGTGTCAAAACAGCAATGTCACAATGGGTTTGTGATGTCACAGTGGTGATGAGGTCACAATGGGTTAGTTATGTCATGAGTTTGTAATATCACAATTATTTGTCCAATTTCAATTGCTCCTAGTTCACCATGAGGTCACTGTAATAACCAGCGGTACCCCTATAATCCACGGGAACAGATAGTCATCATGAACTCCTAGTCTGGACCAACAGAGAGGGGGGTGCATGCCACTGGAGGGGGGAGGACATGCTGCTGAAAGAGATAAAATGTCAAGTCCCACATGGTGAGCTGCCAAGAAGTAATTGGGCATGGACATTAGGGAAGTGAAGTTTTAAAACTGTTATGCAAGAAACATATTGCACAGTGGGAGAAGGGTACAGCCTATATAATGGCTGCATGTTCAGAGCAACAGAAGAGGAGAGAAAAAGGGGAAAGGCCTGGAAGGAAATAAGTAATGAGACTGAAAGAGGGTAAAGACCTGGGAGGAGAGGAAATTGAGAGAGAGAAGGAGGTGAAGGACGGCAACTGGCCACCTCGTCAGGGCAGGACAAGCCTTTCAAGAGTAGAGCAGCCTGAAGAGAAGAAGGGAATGGTGGAAGGAAAAAAATGAAAAGACCTGAAAGGTAGGACAGGTCTTTAGAGAAGGAGGATGAAGAGAAAGGAAAAAGCCTTGTCCTTTGAAATGTGGAGCTGTGGAGATCATTATTTTGGAGATTGGTTGTTTGCAGACCAGTTAACAAATGGCTGGGCTGCTCTTTGAAGTTCTGAGGGTCCATGGTTGAGGCTGCATTTAGCTCTGGGCATCCAGCCCAGGTCAAGGTAGTCGCCTGTTACAAAATTTAAGATGACAAGACAGGTTTATGATGTTACATTCCATTAATGATTTCACAATGTAAATATGAGGTCACAAAGAGATTGTAACGTCATAATGGTGATGTGGTCACAATGGGTTTCTAAAATCAACTTATATGCCACATTTGAGATAGAATGAAATCATAGAATAGGCAATCACATTGTCTCTATTACCTCACAATGAAAATGTGATGTCATAATGCTATGATGTCATTGTCATTTTGGGATGTCAAATGGGCTGTTGGTATCAAAACAATGTGATCTCACTCTGGAGATGATGTCACAAAGTGTTTGTAATGGTACAATGGCATGCCTGATGTCAGTTGTCCTTTGTTCACAATGAGGATATAATTATCCAAAGTTACTGTGATGTCACAAACACCATGTGCTTTTTCAAAGGTGCAAAGAGGTCACAACAGGTTTGGGATGTCACAAGGTGATTGTGATATCACTGTGGCAATGTGATGTCTCAATGGCGTTGTGATGTCACAGTAGTGACAAGGTCACACTTAGATAGTGATATCAAAATGAATTTGTAATATCACCATTACATGTCCAATTTTATTCTACTAGATCACAATGAAGATACGAGTTCACATAAGGAGCTAGAAGTCAGAGAGGCCATGAATTTTGTAAAATATTATGAGGACATAATAGGTTGGTGAAAATGCAATGGGACAGAGATATCCCATTGGCAATGTAATGTTACCATTACATGAGATAGTATTGTTTTGAAGTCACAAATAGTTGCTGATGCCATACAGGTGATGAGGTCACATAGGTTTGTGATTTCACAATGGGATGGTGATGTTACAATCTCATGCCAGATCTCTAATTGACAATTATATAAGTTCACAGGGATAACGATGTATCCAAAGGCATATGTTGGCACAAGTGTAATGAGTCTTAACAGGTTTGTGATGTCACAATGTGTCTCAGTTTTCATGACATCAGGCAGTGTGATGTCACAGTGGTGATGATGTCCCAGTGGATTTCTGATATCACGTTAAACCTGAAGTAATATGATTTAAACAATGTATGAACTCAGAGAGGCTAAAGAGATCACACTGGCAGCATGTCAAAAAATTATGAGAATAGGACAGTTTTGTGATGTCACAGTAGGTTAGTGATATCATAATGGCAATAGGTATCATCAAGGTTTTGTGATGTCATAATGGTTATGTGGTCACAATGTATTTCTGATATCAACCCACCTGCCACATTTGAAATAGAAAAAAATCAAAGAATAGGCATTCCAATGTATCTGTGACATCACAATGACAATGTGATGTCATAATATTTATGACATCATTTTTGTTTTATGATGTCACTGTGGGCTGATGTTGTCATAATGACAATGTGATTTTACACAGGTGATGAGGTCACAAAGGTTTTGTGATGTTAAAATGGCATGTCTGATCTCAATTGTCATTAGCTCAAAATGAGGATATGGGTACACAAAGGACCTGTGATGTCACAAAGTCCATGCTTTCTTTCAAATCTTCAGAAGTCATAATAAGTTTGGGATGTCACAATGTGTTCATGGTGGCACAAGTGCAATGTGATATCACAATCGATTTGTGATGTCACCACAGTGATGAAGTCACAATGGGTTAGTGATGTCTCATCAAGTTTGTAATATAACAATGATGTATACAATTTCAATTTCTTCTAATTAACTATGAGGATACTGTAATAACCAGTGGTGCCAGAATTATCTGTGGGAGCCGATAATCATTGTAAATTCTTGGCCTGGCCCACCAGAGAGAGTTGGGAATGCTGCCAAAGGTGGAGGTGTCAAGCCTCACATAGTGAGCTGTCAAGAAGTGATTGAGCATTGGGCAGTTTGGGAAGTGATGGTTGAAAACTGTTAGGCAGGATGCCCGTTGGAGTGAGGAGGTGTATAACGTATATATATGTTGCATTTTCAGAGCATTGGAAGGGGAGATAAAAATGGGAGCTATCCGGATGGAAGAAAGTGGTGAGACAGCAGGAAGGGAAAAACCTGAGAAGAGAGGAAGTTGAGGGAGAGCAGAAGGTTGGCATTTGGTCACTGGGACAGAGTAGGGCAGGCCTGTGGAGAATGGAGAGGCCTAAAGAGAAGAAGGAAAGGGTGGAAGGGAAAAAGGGAAAGACCAGGAATGAAGGACAGGTCTGTAGCGAAGGAGGGAGGAATTGAAAAGTAAAAAGCCTTGCCCATGGAGGTTTGAAGCTTTGGAGATCATAATTTTTTGGTTGTTTCTTTGCAGACCAGTAGGGCTGCCCATTGGAGGCCTGAGGTTTGGTGGTTAAGGCTGCTCTTGAACCTGGGTATCCAGTCCAGGATAAGGTAATCAAGTCCCCTTTCTAGTGTAAATTGGTTTATTATATTAAATGTGACTCTATTGTTTGTATCCTTGGCGTTGAGGTCATAAGAACACGAGTTCACAGAAAAAGCTTGAAGTCTCAAAGGCCATGTATTTTTTAAGATGTGATGTGGCCATAAGAGGTTTGTAAAAACACAATGGGACAGTGATATCACAATGGCAATACCATAATATCATGTCAAAATAAAGCTTTGATACCACAATTAGTTGTTGATACCATTCTCGTGATGAGGTCACAAAAGTTTGTGATGTCACAATGGGTTCATGATGTCAGTGTGGCATGGCAGATCTCAATTGTCATTAATGGGCAATAAATATATGAGTCTAAAAAGGGACTGTAATGTCTCCAAAGGTATGTGTTGTCACAAATGTGATGCCATTCAAACAGTTTTGTGATGTCACTATGTGACATAATGATCATATCTGGCAGACTAACGTCACAGGGGATTTATGATATCACCTGTCATGCCAGAAATATGAGATTGAAAACAGATTATGGGCTCACAAATGACTTAACATATGAAAATGGCAGCATGTCACAAAACTTATAAGGACAGTACTGGTTTGTGATGGCACAACAGGTTAATGACATAACGATGGCAATGTGATGTCACAAAGGATTGTGATATCACAATGGTTATATGGTCAAAATGGGTTTCTGAAATAGAATGAATTTACAGAATAGGCCATAACACTCTTATGTCTATGATGTAACAATGTCACTGTGATTTATAATGTTATGATGCCATTGTCATTTGGTGATATCACAAATGAGCTAATGGTGTCATAATGACAATTTGATGTCACTGCTGATTTATGGTGTTACAATTGTTATGGGGTCACATTATGTTTCTGATATCAACACACAGGTCAAAATTGAAATATAATGAAAAAGCCGGGCATGGGTGACTCATGACTGTAATCGTAGATACTCAGGGGCCTCAGATCTGAGGATAGCAGTTCAAATACAGCTCAAGCAGGTAAGTCCATGAGATTTATATCCAATAAAACCACTAGAAAACCAGAAGTGGCACTGTGGCTCAAGTGATAGAGAGCTCATTTAGACCTGAAGAGCACGGACAGCACCCAAGCCCAAAGTTCAAACCCCATGTTAGACAAAAAAAGATTAAAAACAAGCATTCACAATCTGTCTATAACATCACGATGACAATGTGATCTCATAATGTTATCTTGTCATTGTAGTTTTGTGATGTCAAAAGTAGTTGATGCTGTCATAATGACAATGTTATGTCACACTGGTGATGTCACAAATGGCATGTTTGATATCAATTTCCAGTTCATAATGAGGGTATAGTTACACAAAGGGGCTGTGGTGTCACAAAGGCCATGTGTATTTTCAAAGTTGCTGAGGTCCTAATAGGTTTGGGATGTCGCAATGTGATAGTGATGTCAAATGGCAGTAAAAGCTCACAATGGGTTTGTGATGTCACATTGGTGATGAAATCAAATTGTTTTGTGAAATCACATTTCATAATCACATGACCAATTTTAGTTGATACTATATCACTATGAGGATAAGAGTTCACAGAAGACAAGCAAAAAAGGCCATGAATTTTCTAAAATGCTATGAAGACATACTAGGTTTTTGAAAACACAATGGAACAGTGACATAACAATGGCAATGTGATGTTGCAATATGATGACTTAATAATGTTTTGATATCACAATTGGTAATGCCACACTAGTGAGGAGTTTACAAGAGGTGTATGATGTTACAATGAGTTGGTGATATCAAAATATGACATGTGATCTCAACCGTCATTAACTCACAATGAGTATATGAGGTCACAAAGGGACTGTGATGTCTCCAAAGGCATGCGTTGTCACAAAAGTGAAGTCCTAACAGGTGTGAGTTGTCAGAATGTGAAAAAATGCTCATATCTATCAGTGTGATGTCACCATGACATAGATGTCACACTGGATTCGGGTATCACATTTCATACCTGAATTGAGTATGAGAGGATTATCATTTCACAGTTGTTTAGTGATATCACTATGGAAATGTGGAGTCACAAAGGGATTGTGCTACCACAATGGCTATTAGATCACAATGTGTTCTTACTATAGTAGGTTTGTGCTGTCACAATTGGCTGGAAATGTCACAATGGCATGCCGAATCTCAATTGTAATTAATTCACAATGAAGATATGAGTTCACAAAGGGACTGTGTTGTCTCCAAACACCTGTGTTGGCACAAATTTGATGAAGTCCTAACAGATTTGTGAGTTCACAATGTGACACCATGGTCTTGATGTTTATCAATGTGATATCACAATGGTCATGATGTCAGAGTCAATTTCTTATATGATATGTCAAACCTGAAATATTATAAGATTGAAAACAGATTCTAAGCTTATTAAAGGCCTAAAATATCCTAATGGAAGCATATCACACAAGTTATGACTAAACACTCATGCTCTTTGGAGCTTGATTCTTTCTTTGAAATTGTATCCTCATTGTGAACTTGTAGAAATTGAAATTGGACATGTCCTTGTAATATTACAAACTCATAGTGACATCACAACTCTTTGTGACCTAATAACTACTGTGACATCACAAACCCATTGTGACATCACATTGCTGTTGTGCCTTCACAATCACATTGTGACATCACAAAGCTACTGTTAACTCAGCACCATTTAAAAGACCCATGACCTCTGTGGCATCACAGACCTTTTGTTTTCCCATATCTTCATAGTGAACTAATGAAAATTGTGATCACACATAGCACTGTATCATCACAAATACTTTGAGCAAAAATTGTGACTGTGAAATCACATTGTCATCATGACACCATCATATTATTGTGACATCACCAAATCCCAATAACAACATACCATTTTTTTTCATCTGTGCATTTTTTATTGTAAGTATAGTGTACAGAGGAATTACAGTTACATAAGCATGGTAATGTTGTGCATTCCTATTCTTGGATTTCATTCTATTTCAAATGTGCCATGTGGGTTGATATCAGGAAACCATTGTGAACTCATAACCTTTGTCACATCAAAATCTCTTTGTCACAGCACATTGTCTTTGTTACATCACTAACCCACTGTGACATCAAATACCTCTCCTGACCTCATAACTTTTGTGACATGTCATTGTGATATCTTAGGCCTTTTGTGAGTTGAAAATCTGCGTTCGACCTCATATTTCATATATGACATGAGATATCTAAAATCCATTGTAACATCATGATATCACACCACTGGACATCATAACCATTGTGTCACTTTATGACATCTCAGACCTGTTAGTTCTTCAAATTTTTGACTACATATATTTGGGGACATCAGAATCCCTTCCCAAACTCATATACTCATGCTGAGTTAATGACAATTGAGATCCCACATGCCATTGTGACATCACCAACCCCTTGGGACATCTCAAATCTATTGCAACCTCCTCATCAGTATGGCGTCACCAATTGTGACATCAAAACATTATTATAACATGATGTTGAGACATCACAATGTCATTGTGAAATCACTGTTCCATTGGGTTTTCGCATAGTATGACCTCATACTGTGAAGCTTCTTCTATCACCTGGTATCCTCATATTGAATTATGAATAGTTGAAATTAGATGTATCATTCTGAAATTACAAACTGTGACATCACAAAACCATTGTGACCTCATCACTACTGTGACATTAAAAACCCAATGGGACATCTTATTTCCATTGTGACATTACAGATCACATTGTGCCATCCCAAGCCTATTATGACCTCTTACCACTTTGAAAACACACATGGCCTCTCTGACATCACAGAACTTTTTTGTATTAATATCCTCATGGGGAACTAATGACAACTGACATCAGACATGCCATTGAAATATAAAAAAATCCTTTCTGACATCATTATAATTGTGACATCATGTTGCCATTACACCACCAGCTCAATTTGACATGTAAAACTACAATGCCATCATAGCATTGTAACATCATATTGTCATTCTGATGTCATAGACACGTTGTGTTTGCCTATTATGTTATTTGATTCTACTACTAATGTGGCATGTCAATTGATATCTGAAACCCATTGTGAGTTTGTGACCATTGTGATATCATGATGCCTTATTAGCATCACATTGCAATTGTGATGTCATATTGCAAAATTGATGTCACAAAGGGATTTTGATGTGAAAATGGTTATGATATCAAAATGAGTCTCTGTTATCATCCCACATGCCACATTTCAAATACAATGAAATCACAGATTAGGCATTCATAATGTGTCTATGTTATCACAATGCTATAATGGCAAATGCTATAATGTCATTGTCATTTTGTGATGTCACCATAAGTTTAAAATGTCATAACAATAATGTGATGTCATACTGGTTATGACGTCACACAGAGTTTATAATGTTACAATGGTTATGAGGTCACAATGTGTTTCTGATAGCAAGAGATATGCCACATTTGAAATAGAATGAAATCACAGGATATACAATCACAATGTGTCTGTGACAGCTTTCTTTTTTGGGGGGGGAGGGTTCCAGTCATGGGGCCTGAACTCTGGGCCTGGGCACTGTCCCTCAGCTCTTCAGCTCAAAGCTAGCACTCTACCACTTGAGCCACAGTGCCACCTCTGTCTTTTTTCTTTTTGCTTATGCGGTGCTGAGGAATCAAACCCAGGGCCTCATGCATGCAAGGCAAGTGCTCTACCACTGAGCTACCTTCCCAACCCCTATGACAGCAAAATGGCAATGCGATGTAATGATGCTATGATGTCACTTTATTTTGGTGCTATCACAATGAGCTGATGGTATCATAATGACAGTCTGATGTCACACTGGTGATGATGTCACAAAGGGTTTATGATGTCACAATGTCATGTCCAATCTTATTTGCCATTAGGTTATAGTGCGGATAAGATAATGAAGTCACGACATATACAAATGAACTGTGATGACACAAAGGCCATGATTTTTTGTCAAAAGTGCTAAAGTTCCTAACAGGTTTCGGTTGTAAAGTATTAATTGAAGAGCTAAAGTAACTCATTTTAAAATCAAGCCCCCTGAGCTGTGCTGCCCTAGAGTAACCCCCAAAGAGAGCTGTGCTGCCAAATAAAATTAATAGCTTTCAGGAAAACCGCAGGTTGCCACTAACGCTGCCCACCCTTAAGGAACAGAACAGCTGCCAAGGTGTTCCATCAGAAAAAGGGAAGTGCAGTCAAGGTGGACTTAAATCCCCTGAACTTGTGAACTTGCTTGTGTGGAAAACCCCTAAAATTGCTTGTGTGGGAACCCCCTGAACTTGTAAACTTGTTTGATAGTATAAAAGCTGTGCTAATTTTGTGCTCAGGACCTCTTAGAGTCACCGGTTACTGAGTGCGTGGACGACCAAGTTCTAGCTTGCAATAAACGACTCTGCTGTTTGCATTGATCGTGGTCTCTTGTGGTCTAAGAGTGGGTATCCGAAAATGAGGTACTTCATTAATGATATAAAAATGGGTTAGTGATGTAAAAACTAGTTTGTAATATCACATCTTATTTCAAATTTCAATTGCTACAAGTTCACAATGATACAAGTTCACAGAAAGAGTTTGATGTCCCAAAGGCCATGAATTTTCTAAGATGTGATGAGGTTATAATAGGTTTGTGAAAGCATAATGGTACAGTAATATCACAATTGCAATATGATGTCAAATTATAATGTCATAAGAGTGTTGTTATGTCACAATTAGTTGCTGATGCCATAATAGCGATGAGTTCAAAATAGTTTTGTGATGTCGCAGTAGATTGGTGATGTGACAATGTCATTCTAGACCTCAATTGTCATTAACTCACAATGGGTATATGAGTTCAGAAAGGGATTGTGAGGATTCCGAAGGTATTTGTTGGCACAAATGTGATGAAGTCAGAATAGATTTGTGATGTGACAACAGAACAGATTTGTGATGTGACAATGTGACACTGTGATGTCTAGGAGTGTGATGTCACAATATTCATGATGTCACAGTATATTTCTAATATTTCATGTCATACCTGCAATAATGAAGTAGAAAAGAGGTTGAGCTCTCAATGGACCTAACATTACAGAGTGGCAACATGTCATAAACCTTATGATGACAGGACATGTTTGAGTTGTCAGTTATTTAGAGATATTACAATGGCAATGTTATGTCACAAAGGGATTGTGATATCACAATGGTTATCAAGTAAAAATATGTTTTTGATATGTAACCACATGCAACATTTGAAATATAATGAAATCACATAATAGGCATTAATAATGTATATATGATGTCACAATGACAATGTAATGTAATAGTGGTAAGATGTCATTACAGATTTGTGATTTCACAATGAGCTGATGTTGTCATAATGACAATGTGCTGATGATTATATTATAAATGCTCTGTGATATTACAATGGCATATCTGATCTCAACTGACATTTCACAACGAAGATATGGATACACAAAGGGACTGTGATGTCACAAAGGCCATGTGTTTTTTTTCAAAAGTCTAAAGATGTCATAATGGGTTTTGGAGGTCTCAAGGTGATGGTAATGTCACAACAGCAATGTGATATCACAATGGCTTTGTGATGTCACATTGATAGTGAGGTCACAATGGACAGGACATGTTTGTGATGTCAAAACAGCTTAATGATATCACAATGGCACTGTGATGTCACAAAGGGAATTTTCATGTCACAGTGGCTTTGAGTTCACAATGGATTTCTGATATCCACCAATATTGCTCCCTTGAAATAGAATGAAATAACAGAATAGGCATTCACAATATATCTATAGTGCCACTATGACATATTATGTCATAATACTATGATATTTAAGTTTAGTGATGTCAAAATGGCATGTCTAATTTTATTGGTCATTAGATTGCCATGAGGATCCCAAAGGTTGCTATGTGGTGAGTCTTTAAAAAGCCATATTGTGCTGATGCTATTACATAGGTTTCTTGGTGCTATTTTTTTAAAGTTTTCTGTGTGCTGTCATCCCAAAGGGTGCTATGTTCTGAGTCCTTGAAAGGTAGGTATCCCCGACAATCACAAACACACACACACACACACATACACACACACACACACACACAAACACGGAGGGTCATCTTGCACCTGCTTAGTGTGTAGGGTGGATGGAGAAGATTCTCCCACAGCGGTTGGACTGAGGGGAGAGTCAATCAACCTCGGCAGCTGCTAGGGTTGGAGTACGCCCTGAGATGAGGTGAGGCTGCTTCTGCCATGGCCTGGTAGCCTTATTGCAGAATCAGGGCAGCACAAGGCTAAGAGGTGGGGGACATGGCAGAGGGGGGAGGGGCATGAACAAGAGGAGGACAGGGAATAGCAGAGGGGGCACATAGCTGGTGCAGCCAGAGGCTGACAGGCTTGCGCTGTGGGGCAGGGCAGCCCTCGAGAGAAGTGGTGGCAGAGAAAGAGAGCAGAGAGTTGAGCAGCCATATGCACCAGGGGAGACTGCGGCAATGGCTGGCCTCTGCTGCTGTAGGAGCACAGGTCTGGCCCAGGAGCACAGAGCACAAATTCAGCACAGCAGGCACATCCCTCCCACAGGCCCAGGGAGGCTCAGAGGCCAAGTAGGACCTGAGTCCAAGGTCCCTGTGCCAGGAGTTCAGCTGGGGCTGGGGCACGCTTAGCCCTGCCACCTGCTTGCCCCTGTCCTGGCCCCTCTCCTGCCCTCTCTGCGACATCATGTTTCAAACATGTTGCTGTTGGCTCGGACCCGCAGTGCCTCTCAGAGTCATCCAGCGATGGTGTGCCCAGGCCAGATTGTGGGCCTGACCATGTCCTGCCTCCCCCGCCCCGTCCTCTACTCTGGTCCTGAGCATCTGCCATGATGATGCCATTGCTGCCCTCTGCACCTAGAACTCCAGCCTACAGCTTCTCCCAGAAGCACATATGAGTGGACATCCCGTGGGCCCACACCTTGTGACCTCTCCCAATCCCCCTTCCCCCCAACCCAGATGCACGACTCCTGCCTCCCTTCTTGTATCCCAACATTGCCTCACCAGCACCAGGTGCCAGTCCTGGCTCTGTCACAAATGCGTCCCAGGAGTGGGAGATGGAGGAGTGGGTGTGGACCCAGGGATCCTACTACCATCCTTAGTGTCAGTGTCCCAGGAAATGGGGAGTTGTGAAGGAGGCATCACTGAGCCCCTGGCCCGGAGCAGTGAGAACCATACAGCGCCACATGTTCAACCTTCTCCAAGATGGGAAACTGGGGGCTTTATTCTGAGGAGGGGAGCAACTCCACACCTGCCTTATTGGGTCTTTTCCTTTTTTCTGAGGTTGGGGGGTATTGGATGCAGAAGATAGGGCCCTCTTGCTGTGTGAGTCCTTGTCCTCTGTTCTCAGTCACCCTCTAACATAAGGAGGGTCCCAGAAAAGCCCAATAGGGAGGTGAGGGCATTGAGGGTCAGATGGAAGGTGAATATCTGGAAGTGACACACTCCCTCTGACACACATACACATGGCCTGTCCGCCACCACCCCACCTGTCAACAGTACTCACAGGCTGACCACATTTCCTAGCTCTGCCAGCATCTGCTGGTGCTCCTGGTACATCTGGTGTCCTTGTCCTCCCCAAGAATCCAACCAGTCACCCAGAAGCATCTAGGCTGGAAGTAGGGAATCTGTTCATGTAGGTAGCCTTTAGAACCCCATCCATTTCCTAAACACCACCCCCACCCCGGGACAGACACCCCCTGGGTACCCCATGACCCCCTGCTTGTTTTCAGTCCTGGCTCTGAGGAGTCACCTATCTGGGGATTTTTCACCCAGCGTCCTGTCTTAGGGTTTTGGTGAATGGGGAGTTAAGGCTGGTTGTTCCAAAGGGGAAGTGTCTCACCCTGGAGAAGGAGAGAGGCGGGGTGGTGCTGTGTCATTAGAGTAGTGCTCCCCTTGGGTGGGAGATCTCGGTTCTGACAAGGGAATGGGGAATGGGAACCTGCGTGCTCCAGATTGTACATTGTCCCAGATGAGGAACCAACAAACTTAGGAGAGGCACTACTCTGATTTTGTGTGTGTGTGTGTGTGTGTGTGCGTGTGAGAGAGAGAGAGAGAGAGAGAGAGAGAGAGAGAGAGAGAGAGACAGAGAGAGAGAGAGACAGAGACAGAGACAGAGACAGAGACAGAGAGACAGAGAGACAGAGAGACAGAGAGACAGAGACAGAGAGAGAATCTTTCTCCTTGTACAGCCTGCCTGACTGTGCTCAGGTAAGTGATCAGTTAGCAAATTGCAGGTGCTGCATGGAAGAGGCTTCTGTCACCATTCTGGATGTGTGTGTGTGTGTGTGTGTGTGTGTGTGTGTCTTGAGAGAGCATGAAGATGAGAGCAATGAAAATATATTTAAGTCACCATGTCTAAAAACAGCAAAAACATTTTATTTCGCTCTCTGTGTGTATATTTGTTGTTATTGTTTTTTTTTTATCAATACCAAGTACGAGCCCAGTCACAACTTTTGTTTTCTCGTTCACAGTTTCACGGCTCCTTTATGGAAGATTTCAGTAGCTCATGGCTGTCATCCAAGGTACTCAAGAGCTGAGATCTGAGGATCACACTTCAATGCCAGCCTGGGCAGGAAAGACCCTAAGACTCTTATCTCCAAAACCCACCAGAACACCGGAAGTGGTGCTGTGTCTCAAGTAGTAGAGTGCTCACCTTGAGGTGAAGAGCTCAGGGACAGCACCCAGGCCCAGAGTTCAAGCCCCACAACTGAAAAGTAAAACATTTTTGCCTGTAGAGATGTGGAGTTGTGTGTGGGTGCTGTGTTTGAGAGACCAGGTGCTGGCCTCACTGTACAGACATTTCTAAGAACTCCCCAATTTTGCCCCCGTTTGAAGCCACAGTAGGATAGGTGGTACCTTACCAAGAACTCAAGAGGATGAGGCCTGTGTCAGGCAGGGAGTGGGCGAATGTGTGCTGGGGTGGGGTTGTTGTGTCTGCATTCTGTCCATTGAAGGATGGATTTGGATGCTGGTGTCAAAGTCTGAAGTCAAGGGTTGCAAGAAGTTTGTGGCCTAATGAATTGGTTTTCCTCTGGGTATTTGAAGGTGGCTGAAACTGGCTGCTGCCGGTGGCTCACAACTGTCATCCTAGCTACTCAGAAGCAGGAGATATGAAGACCATGGTTCCAAGACAGCTTGGGCAGAAAAGTATGTGTTACTTGATATCCAATGAACCACCAGAAAACAGGAAGTGGCTCTGTGGCTCAAGTGGGAGAGTGCTCATCTTCAGCTGAAGAGCTGAGGGACAGTGCTCTGGCCCAGAGTTCAAATCCCATGACCAAGAATAAACAAAGAAGTGGCCTTATTTTTCCACATAGACGTGTGTATGGTAGGAAATTGTATGCTGTGTGATGAGATATTCCAGATATGTGAGAGGCTCAATTTTGTGTCTACAGTTGGTCTGAGTATGATAGTACCATCTTCTCACGAATCGGATGTGATCCTAATGGAGAGAGTTCATTGTTTTCAGGAACTGCTGAGGCCTTGGAATGTCCATGTGTGTGTGTGTGTGTGTGTGTGTGTGTGTGTGTGTGTGTGTGTGTGTGTGTGTGTGTGTCTGTGTGTGTGTGTGTCTCTGTGTGTGTGTATGTGTGTAACTTTTCCTCGTCTTTCTCTGTCCCCTTCCTGGGTACCTGTCTATATCTTTCTGACCTCAGATGGTGCCCCTCTTCCACACCGACCTTGCCTTTAGTCCCCTATCAGGGTCTACAATGAGTCCTAAATTGCCAGAGGCCTGTATTCCAGATTTTCTCTGGGTACAATTCTGACTGTCCAAATATGTGGCTGACTCCAGGGAATACTGAGACAGCAGTGTCAGCTGGCAGAGGATCTCCCCTGCCTCTGAGGGAAGGCCTCAGTCATGTGATGTCCTGTCCTTTACCTCAGCTGCGCCTCTGACTGCACATCCCTCTCTGCAGGCTTGCAGTGGAGTGGGGAATGGGGGGTTGCTGGTGGCTCTGGGCAACTCGAGCTTGACAGCTGACTGAAGGCCACACAAGCAAGGAGGATCCAGGACTACATGGGATGTAGCTTGGAAGTATTGATCAGTGTCTAGGAAATGTAAGCGTACTTTATCAAAGGAAGGTCTATCTTCCAGCCCCAGCTGGGCCTCTCAGGTCCTTCTAGACAAGCCTGGATGCCCAGAATACAGAGGCACAGACTTTAGATTCCAGGGCCAGGGAACTGGTATGGCCAATACCTGAATTTTCTGGGGCATTAGTCTTGACCTGGCTATGTCCCCCCTTTTGTACATTCACTTCTTAACCCAGTGTTGGCCACACACCAGCCACTTGTGTGAGTACTGTGGAAGTGGCAAGAGGGGAAGTGAGATTTAGGATGACCAAAATCTGGATTTATTGCCTGTGGGAGTGGCAAAGGGTGTCTTTAAAAAAAATCTTAGTTCTGGATCTCAGGGCCTAGTCACTGTCACTGAGCTTCCTTTGCTCAAAGCTAACTTTCTATCATTTGAACCACAGCTCACCTTTCATCTTTTTTACTAGTATAGTGGAGATAAGAGTTTCATGGCTTTCTTGCCTCGCTGGCTTCAAGCTGCCATTCCTAAGATCTCAGCCTCTTGAGTAGCTAGGATTGCTGGTATAAGCCACTAGCACCTGCTAAGGATGTTAGTGTGTGTGTGTGTGTGTGTGTGTGTGTGTGCGTGTGTGTGAGGGGGGGTGTATGTGTGTGTGTGTGTGTGTGTGTGTGTGTGTGTGTGTGTGTGTGTGTGTGTGTATGTATGTGTACTGGGACTTCAACTCAGAGTGTAGACGTAGATGCTATCCTTTAGCTTGTTTGCACAAAGTTGGTGCTGTACCACTTGAACTACAGTAGTTCTGCTTCCCACTTCTTTGATGATTCATTGGAGATAAGAGTCTGCCCAGGCTAACTTTAAATCTTGATTGATTCTCAGGTTTCAGCCTTGAGTAGCTAGGATGACAGGAATGAACCAACTGTGCCCAGCTAATAATAGCCTTTCTCCACAGTGGCTGGGAGCTCCTGAAAGGTTTTCTTTATTTTTTCTGTGTCAGTACCGGGGCTTGAACTCAGGGTCTGGGCTCTGGTTTCTTAACATTTTCTCTCAAGTGGAGCCACAGCTCCACTTCTGGTTTTTGGTAGCTCATTGGCAAGAACAGTCTCATTAACTTTCCACCCCTGAGCTGGCTTTGACCCACGATCTCTGATCTCAGACTCCTGAGTAGCTAGGATTTACAGGGGTTGAGCCACTGTTGGCATTGGGTTAGAAGATTTTCATAAGCAAGAGTTCTTCCCTGCTTTTGCCCTAACTCCTCAATGAAAATTAAGCTTGAGGGTCAGGAGCTGGGAAAAATAGGCTTCCAGCCACAGGAAATGGCTGGGGTCCATGGTAAAAAGCCAAACTAATCTTTCTCCTGAGTCCCATACAGGGACCCCATGGTCTGCCCTACCTGTGACTCAAGTATAAACCTTGACCCAGCCTTGAGGGATCTACCAGACTTTTCTGAAGCCACTGAACCTTCATTCCACTCATACCACCTGCTCTACACCACACCTCAGGACCTTTGCCCATGCTGTACCTTATGCCTGAGGCTCTCTGTCCTTTTACCACATCTCGGTACTCCTGTGGAATTTTGGCACTGGTTATATCACCTCCTGGAGCAAGTCTTTCCTTCCCTTCTCCCTCTTTTTTATATTGAGTTGCTAGAGATGGAACTTGTGCAGGCTGATGGCTAATGCTCTATATTGGTGTGTGTGTGTGTGTGTGTGTGTGTGTGTGTGTGTGTGTGTGTGTGTGTGTGTGTGTTTGTGTGTGTGTGTGTGTGTGTGTGTGTGTGTGTGTGTGTGTGCCAGTTCTGGGGTTTGAATTCAAGGCCTGGACGGTATCCCTGAATTTTTATGCTCAACGCTAGCATTCTACTACTTGAACCACAGCTCTGGCCTTTTGGGTGCTTAATTGGAGGAAAGAATCTCATATAGTCTTTCCTTTATGCACTGGCTTGCAATTATGAACCTCAGGTCTCAGCCTCCTGAGTAGCTGAGATTACAGGGATGAGCCACCAGTACCTGCCCTCTATGTGTTACCTATAACCTCGGTTCTCCTGAGTCCCAGAAGAATATGTCTCACCAAGATCACTTTTTTTGTCTTGCCAGTGTTGTGGCTTGAACTCAGAGTGTGGGTATGTTCTTGAGCTGCTTTTGCTCAAGGCTACATTCTACCACTTAAGACACAGTGCCACTTTTGTCTTTTTCTGTTTGTGTGCTACTGAGGATTCGAACACAGGGCGTCATGCTTGCTAGGTAAGCACTCTACCACTAAGCCACATTTGCAGCTAAGGCTTACTTCTAACAGGAGCTATGAGGGTGGGATTTATTTGCGTACCATTTTCAACAAAGAAATCACTGGCCATTTCATATCTTTGCCAGGAGTTGGGACCAGCCTGAGACTAGGCAATGAGAAATGATGAATGAGTGATAGACACGAGGCCCCAGAGATCGAGGCTTACATCTTACAGAGGGATATGAAATATGGAGCCAGAACCTTTCACAACTCCTACATCCTAGGAACTGTGGTCTCTCTTGAGGCAGTGGCTGACTGCTAGATATCCCAATGGGGCCTCTCAGCCAGAACATAATGCACCCACTACATATACCATCCCAGGGAAGCCTTCGGGTTTCATTTACTAAATGGCAGAGAAGGATGTTTTGTTTAAGCTGCCAGCTCAGACTTAGTACTCTGTGAGGGCTTGTCCAAGCTTGCCCAGGTTGGGGGCTGGGCATGGGCCACGTGATGAATGCTCACCATCCATACATCATCCATCCATACACAGAAACATGGAGTTACTGCCTTCTTTTTTTTATTTGGCAGGTCCGACGTTGAAATATGAGCCCTATCCCTGATCTCCTTTTGCTCAAGCATAGCTCTCTGCCCTTGAGCCACAGCCCTAACCCATGGGGATATTTTCCTGTGATCTCTTAGAAATAAGATGGTCGCAGACTTGGCTGGATTCAAATTGGCATTCTCTAAATCTCAGCCTCCTGAGGAGCTAGGATTACAGACAGGAGCCACTGACACCTGGCTTTCTTTTGTTCTTCTTGTTCTTTTTTAAATCGTGACAGTCTGAAATCTTCACAGTGTCATTCCAATGGTTTGCATTCGAAGTAAACTACCCAGGCCTGGAGTTCGAATGCCAGGACAGTCACCACAAATGGAAGGAGATCCTGACAAACTCATTCCTATTTATGTGAATACTGATAGAATGTAATAAACGTAATCATTAAATTTTCAGTTAATTCATGATTGTATTTTAGAATGCCACACAAAAATTATAGGATTTATATCTTCCATTCTAGCACCATGGTATGATTCCCTAATGGAAGGATATTGACTAATTTTTAATTAATGTTTTTTATAAGTATTCAGCCATGATACTTCATTAAATGGAGACATAACTTAATAACTAATAATTGGTAACTATATATATAATTTAATGATATCCTCATATTCTCTAAGTATATACATATATATATATATACAGCAATCTACACATCTATCTATCTATCTATCTATCTATCTATCTATCTATCTATCTATCTATCTATCTATTGGGAACTACTGTGGCTTCATCACAGGTCCTTAGAACTTCCTGGCAGCTCAATTTGCCAGAGGCTGGTGTGCTAAGACTGTGACCCCATTTACGGATTGGGCATTCTAGGCTGTGAGTTGAAATCTCAGCATGGTCAAAAATTATTAATGGAGTAAGAGACCAATTCTGACACATTTTTCCTGAAAAAAAAAACTCCTGGGTCTCATTATGATGTATAATCCATATCAAATATATTCTATGTGACAAGATGTGATAAATGAAATATTATATGTGTAATAATACTAAATAAATAAGGGTAATAAACATCATACTCACGAAACCCATGTATGTTAATATATATCATATATGAATATTATTCTTCCAGTGCTGGGGATTTAATTCAGGCTCTGGGAACTCGTCTGAATTTCTTGTCTTCAAGGACAGTGAGTTTCCCCTTCATCCACAGTGCCATAGAGTTACCCAGACCCTGAGTTCAAAACATAGGCCTGCCAGAAAAATGGTGCAAATTCCAAGCCAGGGCCTTTTTTTTTTTTTTGGCCAAGCACTGGGCTTGAAGTCAGGTCTTGGCATCTGTACCACAGCTGACCCTGGGATACTAGGACCCAAGTTCAAATCTCAGGGTTGACAAAAAATAAAAATAAAAAGGAGAAGGATAAAACAGAGATGTTCAAGAAGGTAGGTTTACATTTTTTTCTCTTTGCACTGTGACCATTCTTGGTCTAAATGACGAGGCCCAGAAAATGTACATGACTTTGCATGCTGATATTTGGATGACTATTAGGGAAACCATAGCCGAAACCTCAACTTAGGCCTGGAGGTTGAATCTGGGACTGCCACTAATGATTGGCAAGAGATTCTAAGAAATGCATTCCAATATACATACATACAAATGGAATGTTATATATGTAACAATTAAATTAGTAATTAGTGAATGAGTATACTATAAAATTATACACAACATGGAAGTGGCGCAGTAGCTCAAGTGGTAGAGTGCTCGCCTTGAGCTGAAGAGCTAAGGGACAACGCTCAGGCCCAGAGTTCAAGCCCCACGACCGACAAAAAAAAAAAAAATTATACACAACAATTATACTACATTGACTAATTTTCAATTAATACTTAAATATGTATTCAACAATGAAACTTAAAAATGGAGGGAATAATTTAATTGTCAGATATTGGTAGTAATATAATATATGTAATTTCATAATATACAAACATCTTTCTCTTTTTTTATACATACATATGTATATATATGCCAATCTATACTTTTATCTGTTTATACACATTTCTCTCCTGAGGCTCACTGGTATAGTGATGGCTAGTACATACAAAGCCCTGGATTTGATTCCTTACTTCCACATGCACATAAAAATCCGGAATTTGTGATGTCACTGAAGCATCGAGCACTAGCTTTGAGCATAAATATTTAGGGACTGTGTCTAGACCCTTAATCAAGACCCAGGATGGACACCAAAAAAGATTTAATATTGTGACTGCAACTCTATAAGGATAGGACTTCAAATACCTCATTAAAGAGCAAGCCGGGAGTCTGGTGCAGACAGCTGCCATCTAACCTGACTTAGCCAGAGGTATACCACTGCAACCCAGGTCCACGGAACCAGATGCTGCTTGCTCGCTCACCTCTGTCATCAAAGGTACTCAGGGGCTGAGATCTGACACTGGTGGGTTTAAAACCCAGGCCTGGCAGCATGACTGTGAAACTCTGAACTGTGGCTCAAAGTGGTGGAGCTCTAAATTTGAGCAAAAGATCTTAAGACAGTACCTCCTACATTTTAGTGCAATCCTGTGGCTGACTCTCCCCCCCCAAAAAAAATCCTCTGAATCATTAGATGTGAACTTTGTGCAGTTTGTGATGTGTTTCTGAAAGAATGGTGATACTGATGAAAGCACCCTAATACTAATGACAGCTTGTGGAATACAGCTATTTGATGAGTCCTTCCTGGGGTGCTGGGTCCCTCCTGGAGTTCTGTGTGCTGATTCCTGCACAGGATGCTGTGTGCTGTGTCCTTCACGGGGTGCAGTGTGCTGAGTGCTGCATTGGGTGCTGGATGCTGAGCCTTTCATAGGATGCTGTGTGCTGAGGCCTGTAAAGAGTGTTATGTGGAGCCAGGAGTTGGTGGCTCAAGCCAGTAATCCTAGGTACTCAGGGTCTGAGATCTGAGGATCGTGGTTCAAATCCACACCGGCAGGAAAGGCCATGAAACACTTATCTCAATAAAACACCATAAAACCAGAAGTGGCACTGTAGATCAAGTGGTAGAGTGCTAGCCTTGAGCTGAAGACTTGAGGGACAGAGCTCAGGCCCAGAGTACAAGCCCCATGACCGACAAAAATAAAGAGTGTTGTGTGTTTTGTCCTTCAAAAGGTGCATTCTTTCATCTTTTCCTTGTAAGAGCTACACAACTGAGATGATTATGCAGACAAGAATATTGAGGCTCCGATATATCTCCATGGCATGGACAAAATTATGTATTAGTGAAGACTAGTGGGTTGTCTATGGCAGACAATTGTTTTGTTTTGTTTTTTCTCAGTCATGAATCTTGAACTCAGGGCCTAAGCACTGACATTTACCTCTTGGGCACATGGCTACCACTCTACCATGTGGAGCCAAGGACCTCCTTGCAGCAGAGTGCCACGGCCTAGGGTTCTATAGTTAAGGTCTGTCATCCTGCCTTCCCAGGAAGCTGAGATCTGAGTATCTAGGTTCTAAACTCTGCCAGAAACAAAAGGTCCCATGACCCTATTATCACCAATTCATCACTAAGAAACCTGAAGTGGAAGCTGGGTGCTTGTGGCTCATGCCTGTCATCTTAGCTACTCATGAAAATGAGATCTGAGGATCATGGTTTAAAGCTAGCCTGAACAGGAAAGTCCTTGAGACTCTTAGCTTCATTTAACCATCAGAAAGTGGCTCTGTGGCTCAAGTGGTTATAGCACAAGATTTGAGTTCAATTGCTCAGGGATAGCAACCAGGCCAAGATTTCAACTCCTACAACTGACAACAAAAAAAAACTGAAACAAACTAACAAACCTGAAGTACAGGGCAGGGAATGTGCCTTAGGGGTAGAGTGCTTTGCATCTGTGAAACCTTGGGCTTCATTCATCAGGACCACATCACTAGGAAAATACCTGAAGTGGCTCTATGGTTCAAGTAGGATAGGGCAATCCTTGTACAAGAGACACTAGGTACAGTGATCATGTCCTGAGTACAAGCTCCAGGATTACTGAATGCTCTCTCTCTCTCTCTCTCTCTCTCTCTCTCTCTCTCTCTCTCTCTCTCTCTCTCTCTCTCTCTCTCTCTCTCTCTCTCTCTCTCTTTCTCTCTGTCTCTCTGTCTCTGTCTCTGTCTCTGTCTCTGTCTCTGTCTCTGTCTCTGTCTCTGTCTCTCTCTCTCTCTCTCTCTCTCTCTCACACACACACACACACACACAGAAAGCAATAGTGAAGCTGTGACACAAAATGGTAAAGCACTAGACTTCTCTGAGCTCATGGTCATCCCTGAGACCCTGTGTTCAACCACCAAATCTAGCCACCCAGGGCCCAACTGGTAGAGGTCAAAGGTTTCAAAATCTGATGAACTTCACCAGAATTAGATTACAGGAATGTTTGTGATATCTGACATGTGCTTAGATTTCCCAAGCTTCTGGAAACCTAGGAGAGACATCATAGGCCCATAATCAGCCTCAATGAAACAAACATTTCTTTAAGTTCAGTGCCCTAGTTGTCTGCCAGAAGGACTCCTGAATTACATTGAGCACTCTATCTGAACACCAGAATATAGTCTCACAAAGGCAGTATAAGTGCACAGAACTTGGGCTGCCATGGGAGGTTGCACAAATGAATGCTTCCTGTCAAATCAAAGCACTGGGAAGATAGTTTGGGGTACAAAGCAGCCTTTTTCTCCTGGCCTTCAGAGCCCACCCACACTCCTCCTCAGTAATTGGCCCAGATCGAGTTGCCTGTTACACAGCTTTACAGGAGTGAGGCCTTTTGTCTGCCTCTCCAGACAGTGAGAGAGACTTCTGGCCTGGGATGCAGAGAAACCCTTAGGCTACACTGGGAGCAGTAAAGGGAGCCCTGGAACATGCAATTTCATGAAAACAGTCTCTGTGTTATGAACTCATTGAATTGAATACAAATTTCATAGGTTGATGCCATTCATCATATCAACTCTGGAGCTTCTCCTATAAGAATACATCCAAACAAAATGAAAACAACACCGAAAAATGCCGCGGACATTCAGCAGTTCGTTTTCCTTCCTTGCATGTTGACCATCCTCTTTCTGAATGACATGGCTGCAACCTGTAGGTCACCTGGCATTGCTTAAGGCTGGCTGGCTGTCAGTGAAGCCATAGGCCAACCTGACACTAGACCCTGAGTTCGAATCCTGGTCATGCCACGTAAAAAGGGCTGGAGAGCCTCAGAAAATATTGCTTGTCCATAGGAACACCAGCGGAATATAATTAATGTCATGGTTGTATGAGTAGTCCGTCAATGTGTCTAGCATAAAATTAGACCCAATAATCACAGGGCACGGATTGATTTTAATTCAGATTATTATGCATTAAAAGAACTGTTGATTAAATGGAGTCCTCCCTAAATACATGAGAATTGGTAGGAACGTAGTATATGTCATTATTAGATACCTCTGGCAGTACCTAAATATCTAAATTTATATTTATTGAGATACCAGCATCGTCATAGAAAGTTACAGCTATTTTGGCCAAACCTGGGGCTTGATCCGAAGTCCTGAGATCCACTTGGCAGCTGAATGGGCTAGAGGCAGCGGTGCTGACACACGCCATTCATGAATTGGGCCTCTCTGGCCTTCAGATCAGGCCCCATCATTGCCAAAAATTTCTTCCTGGTGTAAGATTTCAAGTGTGACATCTGTTTTCCTTTTCTGTGCAATTTCATAATAGGTCTGTAAAACTACATGCTATGGAATAGATGGGAAGAAATGTAATAAATGTTATTGGTGTACTCACAGTCCATAAAATAAATGCTAAACAAGTAAATCAATAATAAAATATAATGAATCACTCCAACAAGCACGATATAGACTGAATACATAGAAGTAAGTATAAATCATATATTTAACATGTTTATAAATGTTATGAGGTACTTGAATTCAGTCCTAGGGAAGAGTTTAGTTCATGCATGATTCTCATAGGAAATGATAGGCAAGACGTATGGCACAATGATTATTTTAAATTAAGAGTTCATGAAGTATGACCATAAGAATCACATTCAAGAATTGGAGGCATTGGGAAAGATCCAAGAATCGGTACTCACATGGTACATAGGATTCCAACACAGCTCATTACATCTCCTACTCTATCCAAATAGGTATTTATTAGCATACTAGCTTCAGCTTATGAATGGATGAATATTGTGCCACACCCCCACCCAGGGGCTCTATCTCAGGTCCTGGATATGGCCTAGCTCAGAAGATGGTAGGCTTATGTGGACCCATTGAGCTGTTGGGCCTGCTAGGCCCCTAGTTTAAATCTCAGCACTACAAAAAGGTTCATCCTGATGTGAGAAGCCAATCCTTGCACCTGTTTTCCTGTACTGTGCAAGTGCTGGGTCTCAGCAAGAATAAAGAATCAAGAAAGCATAGGCAACTCCACACCCATGGGAATAGGGTGTCATCCAACTCAGCAAAGTTATATATGTCATCCTATAATCAACAAAATACACAATACCTCCTTGAAAAAGACACAAAATAAAAAGAATAACTACACTGAATGGAAGATGCATATCAGATCTGTATGTAAATAAATAGAGATCTTATGTTTAAAAGAGGTGGGCTTCTTATTTTGTCCAGAGTTGGGGCTTCAAATCAGGCCCTGGTCTAGGCCTGATATTCTAGTCTTCAAGTATGGTGAGCCTCCCCTCCCTCCACGGTGCAACAGTTACCCAGACCTGAGTTCAAATCCCAGTACTGACAAAAGATTCATCCTGATGTCAGAAGCCAGTCGTTGTACCTGTTTTCCTCTCCTGTGAAAGTCCTGGGTCTCAGCTAGGATGGAGAATGAATGCATAAGCAACCCTATAACCATGGGAACAGGTTGTCATCCATGTCAGCACAGCTATACCTGCCACCAACCTCAGTAAAACACAAAATATCTCCATGAATTAGAAACAAATTAAGGAGAAGTGCACCTAATGCAAGAGGCTGTCCGCACATGTATGTCAATATCGATCTTATGTTTCAAGGATGAATCTCTTCCTATCCTGGCCCTCCCTGGGGTTCAATGTCAGGTCCTGGGAATGGCCTAGCTCCTTAGTTGCTCACAGGCCTGTATCCTCACCTAATACCTTTCCCCAATTTGATCTGCTAGTCTCTGTGTTCAAATCCCAATAATGTCAAAAGATGAATCCTGATGTGAGAAGCCCATCGATCCACCTGTTTTCCTGCCCTGACTTGTGAAAGTCCTAGGTCTCCGGGAGGATCAAGAATGCTATATAGGCAACTCTATTGCCATGGAAATAGGTTGTCATCCATGTCAGCACAGTCATGTCTGTCATCGTACTAAATAAAACAAAAAATTCATCCATGACTAAGACACAATAAAAAGAATATCTACACTGAACATAAGACACATTTCACACATGAATGTAAATAGAGATCCTATGTGTAAAATAGGTGAGTATATTATTTTTGCCCGTGCTAGGGTTTCAATTCAGGCCCTGCAACATAGACTGATATTGCAGTCTTCAAGGATGGTGAGCTTCAATTTTTCCTACAGTGCTATAGATT
Organism: Dipodomys merriami; assembly: GCF_024711535.1. NCBI lineage: Eukaryota > Metazoa > Chordata > Mammalia > Rodentia > Heteromyidae > Dipodomys > Dipodomys merriami. The sequence continues at coordinate 531,191 of NW_027204682.1, read as the reverse complement.
TACTGCTAACTGAATTAAATCTACATCAGCTTCAATCACCTCAGGGTGGCGGGCTGCCATGGGTCCATAGCCAATCCTGGGATCCTAGGCCCTGAAGTCTTGCCAGAAATAAAACAAAACAAAACAACAAAGAGAGAGAGGGAGGGAGGGAGGGAGGGAGGGAGGGAGGGAGGGAGGGAGGGAGGGAGAGAGAGAGAGAGAGAGAGAGAGAGAGAGAGAGAGAGAGAGAGAGAGAGAGAGAGAGAGAGAGAGAGAAAGCTGTGGGATGGATATATTATATTTTGTTCCTTTTCATGGTGACCATCCTGGGTCTCAATGACACACCTACAATAGGGTACCTCACTTTGCATTGGGGAAGGCTAGTGGGCTATGCCATAGGCCCATACAGCCATGTAGGCCCTGAATTCTTGTCCTGGTCCTGACACCTACCAGTGGGGTGTTTTCCCAAGAGACTCTTCCTATGCATGGGAATACCAATGGAATGTGAGCAAACTCATGTTTGAATGAAAAGTTTCTGCGTGCATTAGTCTAGTCTAAAATTAGACAGAATGATCCTAGGATGCTGATTGATCTTAATGAATATCTTACTAAGCATGAAAAGAATCCTATTCCTTCAATGGTGGTGTAATAACTACCTAAGAGTTGGTAGAAACATAGTTTATGTCATTGAATCCTAGGTAGATGTCTCTGGCACTCCATACAAATATATATTTCTTGGTATACTACCACCTGCCTATCCATGTATGGCTATTTTTCCACCCCTGCGGCTTGATCTCAGGGTCTGGGAACTTCCTGGCAGCTTCCTGGGATAGAGTTTGCCTTGTTGACACACCCATTCATGAATTGGGTTTGCTAGGCTCTGAGTTCATATCCCAGCACTGCCAACAATTGGATCATGTCGGAAGAAGCATAGTGTGACACCTGTTTTCCCTTTCTCTGAGAGTCTTGGGTGTCAGACATGATGGAGAACATGTCTACAAATCTAGATACTATGTAATAGGTTGTCATCAATATAATAAATGGAATGTGTGTTATCATAGTCAATAAAATAAATGGTAAATAAATGAATAAAACAGAAATACAATAAATAACCACAACAAAGAAGATATGGACTGAACATCTATAGGTAATTACAAATCCTATCTTTACAATGTATATAAATAGTATGTTTCCCAGTGCTGGGGCTTGAATTCAGGCCTAGGGCCCAGGCCTGACTTTCTTGTCTTCAAGCATGTTGAGCTTCCCCTTGGTCGACAGTGCTGCAGAGTTACCCAGACCCTGAGTTCAAATCCAAAGCCTGGCAGATAAAAGGGCACCAATTGCAAGCCAGGGAGATAATTTTTTTTTGTTTGTTTTTGCCAATTTCAGATCCTAGGAACTGCCTGTCAGCTCAATTTGCCCCAGGATGGTGTGCTGACGCTCACCCATTCATGAATTGTGTCTTGTAGGCTATGAGTTCAGATGTCAGCACCCCCAAAAAATGAATTGTGGCATAAGAAGCTGATGGTGATACAAGTTTTTCTTTTCTGTGAAAGTCCTGGTTGTCAGGTATGAAGTGGAATCCATATGTGTGATAATAGTCAATAAAATGAACAGTCAATACATGAATAAAATAAAAAATAAAATGAGTAACTACACTGAACACAATATGGAGTCCACATATGAATATAAATCATATATTTAAAATGTACACAAATAGGATGTTTTCTAGTGGTGGGTATCGATTTCAGGCCTAAGAAATGGACTTGATTTTTTTTACTTCAAGGAGGCAAGCTTCCCCTTCCCACACAGAGCAACAGTGTTAGCCTGACCATGCATTCAAAGCCCAGTCCTGGCAGAAAAAATGGCACCTTTATAGTATGTGAGCCCAATTCTTAGGTATTTCATTCTGCCTCCATTTAATGAATGTGATTGTTTAAATGCTTCATAAAGTGTTAGTTACAATTTATCAGTGTCCTATAATATTATTATGTATAATTTTATCCTAGAATCATTCAAGAACTTCCCATTCAATCATGAAATACATCACATTCCATTGGTAATCATATGAATAGGAGTGAGTTTCTTAGGATCTCCTGCCATTTGGAGGTGGCAGGACCAGGATTCAAACTGTGGGCTTGAGCTCCCAGCACGTAGACCTTAGAGTAGAGAAAACACTGGTCTGTTTGAGTACATCAGCAAGACCAATGATTAGGCAGGCACCAGTGGCTCTCAAAAGTCTTCCTTGATACTTACAAGGCTGTGATAGGAGGATCATGGTCAAAGTGAACCTAGGCAGGAAAGTCCTTGAGACTTCTGTCCAACTTCAGTGCCAACAAAGCCAGAAGTAGAGCTCTGTGGCTCCAGTGGTTAGCCTTGAGCAAAAGCAGTTCACAGATTGTGCCTAGATCCTGAGTTCAAGGTCTGGGACTGGCAACAAACAGACATACACAACAATCTGTGCAGCCATCTGGCTCAAGCAGTTCACCCTCTTGTCCCCAACTGGATTGGATAGAGTTTCCTGGGAAAGGGGCTGCTGTCATCTTGACTACGCCCATTCTGCCTGCATCTCAGTATTTGAGACACACCCCCATTCTTTCATGGTTCTTTCTGACCAATGGTATACAAGAATGGTGGCCATGCCCACATTCTATGCTGCCCTGTAGCACCGGGATTACCTCTGTGGTTGATACCACTACCAGTAGTTGAGGAAGGTAGAGGTGGGTGAGTGGTGAGCAAGAGACTTGAGGCCTAGGAAGAGAGGCCTTGTTCAGCCACACCATGTGCCAGCCTGTGCGCTGGCCCCCTCCTCCCCTTCCCAGCTGTGTAGCATTTCAAACCTGGTGTTGCTGGTTCAGATTGTGGTGCCTCTTGGAGTCCTCAGGCAATGGTTCAATGGTGCGCCACTGGCCAGCTTGTAGTCTGACCTTGTCCTGGCCCCCCGTCATCTGCTCTGGGCCTGAGTGTCTACCATGCCTCTGTCATTGCTGCTGGCCTCACCCGGAGCAGCTGCCAACAGCTTCTCCCAGCAGCACATGTGAGTGGCTGCCCACACAGGACCACACCCCACAAACCCATAACCCCCCCTCCTCCCTCCTCCCGACAGGACCTGCACCTCCCCCATGCCCCACATTCTGGCCAAGGCCCTGCCACAAATGCCACAGGGATGGGGGTGGGTGTTGACCTGAGGATCCTACCCCCATCCCTAGCCTACAGTGTCCCAGGAAACGGGGAGGTGCAGGGTTGGGTGAGGAGTGGGCGCCACAGAGCCGTTGGCCTGGAGCCACACAGCGGCGCATCTGCACTCTTCCTCTCCCTGGTGGGAACCTGGTGGCTTTAGTACAGAGGTGGGGAGCAGCATGTCCACACTTGCCTTCTGGGTACTTTTCCTTTTTTCTGGGGTGGAGGGTGTTGGATGCAGAAGATAGACCCCCTTGCTGTGTGAGCCCTTGTCTTCTGTGCTCGGTCACACTTTCACTTGAAGAGGTTCCCAGAAAAGCCCAGTAGGGAGGTGAGGGTGTTGGGAGTCAGAACAGAAGGTGAATATCTGGGAGGAACACCCCACCCACACACATGCACCCCGGCTGTCTCCCCGCACCAGCTGTCAACAGTTCTGACAGGGTGATCACATTTCCCAGCTCTGCCAACTTCTGCTGGTGCTCCTGGTCCATCTGGTCTCCCACAAACTCAGGAGAGGGACTGCTCTGAGTCTGTGTGTGTGTGAGAGAGAGAGAGAAAGAGAGAGAGAGAGAGAGAGACAGACACACAGACAGACAGAGACAGAGACAGAGAGACAGAGACAGTGATGGAGAGAGACAGAGATGGGGAGAGACAGAGAGATAGAGAGACAGAGAGAGATACAGAGAGAGACACAGAGAGAGACAGAAAGAGAGACACAGAGAGAGAGATCATCTTTCTCCTTGTTCAGCCTGACTTTACTCAGGTGAGTGATCATTTGGCAAAATGGAGGTGCTGCATTCACAAGTCTTCTGTCACAGGTCTGGATATGTGTGTGTGTGTGTGTGTGTGTGTGTGTATGTGTGTGTCTGTGTAGATGTGCATTGTAACAAGGAGACTGGCTATGGCAACTTCTACCTGCTATATTTTCGGGGGTGCATGGGATTCACAGCTGAGCTCTAGGGACCTGGAAGGGAGGGACGCTTGAAGGGGACTCAGCACTGTTAAAAGAACAAGAGATCTGTGTGCCCTGGAGCTGTGTACTCCCTTGGGCCTGGTTAGTGGCAGTGGGAGTTTGGGAGAACCTGGGAATGCAGCTCACATTGGGTGGCTTCCCAGGGGGTCAGAGAGCTTGGCAAACACTTAGTAAGGATATGCGCCCTGCTAGTATGGAGCAGAGCAACATAGGTCAGACTCCAGGTCTTCTCATCATGACGTCTGATGGGCGAGGCCAACCCCATGTTAAATCTTGAGCTGTGATCTTCAGATATAAGGCACCTGAGTAGCTAGGATTATAGACATGAGCTTGAGGCACTGGACCTCTGATTCTTTTTGGTATATTATGGTTTGACCTCAAGGCCTTAGGCTTGCCAGTCAGGTCTTCTACCCTGTGAGTCAAGCTTTTCTGTCTTGGGCATTTCCGAGATTGAGGCTTAATGTATACTCAAGCTGGGCTGAATTGCGGACCTCCTATCTGTGACAGGCATGCACCACCAGGCCCAGTCCTCTGTATTTGGGATGGTAGACACATAGTGTCACACTCAGTAATTTATTTAGATGGATTTTTCCAAACTTAGTCCCCGGCAGCCAATTCTTGGACACAGGTGAAGTTCTGAGTTTGGCTTTGACCATCAGACCTCAGTCTCCTCATGGGACAGTTGTGAGGAAACAAGGGATTACTACAGAGGGATCTCCGGAGCAGGGCCAGGCACAGAGGGAGCGGCAGTCAGATACAGTTCTCAGCAATTCTGTGAGAATATGACAGGAAGATACCCGGAAAAAGCTCAGATGGTGTGTGTTATTAATGGTGCGACAGGTATAGGAATATGAAACAAAACATGGCTCTTTCATTATTAACCTATCCCCATGAGGAAAGGGTTCCTTCACTTTGTTCAGTTTTGCAGCTGGGGAAATTGAGGAACAGAGAAGCTGGGTGACCTACTCATAACTCCTCTGCCATGCTCCCTAGGACAATGGGTGCTATTCAGTCCACTTCTTGTGGTGGGAAATTCACTGCTTGTCAGTCGTGAGGCTTGAACTCTGGGCCTGGGCACTGTCCCCGAGCTCCTCAGCTCAAGGCTAATGCTCTACCACTTGAGTCACAGTGCCACTTATGACTTTCTGGTGGTTCTTTGGAGATAAGAGTCCCATAGATGTTCCTGCCTAGGCTGACTGTGAACCATGATCGTCAGATTTAGCCTCCTGTGTAGTTAGGATTATGGACCTGAGCCACTGGCAACTGGCTTAAGTGTAATTCTGACCATCTTTCTTTCACTCTCTCTCTTTTAAGAACTAATTGAATGGGTGCTGGAGAGGTGGTCCAGCATCCCCAAGTGGCTGGAACCAAGGGGGCCCTCTCATTCTGGAGGTGAGCTGTGGTACAGGAGCTGTCTCGCTCAGTCTGTTGTACCAGCTACATGCGGTAAGCCCCTCTGTGCCCTGGCTAGACTGTGACAGTTATTCGTTGTCCATCTAGCATTATTGGACTCAGTATTGGGTTCAATGTTCTTTCCTAGCAAAAATTTCTGGCCAAAATTATGATACATTGTTACAGAATGAAAATGTAAAGCCATCTTACAAAAGTCTTTTAGGGCTCTGGGAATATGGCTTCATGCTACCGTGATTGCCTAGCATGCATGAAACCCTGTGTTCAATTCCTCAGTACACATAAATAGAAAAAGAAACACTGGAAGTGGTGCTGTGCCTCAAGTGGTAGAGGGTTAACTCGAGCAAAAAAAAAAAAGGCTGAAGGATAATTCTTTAGCCCTGAGTTTAAGCCCCAGGACTGGCAAAACAACAACAACAACAACAAATATTTAGTTAGTAAATGCAAAATAAAAAAAAACCCATACTTGGAATATACAATTGCTCCATCCATACTGATACCTGCAGATAGTACCTAATTAATGTACTTTACCTATATTTGGATACTGTGTTGGAAAAAAAAAAGTTTTGTTCATTAGGTCACAACAATTAATGCCAGGAATGTGCTTAGATGTCAGGAAGGTTAATTCTGGAAATTCAAAGATTGTAGGCTTTTGAGTGGTCACTGCTAATCACAATGAGAAGGGTAATCTAAGTGAGATTTAGAAACCTTTGGGCCAGTCCTGGCACCAAAAAGACAGAGGCTAATTAACAGCTGTGACAGAAGAGAAGGAATAACTCCAGATAAAAGGAATGAGTGATAGTCAATAAGGTATAACAGAAACCGTTCTAAGGAACCATTTTTAGTTATTGAAGAACAAGTTATCAACTAGGCTTATTCCTCATTGCCTTTAACGTTCTAAATCTCTTAGCATAGTTCTTAATCTCTGTGTGATAAATATATCTCCTGATTAACTTTGCTTTCTAAAAACCTGTCTTTCTTTATTTCTCTATGAACATTTCCTAATATTAAATACACCTACACAGAGGTAAGAGATGGTAATCTGAGGGTCCCATAGCTCATGAGGCATTAATGTAACAAAATGGAAAAGGAAAACATATTTATTGCTACCTCAATTATTCTGAAAAGCTGAAATGTCACATCATTTGATTCAGATTTCCATTCTTTGTATACTTAGTGTCATTAAGTGCACTAAATGCAAATATGAGCCAGGTGCTGCTGGATTATGCCTGTAATCCTGGCTATACAGGAGGTTGAGACCAGAGGATCTTGGTTCAAAGCCAGCCTGGTCAGGAAAGTACATGAAACCCTTATCTTCAATTCACCACAAGAAACCTAGAAGTGGTGTTGTAGCTAAAGTGGTAGAGCACTCAACTTGAGCTGAAGAGCTGAGGGACAGTGCCCAGGATCAGAGTTTAAGCCCCACGACCAAGTAAAAATTGCAAATATTACTTTAAGTTTTCACAAAAGGAATGACGAAGTCAATAATAATCTTGCCAAGCAGAGAAAATAATACCAAAATGATTGAGTGCACCTATATGTACTGTGTTTTTTAAGTTATGGATCCTTTGCTGAACATATTTTCTTCTTTTACAAATTGTCAAATATTGGCCTAATAATTAGCTTCATCTAGTATTTCTTGGTTCAAAAGGGAAGTCCATAAAGTTGATGTCACTTAGCTTTCTTAGTGTCTCAGTTCAAAGCCAAACCAGACAGGAGAGTGTGTCAAATTCTGATATGTAATTAAAAACCAAAAAATCCAGAAGTGCACTTTTGGCTCAAACAGTAGAGTACTAGCTTTGGGGGCAGGTGTGCAAGGACACTGTACAGGGACAGGGTCCAGCCTCTGAGTTCAAGCCCCAGAACCAGCACAAACTAAACGAACAAAACAAACAGCAGGTATTTCTTTGGGAGCCTCCTTAAAAGAGTACTGGTCTGAGAAGAGGCTGCTTTTGCTGATCATACTTACTGGATCCTGCTTTTTTGGAATCCTTATTGCTATGGAAAACTCCAGACCAGACTAAAGGAATTGATAACTGAGTCCTGCAACAAGAAAATCACATCAAGAGTGAAACATCCATGCATAAGACACTTTAAAACATCCATGTCTTTGTTTATTTGCAGCAGACCACTTTTAAAACAAATATTTCCTTTTGTTCTATGCTAGCTTTCAAATGGCATATTGTTTCCTTTTGTAATACTCTCAATCAGAAGGTTACAGACAAGTTTTATATGAGTAAAGAACACACTCCAAAAGACTTTAGCCCACTTATTAATTGGGCAGTTGTTTCTTTGAAGATTTGTTGTTGGGGAATTTAATTTTTTTTAATTTAATTTTATTTTATTTGTGAACATACTGTACAGAGGGGTTAAGTTCCAGGTATATTTTAGATATGAGACCCTTGTCCGTTGTATGGCTAGTGAAGATCTTCTCCCAATCCGTGGGCTTTCTATTGATGTTGCTAGCTATGTCCTTTGCCATGCAGACACTGCAATTTCATGCAATGCCATTTGTCCAAACGTTCACTGATTTGTTGTGTTTCTGGGTCTCCATTAAGAAAATTTCGGCTTGTGCCAAGGTGACCTAGGGTTTCTCCTATTCCATCATGTAATATTTTCAGAGTGTCTGCTTTGACTCGGAGATCTTTGATGCATTTGGAGTTGATTCTGGTGAAGGGTAATATATAAGGATCTAGCTATAGTTTTCTACAAGTAGTTAACCAATTTTGCCAGCACCATTTACTGAGGAGGCTGTCATTCTTCCATTCTATTTTTTTAGCTCCCTTACCAAAAATTAGATGGTTATATGTCTTTAGGTTCATTTCTGGCTTTTCAATTCTATTCCATTGGCCCTGGAGTCTGGTCTTGTGCTAGTACACAGGAGTTAAATTACATGTGCAAGATAATGAGTACATTTCTTATCAAGCATTGTAGCCTCCTATTTGTTTCCCCTTCCCATCTCTTCCCATCCTGCCCATGTCCCCCCCACAGCGATTCCTCCTTACCCACCTGCCCCCCCCACACACCAAAGTTGTAAAGTTTGTTTTTCGACATAACGTCTTGTACATCTCATTGTTGCAATGGGTCCACCTGTATCCCTGATTTAACGATTTGTTTTTTCCCCTCTCCCTTCTCAAATTACACAAACATCATATACAGTGAAAGCAGGGGTTATATCATGAGGGATGGACATACAAAGGAACCAATAAATAATCTTCTAAACATTTTAGAAACAATCTCATGAAAGAAAAAAAAAGCATTTTAACACATATCTTAGGGTTCATTTCCCTAACATCAACTTATCTGACCTTTACTGCTTGACTCAGATATATACTAGTTGTTGCAAATAAGAAAAGCCATGGGACCTATGTTTATTTAGGCCTCACTTACTTCACTTAATATAATTTTTCCAAGTCTTTCCATTTCCTAACAAATGGGGCAATGTCATTCTTTCTGATGGAGGCACAAAATTTCATTGTGTACCTATATGACATTTTCTTGATCATTCATCTACTGTGGGGCATCTGGGTTGGTTACATATCTTAGCTATGGTAAATAATGCTGCAATAAACATAATTGTGCTGGTAGTTTTAGCGTGGTCTTGTTTGTGATCATTTGGATAAATGCCCAAAGTGGGATTGCTGAGTCATAGGGGGGCTCTATGTGGAGTCTTTGGAGGAACCTCCATAGTGCTTTCCAAAGTGGTTGAACAAGCTTATGCACCCACCAACAATGTCCACATCCTCTACAATATCTGTTGTTATTAGAGTTCTTGATTATAGCCATTCTAACTGGGATGAGGTGGTATCTCAATGTTGTTTTGATTTGCATTTCTTTTATGGCAAGATGTTGGGAATTTCTTCATGTATCTATTGGCCATCTTTCTTTCCTCTTCAGAGGAGTTTCTCTTTAATTTTTTAGCCTACTTATTAATTGGCCAGTTGTTTCTTTGAAGATTTGTTGTTCAGGGATTTAATTTTTTGATTCCCAGGTATATTTTAGATATGAGACCCTTGTCCATTATATGGCTAGTGAAGATCATCTTCCAATCCCTGGGCTTTCTATTGATCTTGCTAGCTATGTCCTTTGCCATGCAGAAGCTCTGCAATTTCCCGCAATACCATTTGTCCAACCTTTCTTTAATTTTTTGTGTTTCTTGGTCTCTGTTAACAAAATGTCATCCTGTGCCAAGGTGACCTAGGGTTTCTTCTATTCGGTCCTGTAATGTATTCAGGGTGTATACTTTGTCTCCGAGGTCTTTGAGCCTCTTGTAGTTTATTCTGGTGCAGGGTGAAATATAAAGTTCTAGATTTATTTTTCTACAAGTAGTTAACCAGTTTTGCCCGAACCATTTACTGAAGAGGCTGTCTTTCTTCCATTCTAATTTTTAGCTCCATTATCGAAGATTAGATGGCTATATGTCTGTAGGTTCATTTCTGGGTTTTCAATTCTATTCCATTTGTCCTGAGGTCCAATGTGCCGGTACCAAGCTGTTTTGATTACTATGGCTTTGTAGTAGAGCTTGAAATTTGGTACTGATATGCCTCCAGCACTGTTGTTTCTGTTAAGGATCGTTTTTGCTATTCGGGTTTTTTTATGTTCCATATGAATTTTTGGATTGCCTCTTCTATTTCCTTCAAGAAGGAGGTAGGAATATTGATAGGTATCGCATTGAATTGGCAGATAGCCTTGGGAAATATTGCCATTTTCTCGATGTTGATATTTCCAATCCAGGAGCATGGGAATTTTTTGCCACCTTCTAAGTTCTGTGTTGATTTCCTTTTTCAGGTTTTTAAAGTTTTCATCATAAAGACCTTTCACTTATTTGGTTAAGTTAACCATGGTATTTTATTTTTTGTGTGTCGGGCTATTACAAATGGAGTTGCTTTCCTAATTTCAGCCACACAATTCTCACTGCTGACATACAGAAAAGCCATTGATTTTTGAGGGTTAATTTTATACGCTGCTATTTTGCCAAAAGTTTTGGATCACCTTGAGTAATTTGGGAGTGGAGTCTATGGGATTCTTTAAATACAAGTTCATGTCATCTGAAAAGAGGGAGAGTTTTACTTCTTCTTTCCCTATTTGAATCCCCTTTATGTTTGCATTTTGTCTTATTGCTCGAGCTAGGCATTCTAATACTAGATTGAAGAACAGTGGGGAGAGTGGACATCCTTGTCTTTTTCCTGACTTTAGAGGACATGGCTTTATTTTTTCACCATTGAGTATAATACTTAATGTAGGTTTCTCATATACAGCCTTTATTGTATTGAGGAAGGTTCCATAGATTCCTAATTTTTCCAGAACATTAATCATGAATGGGTGTTAGATCTTGTCAATTTTTTTTCTTCATCTATGGAGGTAACCATGTGGTTCTTATCCTTGCTAGTGTTGATGTGATTAATTATGTTAATTGATTTGCATATATTGAACTAGCTTTGCATCCCTGAAATGAAACCTGTTTGATCGTGGTGTATGATTTTTTGGATGAATTGTTGAGGTTGATTGTCCAAAATTTTGTTGAAAAATATTGCATCAATGTTAATCAAAGAAATGGGTCTATAGTTCTTTTTCTTTGATGAATCCATGCCTGGTTATGGGATGAGGGTTATTATAGCTTTATAGAATTAATTCGGTAGTGAACTTTCTCTTTCAATTTCATTGAAGAGTTGAAGCAATATTGGTGTGAGTTTTGATTTGAAGGTCTTGTTGAATTCTCTTGTAAAACCATCTGGTCCTTTTCTTAGATGGGAGGCCGCTTATAACTGTTTCTATTTCAATGCTTGATATGGACCTCTTAATATGGCTTAACTCATCTTGGTTTAGTTTCCCCATATTGATATTTGCTAGATAAAGTTCCATTTCTTCTAAGTTCTCAAATTTATGAGCATAAAGGTTTGAGAAGTATTCCCATATAATGTTCTGAGTGTTGGTTGTTTTTGTGGTAATGTTTCTATTCTCATCTCTGAGTTTATTTATTTGGGTGTGTTCTCATCTTTTTCTGATAAGATTTGCTTAGGCTCTGTTTATTTTGTTAATTTTTTCCAAGAACAAACTCTTTGTTTTGTTGATTCTTTCTATGGTCTTTTTGTATTCTAATTAATTTATATTCTGATTTAATTATTTAATTTATTTATTTAATTTAATTTAATTATTTAATTCAATTATTTCTTTCCATCTCCTAGATTGAAGTTTATCTTGCTGCTCTCTTTCAAGGAGGCTCAGAGGTCTCATTAAATTGTTGGTTTCAGATCTCTCCAATTAGTTGATGTAGGAACTCAGACCTATATTTGCCTATGAGTACTGCCTTTGCTATGTCGCATAGGAGCAGTTAATTTGTGTGTACATTTTTGTTGAATATCATGAATACTTGAATTTCATGTCTAATCACTTCCATGACCCACTGGTGGTCCAACAGTGTTGTTCAGCCTCCATGTGTTACAGGACTTTCTTTGGTGGATTTTGGTGTTGAGTTCAAATTTTCTTCCCCGGTGGTCTGAGAGAATGCAAGGTATAATTTCAGTGTTTCTGAATTTGGACAATTTGGCTTTGTGACCTAAAATGCGGTCTATTTTGGGAAATGTTCCATGTGCTGCTGAGAAAAACGTGTATTCTGATGCTGATAGGTGAAATATTCGGTAGATGTCTGTTAAATCTAGTTGATCTATGCAGTTTTTTAGGTATGCGGTTTCTCTGTTGAGTTTTTGCCAAGTTGATCTATCTAGTGGGGAGAGTGGTGTGTTAAAGTCCCCAACATTAATGTCTTTGGACCTATGTGGGATTTGAGGGAAAGTAGTTTTTCTTGAGTAAATTTGGGTGCTCCATTGCTTGGAAAATAGATATTTAGAATTGTAATATCCTCCTCAAGGAGGGATCCCTTAATTTGTATGTAGCGAGCTTCCTTATCTCTTCTCATTGATTTTAATTTGAAGTCTATTGTATCTGATAGGAGGATTGCAACACCTGCCTGTTTATGGGGGCCTTTTTCTTGGTAGATTTTGTTGCAGCTTTTCACATTGAAAGTGTGTTTGTTTTTATGGGCAAGATGTGACTCCTGAAGGCATCAGATAGAAGGATCTTGCTTTTTAATACAACTAGACAGTCTATGTTGCTGAATTGGAGCATTCATTCCATTAATGTTGAGAGATAGGACTGAGAGGGATTTGGGAGTTCCTGCCATTTTATCCACCTTCTTGGGAGCTGCGAAAACTGGGTTCTTGGATTCTCAGTTTGGGCACAGTTTCTTGGCCTTTATTGTGGTCTTGTTGGTTTTCTATGTGTAGGATATCTTTAAGTATCTTTTTAGGCCTGGCTTCAGAGAGATATATTGTTTCAATTTTTCTTTGCTATGGAAGGTTTTTATTTGTCCTTCAGTTATGAAGGTGAGTTTAGTTGGGTACAGGATTCTTGTTTGATAGTTGTTTCTCTTTACGGCATGGCATACATGATCCCAAGCTCTTCTTGCTGTAGTTGTGCTTAGAAATCTGAGGTGATTCTAATTGGTTTCCCTTTAAAGGTGATTGATCTTTTCTCCTTGCCAGCTTTAAGGATCTTTTCCTTGGTCTGAATTGATCCTTTGAAGATTATATTTTGTTTGTGAGATGCCCTGTTTCGGTCTGGCCTACTTGGACTTCTAAAAGCTTCTTGTATCTGAATAGGCCTATATTTTTGCATGTTTGGGAAGTTCTCTGTTAGTATCCTGTTAAACAAATTTCCTAGACCATTAACTTCTCTCTCTATGTGTTCCTCTATACCCATTATACTCAAATTAGGCCTTCTGATGATGTCTTCCAAATGTTGAATAGATCTGTCATATTTCTTGGATTTGTCTTGGATGGTTGTATGTTCTTTCTCTTTAATACCTGGGATGTCTTCAATACCTGAGATTTGATCTTCTGCATGGTCTAACCTATTGTCAAGACTTTCTACTTTGTTTTTATTTCTTTTCCTTCTAATTGGTCGGTTTTGATGACTTCAAATTCTGTGTTGGAGTTTTTTTTAGATCTTCTATGAACTTCTTTACTTCCTTAATTTGGTGTTTAGTGTATATTCTCAAATCACTTAGTTGATTGGTTATGCTTTCCTTGGACTGCTATTCCTTCTGTTGGGCTCCATTCAGCATTCCCTTTGTGGTCTCCCTGAGTTCTTTCAGCTCTCTGTTTATGAATTCCTTGAATGCCTCTATTGATTTTAGTCTATTCTCATCCCGATCTCTCAGTTCCTATATTTCTTTGTTTAGCTTCCTCACGTGCATGCAATTCTTGTAGTTCACTTCGAGTGTTCTCAGCCTGCTCATGCCATTCCTGACTTTCTCTTCATCTGTTCTCAGCCAACTCACACAATTCCTATCTATCTCTTTGACTGATCTCAACCTTCTCACCCAATAACTTTTTTTTCTCTTTTAGTGTTCTCAATCTGCTCACGAAATTCCTGTATCAATCTTTGAGTAGCTTCCTCACGCTCATGACACTCATGTATTGATATTTTTTTGCCTTCCCTCTATCCTTGCCATGCTCACACTGAGACTTTTGCATGTTTTCACTCTATTCATTTACCCTGTTTACCTGAAGTGTTTGTAGGCTTTTTGGGAACTCACCTCTGCATTATTTATTATCTGTTCTGTCCCCTGATTGTCATGAGTGGGAGTTGACATCCCCAGACTTGCCATTTTTCTTATGTTTTTCCGGTTTGTTCTGCCAATTTGGCATGAAAGTAACACCAGTTTTGTGCTAGAACACTGTTGTAAGGTAAGCATCAACCAAAATCCATAGTTGCACAGTCAAAAGTCTGCAGATACAATCTACTTCAAGAGATACATTCTATTCAACATCAAACAACTATGTCTTAATTGCCTAAGAACAGCAAAGCAGAATTTTGCAACACAAAATGATTAGGCTTAGCAAGAATGTGGGGAAAAAAAGAATTAGAGGCATATGAGAAGGTGAGGGAGAGTAGACTTAACCAAGTCCTGAATTTCAAAGAAGAAAATGGATTGGACAGAATGTTAGAAGAGAGAAAAAAAGAAAAAAGAAAAAGAAAAGAAAGAATAAAGAAAAAAGAAGTAAAAGAAAAGAGGGACAAGAAAAAATGGAAAACCTAAAATTTAAAATTAAAAAGTGAAACCCTTAAAAACTGCAAGTTTGAAGAAATAATATTCAGAGAAGAATGTGGATGGGATAAGAGGAGGGGAGGGATAGAAAGGAGACATGAAAAACTAGAAAAATAAAAAAAATTAAGTATTACATGGGTATAAAGAGGTAATAATGCTATTAAGGATTTTAAGTCTACGAATTTGAATTGAGTAATAAATTTCTGGGTTAAGTGTGTACACGTTGGGGGATAAGATCTAATAATTGACGACATGTATATCTGAGGATGAGCAGAACAGCAATTAAGTCATGCAGACAAGAATGAAAGAGAAGAAGTGAAAAAAATGAGAAAAGAAAGGAAGAAAGAAAAAGGATCAAAAGATCAGTAGAGATAAAAAGCACCCACACATATACACCTAAAATAAAAATTATATGAGGATGAAAAGAAAAAATAATAGAAACAAAATTTAAAAACAATTACAAATTAAAACAATTAAAAATAAGGTGCAAAAAATTTTCTTTTATTTTTCGGAGCGGGGGATGGGAAGATTCTGTATCTCCCTTGTGTTTGTAACCAGTCTCTAGGTGGAGTTTCTGGTCTGCTTGTGGTATTTAGTTTTTCTGTGGCTTGATTGGTAACTTAGTTTAGTTTGGGCAAGCAGAAAAATGTTCTGCTTTACCCAGGATTTTGTGATCCTCCTCCCAGGCTAGTTCAGTGGGAGGGAGATCTGTTTTGAGTATTACAAAAGAGGGAGATGGCTGTTTATTCTAGCTTGGAGATGCTGTGCTGAGGTTAAGTTCTGGGTAGAGTTGAGGCCTTTCAGCAAACAGTAGCTTTTCCCTGAGGGGCTAGCTTGAGACACTCAAAGAGCCCAGCCTGGAGCCATTCTCAGGGTTTATGTTTACAGAATTTCAATTGATTGTATAGGCTGCTGTAGGGAGGGGCAGCCTCTGGCTCTGTTTACCCAGTGAATAAAGGGTGAATATTCCTCTGCCTGTGGTGGGTGACTTTTTCCAGGGTGGAGTTGAGCCTGGCAAGTCTGGGCAGGTTCCGGTGACCTACTAAATGACTATCTTGTTTTCTCTCCGAAAGCCTGAGTTGGTGCTAACTGCTCAGCCGTGCCTTTGCCGGTATCAAAGATGGAGATTTCTGGTAGTGGGGTGGGGAAAGGGTGGCTTTCCCTCCTGTGCTATGTAAGGCTTCTACTCATACTGCCAGAATGTTGGTTCCTGGGTCATCTCTGGTCTGTGATCTGCAGGGTGAAGATATTTGCTCCTTCTCAGTTCTTTTTTTTTTTTTAATATAATTTTATTTTATTTTTTTGTGAACATACTGTACAGAGGGGTTACAATTACATGAGCAGGATAATGCGTACATTTCTTATCAGGCATTGCAGCCTCCTCCTTTGTTTACATTTCACAACTCTTCCCAGCCTCCCCCAACCCCCCTCACCTAATCCTCACGCCGTGCCCCCCCCCCCCCCCGCACCAAAGTGGTAAAGCTCGTTTTCGACATGACAACTTGTACTTCTCATTGTTGCAACAGGTCCACCTGTATCCTTAAACGACTTGTTTTTCCCATCTCCTCACAAGTATTACTGACATCACTATATATAGTGAAAGCAGAGGTTATACTGTGGTGGAGGGACATACACAGTAACAAAGAGAAAGTCCTATAAATCGGTTAGAAACAAATGCATGAAATTAAAAAACATTAAAATACATATCTAAGGGTTCATTTTCCTAACATCACATTATCTGACCTTTTCTGCTTCACTCATACATATACTAGATATTGCAAATAAGGGAAACCATGTGACCTATGTTTCTTTGGGCCTGGCTTACTTCACTTAATATAATTTTTTCCAAGTTTTTCCATTTCCGAACAAATGGGGCAATATCACTCTTTCGGATGGAGGCATAGAATTCCATTGTATATATATACCAAATTTTCATGGTCCATTCATGTACTGAGGGGCATCTGGGTTGGTTCCAGATCTTAACTATGGTAAATAATACTGAAATAAACATAGTTGTGCTGGTAGCTTTAGTGTGGTCTTGTTTGTAAACATTTGGGTAAATGCCCAAAAGTGGGATTGCTGGGACATAGGGGAGCTCTATGTGAAGTCTTTGAGGAACCTCCATACTGCTTTCCAAAGTGGTTTAACAAGTGTACATTCCCACACGAATGATGTAAGGTTCCCTTCTGTCCACATCCCCTCCAGCATCTGTTGTTGTTAGAGTTCTTGATTATTGCCATTCTAACTGGAGTGAGGAGGTATCTCAATGTTGTTTTGATTTGCATTTCTTTTATGGCTAGGGATGTTGAGCATTTCTTCATGTGTCTATTGGCCATCCTTCAGAGAATTGTCTCTTTAAGCCCATTTATTTATTGGGCAGTTGTTTCATTGAGGATTAGTTGTTGGGGGATTTGATTTATTGGGTTCCAAGTATATTTTAGATATGAGACCCTTGTCTGTTGTATGGATAATGAAGATCTTCTCCCAATCCATGGGCTTACAATTTATGTTGCTAGCTATTTCCTTTGCCATGCAGAAACTCTGCAACTTCATTCAATCCAATTTGTCCAACTTCTCTTTGATTGTTGTGTTTCCGTGTTTCTATTAAGAAAATTTCGGCCTGAACCAAGGAGACCTAGGGTTTCTCCTATTCCATCGTATTCCATCCTGTAATGTTTCTGAGTGTCTGCTTTGACTCCAAGGTCTTTAATCCATTTGGAGTTAATTCTGGTGCAGGGTGATATATAAGGATCTAGCTTTAGTTTTCTACATGTAGTTAACCAATTTTGCCAGCACCATTTACTGAAGAGGCTGTCATTCTTCCATTCTATTGTTTTAGCTCCATTATCGAAGATTAGATGGTTATAGGTCTGTAGGTTCTTTTCTGGGATTTAAATTCTATTCCATTGGTCCTGAGGTCTGTTCTTATGCCAATATCAAACTCCTTTGATTACTATGGCTTTATAGTAGAGTTTGAAATTTGGTGTTGATATTTCTCCAGCAGTGTTCTTTCCGTTGAGCAGCTTTTTTGCTATTCGGGGTCTTTTATTGTTCCATATGAATTTTTGGTTTTCCTCTTCTATTTCCTTGAAGAATGACGTTGGTATTTTGATAGGTATCGCGTTGAATTTGTAGATACCCTTGGGAAGTATTGCCATTTTCACGATGTTAATCTTTCCAATCCAGGAGCATGGGAGTTTTTGCCATTTTCTAAGTTATGTTTTGATTTCCTTTTTCAAGATTTAAAAGTTTTCATCATAGAGGTCCTTTACTTCTTTGGTTAAGTTAATTTCTAGGTATTTTATTTTTTGTGGGGCTATTACAAATGGTGTTGCTTTCGTAATTACCGCCCTACTTTTCTCATTGTTGGCATATAGAAAAGCCATTGATTTTGGGGGGTTAATTTCATACCCTGCTACTTTGCCAAAGTTTTGTATCAGCTTCAGTAATTTGGGAGTGGAGTCTATGGGATGCTTTAAATTCAAGATCATGTTATCTGCAAAAAGGGACAATTTTATTTATTCTTTCCCTATTTGGATACCCATTACGTCTACATCCTGTCTTATTGCTGTAGCTAGGCATTCTAATACGAGATTGAAGAGAAGTGGAGCGAATGGACATCCTTGTCTTGTTCCTGAGTAAAGAGGAAATGGCTTTATTTTTTCAACATTAACTGTAATGCTGGTTGTAGGTTTATCATATACAGCCTTTATGGTATTGAGGAATGTTCCATGGATTCCATGGAGCCTTCATCATAAAAGGGTGTTGGATCTTGTCGAATGCTTTTTCTCCATCTATTGAGATAGCCATGTGGTTCTTATTCTTGCTCGTGATGATGTGTTGAATAATAATAATTGATTTACGTATATTGAACCAGCTTTGACACAATGAAATGAATCCTTTTTGATCGTGGTGTATGATTTTTTTGGATGAATTTTTGAAGTCGATTGGCCAAAATTTTGTTGAGAAGTTTTGCATCAATGTTCATCAAAGAAATGGGTCTATAGTTATGTTTCTATGATGAGTCCCTGCCTGGTTTAGGGATGAGGGAAATGATGGCTTCATAGAATGTGTTCAGTGGTGAACTTTCTCTTTCAATTTCATTGAAGAGTTGGAGGAGTATTGGTGTGAGCCCTGCTTTGAAGACCTTGTAAATTCTGCTGTAAAACCATCTGGTCCTGGACTTTTCTTAGCTGGGAGGTTTCTTATTGCTGTTTCTATTGCAATGCTTGATATAGGCCTGTTAAGATGGTTTAACTCATCTTGGTTTAGTTTTGGCATGTCAATATCTGCTAGGAAAAGGTCCATTTCTGTCAAGTTCTCAAACTTATTAACATAAAGTTTTGAGAAGTATTCCCTTATAATGTTCTGAATCTTGGTTGTTTCCGAGGTGATGTTTCCATTCTCACCTCTGAGTTTATTTATTTGGCTCTGTACTCTTCTTTTTCTGATAAGATTTGCTAAAGTTCTGTCAATTTTGTTAATTTTTTCGAAGAATAAACTCTGTTTTGTTGATTCGTTCTATAGCTTTTTTGGATTCTACTTCATTTAATTCTGATTTAATTTTAATTAAGATTGGGGTTTATCTTGCTGCTTTTTTTCAAGGAGGTTTACATGTGTCATTAAATTGTTGGTTTCAGATCTCTCCAATTTGTTAATGAAGGAGATAAGAGCTATAAACTTGCCTCTGAGTACTGCCTTTGCTGTCTCCCATTGGACCTGGTAATTTGTGTATTCATTTTTGTTGAATAGCATGAACATTTGAATTTCCTTTCTAATCTCTTCCATGACCCACTCGTGATTCAGCAGTGTGTTGTTCAGCCTCCATATGATACCGGACTTTCTTTGGTGGCTTTTGGTGTTGAGCTCTAATTTTATTCCCTTGTGGTCAGAGAGAATGCAAGGTATAATTTCAATGTTTCTGAATTTAGACAAGTTTGCTTTGTGGCCTAAAATGTGGTCTATTTTAGAAAATGTTCCATGTGCTGCAGAGAAAAACGTGTATTCTGATGCTGCTGGGTGAAATGTTCGGTAGATGTCTGTTAAATCTAGTTGATCTATGCATCTGTTTAGATCTGTAGTTTCTCTGTTGAGATTTTGCCGAGTTGATCTATCTAGTGGGGAGAGTGGTGTATTAAAATCCCCAACAATTAAAGTCTTTGGATCTATATGAGATTTGAGGGAAAGTAGTGTTTCTTGGATAAATTTTGGTGCTCCATTGTTTGGCGAATAGATATTTAGAATTTTAATATCCTTCTGAAGCAGAGATCCCTTAATTAGTATGTAGCGACCTTCTTTATCTCTTCTCACGAATTTTAATTTGAAGTCTATTGTATCTAATATTAGGAATGCAACTCCTGCCTGTTTATGTGGGCCGTTTTTTTGGTAGATTTTGCTCCAGCCTTTAACAAGGAAAATGTGTTTGTTTTTACGGGAAAGATGTGACTCCTGCAGACAGCAGATAGAAGGGTCTTGTTTTTTAATCCAACTACACACTGTATGTCGCTTAATTGCAGAGTTAAGTCCGTTAACGTTAAGAGATAGGACTGAGAGTTATTTGGGAGTTCGTGCCATGATATCCACCTTCTTGGGAGCTGCAAAAGCTGGGTTATTCCTATGGTTTTTGGATGCTCAGTTTGGGCACAGTTTCTTGGCCTTTATTGTGGTCTTGCTGGTTTTCTGTGTGTAGGATATCTTTAAGTATCTTTTGTAGGCCTGGCTTGGGAGAGATATATTGTTTCAATTTTTCTTGTCTCTGGAAGGTTTTTATTTGGCATTCAGTTATGAAGGAGAGTTTAGCTGGTACAGAATTCTTGTTTGATAGTTGTTTGTTTTTAGGGCATGTCATACATCATTCCAGGCTCTTCTTGCTTTGATTGTCTCTGCTGAGAAATCTGAGTTGATTCTAATTGGTTTCCCTTTATAGGTGATTCATCTTTTCTCCTTGACAGCTTTAAGGATCTTTTCCTTGGTCTGAGTGGATTCTGTGTGGATTATAATGTGATGGTGGGATGTCATATTCTGGTCTGGTCTATTTGGAGGTCTAAAGCTTCTTGTATCTGAATAGGCCTATATTTTTGCATGTTTGAGAATTTCTCTGCTAGTAGCCTTGGTTACTCTTAGTATCATGCTTGTTTACATTTAGAAGCATTATTTGTTGCTGGGTTATAAGCTGCAAACCCTTGAGTATTAATAAAGTCATTTCCTAAGAGATGAAAGTAACTAAAATGTCAAAGACTTAGCATAATGCAAACTATTTTCTAGCTATATCACAATATGTACGTGTAGATTTTTTCACCATTGTTCCATAGGACCCATTTTTGTTAACTACTTTTTCACCATCTGTTGATCCTATAACATCCTATACCATCCTGGGATTGCTTATCTTTACTGGATTCTCTAATTTATGTTGGAAATTTAGGAAGGAGAAAATATTGGGTCACTGTTTCAGTTTTACCTTATTTTTTATTACCTTATAAACTGTAAATCAAAATAACACAAATTATCTTTATAATAACAGGAGACAGATTTCATTTCTATATTCTTGTCCTAGCCTTCTACATAACTTTGGTACTTAGCAATCCCCAAATATGAAAATGAAGACAGGGAGCTTCTTGTTTAAATATTATTTAGGAATTCACGACTTCATTAATGCAAGGCCCTTAGTAGTATGTACATCATACATGTGTATAAAGCTGGTGGCAACTTTTTCTTATTCTCAGAAACTAGGACACGTGGTATCCTTGTAGTTGCATCGTGAAAAGGCTGTAGTTGATTTAGCTTACTACAACAAATCTGCTGTAAAATATTTCTACAAGATTATTGTCTTGAATAATCTGTATTTATCATTTACATTTCTAAAGGACAAAAATCTAAAATAAGTCTCACTAGAGTAAAATAGAGCCTCCTACACAGCAAAAATATTTTTCAGGTGATTCTAGTGGAAAAGGCATTTACTTCCTGTTCAGCTTTCCAGAAACTTCAGTATGTTTGTTCTTGTCTTTTCCTTAATCTTCTAATGTAGCATCTTTACATCTTTCTGATGATTCTTACCTAATGATGTCCCTTTCGAACTACAGCTGGGACTTTTGAGTATACTTTCCCCATCTGATAATTATTCAAATTTGTGTTCCTTGGGTAATGAAAGGTGATTATTTTACCAACTTATATATAAAATGTAAATCTACATTTGATTGATTAGATATTTCCGGACTATAGATATTTTAGGAAGGTATTTTACTGCCTACCACAATGAGTGTGTAAGCATTCTTTCTACAGGTTATAACCTGTTACCCTTTCATTAATTTTGAACAACATATTTCTTCAATAAAATATAACTAGAAAAAATTTGGTTCCTGAAAGCATTTAGTCCTGATTGAAAATTGTCATTTATTAGAAATCTTAAATATCAGGCAGCAAATCCTGGAGCAGTTCTGGCACTATCACTTTTTGTATATTCTGCTTACAATCTTCTCTTTTCAAGAGAATTTGATTGTTATTATTTTGGAATTATGGTTAATAGTTATTTGACTGCTATTTTAAAAGAATGCACCACTAATACTCCTTCTCGTCTTTTAACTTGTTTATGTGTAATCTATTTCTGAAAGAAACACAGCTATTTGAATTACATGAACTGCTTATTGAAGTGTGGAGAAAAAGAAGAAAAAAAGATGTCCCTGTGTGTATGTCATGTTGAAAATTTACCTAAAAACTATTTTCTTTACATCATATAATTTTCATTTTGTTTGGATTCTGATAAAATTTAGCCTCTCAAGTCACACTATGTTAATGCAGTCTTATTTCATGCCTACTAAAAGCAAAAAACCGATTACTATATATTTTAAATTTTTTAATTGTTAAAATTAATACTTATTAAAAAACAATATTTTTAAAAAATTAGCCAAGGAAAATTGTTGATTAGATCTTTAGAGTCGTGTTCAGACTCTATTGTTGAAGCCAGAAAGGGAAAAATCATGCTTTTCTTCTTCCTTGAGCCACTCTGATTTATTTCATATATTTCTGAAAGAATAAAATTCTGGCTTTGAAGCCTTTTGCTTGATATCCACAATGTGTCATTCTTTCTTTATTAATAGGAGAATTTGGAGAAAGGATGAGAATTCTCACTAGAAAAAGGAGAAGAGGAAAAGAGAAGCGAGAAATCTAGATATTTCTTTCTCATCTCAATCACAAGTTCTTGATAATGATTGTGGATGTTAGATACAGTGCTCTAGAGTGATTAAACACATTTATAGAAAAAGTTAACCCCTCAAGTGATCACATAGAGAATGCTTATTTATTTAAAAAATGTAATAGCATCATACAGGAAGTGTTATCTATTTACTTAGTACTTGTTTAGTGTTTCTTAAATTCTGATGTGCTGTAGTTATATGAGAATGGTAAGAAATTAACATATTAATATCACATTTTAATATTCGCTTAATTCTTGCTGTGTTTGAGTTTTGCTTCAATTTTAGATGATATATTCTTCCAGTATATAGTTGAAAAAAGATTCCCTCTGGAAATATGCTATTTTTATCGGTAAGGGTAAAGAAGTTAGCTCTTAGACACATTCAATGGGATAGAAATCTTCCCCTAGAAATAGCCTTTGACAACTTCTGGTTCATTTTTGTAAACCGAAGTAAGTCACATGACTCATCTTGACATTGCAGTGTAGAGGTAAATCTCACCTACAGGAAGCTGATGCAGGACAGACTAATATGCAAGATATGCAATATTTGAGATAAAGAGGAAAAAGAATAGAACTATAATACAATCAGTCATACATGCCATCACATGTCTCTGCAGGAAGGTAACTTTTATGTACCTTTGCTTCTCAAACTACTGAGATCTTCAAATCATGCCTTTTATGCTTCCATGTTACTGGAATTAGAGAACATCTTAATGCTGAGACAGCATAAAATCTCAAAGAAAGCTGGACTAATCATTTCAATACTACATTTTGTTCTGCTATGACATAAAACCATTTTATAGACAATACTTTAAACTGGTAACTTTTTTTTCCAGAACTGGACTTTGTTAATATATGTGACTATCCACCAGAATAAATGTATTCATTTGTCTGCATTTTGTGCAGACAGCATATTACAGTAGATGTGGAATTCGTCAGTAGCACTTTTTAAAAGTGCCAAAATGTGAACAGGGAGCCAATATACATATGTTTCCAACATCACCTTCTACATTCTCCTTCTTCCTTCCTAGGAAATGCACCCAATCAAAAAAAGGCTTAGATTTTTGGCTCTTGAACTTGAAAGTGGAAGTAGAATGTTATGGATGTCGGAGATTACTTTTTATGTTTTTTATATAATAATGTAACATGCAACATCCATATGAGTCCTGCACGTCTTAACACTGTACTTCTTTAGGGATGTGATAGGAATGTTACTCTTTCTGGACTTAGTATTGTTTTCCACTTCCTTTTCTACCACCTAGGCTAAATTATAATACATAGTAATGGAATGAAAAAGTAATGCCATATTAAGAAAGTCATTTAGGGCTCTGGGAATGTGGCTGCATGGTACAGTGTTTGTTTAGAATGCAAGAAATCCTGGGTTCAATTCCTCAGTACCACATAAACAGAAAATAAAATGGTGCTGTGGCTCAAGTGGTAGAGGGCAAGCCTTAAGCAAAAAAAAAAAAAAAAAAAAAAAAAAAACGAAAAAGAAAAATCTCAGGAAGTGTTCCCTGGCCCTGAGTTCAGCCCCAGGAATGGCAAAACATTCTTTAGCTAGTAAATGCCAAATAAATAACCTATATTTGAATATATAATTGCTCCTTCCAATAATGACTTAACAATAATTTTAAATTCATGTACTTTACCGATATTAGAAGGCTGTGTTGAGAAAAAAAAAACATTTTGTTAGTAAGTCACGGCAATTAATGTCAGGAATGTGCTTAGATATCAGGTGAAGATTAATCCTGGAAATTCAAAGATTCCAGGCTTTTGACTGGTTACTGCTAATCACAATGAGAAGGGTCATCTAAGTGAGAATTGGAAATCTTTTTGGTCAGTATGGCACCAAAAAGGCACCAGCAAATTAATAGTTGTGATAGAAGTGAAGGAATAAATCCAGATGGAAGAAATAAATGAGAATTGTTAGTTGTTTTTTTTTTTTTTTAAAGAGGTAGCTGAGTAAGAACAGCACCATGCACGTGGTATTCAGGTAAGGAGTAGGTTTATTCTTTGTTCCTGCTGGCACCAGGCCATCTTGGTCCTCCACGTGGTGGGGAAAGGCCTGAGAAAGATTGCTGGGAGATCTGGGAAAGAGAAAGAGCTGGGAAAGAGAGAGCTGGGAAAGAGAAAAGAGCTAGAAAAGAGAGCATCTGGGAAAGAGGTGGGAAAGGGAGAGCTAGGAAAGAGAAGAGAGCTGGGAAAGAGAAGAGCAGGAAAGACCTGAGAAATAGCTAGAAAAGAGCAGAGACAGGGCGTCTGGGCTTGGGCTAGGCCTTATCTAGGGTATGGGCACAGAAAAGTGTGGCCACATCAAATTCAGATTGACCTCAGCGGATGCAGATGTGACCTCTTCCAGGTGTCCTAGTTGCCTAGGTAACACAGGTACTGGATGGAGACTTTGCTGAGAGGAGGGTGGAGTCTGCTAGCCATCCAGGAGCGGACCTTACAATAATAATATCTAAATTATACCAGAAACTCTTCTAGGGAACCATATTTGATAATTGAAGAACTAGTTATGAACCAAGCTTATTCCTCATTACCTTTAGCATTCTATATCACTTAGGCTAGTTCTTAATCTCTGTGTGATAAATTTTATGCCATTCTATGTTGTTCTTTTCTATCTGATCTCCATTGCTTTCTAAAAATCTCAGTCTTTCTATATCTCTCTACTGAAAATTATTTATACTAAGTCCACCGTCACAGACATCAGAAGATGCTAAAATAAGAGTCCAATAGCTCATGAGTCACTAATCTAACAACATGGAAAAGGAGGACATATTTATTGTTACCTCAAATTTTCTGAAAAGCTGAAATGTCATCATTTGATTCAAATTTCCATTATTTGTTTACATGTCATTAAGTACACATAAATACAAATATGAGCTGGGTGCTGGTGGCTCACACTGTCATTCTAGCTACTCAAGAGGTTGAGACCAGAGGATTGTGGTTCAAAGCTAGCCTGGTCAGGAAAGTACATGAGACAATTATCTTCAATTAGCCATCAGAAACCAGGAAGTGGTGCTGTATCTAAACTAGTAGAGCATTCAATTTGAGCTCAAGAGCTGAGGAACAGTGCCCAGGATCAGAGTTCAAGCCCCACGACCAACAAAAAAAGTCAAATTAAGTTTAAGTTTCCCCAAAAGGAAGTACAATGTCAATAGATCTTCCTAAGCAGAAAACAATTTCCAGTATGATTCAGTGCACCTACTTTTGCTGAATTATTTAAGTTATGGCTTCTTTGCTGGATGTATTCTCATCTTTTAAAAATGGTCAATATTACCATTATAATAACCTATATCTAATATTTCTTGGTTCAAAAGAGAAGTCCATAAAGTTGATGTCACTTAGCTTTCTTAATATCTCAGTTCAAAGCCAACCTAGGCAGGAGAATCTGACAAATTCTTATCTCTAATTAAACACCAAAAATCCGGAAGTGGACTTTTGGCTCAAGAAGTAGTATACTAGCTTTTGGGGCAGGTGGGCAGGAAAGACAATTGTTCAGGGACAGAGTGCAGGCTCTGAGTTCAAGCCCCAGAAACAGCACAAACTAAACAAACAAACAAACAAACAAAAAAACCTCACTTATTTCTATGGTACCATCCTTAAAGTACTGGTTTGAAAAGAGGCTCCTTTTGCTGATCATACTCACTGGATCCTGCTTTTGGGAATCCTAATTGATATGGCAAACTCAGGACCAGAATAAAGGAATTGATATCTGACTTTTACAACAAGAGAAACATCTCAGGAGTTAAATATCCATGCATAAGACATTTTAAAACCTCCATGTCTTTTGTTTCTTTGTAGTGGAACATTGAACAACAATGTTATTTCCATTTTTTCTATGTTGGCCTTCAAATGGCATATTGTTTCTTTTGTAATACTCTCAACTAGAAGTCTACAGAAAGTTTTATGAGTAAAGAGCACACTCGAAAAAGTCAGGGACAGAGTTTCCTTCAAGCCTTGGATTATTTTCTTGTACAGTAAAAGGATAGCACAAATTTACTTGAACTTTGTCATTTCTCTATGTTCAATTTCTCTCCTGGGTTCAGTTTCTACTTCCTGTAACAGTTCCTTCCAATTACTTCAGTAACAATCTATGGTGTTGCTCCAGGCAAAGTGAATGTTTTTTGGCTTCATTGAAATAGAACAAAGACATCTTTGGGCATGAGGTAACACGTGTTTCAAAGAAACTTAGTAACGAGAAAATATGGAATGTACATGGCTTATAAAACATTATCCATGTAGGTATGGACATATAAGACTATGTTAAGTGAAATGAGCCCTAACATAGGGACACAACTTGTTTTTTTCTTTCTTACTATTGTTTTTAATGTATCTAACATATATTATGTGTTTTTTTTTGTTTCTCTTCTATTTTCTTCCTCCATGGTATAACCCGTTTCCACTGTTTGATATCGGTGACCTTGCACATACATTTTTCTAATGTGGGGAGGGGAAGGGAAATAAAATGGTAAAACAAGGATACAGTATGACCTGTTGTAACAATGAGATGAACAACTCACTAATTTGAAAACAAACTTTACAACTTGGGGATAGGAGGGGAGAGTTGGGGTGGTGGGGAGAAAAGGCATGGCAGGGGAAAGACAAAAGAGGAGGTAACAATGCTAGTTAGATAAAGAAGTCATTAACTTACTTATATAGTTCTAACCCTTCTGTCCACCATTTTCACAATAAAAAACATGAAAAAGAAAAACATTATCCTGGAGTACATTAAGTTCAAATTTCCCAAGAGATCTGTAAATAAAGACCAATTTTAGGTGGGAAGAAGGTTCTTAGAAACATTTTTTTCAGTGTTTGTGTTGTGCATTATTACCCAAGTGTACATAAGTTAACAGAAGGAGAAACACTAGGAATAGGAGAAAGAGAAGTTCTGTATTTAAGTATAATGGTTCAATACTCTATAGAAGACTCTGCAAATAAGACAACTTTGAAATAATAAAGTCAAGGCCAGTATGTAGATCTATGGGAGTGACAAGCATTACTACTAAGTGGAACATGAAGGATGAGACCAGTCTCTTTATTCTACTAGCTCTAAATCATGATAGCTAATCATTCAAATTTGTAAAAAGTACAATGGAAGAATAATTCTGGTTCCAAGCAATTCATATATAAGACCATGGACTTAAATGGAAAAAAGGCCATGTCGAGAGAGCAGGAATTATGCTAGCAATGAACTATTGGCAAAGATTACATTTCTTTTTCTTTTCTTTCTTTTTTTTTTTGATGGTAGTGGGGCCTGAACTCCGGGCCTGGGCACTGTCCTTCTATTCTTCAGATCAAAACTTTTTCTCTACCTTTGAGCCCCACATCACTTCCAGGTTTCTGGTGGTTAATTAGAGATAAATGCCTCAGAAACTTTCCTTCTCATGCTGGATTTGAACTGCAATCCTCAGATCTCAGCCTCCTAATTAGCTAGGATTATAGGTGTGAACCAGTTGAACCCTGCTTAGGATCACATTTCTAACAGTGTATCCTCAGCATATGTAATGTGTATGTTCATCTATCTTTATATGAACTCGAGTTAAAAATCTGGGAAACAGCTTAGATTTTACAGTGACAAAAATGCTTGTAGTTCAAAAGTTGATACCCCTGGAGAAATAAAACTTAAGAATGTAAAGGAGTTTGGGAAGTCCACTTTACATCTAGCTTGGGCAAAACAGTTTTTGAGACAGTATAATTAACCAGCCAAAAGATGCATTAGAATAATGTCTCAAGTGATGGAATACTAGTTATGAGCAAGATTGCTGAAGAAGAGCTTGAGGATTTTGCATACATATATACATACAAATACTCACATACACACACATGCACTTATATGTTCAAACACACATATGGAACAACTCTCAGATTCTGTAGACAAGTTAGAAAATATGTCTGGAGTAAAAATAAAATCAAGTAATAATTTTTAATATTAGAAAGTCCTCAAGTGAAATTTCCCCAAAAAACTTGAGAATATTACATAGGTGGGAAAAGAGATAGTAAGAAAATCAAGTCATCATTAATAAAGTGATCGGATCCAGGGAGGAATGAATCAGAGACACCTTCAGGTGCATCTGAAAATGTTCATATCCTGTGTCAAATGTTAGAACATCTTTGAAAATAGTACATAAACAGTTTGAGCCATCACTCTAGTGGAAAATATTAGCGGAGAAGTTCAGAATTGCTAGTCTGTATCTAGATTAAATAAATCAAAAAACTATGGTAGGACAATGTGATACATGACAGGAATTCTAGCACTCATACTAAGACAGGTGATTAGAGAGTGGAATGACATAGTGATACTTTCAGTGGAATAGGTATTATAATTTTGTCACAATAAAACAAACCAAAAATGGAATAAAAAATAAGCCAGAAAGGAATACACATTTGGAAGTTTGGGCTAATTTTGTCAATATATTTTGAGAAGTCAAGTTTACTATTGAAATGCAACTCATATATAATCATCAGTTGTGTTTAAATGTCTTCATTACAGAACATTACTAAATGCAAAAGAGCTCAGGATTCCCAACCAAGAACTTGAAAAAGCAACCATCATTCTGTTAGATTCCAATGAAATGATGAAGGATTACAAAATCTTAAGCCTAGAGAAATAGGAAAGTTCATTTACTGTAGGGCTTTGTAGACCTAGCTAAATAAGAATTTAGATTTAAAATAAATATTTTTGTTTGTAATTTAATATTCTATAGGTTATTATGAAATTGTTTTTAAGTAGATAATTTAATTTACAAATTCACAAATGATTCTGGCATTCTATTTGCCTAAAATATTCTTTCAAGTAAGGTATAATTAGAACTTAGTTCACAGTTATTTTCAACAGTTCATAAGTAACATGATAATGTGAATAATCTAGATAAAGTTGACAACAAATTGATGATATTGATTTATAAATTTACCAAAAGAGCAACTTTTTGAGACCTTGATGTAATATGGTATGAAGAGAGTAATTGTGTGACATCTTAACTTCTAGGCTTGGGCACTGTCCCTGAGCATGTTTTTGCTCAAGGCTACTGCTCTACCACTTGAACCTCAGTGCCACTTGTGTCAGGCTTTTCGTGAGCAGTTTATTGGAGGTAAGAATCTAAGGAACCGTCCTTCCTGGGTGGGATTTGAACCAGAGTCTTCAGATCTTAATATTCAGACATTCAGATCTCCTGAATATCTATGATAGATAAAATATATAACTATAAATAATATTTGCAAGTGTTCTGATCTCAAGGATAACACTGGGTGGAAAATGATGCAGCAAAGTTTAGTGTAGTGTTCATTGCACAATAGGAAGGGCATCACATTAGCAGAAGTGCACTATTTTTTCACAATAGTTATATGCTTGTCATGTTGTGAATTTAAGGAATTTTAAGGTGCACATTACAAGTTGGAAATTGTTGGTCTAGGATGACTTTATGGTATAAAAACTTGGGATCGACGGTTATAGAAATAATGGCTTACTTTGATGAACAAATGATTACTCTTGAGGAATTAATATAGATACTTCATAGTTTTACCTTCTACCAGACTGTGTATATTTTTTCTGTTGAATTTAAATATGTAACGCCCCATTGAAAACTGCAATTGTTGCAGAATTAAATAAAATGCAAACAGGTACTGTTTTGAATGTCTCTAGTGTGGCATGTTCAGAATTTGAAAATGAGTAGTTAGTACTCATAGGAATGTTGAAGAACACATATACTCTGTCCTCTTATCAATTATTCCGTTTTAAAAGTTAGGAGTTTCAACAGAATTGAACTATTTTTGTTTTAGTATGAGACAATACTAAAACAATGTTTTTTTTCAAAATAATGTCAAGTATATTCTGAAAATATTACATAGTTTGATAATATTAAAGTTGATGAATATCTGATAAAGGGGTAATTAATTCAAATTAGCAGCCAAAAATGTTCATTTCTTAAAAAGGTAATACACATCGAATAATATTTACTATACCAATTCAGTGAAATTATATTTTATACAGCTCATTTTTAATTTAATTTTATTGTCAAGATGATATATAGATGGGATTGCAGTAATTATAAGGTAGTGAATACATAAGTATGTCTCTTTAAATAATAATTATGTAAGTATAAGCGCAACAGAAGGCGACGAGAAGAAAATAACTGACAGCAGATCATTGTCCCAAGATAGAGTAAAAAAGACTTAATCTATAACTTTCAAGTTAAAGAGAGACCAGTAGAATACATCCCATTTAATTTAGGTACATGCAAAATAATTGCTTGGCATTTTCCTACTTTAATGCTCCAAAACCTTTGAAGATTTATAAGAAAAGTTATGTGATTGCCATTGCTTCAACCTGAATACTAACTGTGATGAATTCTTTTTTTTCTCACTTTGCATTTGGAAAATATCCCTAGTTGATGATGATGTGGGTGATTATAGTCAGAGTTATGGGCTTGTTCTTGTACATTTATCTCAGAAGAGGTTAAAGCAGTTCCCCCTCCAAGATATCCAAGTACGTTGACTGAATCTGTACTTTGAACACACCCTCACACCTGAGCACATTATTTGAAAATATACTTCAGCATGTCTTGGCACATTCTACTTTGTGCCCTTGTCTTCTTTGCACATTCCTTTTGAGTTCATAGTTGCTCTATTTCTAATTCATCTGTAAAAACTGCTAAGAAAATTGTTCAACTACTACTTCTTCTTTGACATGCCCAGTCTATGTATGAAGGTATATTGTCCATGTTAAGCAATAAGGTAGTGCTCACTGAGAAGAAAAGTTCCATAATATGACCCTGTGTTCACATTAGAGTGTGTAGAATTTAAAGCATTTTAAGACAAACTGTGATATTAGAATTGAAAGGCTCCTTATGGAAATTTTCTGGGAGCTCATTAGTTTTCCCAAGAGAAATATAAATTCCACAAAATCTGGATTAATATTTTTAATGTTACCACTGTGCATGCATCCATATTAAAAATTTGCACAAATAAAGAAACAAAAATAAACTAAACCACAACAGGCAGATTGACTATGTGCTTATAATAAATTATGGAATAGATTTTGGAAGCATTGCAAATTCCTAACCAGTATGAATTAACTTCCTCTCTCCCCACCACTACACACAAATATTTAAGAGTGTGAACAGAATTATTTCAAATAACATACTGTAAATATTACTGCAATATCATGTGTATATCTAAAATTCCCTTGAAAGTAATAGATTCTACATTCTATTGAAATATTAGTTATTTTATTCTAGGAAACTTTTGGAACAATAGATTGTATATCTTTGAAATGAAAAAGGTCAAAAAAATAGTAGCATAAAAGTTTTAGAGAAAGTCTGTCTTCAACAATATATATATATATATATATATATATATATATATTATATGAAGAAAGACATATATTTTAGAGATTATTTGTCATCAGAAATATATACATACATCTGAATTTATGTGTAGAACGATGTAAATTATAGTGAAACAAAAATCTTAAAATATAATTAAAATTAAAAAATACATCAAACCAAGTGCCAGTGACTCACGCCTGTAATTTGAGTTATTCTGGGTAATGAGATCTTAGAATTGTGTTCGAAACTAGCCGAGACAGGAAAGTACTTTTTAGGGGCTGGGAAGGTGGCTTAGTGGTAGAGCGCTTGCCTTGCATGCATGAGGCCCTGGGTTCGATTTCTCAGCACCACATAAGCAAAAAGAAAAAAGCTGGAAGTGGCGCTGTGGCTCTAGTGGTCGAGCTCTAACCTTGAGCTGAAGAGCTAAGGGACAGCGCCCAGGCCAGAATTCAGGCCCCACAACAGGACAACACCCCCCCCCCCCCCGCAAAAAAGTACTTGGTAGATTCTTATCTCCATTTAAGCACTAAAAACAGGAGTTACCTCTGTACCTCAAGTTGTAGAATGCTGGATTTGAGCATAAAAAGGCTGAGGGATAATGCCCAGGACTGGCAAATAACAACAATAATATATATCACATTAATTTTTAAAAAAAGCACCTTTTAACTGCTGTGAACATTTCTTAGAAACATGAATACATGCTCCTGGAAAATGTTAAGTAAAAACGATAGAATATTTACGCTTATTTTAAAGACATGACTATTTAATTTAAGATATTTAGGTAAGCCGGGTGCTGGTGGCTCACGCCTGTAATCCTAGCTACTCAGGAGGCTGAGATCTGAGGATCGCGGTTCAAAGCCAGGCCGGGCAGGAGAGACCGTGAGACTCCTATCTCCAAAAAACCACCAGAAAACCGGAAGTGGCGCTGTAGCTCAAGTGGTAGAGCACTCGCCTTGAGCTGAAGAGCTGAGGGACAGCGCTCAGGCCCAGAGTTCAAGCCCCACGACCGACAAAAAAAAAAAAAAAAAAAGATATTTAGGTAATGATTAGGAATTAAGAATAATGATAATATATTGGGACTGGTCTTTTATTCTATTTTACTATAGTAATAAAATGATATTTGTAATGATAGTATAAAAATACTCTTGTTTGGTATTTGAGTTATAATAAGTAATAAACATTTTAAATTGTTTTCCATAGGAAAAAATCATTTTCTTAATGTTATCAATTCTATTGATTTTTTTCTTTTCTTTTTTTCTTTTTTTTCCTTTTCCTCACTTTTTTTAAATTTTATTTTTTATTGTGAACATACTTTACAGAGGGGTTACAATTACATTGGCAAGATAATGAGTACATTTCTTATCAAGCATTGCAGCTTCTTCCTTTGTTTACCCTTCACATCCCTTCCCAGGGTATCAATTCTTTTGTAATGTCAAAACAATTAAAAAAATTACTCCAAGGCTGGTTTGCTCCAAGACTATATTTGTTTTCTTGTTCTAGTTTTTATATGTTGGTAGAAATTAAAATTCCAAAAATTCAATGGATATTGGTATTCAGGAACATCTTCATAGGTACTAATATTGGAGTCTCTTAAGTGGAATTGTTTTATTTCATTTGTTATTTTCACAAATAAATTAAGATGATTATGTATTTTGTTCCTTTTCACTGCTATTGGCTCTTACCTTAAGAATAATTTTTTTCCTAGCAAAGTAGAGAATACAATTGGATTGAGGAAGTAACATATGACTTTCATAGAATGCAGATGCATAGATTTGGGCCTTCTGTCATTTACTAAAAGTTTCTTCCTGAAAAGGTTATCAATGAATTACGAGTGATGCATAATTCCTAGATATTACAGTTATCACATACACTTTTTGATTGAGTTATCTCTGTATAAACAAAAAAAAAGGACCAAAAAAACCTCAAATTACACAGAAATCACATCTTGGTTTTAAACACTGTAGTTTACAAAGAATTTTTAGCCAACACTGAAAACATCTTTTTAGGTATTCTGCAATTTGTGTGAAGTATTTTTAACAATAGTTTTCTTTTTTTGCTGACATAAATTCACATCAATATATAATCTCCTTTTATTGTATACATTTTAATGCTTTGGAAGTAAATTGAACAATAATAGGTTTTCCAAGCCTAATTTTCACAAACTTGCATTTCCTCAAATAGAAATGCTGTAAATTTTAGAACAGACATTAAAATAGATATAAAATTCACTTACAGGAATTTGTCCAGCATACATCCTCTATAGTGTGTCATTTTAAATTTGTTTTTAGGGATTATTTCCAGGGTCTCACACATATTATTCAAGTGCACTGTCAAAAAACTATATTCCCTGTCCAAACAAGTTTTTTACTTCTCTTTAATACATACAATGAAGTGTAATGGCTGGAGCATATACAATTCTCTTTGACCTTTTGAGGACTTGCAATCTTGCTTGCTAAAATGATCGTAGTATTATACAAATCATTCTCCTATGTAGAGTTTATCATTTTCTCTACAAATGCATTACTATATTTTGTGTCATCTTTTTATATTAGGGTCATACTAGTGAGTTTTCTTTGTCTTTTTTCTTAGAAACTAAAGAGGAACTTATTTCATATGCTCCTCTTATTGACTATTAATTTATATATGTTCTTCAAAGAAATATCCTATTTAGGTAAAAATTTATATAGAATTAGAAGATATAAAAATACTTAAGATTCAGTAATATTGTAGCATTAACATTGTAGCATTAACAAATATGTTCCCTGTATCTGTTGGATATGTTTTCACTTCGGTTATAGTATACTTTGAATTATGAAAAGCTATCACTTAATATAATCCAGTTTATTGTTGCTTTTCTTTAGCGAGTAATGCTTTCCATGTCAAATTTTTAGAAATCCTTACTGATGCAATGTCATGAAATTTTACATTTATGTTTTATAGGTTTTCACATCTCACATTTAGTTTGATAATCATTTTTTATTTTAAATTTTTGTATAAGGATGGAGGTAGAATGGGTGCCTGATGCTCATATCTGTAACCCTAATTACTGAGGAGTCTGAGATCTGAGGATCACAGTTTAAAGCCATCCCAGGCCGAAAAGTCCATGAGAATCTTATATCCAATAAACCTCTAGAAAACCAGATCTGGTGCTGTGACTAAAGAGGTAGGGCACTTCTCATTGAGCGGAAGAGCACACAGACAGGGACTAAGCCCAGAGTTCAAGCCCCATGAATGACAAAAATACAAAGCAAAACAAAAAGATTGAGGTAATAGTCTAAGATCATTCTTTAAATCTCGAGAGACAATAGTGTCAATACACCCATTTAAGATTTTATTTTTATTTCATAAAGTCGTAGGATAGTTTTCAAAATCTATTGATCATAAAACTAAGAATTTATTTTGACAAATCTGTTACATTCCTCTATGTATCTGCTCTTAGAGTTGAACTATTTTATCTTCACTACTAAACATGGTAATAAGATTCAAAGCTAGTATGAAGGCTGAAGCTACACCATTTTACAAGATTGTTCTGACTGACCTGTATTCCTTGAATTTACATACGAGTTTATTGAGCAGGTGGACCAATATTCTACAGAGATATCTAGATGTTTGATAGTCACTCATATTTTGTACCTTGGAAAAACACAAGACCCCAGATATTATACATAGAGAAATGTCTTTAGAAAATACTTGAAACAACTAAAATTAGTTTCGGAATGAGTTAAGATTTAGATAATGCTGTATCTGAATGATAACAACTTGAGCTGTACAACAGAGGAGAGTGAGAGGGGAAAGAATGATGGACCACATAGGAGCTATATGTCATTTCTATTGTGTTTCAAAAAAATAGAAAGACCTCAGAGAAAAGAAGGAGAAAAGTAAAGTGTCCTGAGTCAAGTTTCTTTTTAATCCATCGAATAGTTTGGACCAAAGTCAGTGAAAAATGGGAAAAAATAAAGTAGAAAATAAAGCACTATATATACCTATTACAATGTAAGGAAATTTAATAGGAATATGATAATAAATTCCCAAATAAATAAGAGAAAGAATAGCTAAACTCTAAAGGGAAAAACAATGAAGATAGAAAAGAAGCAAAGTAAAACCTTTATCAATAACAAACACAAGAGATTGGAAGCGGAAAGGCAGTGGGAATATTCTAAATAACAATAAAAATTGCTAGAGTGGATAGAATATGGATCACATTTTATCATATATAATTTTAAAAAAACATACTAGAAATGAAAGTTTCAAAGTCATGATTTAAAACACTATTTGGATTATAACTAGGCAGTATAGCCCAGTGGTAAAACATTGGCCTAGCATGTGTGAAGCAATGGTGTGATCTCCCAAACATTACAAAGTACACACAAAGAACACACACACAAAAACCACATAAACACACACATACACACCACATACCCACATTTGGAATATTGATATTATCATATTAAACGGAGGAAATTATCACAAATAGTAAAAGTATGTTAATATATGAAATCTTAATATTGCTTGTACAATTTTAAAGTTTACTAGAAATAAAATAATCACAATATACTTGGATTTTAATAGATTAAGTAAATTGAAAATTAATAGAAGACATGAGAATCTTTGCAAATAAGGTTAAATAATAAACATTGTGAAACATGTGTCCTTTTATTTTGACAAATGAGTGATATTACTGGTGTTTTAACTCAAGATTTAGAATATGATAGCGAGATGCCCTATATAACATTAGCAATGGCTATATCTCTAATCATTTCATTCTGAATAGTTTTATAATAAGGTCACAGAGTTTCTCAGTATCTCTCGAATTTCAAACCCTATTTACACTTCCCACCATAGCTAGAAAATGGATGCCACAAATCACAATGCCGAGCTCAAATTTTTTTTTTAATTCAAGAAAAAATATTTCCAAAAAGTGGCCAAGTAATGAAGCCTTTCTTAATAAAGTATGTGCTTCTTGAAAATACAGTAAGGATTTGTTACCTGGACAAATATGTTTATAACTATAAGAAAATAAATTTATTTAAAATCATAGCCATATACAAATTAAGAAAACAATTTTTAAATAGTCACATGTTAAATATTATAAAAGCAAAATACATGTGTTTGAATAATTTACATGTGTAAAATCATGCAAAAATAAATTAACTAATCCTACAACTCTGAAAAAAATGAATTAGCCTAAAAAACAAAAGAAATTATGTAAGCCAAAAATTTGAAATTTAGAAAATAAAATGAAGTGTACTCTTTAGTTGACTTAATTAAGTTTAAACCCTCTGTATATCGATTTTATAATAAAAATGCATTAACAAAGAAAGCAAAAGTACCCATGGATCAATAGCAACAGCAAAAGCATCAGTAGTCCTTCTTTTGAGTGAGCTAAAAAATCGATGGAAGAGATAAGAATGTTCCTTCCCTATGAAATGTACTCATTACTTTACCTTATTTATATAACTGTAACCCCTGTGTACATTACCATTAAAATAATATTAAATTGAAATGAAAAATAAACCAAGTGATATACCAATTAAGAATTCTTAGAGTCCATTGGTTAAAAACGTTGTAAAAACCTGCCCTAAATGCCCAAGGAATATACTTTGATGATACTATTTAAATACTTCAACTTCAGCAGAAAAGCAAAATTTTAAAAACTGTTACAAAGTAAAGTAATAAATCAGAATATATTACTATTAATATTAATCATAAGATGAATTTATAGTGGTAGTCAAATATGTAAGAAATGATGCAATTTGCCATTAATTTGCACTTAATAAGTGAGAAAGAATTTTTTAGGTCTTTTTAAATTATCATAAGATTAATGAAGGAACTGTTCTGTCACATCATATGATAATCAGATGAAGCTGATATTATAGCAAAGAACAGATTGTATTAAGTTTTTGAATGTTCATGTATATACTTATTTTGGTTGTGGGAACTTGTGGGTGTTTCAAATTCGGGTAAAGTTTTCTTGCTAGGCAGGCGTCATATCAGTGGTTAATTTTA
Organism: Dipodomys merriami; assembly: GCF_024711535.1. NCBI lineage: Eukaryota > Metazoa > Chordata > Mammalia > Rodentia > Heteromyidae > Dipodomys > Dipodomys merriami. The sequence continues at coordinate 493,017 of NW_027204682.1, read as the reverse complement.
GGAGAGGGGTTTCCTTTCCACAAGAACATGCACCTGATCTGTCCTTTTAGCCTTCTCATCATCAATGGCATCCGAGATGAACACCAACTTGTCCAGACTTCTACCTTCACTGGCCTGGATCCACAATCCATCTAATCGTAGTAACTAGATAGTGAAGGATGGTGGAAATGATCCAATGCACCAAGCTATAGATTGAGAAGGAATTTCACTAACCTTTTGGCCTGGGTTCTGTTCTCAAGCCTCTGAAGTATTTAAGAGTACAGATAGGAGCCCCTGGTGCCAAGCAGTAACAGTATAAAGAAATTAGACATATATATGACTTAGGCTTGTGATTATCTCAGGAAATGAATAAAAGAGCAGTGAAGCATAGAGGACAGCCAGAATATTAACTAGGTACTCAGAGGATGAATAAACTTAAATAGCTACTCGGGAGTCTGAAATCTCATGACCACTGTTCAAAGCCAGTCCAATCATGAAAATACAAGCGATTATCTAAAAAAAAGAAAAAAAAAGAAATGGGTGAAGTGGTAGACCACTATCCTTGGGCACAGAATCTGAGGAATAATTCCCAGGCACTATCAAGCCTCAAGAATGATGACTGCATGCATGAGCACATGCACGTGTGCATTTGCATACTCGCATGCGCATGAACACACACACACATACACACACACACACACGCACAAATGAGTATTTCAATGTGAAGTTCTTTATTTTTTACCTTTGCTGTACTTTATTTCCCTGTACTGGCTCACAAATTAACAAAATCAGCTAAGGACATATTAACATAAAATTCATCATGTTTCTCTAAAATCTACACTCTTTTTGGAAGCCTGCTTTTATTTGATCCAAAAGTAAATTATTCAGGAAGTCAATTCCTCACACTCAATTTTATAGTATTAGATGATTGCTTAGGTTCTTCCTAGCAATATGATTTTGTGAAATCCTGCATCAAGCAATATATTTCTTTCACTAGAAGTGAAGCCTCTGTCAAACAATTAATAATAGGTTTTTCTCCTCCTGGCATGCATCTGTAGTTATATTATCTTTATATATTTCATGATCTGTGTATGACAAAAACTACCGTGAAAGTAAAAACACCCTTCTCAACGTTTAGCATTTTTTATACCATTCATAGATATGAAGGTGTTTAACTGTTACTGAAATTGCTTTGGAATAAATAATGTTCACCCTGACTATCTTGAGAAAAAAGAATTGGTTTCTCAGCACTTTAGGTAAGAACATCAGGGAAAGAAACAAAATGAAAAGTGAGGAACAACTCAACACATACATTCAAATGAAACAAAACAAGATAAGAAAACACAAATTAATTCAGTACTCAAGAACCTGCAGGAAATGCAAAGATTTTTTAAAAATCAGCTATGAAAAGCTTATGAAAATCCTGACTTCATGGGAGTGCACTGATGTGAGAACAGTGGCTAAAGCCCAGACTAGACAGAAAAAACTGTACAGAATACCATGCAATTGTTATTCTAAATTCCAGGAAGAATAACATAAAGTGGACTGAGGCCAAGATCATACACAAGTAGGAAGCCAGTTTCTATCTGAAAAATTATCAGGATAATTTAGGGCTGGCACATGACAAAGTGGTAAGCACACCCATTTAGGGGGCACAAGACACTGAATTCAAACTGTAATATCAGGAATATTAAAGAAAAATTATGATTGTAAATAATTGGAATAATTGTAACACTTGAGTATTTTAGTGGAGAAAAATCCATTAGAGATATAGAATGAACCCACTTTCCTATGCTACTTTAGTGATAATGTTTAGTGGTACTTCAGCCAAAACAGAGTTACCTTGCAAATGAGCATGGATGTGCATTTCGGTGATGGAAATACTCTACTTACACAGATGTAAATTAAATAGATTTTTTTGGGTAGATTGTAGTTCTTGAACTAAGAGCCTGGGTGATGTCCCTGAGCTTTTTCTCTCAAGGCTACCACTCTATTACTTTGAGCCACAGTTCCTATTCTTATTTTCTGTTCGTTGTTTGGAGATAAGAGGCTCATGGACTTTCCTGCCCAGGATGGCTTCAAACCATGTTCATCAGATCTCAGCCTCCCGAGTAACCAGGATCCCAGGCATGAACCATCGAGGTTTTTAATAATTTAGTAAATTGTATAGTTACAGAAGTTATAAATTATCATTGTAACCTGTGTAATATATGTATGTATGTATATATCAATACATATGGGAAGAAATAGTTTAACACATTTTTGAATCTACAGAACATATATGAAATCATCCTTCATTATAATATAATATGGAAACAAAAGTTAATGAGGAGCAAAACAAAGGGAATTGTTACAAGTTTCTTTTTGTTGAGTGAAATATGTATCAGTTTGGAAAAAAACCATCTCTACTTTAACAAAATGGATAATTGCTATTAATTCCAATCCATCTATTAGCCCATATTGTACATCCTCACACATTAGTGTCAAAATCAAACCAAAATTTTTTGTCTGTATTTAACTCACCTGTTATAATTTAGGGGATAGATGACGTAATCAAATAAAGATTAAAATAATAGAAAGTGAGGCTATGAGTTCGAGCTGAAAAAGATTTTAAATATGATAATAGCTAATTAAAATGTGTATTTCTTACTTTTCCTCTGTTGTTATGTCTCTCATTCCCACATTAGGAAAGTATTTAGAAGGTTCTCACTAAATTTATGTAAGTATTAAAAATATATTGAAAGAATATGGGCATAGTGTGGTTTTAGCTTATTGAGACATGTATGGGAGAGTGTGTTTTTGAGGACTTGCAATACGTTGTGATGGAGATAAAAGGAAGGTGTGCTTATTCTAGAAAACTGGCTAGAGGATGGCTCTCAGAATGGTAGTGATGAATTCTTCCAAAAGGTTACAGTAAAATCACTTTCACAACCTTGTTCATTACTGCACTATTCACCACAGCCAAGTTATGGAAACAGCCAAGATGCCCTTTGGCGAAGGGATGGTTGGAGAAAGTGTGTCATATATACACAATTGGATTGCACCTATCCATTATGAGCACTGTTACATTATTTACAAAGAAAGGGATAGATCTAAAAATATGTTAAGTAAACGAAGTGAGAAGCAGACACACAAAGGACTCATGTTCTGTCGCATATTTGGAAGCCAGAATTTTATGCAAGTTAGACATCAGTATTAACCAAAGTTTTCATTTTTCAGAGCAGTATTTAAAAGGTGTAATTTTTTTTATAAAATTGAACTTTTCATCTAACAAAATGAATACCAGGAAGCTATCACTTGGAAGATGTGAGGGGAAGTCAAAGGGAAGGAATAAAGAGAGTTATGGAGGAAAAAAGTGAAGACATAATATTCAATGCAAATAATATGAAATTAGAAAAAATTAAAGTGGGGTGAGGTTTGGAAGGGTAGGGAAAAGTTATATAAAGATCCATTATAGTTAAAAATTCATTTATTGAATGGAAATTCCCGTATACACCTAGTTAAGATAATAAAAATATGATTAAAAACAATGGAGATATTTGATCTTAAACTGTGTTCTCTTAATCCATGAGTCAATATAATAGTTTCCTCCTCAGAAATTTTCTTTACGGGTATTTTCCTCATAGTGACAGAAAAGTGATCAATGCAATGAATATCAATACATCACATTGCACATATAAAATCACAGTAAAAATGTTAGAATTCATCACATGATAAAATAAGAGGTAGAATTTGCCAAATGCTAATTGATTGTTTTTCCAAGTACTTAACCTATGGTATATAATTGAATCCTCACTATAATTCTATAAAGTGGAACTCCTTACATTTTTAATTCTCAGATGATGATATTGAAGTCTTCAGAGTTGGAATTACTACTACAACATTGCACACATGGTAAGTGTTAGCCTGACGATCATCTCCGACTGTATCAATTAACCTCATTCTATTTTATGACTAAAATACCAGCACTTAGTTTAAAAATTATAGGAAAATTTCCCGAATTATTGTTTTCACTTTCACAATATTTCACTTTATCTTTGTTAGAAAATAGGGAACTGTAATATGAAAACTCAAAGTTCATAATCAATTACCTCCCTGGTGAAAGGAACTGCTCAAGTATAATATTCTTGATTTCTAGCTCAAAATAGTAGAAATCATATTTTATCCCTTCACTCAACACTGCACTGCCTGGGGACCCTATTTCTGTTTAACACTGTCTTACTGAAAGAATGAGCTCCCCAATTCCTGATGGAAAAATTCTGCAGGTCTTATGGACAAATCATTTCCACTTTGTAGCTCAACTAAGTTGTTTACCATTCAAGTATTTTGATTGCTTTTTATACCCAACATTTTGAGAGAAAGGTACTACTTCAAAATGCTATTAAACAAGACTGATATAAAAATCACCTTTGACCCCAGATAAATATTTTACCTTTCCTATACTCAAAAATGCACTCTGACCTATCATTAATGTTAGGAATGAGAGCATAAAAAATCATAGACACCAAGACCTAAGTATGAATTAAAGACTCTCCAACTTGTGAATACTATTGGTTTAAAAAGACATGAAGGGATGGAAAGGTGGCTTAGTGGTAGAGTGCTTGCCTTGGATGCATGAAGCCCTGTGTTCGATTATTTAGCAGCACACAAGCATAAAGAAAAAAGTGGAAGTGACGCTGTGGCTCAAGTGGTAAAGCGCTAGAGTGGAGCTTAAGAGCTGAGGAATAATGCCCAGAGTTCATGCCCCACTACCGTACCCCTCCCCCTCAAAATAAAGACATCAATACTACCAATGTTTTTCAAAATTTCTTATGATAATGAAGATTCAATTATAAACTATTAACACTTGAAAATACTCATTTTCATGGTAGTAGAACACAAAACACAAGATTAATCCTAACCATATTAAAAGACATTTATTTATACTACAAATTCACTCTTATAACTACAAAGATTCTAAAAATAACTGAAGCACAGTGACACAAAAATAATTTAACTGCATCATCTACATTCAAAGGACTGTGCTAATAGAAAGCAAAATTATACTAATAATTAAGTTACCCAATTCACTTACATTCTTTTATTCTATTTCTTTTAGTTTCATAAAAACTGGCTTTTCATAAAATGATCCATAAAAGAGCCTATATACACACTTACATTTTCAGATCTTAACAATATTTATTTCAGAAATATCTTTAGCTGTATAGTCAATGAACTAAAATATTACTAAAATATTTAAATGGTTTTCAAAAATTGCAAGACTCGCTCTGGAATGTTATTTATATTGGAAAAGATATTTGAAAAGCCTTATTTGTTAAAGTTGTGATCGTTACTCCCACAAAAGAACTATTAATGAAGGAACATTTGTATTTGTATGTACAAAACAAGTTCAAATGCATCCACAATCTGGAGATGACACGTGTTTTTGTTTTTTTTTAAAATATATATCTAACAAGCATAGCCACAATACTGATTTTCAGTCAATATGATGCGATATTCAAACCTTAAAAATACGGGGTTTATTATCATAGTGTGAATAGATATGATATTACAAAGAAAGTTATTTTCAACAGAAATTTGGAAAGTGTTTATCCACCTTGAGTTTCACAGAAAAAACCAGAGAGCAATACCTATTTCTTCAAGTCGGTCAGAATCACTCCATGAATATTTCTTAAAAATATAACCAATTTAAGATTTCAAATACATATTTTGTACTGACAGTCATCTTACAGCAATAAATTACTACCTGATTATATGTGTATCTTTTTAGCTAACATATATTAAGAACTGAAAATGAACGCTTTTATCTAACTTATGTTGTAAATGCTTTGATTTTGATGATGTTATTAACAAATAAAATGTACAGAAGGGTGGTTCCACTGAAATGACAGGACAGAACACTGATAAATAAAACAACATTGCAACACAGTTCTTTTCAGCCTCACCCTGTTCATATTGGCAAGCAACATTGCAACAGCACACACACACACACACACACAGACACAGACACACATAAACACGTATGTGTGCACACGTTCACACACATATACATGCATGCTAAATTCAGGGTTTATTGTACAAAAAAGTTCAAATAAAATATTAGTGATTAGGACAAATGATAATTTGCCTTATTACAAAATAATTCATAATCCAGTCACCATGGTAGTCACATTTCATCTGCCCCTCCACTTGTGACCACTTAATATATTTTAGGTAATTTTTTAGCTAATTCATTCCTTCATTAGTTAAATACTAATACTAGAGCTTGAACTCAGGGCCTAGCTCTGTCCCAGAATTTGTTATGATTTTGTTTTAGTTTTCTCAAGTCTAGCATTTTATTGCTTGTACCACAGCTCCATTTCTAGCTTTTGCTGGTTACTTTCAAACCAGAATCTAATGGACTTTTTTCTTGCTCTGGTTTCAAACCACAATCATCAGATTTCGTCTTTCTGATTAGCTAGGAATTTTCCTATACTTATCTATTGCACATACTTAGATAGCAATTTAATATTGAGAGTATAGAAGCAAGCTGTATAGTGATTATATTGTTCTGTCAGAAATTCAAGTTAGTAATGTAAATTTCTTCTTAAGAACATACACAAAAAAATACTTAAGAAGAAATCTGATGATGATGATGATGATGATGATGATGATGATGTGTGTGTGTGTGTGTGTGTGTGTGTGTGTGTGTGTGTGTGTGTGTGTGTCTGTACTGTTGCAATGTTTCACATGTAAGCACTGTGCAGGGATGTCCAGACATTCACAGTAATTGCGTGAATATCTGCCTTGAGCTACCAACTCATGGACAATGTCTAAGTGTCCACTCTAGGCTTCCCGATGAAGAGGGGTATACTCATCCTCATCCCTAGTATTCATAGGAGTGGCATTTTTGGAAATTAGTCTCCACACTGTAGTAAGCAGCAAGAAAAGCACTCTACCACTGAGCCACTTTCCCAGCCCAAGGATTAAGATTCTTGTTTGTAATTTGGTCATAGCTTTATCTCTTTATGTAGGCTACTAAAAATGTATTTACTAATTTCCAGTTAATATATAAATTCTATTTCCATCTCTTTTAACAAATAAAAAATAAAATTGTTTGCTTTGTAAATGGATCAGAAGCATGGATTTTTTGGCAGGCTAGGTGATTGCACATCTCTCTCTCTCTCTCTCTCTCTCTCTCTCTCTCTCTCTCTCTCTCTCTCTCTCTCTCTCTCTCTCTCTCTCTCTCTCTCTTTCATGATTCTCAGATACAATATGGTTGCTCCATAATTATCCTAATTTATTTTGCTTTTATATTTTTGGTTGCATCATTTCACTTTCTGCTCTACCATTTAACAAATCAGCACACATAAACAGAACCACAGAAGTTGTTCTGTGGCTCAAGTGGTAGAGCACTTGCCTTGATTTGAAGAGCTCAAGGACGGTGCCCAAACCCAGAGTTCAGGCCCCACAACTAATTTTTTTTAAAAAAGAATCTAAATCCTTGATAATTCTTGGAACAGATCTGACTGAAATCAATTGAATCACACTTTTCCTGCACAAAGAAAGAAAAGGTCCAGGCTGGGAAAGCAGCTAGAGAAGGCAGGCAGATTTTATCGGTGACAAAACTTTGTGGAAAATGGTACAGAGGATTACTTACTGGAGATCCACTTGCACTGGAAGCATGATGCTGAACTATTGCTTGCTGATTCTGAACTATTGCTTTGATCATTATATTCTCCAAGAAGAAACAATGAAATTTAATTGCTATCAAAGGACTACTAATGTATTTTGACTTCTCATTAAGCATCTTCAATCATCAAAATCACCTGAAGAAAATAGATAGGCCTACTTTTTTTTTTTTTGGTCTGGTCGTGGGGCCTGAACTCTGGACTGAACATTGTCCCTCAGCTCTTCAGCTCAAGGCTAGCGCTCTACCACTTGAGCCACAGGGCCACTTCCGGCTTTTTTCTTTTTGCTTATGTGGTGCTGAGGAATCGAACCCAGGGCCTCTGGCATGCAAGGCAAGCTCTCTACGACTGAGCCACCTTCCCAGCCCAGGCCTAATTTTTTAGATGGAAACAAGTGTTTAAAAAAAAAAACAAGAATTTAGGTAGTCATACAAAGGATTTCTATTTTACTACTGCATTATACATTTTTTTCTAATGTTGGTTACCAATAAATAATGGATCTATTAGAAAGCTCTTAAAGCTCATATATTGAATAGTAATTTCTCTTACACTATATCTTTGTATTTCCCAAATCATTTACATAGTAGGCTTTGTTTCCTATTTTCTCCTTCTTAGAATAAGCTGCATATGAAGACACCACTGTCCCTCATTTTCAGTCTGTGCATTTTAATACGGAGGAAAATCTTTCCTCTGCTCTCTATCAATTCAGTACTCCTCAGTTACCACAATTTAAAATAGTAAAAATGGAAAAAGAGAAAATAAATCATGGTGAAAAAACATGCAGAAAATTCACCGGATTTTTCTGACCATTTCAACCTACGTGAATTATTGGGGAAATACATGGACACCTCATTCCCACTGGTCCTCAAAGTCTCTGGTTAGGCAATTCTGATGAAGACAAGGAACAAGATCAAAACGTGAGGAAGGTATCAATTGCAAGAAAATAATGGAGAAGAATCCATGCAAATTTCTTCTTTGAGATGCTGAAATTAATCGGCTTACTATACTGCCGAGACTACTTTCCAAAAAGGCCACTCATATGTATACTAGAAATGAGGTAAGTATACCCCTCTTCATCGGGAATCCTAGAGTGGACATTTTGACATTGTCCATGAGTTGGTAGCTCAAGGCAGATATTCATGCAAGAATTCTGAATGGCTTGGCACCCCTGCACAGTGCGTATATGTGGAATAATACCAGAATGGATTCTTTCTTACTTCATCATGATGCAGATACCAATCCCCAAACTAAAGGCCTCTTGACCTCCTTAAATATTGTTTCTTGGGATAGAAATAGCAAAGATACGCTGTATCTCCTTCTGTTTAAACATGATTTCAAACCGGACTGAAGAACAACTTGGAAGAAACTGCATTTGATATTGCAAAAAGCATAAGTATGTATCACTAACTCTTTGAAGTTGTGGATGGCTGTACAAATTGTTCTCCTATGTAGTAATGGTTTGGTTAAGTTTCTTAAATTTCAAAAGTGCCAGTCCATCCTTTCTGTCCCTACAAAATATTTTCATAATACAAAATAACAGCAAGATCTTAATTTAAAAATTTATGGATTCCATGTTATTCTTCCACGTGAATTGCCTGACTTTGATGTCAAAATGTATTCAAGAGTTGTTTGTATGCATCTATAATGATTTCTGCAGAGTTTGTGATTTTTTTAATTTTATATTATCTGTTGAAAAGAATAGTATAGAAATTATAGATATTCTTGGTGATTGTCTGAAAAAAGTATCTATGTTTGTATAAAGTCCATAATCTATTTCATTGTCTTCTAGATATAATATTTTGAAGTCTACATTGTTTTATATTATATAGGTTCATTAATAAATGTGTCCTTTCAGATTACATTCCATATAGGAAAAGTTTAAGATTCCTTTTTCCTAAGCCTTTATATTATTTTATTTCTTTGGGATAAAAAGATAATGTTATCTAATTTCAAGTATTTTAAAGGTTATGCTATGTAAGGGCCTTTCGAAGGTGAAAGTTTAATACACTGATGTCAAACTAACCTTTAATTCTATGAATTACAGGTTTTGTTACACTTGTATTTTTCTAATCAACTTTTTAATAACTGTTTTTCATTGCATTTGAAGAATGAAAAATATGGAATAATTCACAAATTTTCATGCCATCCTTGTGCAAGTGCCATGTTAATCTCTGTATTGTAATTTGTGTAGACCTGCTGCTGAAGCATGGAGTATCCTCTAAATTTAAGTAGTTAACGATGTAATCTTTATACACGCATATATCCTTGGTTGCCTATTTGTAACAAGGAACCTTTATTGTTACTAAAAATGCTATTGATCTTATTTCTCTAAATTTCTTTGTATAGTGGAAAAAACTTATATTGTTTGGTCGATTGCTCATATTTGCAATTTTTTGTCAATGACTATTTTGACGTTTTCATTTTAAATTTGATCATATTTTGAAGCCTTTATAGCTAAGTTCAAAGGTAATGGCTTTTCAAGTACTTATTTATCAACTGAGTTAGCTTTGTGGAGCTAATGGATTCAAAGTAAGCCTTGCTTAAGAGCTACTTCTAAACTTCTGCAGCTTAAAATTTTCTAAATGAGGTCTCAGTGGTACAAATGTCTTTCTGTCCCTTTACCCTTCTTCCATGTAGGAACAGACCAACCAGAATATCTTACCTGACAGCATAGATTGTCTTACTGGAACAAAACTAATCTTAGTTACAAGGGTTCATAGAGATATGAACACTTCAGACTTAATTCTTCAGAATAGAAGGTATTTTATCAAAATATAATTGTTTATTATTCCTATCATTTCAAAACTAGCTAAAGCCAAGAAGGTAAAAAAAAATGTTCATATTCATGTTTACTTAATATCCTGGCCTGTCTACCATCCAACCAGGCAGGAACTTGCACTACTGACTTTCTATCACCAAATATTTCCATAACTCCTGAAAAAGTCCATATGTTTTTCCTCGATATTAGGCCTTAAATTGGTAATGTTTTAATCAAAGAGTTTCCTCTTGCCTCCAGGCTGTAAATTTACAAATGGTAAAGTTTTATGTCTAACTCTACCAAAAACTGAGGTAGAGATAATGGAATAATACTTTAAAACACAGTTGCCTTTGATGCCCTAACCACAACGGAACATTGCATAACAATTTCTTCTATTATATATACATATATATTTTATATTTATATGTGCTGATCTTAAATTTCACACAGTGAATCTTACTAGAATTCATTGATAATTTGACAAATAAATTTAAAATTATTCCCATAAATAGATTGGAACATAAATAATTAGGTTTAGAATATATATTAGAATATAAAAAGTATCAATGCAATGTCTTCGGTATAAACTTGTATTACCTTCTAAGTGTTCTTGGTCTTCTGAATTCACATAGTAAAAAAAAAAGCAGTATTGTTTTCCTCTAATCTAGAAGAGATTTTACACTGCTGATGTGTTTCTTGTGTTAACTCGCTAGTCCCAAAGTGTTTTTTTTCCATATTTCTGAAGCGTTCTTACTGATTATACCCAAATTTTTGCTGATATGATGCCTAAAAGCTATTATTCTTCTGCAGTACCCATGGGTATGAGGATATCAGGTCCCAGTTACCTGCATCATCAGATAACATGGGCAAGACTTCTCACCTTGGCCCATGCAACATTCTAAGAAAAAGTAATTGAAGACCCATCTCATATTCTCATTTCCTATAATATTTCAGTGCCCCAATTCCTTGCAGGAATTAGCAGTAAGCAATTGTGAAATGTAAGGCAACTCAAAATGAAAGATGAGATCACAAAATATGACAGAAAGTACTGTAGTTCAAACTTTCAATTTACAGATGACCAGCCCATATGAGTAAACAAAATCACAAATGTCACAAGATTATTTTTAATACCCATCTCCTAATGATGAATGGAAGATTTCAGTCCAGCATAAGTAGGCCGAAAAATAATTCCTGAATGTTAGATCCATAATTGTTCTACCAAGGCTAGGAAATCTTGACTTGGAGTTCAAATATAATTTCGAAAACCATTAATTGAGAAGACCCTTAGTACTTCAAAACACTGGTACTTCAGTAAAACTTGGTTCTGTAGTCTAAAAATGTTGTCATTCTCAAACCAATGATAACATATATTTAATCTCTTGAAAGTATATTCCTTTTCAAATAAACTTTTTATAATCATATTCACCAAAATAACACTTGACAAGTAGATGATAGTGACATTAAGTTTTTCAAGTGTAGGAATCAAGTTACAATAGAGTTGATTTGTTTACCCAGCACTAATGCCAAATAAGTTCAACCATTCAATAAAGTGTAGAAATAGTATCTCGCACCATTTGCGTTGTTCAGTAGGTGCCTTCCAGAAATGTGTTAAATACATCAGCCTCCCATAATTCAAACCCAAATATTAGCTAATAAAGTAAATTTCATCATATAAGAAGGTACATTTTAAAAAGTCACTAATAGTTGCCTTATCATGTGTTGCCTTATCATATATTTTCCCTATCTGTCTAACATAGTAAGAAATATGACTTTAAGTCTTGAATATGAGTACTGATCAGAGATGTGACAAACATAAAATCTGTCTTCTATTGCTATCATATTCATCTACAGTAGTAAATTTTAGTTTTCTTCTTTTTCCAAAATTTATAGGTAGTAGAAAATATCATCCCATGTAAAATAAAATAATCACACACCATTGTACAAAGCCATTTATAAAAATTGGTAGTTAGCTATAAATTCTAAGTGATGCTTAAACTTTCTTGTTGACTAAAGATTAATCTTCCAAAACGATGAGAATAAAATCATGTCTTGGTGCTTCACGTCTCCAGTCTTGCAAGTTGTTATTGCAGATGAATGAATTATGGAAATATAAGCTGACATCATTTCAAGTATATGTGGGATTGAAACTCCTTGGAATGTATTAACAGACAGTTTAACAGAACGACTATCAGGAAGTTGAAACCAGAAAGGAATAATAGTAAAGACGTAAAATGAATGAAAAATGGAACAAGGGGCAAGTACAGCTAGAATACTCAATGTACACATGTAATAAAGGAAGTCCTAAATCTGCAATAAATCTTGGAGAAAGGGTTGGTTGAGAATGATAGAAGGAGTGACTCTGATCCAGGAGCATTGGACAATTAGGTGGACATATTTAATTGTAACACAAATGCACAACCTTTTGAAATTCAGTTAAAAACACAACTACAAACAAAAACACACAAAAATCACAACCAAACAGCAATGCTTAGAGAGTATGTATATGAGCTCACAAAATTTTAAGCAGTTAATGAAGGGCAGTCATGGGAAAACAAACAAAGCTGTCCAAAGAGGGCAGTTTGGGGTAGGGGAGAATCTTGAACAGATTTGAATAGATTGTCAAAGGTTATAAATCACCTACATCGACTGCAAATATTTTCTTCTGTGAGTATTCTCTTTTTTTGGGGGGGTCCGGTCGTGGGGCCTGAACTCTGGGCCTGGACGCTGTCCCTCAGCTCTTCAGCTCAAGGCTAGCGATCTACCACTTGAGCCACAGCTCCACTTCCGGCTTTTTTCTTTTTGCTTATGTGATGCTAAGGAATCGAACCCAGGGCCTCAGGCATGCAAGGCAAGTGCTCTACCACTGAGCCACTTTCCCAGCCCCCACTCTTTGAGTATTCTTTATCTGAACTGGTTACTCCAATCCTGAGCTACACTTTATAGCTTGTGAGGATAGAATGGAAGAAACAAGGTCAAGATCCCATTACACCACTGGAGAGAAAACAGTCCTGTATGGGTTCTCTCACCTTTCTTCACTAATCTTTTCTCATACTTTTATTAAAGTAAGTGATTTTGAATTACATCTTCCCTTCTTTTTCAGAGAATTACTGTTTAGTAATTAAATGTCAATTCACAAATTTTGATGTCTTTTTTTAAAAGAACTTTGAATTTAAATTCCATTGCACCCTTGTTTCACACAGTGAGAGTATATTTCCTGGGTAAGGACAATTCTCAAGAGAACCTACAGGATTTACAGCAAGGTTTGTGAGGCTTGTTTGTTTACTGTGAAAATGAGCCATATTCACCCACATTGCTCCCTCTCAACTAAGTCTACACGGATTTCTTTGCATGAAAGCCTATTTTCTCAGACAATTTTAAATGTTCTTAATAGGCTAAGTTGTTAAAAAGTTTGAACAATTAAAATTTACCTGTCATAAATTTTAAAGCTCTTTTGAAATTCCTTTATCAGAATCGTGAATTCACCAATTATAATCCCACCCTTACCAACAAAAAGAGTTAACATGTTGTTTTCACGATATAGTATCCATGAAACTACTATTTTCCAGTGCCTTTGTATGCATATATATGACCATATAAGCTGATGCTGAGCAAAATGAACTCCAAGATATGGAAAAAGAAATACTTATTTGCAGTTGTTGATTTTGATGAACTATGTGATTTCTATTTTCTTTGAGATTTTCCCCTAAGGTTTATCCTCTGCTGTGTTTGATTTTGGTACCCTGTGTATTTTGTATACATTTACCTTAATTAGTTAAGGGAACAGGAACAAAACAAATGGTGAGGCAAAGGACAAAGAGCAAACCAATGCAATAGCAATTCTCACAAGACAATAAGTTGGAAATGTACATTACAACGTCTGAGGGGTATTGTGATGAAGGAAAAACTGTGAGAAAAATGAGAGAGGGGATAACAAGTTTGAAAAGTTTTGTATTCAGTACCTTCCCATGGCTGTAACCCCAGTGCACATCACTTTCACATTAAAATTAAATTTAAAAAATAAGCTGATGAAATAAAATTTCACTGTTTTGGTATAGTAAATATTATTCTTTATGTAGTAACTTTTTAAAAATCAGTATTATTTAGCATCTAATTTGAATTAATTACCTCTTCTTTATCAGAGGGTCATCAACTTGAATGATATCCAACTAGAAAATTTTTTCACAATATACTTGCCAATATTTTGAAAATAGAATAAATTTAGTACTTTCTTATACTAAAACAGAAAACAGTTTAATTCTATGGAAACCCATAACTTTTAAAAGTTAATAAGTTGTTAAGAGGACAGAATCTATGTGTTCTTCAAAATTCCTATGACTAATAACTACTCATTTTCAAATTCTGAACATTCCATTCCTGAGAGATTCAAAATATACCTGTTTGCATGTTATGTAATTCTGCAATAGGTGCATTTTCCAATGGGGTGTTACAGACTGAGAAGTGAACAGAGAAAGAGCCACATTCTGATAAAGGATAAAACTATGAAGCATGTTATAATTAATTCTTCAAGAGTAAGCAGTTGTTTGTCAGATTAAGCTATTATTTCTTGACCATCAATCACAAGATTTATGCCATAAAGTCATCCTAGACCACCAGTTTCCAACTTGTAGGGTGCACCTCAAAATTCCCTTAATTCACATCAAGAATAGCTTATCTCCATTGTGAAAATACACTGCACCTCTGCTAATGTGATGCCCTCCGTGTTCTGGAAAGAACACCACTATAAACTGGGTTGCATCATTTTTCCTCCACTGGTATTCTTGGAAATATTATTTATATTTATACTTTTTAAATATCATAGATAATCAGGAGGCTAAGATTGTAAGATTACAGTTAAAAGCCTGTGAAGACTCAGGGTCTAGGTTGAAGGGGCAGAATGATGCAGGCTCCGGCCTCAGGATTATCTGAGGACTGTGTTTGAGTAATAGGAAAGTTCTTGGTATGCCGGGCTAGAGAGGGAAAATGTTCTCTCTCCCTATCTCAAAACACATGTCACAGACTCCTGGGAGCTGAGGAAGTAGCTCTTCTGCTTGCTTAAGCATAGTTGAACAGCTGGTCAAGCATTTTCCTGAGATTGGACAAGTGGTTTGAGCTTGCTCTAAAATAGTTTAGATAATAATATACCAAGACAGGGCTGGGAAGGTGGCTCACTGGTAGAGCGCTTGCCTTGTATGCATGAGGCCCTGAGTTCGATTCCTCAGCACCGCATAAGCAAAAAGAAAAAAGCCGGACGTGGTGATGTCGCTCAAGTGGTAGAGCTCTAGCCTTGAGCTGAAGAGCTGAGGGAAAGCGCCCAGGGCCAGAGTTAAGGCCCCACGATTGGACCCCCAAAAAATAATAATATTCCAAGGCATTGTCTCATAGGTCAAGTAAAAATGTATCTGTTGAAATTTTTGTGTCAATATCTTCTGACCAAATCTTGGCCACGATCATGCTTGCCTGTCTTTAAATACCCACTAACAATAAATCATACCATGCAGTGGCAATTGTTGCATGCACTCTGCATCCCCTGTGTCCTGGTGATTTCTTTACCCTTACCCAGGGACCCCAAGGCACTAGATGATACAACTGGCACCCAAACAGGGACCCTTCATTGTTGAATTCAGGAAGGGATATTCAGGTAAGTACCTTTAATTACAGGGTGATGGGAAAAGTTAAATCTACTCCGTACTTACATATGCTTAAACATTTACTTGGTGCTTATGGTCTAAATATTTCTTCTTCTGACATAGAAATGTGTATTAATGTAGTTAGGGAATGGAGTCCTTGGTTCCCCAATGAAGGAACATTAGATGTTGATAATTGGAAACGAGTAAAGAATAATGTAGAAAGAGCTGTTCAAGAAGGAGAAAAGATTCCTATTAGATTTTGGTCCACTTGGGCTATTTTACATACCCTTTTTGAAGCTTTGAATAAGGAAAGATTAATAGCAGACTTAAAGAAAGAGGCCTCCCCTTCTATTGTAGGTTTACAATTGGAATCTGAGGTTAACGACACAATAGATAAGGATGCATTGCAATTAACAGAGAAAAAACAAGAGGTAAAAAAGGCTGAAAAGGAACAAACTGAAAGTGTAAATAAAATGTCTGAGCAAATGGAATTGATTTTATCAAAATTACAACATATGGAGTTGGAAATTAGCAGAGTGAAAGGAGAACCTGAAAATGTGAAAGTAAAGCAGCCTTCTCCTTCACTGGCCGATGCAATTTTTACAGCATCATTCCCTCACAAAACAGAGGGCTCAGACCGTGAGTTTGATGATGAAATGCCTATTTTTTCCTTATCCTGTTATTCGACCACCCCCTATGAATGGTATATCTCAACCAGTCAGATATGAAGGTGCTGCTGTTGATGATATTGGTAAACTGAAGAAGGTAGTGATGGTGTATGGTCCTTGTAAGGTCAGCTCCAGGATGGCGGGCTAACGCCACCCTCCTTGCAGCAAAGTCCCCACCCAGTACCTGCATTACCTAGGCAACTGGGACATCTGGAAGAGGTCACATCTGCATCCACTGAGGTCACATCTGAATTTGATGTGGCCACACCTCCTCTGCCCATACCCTACATAAGGCCTAGCCCAGGCCCAGAGGCACTCTCCCGCTGCTCTTTTCTAGCTCTCTCACTGTTTTTTCTAGCTCTCTGCTCTCTCTCTCTGTTCTCACTGTTCTTTTCTTCCTCTCTGTTCTCTCTCTGCTTTCCCAGTGTTCTTTTCTAGCTCTCAATGCTCTTTTCTAGCTCTCTCTCTTCTCTTTCTTTCCTCTCTTTCTTTCCTCTCTCTTTCCCCGCTCTCTTTTTCCTAGGCCTTCCCGAACCACGTGGAGTGCCAAACTTGCCTGGTCCCAGCAGGTCTACTGTATAAATCTACCCCTTACCTGAATACCACGTGCGTGGTGCTGTTCTTACTCAGCTACCTTTTATTAAAAACCTAACATAAAAGGTGGCATGACTCGGATAAAGGGCTTAAAGTCAGGATAGCTGGGATTTCTCTGTTTTTTTTTCCCTCTTTTTACTTTTTCTGTTTGCTTTTCCCTTTTTGCTCTGAGGAATACCCACAGTTCTGATGGCTTTTTGCCAACCCATCTGTCTGCTGAAGACACAGTGCATTGATACCATTGCTGGCCTTCACATCCACGTCCACACCACTTCTCTACTCTGGTAAGTGAAGCTACTCTATGGTTCTCTGTTGCTCTCTCTAGAGGGCTCTGGGGGGATTCGGGACGCTTTGCCTCGTCAGCTCTCCTTCACTCACCAGACTGACTCTTCTACTCATTTAATGGGGTGCTGGGAATCACGCCTGAGCCATGAAACCCCATTGAAATGTCTCCTGCACTCCCTGGAAAGCTAGAGCGCCTCATTTTTATGCCATTCTCAGATGTAGACAGTTTTGGCTACTGCAATGGTAAATGGTCAGAATTCTGTTTATTTTCAGGCTCTCTTTGCTCTCTCTCTGCCATTCATGTCCAACTTTCCCTATCTCTCCCTTTCTTTTTTCTACATTTTGGCTTGTGCCCTGAAGAGTGAGATGCAGGCTGGGTCCCACGGACCCCCTCTAGTTTCTCTCTCAAAGGCTAGCCAATTGTAGTCTTGGTCTATTTGTTCAGGGTATCTTTGCATTTTGTTTTTTTCAGAAATTCGCCATCTTGAGTTTGCCATCTTGGCCACATGGTGGCTTAAGGTTTTGGCCCCATCTGGCCCTTAACCTTCCACCAAACTTACTACTCCATTCAGCTATTCTAAGATGCCTTGCTAGCAATTTGCTTTTTTCACAGGCCCTGGTAAATGAGGCCCAACCATGTGATGTGCTTTGTTAGCAAAGATGTCTAAACATTGTTTTCAAAATTTTAGGTTTTGAGTTTTGCCTTTTTTGTTTTGTGTTGTATATTCTACTGACTATATGGTTTTAAACTACTGGGCATATCTGTGCTAAAATTCTCATCACATCTAATGAGTTTTGTCATTTCAGAATATTTGTTGGCAATTCTTGATAAGCATTTTTGTTTTGTGTTGTGTATTCTACTGACTACATGGTTCTAAAATACTAGGCATATGTGTGCTGAAATTCTCATCACATCTAATGAGTTTTGTCATTTCAGAATATTTGTCTGTCAATTATTGATAAGAACCAGGTAAGCTGTACTTATTCTACTGGATCTCCTTGTTGCTTTAATTGGAAATAATAAAGGGCTTTTGTGGCAAAGATTGCAGTTTAAAGACAGCCCGGGCTGAAAAATCCCTAAGACTCCATCTCCCAACTAACCTGCAAAGAGCCCGGCTGCAAGCATGGCTCAAGACTCTTATCTCTAAGCAGCCAAACACTGGAAGTGCTATTGTAACTCCAAGTGGTAGAGTACTAGCCTTGAGAAGAAGTGCTGAGGGACCATGCCCAGCCCTTGAGTTCAAACCTCCTTGAATACCAACTGGGACAAGCCATCACAGCAATGAGCAGTTAGACACAGCCAGTCTGGGGAACAAGGGAACATGGAGAGGAGTAAGAGGAAATGACACATCAGCTACTTTGTGCCTGCCCTTTCAAAATTAACCAGAGCCAGGAGGTCAGTGGAAGTAAGAAGGCTGCCCATCCAATGTCTATACCTGTCTATGTATTAACTGAACAGGAATTTATATTCTTGCCTTTGTCACCTGACTTCTCTACCTAGTCACCAGATATCAGAAGTAGCTAGGGACATTTCTACAACATTCTCAGCCCCAAGTCCTTCCTCTTGCCATTTATTTGCTCTCTATTATTTTTTTCCAGCCCCTCAATGCTCATGAGACTTCTCCAGACTTCATCTAAGGACTCACGCCAACAAGGGACCACTGCTGCTCACTGCCTTCTCTGGGAGGGGACCAAATTCCAGCCTTTTACCCCTATTGTCGACCTCCTCTTGTCAGCAGGAAGTAGCCAGAAATAATCCACACCCTATTTTATGATTATTAAAAGCCTGGAATGTAAGGTCTGCTCCAGGATAGCGAAAGACTCCACCCTACTTGCAGCAAAGTCTCCACCCAGTACCTGCGTTACATAGGCAACTGGGACACCTGAAAGAGGTCACATCTGCATCCACTGAGGTCACATGTGAATTTGATGTGGCCACAACTTTCTCTGCCCATACCCTAGATAAAGGCCTAGCCCAGGCCCAGAGGCGCTCTCTCGCTGCTCTTTTCTAGCTCTCAGTGTCGTATGGTACTATAACATCAGAAGACGTACAGACAGCTGTCCTTAAATCTTATATTATGGAAGTTCCAGTTAACATAATTGGTAGAGATGTACTGGAACAATGGGGAGCTCATATTCAATTTTAACATTTTTAGATGGAGCCCATTGAGATATTATGGAAATCTGAGGAACTTCTTTGGATTCAGCAATGTCCTTTATCTAAAGAAAAATTAGAAGCAACTCATCAATTAGTTGAAGAACAGTTAACCAAAGGACATATTGAGCCTTCTATGTCACCATGGAATTTTACAATATTTTTTATTAAAAAAAAGTCAGGGAAATGAAGATTGTGGACTGATTTACAAGGAGGGAAAGCATCCATGTATCCTACGAGGGCTTTTCAACCTGGTATACTGTCGCCTGCCATGCTTCGTAAAAGTTGGCCAATAGTAGTAATAGATTTACAACATTGCTTTTTTACCATTCCTGTACATGTAAAAGATTATAAAAGATTTGCCTTTTCTTTATGACAAATAATTCATCAAACCCCTCATCAGCACTTCCAATGGAAGGTGTTGCCCCAAGGAATGATGAATTCTCCAACTATGTGTCAGATATATGTTGATAAGGCCTTAAAACCTGTTAAACAAAAATGGCCTCACATTTATATTTTTCATTATATGGATGATATTTTATTTGCAGGACCAAATGTGACAGAATTAGAAATGGTGTTACAGTGTTTACCCTCTATATTTAAAGATTTTGTATTAATAATAGCACCTGAAAAAATACAAAAAGATATGGAGGTAAAATATTTAGGATTTTTTTTTGTTTTTTTTTTTTATTGTGAAAATACGGTACAGAGGGGTTACAATTACATGGGCAAGAGAGTGAGTACATTTCTTATCAAGCATTGTAGCCTCCTCCTTAGTTAACCGTTCCCATCCCTTCCCATCTTCCCTCCACCCCACCAAATCCCCGCCCAAGAAGTAAAGTTCGTTTTCGACTTGACAACTTGTACTTCTCATTGTTGCAACAGTTCCAAATGTATCCTTATTTAAATGACTTGTTTTTCCCCTTCCATTCCACAAATTATACCGACATCAAATACAGTGAAAGCAGGGGTTATACAGTGGGGGAGTGACATACAAAGCAACAAAGAAATAATCTTATAAATACGTTAGAAACAAAAGCAGGAAATAAAAAAAAACATTTAAATACATATCTTAGAATTCATTCTTCTAACATCACCTTGTCTGACCTTTTCTGCTTGACTCATACATATACTAGATATTGCAAATAAGGGAAATCATGGGACGTATGTTTCTTTGGGCTTGGCTTACTTCACTGAATATAATTTTTTTCCAAGTCTTTCCATTTCCTAACAAATGGGGGCAATGTCATCCTCCATGCTCCTGGATTGGAAAGATTAACATCCTGAAAATGACAATACTTCCCAAGGCTATCTACAAATTCAATGTGATACCTATCAAAATTCCAACGTCATTCTTCAAGGAAATAGAAGAGGAAATCCAAAAATTCATATGGAACAATGAAAGACCCAGAATAGCAAAAACGCTCCTCAACAGAAAGAACACTGCTGGAGGAATATCAATACCAAATTTCAAACTCTACTATAAAGCCATAGAAATCAAAACAGCTTGGTACTGGCACAAGAACAGACCTCAAGACCAATGGAATAGAATTGACAACCCAGAAATGAACCTAGAGACATACAGCCATCTAAACTTTGATAAGTGAGCTAAAAAACATAAAATGGAAGAAAGACAGCCTCTTCAGTAAATGGTGCTGGAAAAATTGGTTTACTATATGTAGAAAACTAAAGCTACATCCTTATATATCACCCTGCAAAAGAATCAACTCCAAATGGATCAAAGACCTCGGAGTCAAAGCACACATTCTGAAAACATTACAGGATGGAATAGGAGAAACCCTAGGTCTCCTTGGCGCAGGCCGAATTTTTCTTAATAGAGACACGGAAACAGAAAATATTCAAAGAATGGTTGGACAAATGGGATTGCATGAAGTTGCAGAGCTTCTGCATGGCAAAGGACATAGCTATCAAGATCAATAGAAAGCCCACGGGTTGGGAGAAGATCTTCACTAGCCATACAATGGACAAGGGTCTCATATTTAAAATATACTTGGAACTCAAAAAATTAAATCCCCCAACAACAAATCCTCAGAGAAACAACTAACCAATAAATAAGTGGGCTAATTACTTAAAGAGAAACTTCTCTGAAGAAGAAAGAAGGATGGCCAATAGACACATGAAGAAATGCTCAACCTCCCTAGCCATAAAAGAAATGCAAATCCAAACAACATTGAGATACCACCTCACCCCAGTTAGAATGGCTAAAATCAAGAACTCTAATAACCACAGATGCTGGAGGGGATGTGGACAGAAGGGAGCCTTACTTCATTGTTGGTGGGAGTGTAAACTTGTTCATCCACTTTGGAAAGTAATATGGAGTTTCCTCAAAAGACTCCACATCGAGCTCCCCTATGACTGAGCAATCCTACTTTTGGACATTTACCCAAATGTTTACAAATAAGACCACATTAAAGCTACCAGCAGAACTATGTTTATTGCAGCATTATTTACCATAGCTAAGATCTGGTACCAACCCAGATGCCCTTCAGTAGATGAATGGATCAAGAAAATGTGGTATATATACACAATGGAATTCTATGTCTCCATCACGATATGTTGTTTGTAGAAAAACAGTGACACCTCAAAAAATATCTTTACGACGTGATCAATTACATACGTTAAATGATTTTCAAGTTCCTAGGAGATATCATTTGTCTTAGGAATTCTTACTTACCAATTACATAATTTGCTTTCATTGTTACAATTGGAGCCTGATTTACATAGCAAAAGAACTTTAACTAAGGAAGCTGAAAGAGAAGTACAATTTGTAGAACAGAGAATTAAAAAAATGTTTTTACATCGAGTAACGCTCAATCAACTCATAAATGTATGTATTTTAGACACATGGAAATACCCAACAAGAATTATATGACAAAATGAGATGCCATTAGAATGGATTTATACACATCATAGATTTACAAACAATATTATGCCTTATGAACAACAGTTGGCAATTATTATTCAACAGGTCAGGCAACGGGTATTTACCCCATCAGGGTATGATTTATTTGAAATTATCTTTCCTTTGCCAAAATTCCAACTAAAATATTTGTTAAACCTCTCTGAAACGCTACAAATAGCATTAGTAAATTGTACTGGGCAATTTTCCTATCATTTTCCCAAAGGTAGATTGTGGGATTGCTTGCATAAACAAAAACTTGTCATTAATAATATAATTACCAAGGCCCCTATTTCCACTGCTCTTACCGTTTTTACAGATGGCTCTAAAACAAAAAGTGCTACTGGACAACAAATAAATATTGGGTACAAACAACTTCTTAAGCCTCAGTTCAACAAAATGAACTTTTTGCTATTATTAAGATGTTACAAGGTTTTGTGGGAGATGTTAATATTGTTACTGATTCTGCCTATGCTGTAGGAGTTGTGACTAATATAACTGCAGTTACACATTCATCTAAACCCCAGCTAAACCAACTATTTAAACAATTACAAGCTTTACTGCAACAACGTAATGCCAAAGTGTTTGTAACTCATATTAGAGCTCACTGTTCGTTACCTGCTACCTTGTATATGGCAATAATAAGGTATATAAATTAGTTTTGCTTCTGCTAAACAGGATCATGCTCATTTAGATACAAATGCTAGCCATTTACATATACATTATAAAATACCTTATTCTCAAGCTAAACAAATTATAAAAAGGTGTTCTATCTGCAGACCAATGCATTTGAGAGTTGTACCTGCTGGAGTAAATCCTCGTGGATTACAACCTAATCAGCTCTGGCAAATGGATATAATCCATGTATAAGCCTTTGGCCGTTTTTCCTTTGTACATGTTACAATAGATATGTATACCAAATTTGTTTGGGCTTCTGCCCTTATGGGAGAAACTGTTAACCACGAAATAGAACACTTATTGGAAGCTTTTGCCATTATGGGAGTGCCTGCCAAAATAAAGACTGATAATGGACCAGCCTATAAAAGTATCAGATTTAAAAGATTTTGTGAACTTTATGATGTGGTACATATTACAGGAATAGAATACAACTCCCAAGGACAAGCCATTATTGAACGAGTTCATGGCATACTAAAACAACAAATTAAAAAATTAAAAAGGAGGAAAAGGTTGGATGAGGGTATGGATATTTTGTGGATATCCATGCAAAATCCTAAAATAATTTTATATCAAGCTCTTTATGTTCTTAAAATTTTAAACTTACCACAAGGAGATATTTTAACTAGAGCTGAGCGCTATTTTGAACAAATATAAGAAAAACCTCATTTAAATGCTTCTGTATGGATTAAGATTGCATTGGATGCAGAATGGCAACTAGGAACATTATGACATAAGGGGCGAGGATAGGGTTTTGTGTCTACACAGGATGGCAAACAATACTAGCTTCCTGCCTGATGGATACAGATGCGGTCCTGTGAGGACAGCCCTGTATCCTTCAAGGAATCGGCCACCAGTTGTGGAAAAAGAACCCTTAGATATGTACTTTAATGCTTTTTTCTTTCAAGCATGTGTTTCTAACGCATTTATAAGATTAATTCTTTGTTGCTATGTATGTCCCTCCCCCACAGTATAACCCCTGCTTTCACTATATTTGATTTCACTATGACTTGTGGAGGAGATGGGGAAAAACAAGTCGTTTAAGGATACAGGTGGACCTGTTGCAACAATGAGAAGTACAAGTTGTCATGTCCAAATCGAGCTTTACAACTTCGGTGCAGGGGGCGGGGCGGGGGGGGGGAGAAGAATTGGGACTGGGGGGGGAGGCTGGGAAGGGATGTGAAGGGTAAACAAAGGAGTAGGCTGCAATGCTTGATAAGAAATGTACACATTATCCTGCACATGTAATTGTAACCCCTCTGTACAGTATGTTCACAAATAAAATAAAATAAAAAATAAAAAAAAGAAATCCCCACTGCCCATCTGGGGGCAGGTTCAAAAGTTGACTGGAGAAGGACAAAAGATGTTACAATTCAATGTTAAACCTGTCACTGCTGAGAACTTGTTCCTGGCCATGTGTGCCCTGCTTACTGTAAACTCTGTCCATGCTAATGCTAATGTAAGTTATTGGGCCTTTGTTCCTAACCCTCCTTTATTGGAACCTGTTGTTTGGGGATATAACCGTCTATACTCTTCCTGCTGTTTTATCTCCTCCTTGGAATAATTTCACATTTTGCAATAAGGATGATGGTAGCTTTTTAAATTTTATTTACTATACTCATTCCTTGCCTGTTGTCTGGGGCCTCCTCCATGTTTAGTAATGAATTGGCAACATTGGGTTTTACCTTGAAAACGCACTTCCAATTCTAAAACACAGTTTCAGCAATTAACTTCTTGGCCATTAATAGTAGCTGGGAAAGTGTCACTGATGGCGAGTTATCCTTACCTATGTGCCCTGATTTTACTTATATTGATTTAAAATATCAGCCTTTTGTGTGGCAAGAGTGTAGAGGAACATTTGGAAAAATGTTCAATAATTTTATTAATTGAGGACCTTTTGGACAGTTTATTAACACATGTTCAGAATGGAATATTACCAGATGTGACTTATCAAATGTTACTAGGATGCCGGAAGCCATTAATGGATCGCTTACTGGAGTTCGATTTATGGCCTGAGGAGATGGAGGCATTGCAGATGCTCTATGGGCTTTCATGGCTGCACCCACTGCTGTTCAGACTCATCTTTGGAAGGTCGCAGCGGCGCTGAAACCCATGATGCTATCAAATGGATCATTTTCAGGGACGGCGAACTCTGAATCCGCTTATAATTTTACTTTGTACAAATCTTATGATGCAACTGCTTGTGTAGCTCTGCCTTATGCACTTTTAGTGGGAGAATTTACATTTTCTCCTACTATTTCTTGTTTTAATTAATTGTCGCCTGTGTTCTTGCATTAATTCCTCTCTTAATTTTAATGACAGTATAGTACTATGATATTACAACAAAGAACTCATATTTGGCTCCCTGTTTAATTAGGAAGAGAATGGTCCTAAAATCCTTTGGATAGTGTTGTTATTGAATTTTTTACCAAACTACTAAAATGTACAAAGCGCATGATTGGAGCCATTGTAGCTGTGATCTTAAGCTTAATTGCTACTACCACTGTTGCTGCCATGTCTGGAATTGCCTTACACACTTCCTTACAAATTAGCACTTTGTGGAAGAATGGCACCGGGATTCCCATGAACTGTGGGTCTCCCATGTAGAAATTGATGCTCTATTACAAACAGAGATTAATATTCTTAAACAGACAGTGGGATGGTTAGGACACCAAGTTATTGGTTGTGGAAAAACAGTTATTGTTAAAATGTAATTGGAATTTTACTACCTTTTGCATTACTAATGTAAAATATAATAAATCTATACATGATTAGAATGTAATACAGCAGTATTTATCTGGAAATTCTACTGCTGCTCAATTGATTCCTCAGTTACAATTTAATGTACATGAGAATTTTGGTAAACAATTCACAAATGATGATGCTTCTAATATTGCTGATGCACTTATTAAACAATTGGAATGGTTGGATCTGAAAGAAATACTACAAAGCATTTCACATATTGCTAGTGGTATGGAAATTATGATTGTTATTATTTTGTTTGCACTTGTACTGTTATATATGATTTTTATGAAACCAATGCAAACATCTATGATAACTCTGTGGAAAGTTTACTTTTAAAACAAAAGAAAAAAGAAGGAAATTGTGAAGACTCAGGGTCTATGTTGAAGGGGCAGAATGATGCAGGCTCCGGCCTCAGGATTTTCTGAAGACCGAGCTTGAGTATCAGGAAAGCTCTTGGCATGCCGGGCTAGAGAGGGAAAATGTTCTCTCTTCCTATCTCAAAACACAT
Source organism: Dipodomys merriami (assembly GCF_024711535.1). Classification (NCBI taxonomy): domain Eukaryota; kingdom Metazoa; phylum Chordata; class Mammalia; order Rodentia; family Heteromyidae; genus Dipodomys; species Dipodomys merriami. The sequence goes on along the minus strand of NW_027204682.1, from coordinate 466,433 downwards.
GTCACAGACTCCTGGGAGCTGAGGAAGTAGCTCTTTTTCTTGCTTAATCATAGATGAACAGCTAGTCAAGCATTTTCCTGACTCGTTTGAGCTTGCACTAAAATAGTTTAGATAATAATATACCAAGACATTGTCTCATAGGTCAAGTAAAAATGTACTTGTTGAAATTTTTGTGTCAATGTCTTCTGACCAAATCTTGGCAAAGATCATGCTTGCTTGTCGTTAAATACCACTAACAATAAAGCACAGCATGTAGTGGCAATTGCTGTTTGCACTCTGCATCCCCAGTGTCCTGGTGATTTCGTTACCCTTACCCAGGGACCCCAATGCACTAGACATTGGCAAAGGCCCACCCAGGCAGGAAGGTTCTCTAGTTTCTTATCTCCAATAAAGTTCTTAGGAAAAGCCAGACACAAGTGAGCTGAGGTTGAAGTGGTAGGGCATGGGCCTTGAGCATAAACAGGCTCAGAGACAGTGTCCAGTCCCCGAATTCAAGCCCTAGGACAAACAAATAAAACAAAAACGAAAATAAAACAAATCCCAAACCTAGCATTTTTCTCACTGTATACAGAGGCACGTAATTAAGGAAATTGCTTCCTGTCTTACATACAGGTAGAAGAAAGAAGGTGTCACACAATTATTCTCTTCATACCATGTTATACCAAAGCCTCAAAAAATCGCCCTTTTTCTAAATTATAAATTAATATCATCCATTTTTTGCCAACTCTGTCTACATTATTCACATTATCATTCACATTATCATTTTATACATGAAGTTTTGGTATTATCTACTAACTGAGTTCTAATTAAAACTCTCATGAAAGAATATTCTAGGCAAATAGCATGCAAGAAACATTTGTAAATTTGTCGATTAAACCCTCGACTTAAAAAGGATTTTGTAGTATCTGATAGAATATGAAATTACAAACAAACCAAAACATTTATTTTAAATCTAAACTCTAATTTATCAAGATCTACATAGTGCTACATTAGATTAACTTTGCTATTTTTCCAAGCTTAAGCTTTTGTAATCCTTCTTCCTTTCCTTGGAATCTATCAGAATGATGATCACTTACTTTTTCACATTTTGGATGGGAATCATGAGCCATTTTGCATCTAAGAATGTTCATGAATGAAGAGAACATTTCAAACACAACTGAGGATTATATATGAGTTGCATTTCAATAGGAAACATGACTTCTCAAAACATAATGACAAAATTAGCCCAAACTTACAACTTTGTTTTCATTTCTTGTTTGGTTTGTTTTATTAAGACAAAATTATAATACCTGGTCCAGGGAAGGTATCACTGTGTAATTCCACTATCTAATCTCCTGTCTTAGTCTGAGTGCTAGAATTCTAGCCTTGTATCACATTGCCCCTCCATCGTTTCTTGGTTTATTTAATCTAGATACAGACTAGCAATTCTGAATTTCTCCAGTAATATTATCCACTATACTGCTCAGAGTGTTCTTGTACTGTTTTCAAACACGTTCTAACATTTGACACAGGATATGAACATTTGCAGATGCACCTGAAGGAGCCTCTGATTCATTCCTCCATGGACCTGATGACATTAATAATGATTACTTGACTCTATTACTATCTCTGGTCTCTATCTATGTAATATCCTTAAACTTTTTGAAGAAGGTTCACTTGAGGACTTTCTAACATTAAAAATTGCAATATCTAGTATAGGTATGAGTCAAGCGGAAAAGGTCAGATAATGTGATGTTAGGAAAATGAACCCTTAAATATGTATTTTAATGTTTTTGTTCCTTTCATGCATGTGTTTCTAACGCATTTATAAGATTATTTCTTTGTTGCTTTGTATGTCCCTCCCCCACAGTGTAACCCCCGCTTTCACTATATTTGATGTCAGTATAACATGTGGAGGAGATGGGGACAAACAAGTCGTTTAAGGATTCAGGTGGACCTGTTGCAACAATGAGAAGTACAAAATGTCATGTCAAAACCAACTTTACAATGTCGGTGTGGGGGGGGAGGGGGGTATAATTGGGTGGGGGGAGGCTGGGAAGGGAGGTGAAGTGTAAACAAAGGAGGAGGCTGCAATGCTTGGTAAGAAATGTATGCATTATCCTGCCCATGTAATTGTAGCCCCTCTGTACAGTATGTTCTCAAATAAAATAAAATTAAATTTAAAAAAATTATCATTTGATTCTAGTCTTACTCGGGACATATTTTCTATTGTTTTCTAAATTTTTCCACATATTCTGAGAGTTGCTTAATATGTGTATTTGTGTGTGCACATATAAGTGTCTCTGTATATATGTGTATGATTGTATGTATATATGCAAAAGCCTCAAAATCTTATTCAGCAATCTTGTTCATGACTGGTATTCCAATACTTGAGCCATTCTTCCAATCCAGCATTTGTTTGGTTAATTATAGTTTCTCAAAGACTGTTCTGCCCAGGCTGGATGCAAACTGAACTTCCCAGACACCTTTACATTCTTAGGTTTTATTTCTCCAGGAGTACCAACTTTTAAATTACAAACATTTTCGTGAGTGTAAAGGCTAAGCTGTAGCCTAGATTTTTAACTTAAGAATTCATATAAAGATACATGAGCATGCACATTATATATGCTGTGTGTACACTGTTAGAAGTGTGATCCTAAGCTGGATGATGGTGAGATCTTCAGATAGGGTTCAAAGTCAGGCCGGGCAGGAAAGTCCCGGAGACTCTTTTTCCAATTAACTACAAGAAAACTGAAAGTGGCACTGTGGCTCAAGTATAGAATATTAGCCTTGAGCTGAATAGCAGAGGGACAGCTCCCAGGACCAGTGTTCAATTGCCAAGACCACCACCAACAAAAAATACATAAGTAAAGGAAAGAAAATAAATGTGATCTTATCCACCAGTTCATGGCTAGTATAATCCCTGCTCTCTCAGGATGGACTTTTTTTTTCCAATTAAGTCCATGCTCTTATATCTGAGTTGCATTGGAAAGAGAATTATGCTTCCATTCTACTGTCTACAAAGTTGCGTGATTAGCAAGCGTGATTTAGAAAGGGAGTGGCCTCATACTTCCTGTTCCACATACGTGTAATGCTTTCTCTATATCACTCTCAAATCTACATACTGGACATGGCTTTATTGTTTCAACGTGGTATTATTTGTAGAATCTTCTATAGTGCATTGAACCCTTATACTTAAACACAAAACTTCTCTTTCTCCTATTATTGCTATTGTTTCCTTACTGTTATCTCATGAACAGTTGGGAAATAATGCGCAGCACATACATTCACAAAAAAATGATCTGAGAACCTTCTTCCCATTTAAAATTCACCTTAATTTATAGAGAACTTACAAAGTTTGAACTCAATATACTCATGGAAAATGTATTTAAAAGCAATATAATTTTCATATTTTCTCTTTACTAAGCTGTCTCTGAAACACGTGTAACCTCAGATCAGGGTGTCCTTGTGTTATTTCGGTGAAGCAAGAAAACATTCATTATACCTCAGGCAGCACCGTAGATTGTTCCTGGAAGTAACTGCTACTGGATGTGGAAACTGATCCCAGGAGAGGAATGGAACATAGAGGATTGACAAAGTTCAAGTTAACTTGTGCTTTCCTTTTTACTGTACAAGAAAATCCCAAGGCTTGAAGGAAACTCTGTCTCCGACTTTTTCGTGTGTGTTTTTACTCATATATAACTTTTCTGTAAACTTCTAATTGAGAATATTACAAAAAGAAATAAAGTGCCATTTTAAGGCCAGCATAGAACAAAAAGAAATAACGTTGTTTTAAACATGTTCTACTGCAGGGACTGGGAAGTTGCCTTAGTGGTAGAGCGCTTGCCTTGCATGCATGAGGCCCAGGTTCCATTCGTCAGCACTATATAAGCAAAAATTAAGCCAGAAGTGGTGCTGTGGCTCAAGTTGTAGAGCGCTAACCTTGAATTGAAGAGCTGAGTGACAGCGCTCAGGCCCAGAGTTCAGGCCCACGACTGGACCCCCCCCAAAAACTGTTCTACTGCTAAGAAACAAAGACATGGAGGTTGTAAAGTCTCTTGTCGCTGGTATTTTCACCCCTGAGATGATTCTCTTGTTTCAGCACTCAGTTATCAATTCCTTTAGTTTGGTCCGGAATTCTCCATAGCAATAAGGATTTCAAAAAAGCATCCAGTGAGTATGATCAGCAAAAGGAACCTCTTCTCAGACCAGTACTCCTTTAAGGAAATATTTGTTTTTTTTTTTTGTTTGCTTGTTTTTTTACTTTGTGTTGGTTATGGGGCTTGAACTCATAGGCTGGATCCTGTCCCTGAACAGTTTTGTTTCCTGCTAATCTGCCCCCAAAGCTAGTACTCTACTGCTTGAACCAAAAATCCACTTGTGGCTTTTTTTTGCTGTGTAATTACAGATAAGAGTTTGACAGACTATCCTGCCAGGGTTGGATTCGAACTAAGCTAGTAAGAAAGCCAAGCGACATCAACTTTATAGACGTCTCTCTTCAAAGAAGAAATATTAGATGTTTATTGTAAAGCTAATATTTGACATTTTTTTCTTTTTTTATTGTGAGAATACCTTACAGAGCAGTTACAATTAAACGGGCAAGATAACGTGTACATTTCTTATCACGCATTGTTGCCTCTTCTTTTTTTCCCCTTCCCAGCCCTTCCCATACTCCCCCTCTCTCCCCATACTATCCTCCCCCCCAACAAAGTTGTAAAGGTCGTTTTTTGACATAAGGACTTGTACATCTCATTGTTGTAATGGGTCCACCTGTATCCCTAAACGATTTGTTTTTAGAGAATATGTCCAGCACAGATTCCATAACATAACTCACCAAATGTAGGTGCACTGAATCATTTTGGAATTAATTTTTTTGCTTGGGAAGATTATTGATCTTGTCATTCCTTCTGGGGAAACTTAAAGTCATATTTTGCCTTTTTGTTGGTTGTGGGGTTTGAATTCTGATCCTGGGCACTGTCCCTCCGCTCTTCAGTTCAAGTTGAGCACACTAACACTTTAGCTACAGCACCACTTCCGGGTTTCTGGTGGTTAATTGAAGATTAGTGTCTCATGGGCTTTCCTGACAAGGCTGGCTTTGAACCACAATCCTCTGGTCTCAACCTCCTGAGTAGCTAGGATTACAGGTGTAAACCACCAGTACCCATTTCATATTTGCATTTAAGTGCACGGAATGACACTGTGTAAACAAAGAATGAAAATTTTAACCAAATGATGACATTGCAGCTTTTCATAAAAATTGAGGTAGCAGTAAATATGTCGTCCTTTTCCATTTTGTTACATTAATGACTCATGAGCTATGGGACCCTTACATTAGCATCCTGTGACATCTGTATAGGTGTATTTAGTATCAGGAAATGTTCATAGAGAAATATAGAAAGACTGAGATTTTTAGAAAAAAAAGGAGATAAGGTATGAAAGAACAGCATAGAAGGAGATACATTTAGGGAGTTCCGAGAAGATGACGGAGGAGAAGCTGGAGGCAAAACAAGCTCTCCCATAGAAAGCAGTTTTAGAGTTCCAGTGAACAGTCCTAAGCCAGAGAATCACACCAAGTGTGCCATCACAGGACAGAGAGTTAGGCCAGAGATGGAAATCCAGGCAAGGAGACAGATCTGAGCTCTTGCCAGCAGCTGCTGCTGCGACGGCAGCATTGGCACGGACAGTGGCGGTACCCCCATACCAGAAACAGAGAGAGTCTGGGGACGAAAGAGCCAGATGCAGCAAGTGAGCAGATTCAACTCAACACCAGCAAGAACCGACAAGGAGCAGACATCTTCATCCTGCAGTTCGCAGACCAGAGACGGCCCAGGAAGCAAGAAGGCGTTAGTAGAAGTCTGACGCCCTCACTCCTTCTCAGGGAGCAGAGGATTGAAGGCCACTCCTCCCCCCCCCCCAGTACCAGAGATCTTCATCTTGGATACCGACAAAGCTTGGCGGAGCTGCTAACTCCAACTCAGGCCTTGGAATAAAACTAGCATCATTTAGCAGGTCACAAGAACTTAAAGGCGTGACCTGCCAGACTCAGATCTACCCAGGGAAAAGTCACCCAGTTCGGGCACCAGACATAGGGGTGTCTTTCTTCATCGTGTAATCAGAGCCAGAGGCTGCCCCTCCTTTTAGCAGCTTCAACATCAGTTAACATAAACCCTGAGAGTGGCTCAAGGCTGGGCTCTGTGAGTCTCTCACAAACTAGTCCCTGGGAAAAGCTACTGTTTGCTGAAAAGCCTCAAGTTTACAAAGAACCTAGCCTCATCACAGCATCTCCAAATTTGAGGAAAAAACCGTCTCCCTCTTTTGTGATACTCAAAGCACACCCTGCTCCCATTGAACTAACTTGGGAGGAGGATCGAAAAATCCTGGGTAAAGCAGAGTATTTTTCTGCCTGTCCAAACAAACTGACTTAAGAAACCAACCAAGCCACAGGACCACAAGCAGATCAGAGACTCCAACCAGAGGCTTATTACAGACAGAAGGGAGATAAAGGATTTTTCCCAATGCTCCTAAAATAATCAAAGAATTTTTTTTCATCTTCTTTTTTTTATACCTTTAACGAAAAAAATTATTTTTCTTTTCTAAAACTTTTTTAATCTTTAATTTTTACCTTTTTGAAAAAACTTATTTTCTTGTAACTTTTTTCACCCTTCTAATCTTTAGTTTAGTTATACATGCGTGTGTGCATTTTTCTTTCTTTCATTTTTCTTCTTTTTATTTTTTTAAATTTTTTTAATTTTAATTTTAATTTTTTGTGAACATACTGTACAGAGGGGTTACAACTACATGGGCAAGATAATGAGTATATTTCCTATCAAGCATTGCAGCCTCCTCCTTTTTTACCCCTCACATCCCTTCCCAGCCTCCCCCGCCCTCCCACCCTATCCCCCCACACTCCGCACTAAAGTTGTAAAGTTCGTTTTTAACATGACAACTTGTACTTCTCATAGATGCATCGGGTCCACCTGTATCCTTAAACGACTTGTTTTTCCACATGTCCTCCACAAATTATACCGACATCAAATATAGTGAAAGCAGGGGTTATACTGTGGGGGAGGGAAAGAAAGAATGACCTTTCCCCATTTGTTAGGAAATGGAATGGCTTGGAAAAAATTATATTAAGTGAAGTAAGCCAAGCCCAAAGAAACATAGGTCCCATGGTTTCCCTTATTTGCAATATCTAGTATATGTATGAGTCAAGCAGGAAAGGTCAGAAAATGTGATGTTAGGAAAATGAATCCTTAGATATGTATTTAAATGTTTGTTTTTCTTTCATGCATTTGTTTCTAACTCATTTATAAGTTTATTTCTTTGTAGCTTTCTTTTTTTCTTCTTTTAAAAAAATTTTCTTTTTGCTTTTTGCTTACCTCTACTGAACTTCTGATCTTTTTTTTTTCTTCCTTATCCTTCCTACATTTTCCTCAATTTTGTTTTTTATGGGACTTAATTGTTGTTCTGCACATCCTCAGATATACCCGTAGTTGATTATTAGACCCTATCCCCCATTGTGTACACATTTAATCCACAAATTTATTACTCAATTCAAAACTTTTGAGACTTAAATTCCTTAATAGCAATACTACCTCTTTATACCTATATAACATTTTAAGTATTTTTATTTTTAAGTTTTTCACATCTCCTATATATCCCTCCCCTTCTCTCAATATATTCACGTTCTTTGAATAGTTTGCTCTCAATCTGCATATTATTAATTTATATTTTTCTATTTTTTCTGGTCTCTTTTTCTCCCTTTCTCTTTCTTCTTGTTTTCTCTCTCTCTACTTCCATCCTATCCAACCTAATTCCTGCTTTGAGACTAGGACTTAGTTAAGTTAACTCTCCCTGTACCTTCCCACATCACTCTATTCATATTTTTTACCCACATCTCTCCTTAACCTTAATAATTTCTGGTTTACCAAATTCTTCTTTGCGGTTTGTAGCCCATTAATATAGAGTCGTTTGATGTTGAATAGAGGTAACTGTTGAACTAGATTTTATCTGCAGACTGTTGGCTATGCAAATTCAGACTTTGGTTGATGCTTGCCTTAAGTTAGTGTTCTAGCACAAAACTGGTGTTATTTTCATCCCAAATGGGCAGAGTAAGCCGGAAAACAACAAGAAAAATGGCAAGTCCAGGTATCTTAACTCCCACTTCTGATAATCAGGGGACAGAACAGATGATGAATAATCAAGAGGAAAGTTCCCAAATAGCTCTACAAACACTGCTGGCAAACCTGATAAACAAAAAGATTGAAAACATACAAAGAACTCTGTATGAGCGTGATAGGGAGAGAGAGGAGGCAAACAAAAGGACAATGCAAGAAAAGATTGAAAACCCACAAAAACTCTGTATGAGCTTGATAGGTACAGAGAGGAGGCAAACAATAGGTCAATGCAGGAAAAGATTAAATACCTACAAAGGACTCTGTATGAACGTGATAGGGAGAGAGAGGAGGCAATCCAAAGGTTTATAGAGGAATATCATGAGCGTGAGGAAGCTACTCAAAAACGGATACAGGATTTGCGTGAGCAGCTTGAGAATACTCAAAGAGAAAGGCAGGAATGGCATGAACAGGCTGAGAAGACTCAAAGAGAACTGGAGGAATGGCATGAAAGGGAGGAAGCTAAGCAAAGAGTAATACAGCAATTGAGAGAGCAGGATGAGAATACAGAAAGATCACTAAAGGCATTCATGGGATCCATTAACAAAGAGCTGAGGGAAGTCAGGGACACCACAAAGGGAATGCTGAATGGGACCCAACAGAAGGAATTGGAGTCCAAGGAAACCATAACCAATCAACTAAGTGATTAGAGAATAAACACAGAACATCAAATTAAGGAAGTAAAGAAGTTAATACAAGATCAAAAACAAAGCTTCAACAAAGAATTTGAAGCCATCAAAGCTGACCACTTAGAAGGAAAAGAAATAAAAAGCAAAGTAGAAAGTCTTGACAGCAGTTTAGACAATGCAGAAGATCGAATCTCGGGGATTGAAGATAGCCTAGATATTATAGAGAAAGAACATAAAACCATCCAAGACAAGTCCAAGAAATATAATAGATCTATCCAACACTTGGAAGACACCATCAGAAGGCCTAATCTAAGGATAATGGATGTAGAGGAGCACCTAGAAACAGAAGTTAATGGTCTAGGAAATTTGTTTAACAGGATCCTAGCAGAGAACTTCCCAAACATACAAAAAGATAGGCCTATTCAGATACAAGAAGCTTTTAGAACTCCAAATAGACCAGATCAGAATAGGACACCCCACCTTCACATTATAATCCACACAGGATCAACACAGACAAAGGAAAAGATCCATAAAACTGTGAAGGTGAAAAGATTAATCACTTATAATGAGAAACCAATTAGAATCACCTCAGATTTCTCAGCAGAGACAATCAAATTAAGAAGAGACTGGAATGATGTATGTCAAGCCCTAAAAACAACCATCTATCATCCAAGAATACTGTACCCAGCTAAATTCACCTTCATAACTGAAGGCCAAATAAAAACCTTCCATAGCAAAGAAAAATTGAAACAATACATCTCCACCAAACCAGCCCTACAAAAGATTCTTAAAGATGTCCTACACATAGAAAACCATCAAGACCAAAATAAAGTCCAAGAAACTGCACGCAAACTGAGAATCCAAGAACCATAGGAAGAACACAGTTTTCCCAACCCCCAAGAAGATGGATGACATGACAGGAACTGCCAAATACCTCTCAGTCCTATCTCTTAACTTTAACCGACTTAACTCTCCAATTAAGCAACATAGACTGTCTAGTTGGATTAAAAAAAAGATCCTTCTATCTGCTGCCTTCAGAAGTCACATCTTGCCCGTAAAAACACACACATTTTCAATGTTAAAGGCTGGAGCAAAATCTACCAAGCAAATGACCCCCATAAACAGGCAGGAGTTGCAATCCTAATATCAGATAAAATAGACTTCAAATTAAAATTTGTGAGAAGAGATAAAGATGGTCGCTACATACTAATTAAGGGATCTCTACTTCAGGAGGATATTACAATTCTAAATATCTAACAGCCAAACAACGGAGCACCCAAATTTATTCAAGAAACACTACTTTCCCTCAAATCCCACATAGATCCAAAGACATTAATTGTTGGGGATTTTAACACACCAATCTCCACACTAGATAGATCAACTCCGCAAAAACTCAACAGAGAAACTGCAGATATAAACAGCTGCATAGATCAACTAGATTAAACAGACATCTACCGAATATTTCACGCAGCAACATCAGAATACAAGTTTTTCTCAGCAGGACATGGAACATTTTCTAAAAAAGACCACATTTGAAACCACAAAGCAAACTTGTCCAAATTCAGAAACATTGAAGTTATACCTTGCATTCTCTCTGACCACAAAGGAATAAAATTAGAATCAAGACCAAAAGCCACCAAAGAAAGTCTGGTAAAACATGGAAGCTGAATCAGGAGTGGGTCATGAAGAGATTAGAAAGGAAACTCAAGTGTTCATGCTATTTAACAATAATGAGCACACAAATTTCCAGCTCCTCTGGGACACAGCAAAAGCAGTACTCACAGGCAAGTTTACAGCTCTGAGCTCCTACATCAACAAATTGGAGAGATCTGAAACCAAAAATTTAATGAGACATCTGAACCTCCTTGAAAAAGAGCAGCATGATAAATCCCAATCCAGTAGATGGAAAGAAATAATTAAAATTAAATCACAATTAAATGTATTAGAATCCAAAAAAACTATAGAAAGAATCAACAAAACAAAGAGTTGGTTCTTCGAAAAAATTAACAAAATTGACAGTCCCTTAGCAAATCTTATTAGAAAAGGAAGAGGACACACCCAAATAAATAAATTCAGAGATGAGAATGGAAATATCACCATGGAAACAACCAACATTCAGAACATTATAAGGGAATAATTCTCAAAACTTTATGCTAAATATGTTTGAAAACTTGACAGAAATGGATCTTTTCCTAGAAAATATTGACATGCCAAAATTAAACCAAGATGAGTTAAACCATCTTAACAGGTCCATATCAAGCATTGCAATAGAAACAGCAATAAGAGACCTCCCAGCTAAGAAAAGTCCAGGACCAGATGTTTTTACAGCGGAATTTTACAAGGCCTTCAAAGCAGGGCTCACACCAATACTACTCCAACTCTTCATTGAAATTGAAAGAGAAAGTTCACTACCGAACACATTCTATGAAGCCATCATAACCCTCATCCCAAACCAGGCAGGGACTCATCAAAGAAAGAGAATTATAGACCCATTTCTTTGATGGACATTGATGTAAAACTTCTCAATAAAATTTTGCCCAATCGACTTCAACAATTCATCCAAAAAATCATACACCACGATCAAACAGGATTCATTTCAGGGATGAAAAGCTGGTTCAATATATGCAAATCAATTAATATTATTCATCACATCAACAGGAGCAAGGATTAAAACGAGATGGTTATTTCAATAGTTGCAGAAAAAGCATTCGACAAGATCCAACACCCCTTCATAATGAAGGTTTTGGAAAAATTAGGAAGCCATGGAACATTCCTCAATACAATAAAGGCTGCATATGACAAACTTACAGCCAACATGATACTTAATGGTGAAAAACTAAAGCCATTTCCTCTTAACTCAGGAATAAGTAAAGGATGTCCACGCTCTCCACTTCTCTTCAATCTGTTATTAAAATGTCTAGCTACAGCAATAAGACAAGGTGCAAACATAAAGGGAATCTAAATAGGGAAAGTAGAAATAAAATTCTCCCTCTTTGCAGAAGACATGAACTTGTATTTAAAAATCCCATAGACTCCACTCCAAAATTACTCTAGCTGATTCAAAACTTTGGCAAAGTAGCAGGGTATAAAATTAGTCCCTCAAAATCAATGGCTTTTCTGTATGCCAACAATGAAAAGTGTTTGGCTGAAATTAGGAAAGTAACTCCATTTATAATAGCCCCTCAAAAAATAAAATACCTAGTTATTAACTTAATCAAAGAACTGAAGGACCTCTATGATGAAAACTTTAAAATCTTCACAAAGGAAATCAAAACAGAACTTAGAAATTGGCAAAACCCCCATGCACCTGGATTGGAAAGATTAACATCATGAAAATGACAATACTTCCCAAGGCTATCTACAAATTCAATGCGATACCTATCAAAATTCCAACCTCATTGTTCAAGGAAATAGAGGAGGCAATCCAAAATTTCATATGGAACAATAAAAGACCCCGAATACCAAAAACGCTCCTCAACGGAAAGAACACTGCTGGTAGAATATCAATACCAAATTTCAAACTCTACTCTAAAGCCATGATAATCAATACAGCTTGGTACTGGCATAAGAACAGACCTCAGGAACCATGGAATAGAATTGAAAACCCAGCAATAACCTACTGACCTATAGCCAATTAATCGTTGATAAGGGAGCTAAAATACTAGAACGGAAGAAAGATAGCCTCTTCAGTAAATAGTGCTGGCAATATTGGTTAACTACTTGTAGAAATCTATAACTAGATCCTTATGTATCACCGTGCACCAGAATCAAGTCCAAATGGATCAAATACCTCAGAGTCAAACAGACACTAAAAACATTACAGGATGGAATAGGAGAAACCCTAGGCCTCCATTGCTCAAGATGAAATTTTCTTAATAGAGACCCAGATACCCAACAAATCAAAGAAATGTTAGACAAATGGGATTGCATGACGTTTCAGAGCTTCTGCATGGCAAAGGACATAGCTATCAAGATCAATAGAAAGCCCACGGTTTGGGAGAAGATCTTCACTAGCCGTACAACGGACAAGGGCCTCATATGTAAAATATACTTGGAACTCAAAAAATTATACCCCCAACAACAAATCCTCAAAGAAACAACTTCCCAATAAATAAGTGGGCTAAAGACTTGAAGAGAAATTTGTCTGAAGAAGAAAGAAGGATGGCCAATAGACACATGAAGAAATGCTCAACCTCCCTAGCCATAAAAGAAATGGAAATCAAAACAACATTGAGATACCACCTCACTCCAGTTAGAATGGCTATAATCAAGAACTATAACAACAACAGATGCTGGAGTGGATGTGGACAGAAGGGAACCTTACTTCATTTTGGTTGGAGTATAAACTTGTTCAACCACTTTGGAAATCAGCATGGAGGTTTTTGAAAAGACTTCACATAGAGCTCCCCTATAACCCAGCAAAACCACTTCTGGGCACTTACCCAAATGTTTACAAACAAGACCACACTAAACCTGCCAGCACAACTATGTTTATTGCAGCATTATTTACCATAGCTAAGATCTGGAACCAACCCAGATGCCCCTCAGTAGATGAATGGATCAAGTAAATGTGGTATATATACACAGTGGAATTCTATGCCTCCATCAGAAAGAATGACATTTCTCCATTTGTTAGGAAATGGAAAGGCTTGGAAAAATTATATTAAGTGAAGTAAACCAGGCCCAAAGAATCATAGGTCCCATGGTTTTCCTTAGTTGCAATATCTCGTATATGTATGAGTCAAGCATGAAAGGTCAGATAATGTGATGTTAGGAAAATGAACCCTTAAATATGTATTGAAATGTTTTTTTTCTTTCCTGCATTTGTTTCTAACTCATTTATAAGATTATTTATTTCTTGCTTTGTTTGTCCCTCTCCCACACTATAAACCCTGCTTTCACTGTATTTGATGTCAGTATAATTTGTGGAGGAGATGGGGGAAAACAAGTCTTTTAAGGATACAGGTGGACCCGATGCAACTATGAGTCATACAGGTTGTCATGTCAAAAACGAACTTTAAAACTTTGTTGCGGGGGTAGGGAGGGATTTGGTAGGGGGGCGGGGGGGGGAACCTGGGAAGGGATGTTAAGAGTAAACAAAGGAGGAGGCTGCACTTTTTGATAAGAAATGTACTCATTATCTTGCCCATTTAATTGTAACTCCTCTGTACAATATGTTCACAAAAAATTAAAATTAAAATTTAAAAAACTAATAAAAAGAAAAAAGAGAAAAAAATGCACACAAGTAAAAAAAAAAAAGGATTTACATGTATCATGGAGAGATTAAGAACTAGCCTAAGAGATTTAGAATGCTAAAGGCAATGAGGATAAGCCTAGTTGACAACTAGTTCTTCAATAACCAAAAATGGTTCTCTAGACCAGTTTCTGATATACCTTATTTACTATCATTTTTTCCTTCCATCTGGAGTTATTCCTTATTTTCTGTCACAACTATTAATTAGCTTCTGCCTTTTTGATACCAAAACTGATCAAAAAGATTTCAAAATCACACTTAGACTACTTTTCACTTTGTGATTCGCAGTGATGACACAAAATCCTGGAATCCTTGAATTTCCAGAATTAATCTTCAGCTGACAATTAAGCACATTCCTGGCATTAATTGCTGTGACTTAATGAACAAAACTTTTTTCAACACAGTATCATAACATAAGTAAAATACATGAATTAGGGGCTATTATCAGGTGTCATTATGGAAGTAGCAATTATATATTTCAAGTATGTGTTCTTTCTTTTCCATTTACTAATTTTTTGCCAGTCCAGGGGCTTAAACTCAGGGGTGGGGAATTATTCCTGAGCTTTTTTTTTTTCTTCAGGGCTAGCACTCTACCACTTGAGGCAAAGCATTCCTTCTAGTGTTTTTCTTTTTTCTGTTTAACTGAGGAATTGAACCCAGGGTCTCATGCATGCTAGGCAAACACCATACCAGGAAGCCACATTCCCAGAGCCCTAAATGACTTTCTTAAGATGGCATTAAATTTTCATTCCATAACTATGTATTATAAGTTTGGCCAGGTGCTAGAAAATGATGTAGAAAGCAATACAATACAATAAGTCCAGTAAGGCTGGATGCACTCAGCCACCTCTACCTTCCTCAACTGCTGGTAGAGTTGTAACTAACAGAGGGAATCCCAGGTGCTCTTAGGCAGCATGGAATGTGGGCCTGGTCACCATTCTTGTATCCCATTGGTCAAAAATAACCATGAAAGAATGGGGATGTGGCCGGAATTCTGTGATGCATCAGCATGGGCGGAGTCAAGAAGATAGCAGCTCCCCCAGCCCTTTTCCCAGGGAACAATGTCCAATTCAGTTGGAGATGAGAGGGTGACCTGCTTTAGCTGGATGGCTGCACAGATTCTTCTGTATGTCTGTTTGTTGCCAGACCCGGACCTTGAACTCAGGATCTGGGCACAGTCTGTGCACTGCTTTTGCTCAAGGCTCGCCCTCCACAGTGGAGCCCCGGGCTTCTGGCTTTTTTGGCACTGAAGTTGGAGAGAGGTTCAAGGACTTTCCTGACTAGGATGACTTTGACCATGATCCTCCCTTCACAGCCTTGTAAGTATCAAGGAGGACTGCTGAAAATCACTGGTACCTGTCTAATCATTGGTCTTGCTGATATTCTTGGACAGCCCGGTGAGTACCCTATCCCCAGGTTGAAGTGGTGGGAGCTGGAGCTCACAGTTGGAATCCTGGTCCTGCCACCTCCAAATGGCTGGAGATCCTAAGGAACTCATTCCTATCCATATGATTGAATGGGCAGTTCTTGAATGATTCTAGGATAAAATTATACACAATTCTGTTATAGGACACTGATTTTAGTTAATTGTTTATTAAGCAGTTAAACAATCACATTCATAAAATGGAGGCATAATGAAATGCTTAAGAATTGGGCCTCACATACTGCAAAGGTACCATTTTTCTGCCAGGACTGGGATTGAAACTCAATGTCTTGGTAACTCTGTTGCACTGTGTGGGAATGGGAAGCTGGTCTCCTTAAAGTCAAGAAATTCAGGTCTGTTCCTTATGCCTAAAATAGATCTCCAACACTAGAAAACATCCTATTCATGTACAATTTACATATATGATTTATATTTATATACATACATTGACTCCATATTGCATTCAGTGTAGTTATTTTATATTTTTTTATTCATGTATTGACCTGTTATTTTATTGACTATTATGGAACATAAAACATTGATTACATTGATTACACAGGATATAGGTCTACATTTGTATTCCACTTCATACCTGACACCCAGGACTTTCACAGAAAAGGAAAACGAGTCACCATCATCTTCTTACTCCACGATTCATTTTTGGGAGTGCTGGCATCTGAACTCAAGACCTACAACCTTCAAGGTTCAATTAATGAATGGGTGAGTGTTAGCATGCCATCCTGGGGCAAATTGAGCTGACAGGCTTTTCCCAGGACCTCAGATCAAGCCCCAGGGGTGACCAAAATAAGAAAAGATTGACATGCAGATGGCAGTACGCTAATAAATATATATCTTTATAGAGTGTCAGATATGTCTATACATTATTCAGTTATATATTCTACATTCCTTCCAATTCCTGGGTATTAATTATGCCTCCATGTAATTAATGTAATTAGTGTAATGTAATTGTTTTCATCCTTAAACTATTAATGAAATCAGTGTCCTGAAATTATTGCGTTCCTTTAAGTAATAATATTTTTTAATGCTTCATAAATATTAAATAAAATGAATCAGCCTCCTGAAATGATGCTGTCTAATTTTATAGGAGCATCATTCATGATCAACTCATTGAACCTTGACATTGATATTATCATTGATATTATCAACTCATTGTTAATCCTGTGGATGGGTATCATTTTCTTAGTAGTTCCTGCCATTGGTTGGTGTTAGGACAGGGATTCGAAATCAGGGCCTATGTTGCCATGTGGGCCTATGGCATCCCTGATAGTCTGGCAGCCTTCAGCAATGCAAGGTGAAGTACCCTTTGCAACAGTGTCATTCAGGCCCATGAGGGTCACCATGCAAAGAAAGAAAACATAAAATGGCCATATTTTTTCTGTGCATGCCTTTCCCTGCAAGGCCTGGGGATCTAGGATCCCAGGAGGAGCTGTAGATATAGTGGCTGCAACCCAGCCTAAGGTGATCAAAGCTGAGGCAGAGTTGCCATGACCTGAATTCAAGTGCCATATTGAGAAAAGTAAAATAAAAAAAATTAGCTCCCTGGCTTGCAATTCACGCTGTTTATTCTTCCAGGCTTTGGATTTGAACTCAGGATCTGGGTAAATCTGTAGCAATGTGGATGAAGGGGATGATCACCATATTGAAGATAAGAAAGTTAGGCCTGTCAGGCGCTCATGGCTCACGCCTGTAATCCTAGCTACTCAGGAGGCTGAGATCTGAGGATCGTGGTTCAAAGCCAGCCCGGGTAGAAGAGATCGTGAGACACCTATCTCCATTAAACCACCAGAAAACCGAAAGTGGCGCTGTAGCTCAAGTGGTAGAGAGCTCGCCTTGAGCTGAAGAGCTGAGGGACAGTGCCCAGGCCCAGAGTTCAAGCCCCACGACTGACAAAAAAAAAAAAAAAAAAAAAAAAAAAAAGAAGGAAATGGGTCTATAGTTCTCTTTTTGATGAGACCCTGACTGGTTTTGGGATAAGGGTTATGATGTTTTCATAGAATGAGTTCTAGTTAGTAGTGCACTTTCTCTTTCAGTTTCATTGAAGGGCTATTGCTGTGAGCTCTGCTTTAAAGGCCTTGTAGAATTCTGCTGCAAATCTTTCTGGTCTTGGGCTTTTCTTAGATGGAACTTCTCTTATTGCTGTTTCTATCTCAATGTTTGATATGGGCCTGTTAAAATACTTTAACTCATCTTGGTTTAGTTTCAGCATGTCAATATTTGCCATGAAAAGGTCCATTTCTGCCAAATTCTCAATCTTATTAGCATAGTTTTGATAAGTATTCCCTTTTAATGTTCTGAATCTTGGTTGTTTCTCTGGTGATGTTTCCATTCTCATCTCTGAGTTTATTTATTTGGGTGAGTCTGCTTCTTTTCCTGATAAAATTTGCTAAGGGTCTGTCAATTTTGTTAATTTTGTTGAAGAACCAACTCTTTGTTTTGTTGATTTTTTCTATGGTTTTCTTGGATCCTAATTAATTTAATTCTGATTCAATTTTAATTATTTATTTCCATCTCCTGGATTAGGGTTTATCTTGCTGCTCTTTTTCAAGGAGGTTCAGATGTCTCATTAAATTGTTGGTTTTAGATGTCTCCAATTAGTTGATGTAGGATCTCCAAGCTATAAACTCGCCTCTGAGTACTGTCTTTGCTCTGTCCCAGAAGAGCTGGTAATTTGTGTGCTCATTTTTGTTGAATATCATGAACATTTGAATTTCCTTTCTAATCTCTTCCCTGACCCAGTGATGATTCAACAGTGTGTTGTTTAGCCTCCATGTGTTACAGGATTTTCTTTGGTGGTTTTTGGTGTTGAGTTCTAATTTTATTCCCTTGTGGTGTGAGCGGATGCAAGGTATAACTTAAATGTTTCTGAATTTGGACAAGATTGCTTTGTGGTCTATTTTGGAAAATGTTCTATTGCTGCAGAGAAATATACTCATTACTTTGCCCATGTAATCGTAACCCCTTGGTACAGTATTTTCACAATAAATAAAACTTCAAAAAATGTTTATCACTTATTATAACTCAAATACCAAGCAAGAGTTATTTTATATAATCATTACAGATATCATTTTATCACTATCATAAAACAGAATAAAAAGACCAGTCCCAATTATTACCTACCTATCATTATCCTTAATTACTAATCATTATCTAAATATCTTAAACAATCTAAATAGTCATGTCTTTAACATAAACATAAATATTCTACACTTTTTACTTAAAAATTTCCAGGGGCATGCATTCATGTCTCTAAGAAATGTTCACAGAAGTTAAAAAATATTTTTGTGAAATTAATGTGAGACATGTTGTTGTTGTTCTTGTTTGCAAGTCCTGGGCATTGTCCCTAATGTTTTTTGTGCTCAAGGCTAGCACTGCACAACTTGAAGCACAGGGCTAATTTCTCTTTTTGAATGGTTAATTGGAGAATACGAATCTAACATATACTTTTCTGTTTGGGCTAGATGTGAAAACAATTGTTAGATCTCAGCCACCAGAGGAGCTAGAATTATAGGCGTGAGGTACCGGCACTTGGTTTGATGATTTTTTTTTTAATTTTAGTTATGTTTTAAGATATTTGTTTCACTATAATGCACATAATTTTATACATAAATTCATATATATATATATACATATGATAACAAATTCCCTCTAAAAATATATGATTTTCTACACATAACATTTATACACACACACACACATATTTCTGAATATATACACTCCCTCTAAAACTTTTATGCTACTATTTTTTACCCTTTTCATTTCAAAGATATAGTCTATTTTTCCAAAAGTTTCCTAGAGTAAAATGACATATTTCAATAGAGAGTAGAATATATTATTTTCAAGGTAATTTTAGATATACACATGATGTCATAGTAATATTTATAGTATATTACTTGAAAAAAATCTGTTCCAACCCTGAAATATTTGTGTGTAATGACAGGGAGAAGGGAAGTTAATTCATACTGATTAGAAATGTGCAATGCTTCAAAAATCTGTTCAATAATTTGTTATAATCACATAGTCAAGGTACCTGTTATGGTTTAATTTTTTTTGTTTCTTTATTTATTCAAAAATTTAGCATGGATGCATGCACAGTGGTAATATTAAAATTATTAATCAAAATACAAATAATAAAAATCATAGACATATACCAGACTTTCAATAATTAGCACTTATGATGCTAATAATAATTTTGTTGAAGATGATGATGACCAGAGTGACCTTGATAATGGCAATGTTATGATTAAAAAGGAAAAATTTTAGACATCTTTGAATTTAGATTTCCCACATTTAATACATAATAATAAACAGTGTTGGATTACATACAATGAGAATAACAAGAGGAGAGTTTCAATATCAAGAAATAACAATCAGATAATCAGATGAGACAGTAAATCCCTAATGTTATTCTTGCAGTCTATTTAATGTATACTCATTTTCTTGGTGATATTTTTTTCTTATAAATAAAATCGTTTATTTTCACATGTTTATTATCACACATAGATAAAATGTAATAAGCTGAGCGCTTTGTTATCAAATGATCTTGTTTGTTCTAGCCTTGGGAAATTAGGAGAAAGCCTTTTACCACCCACATAACCAGTAGCTTAGTTATATATCCCTAGAAGGTAACAACACATGTCTCAAACATGCTTCACTCATTAGGCAGAAAACACTATGGGGAAAAACATACTTTGTAAAAAGTTGTTTAAGACTAGGTGACCAGTGATGAGTACATGAAACAGACTTGTGTCAAGGGCATAAAAAGGAGTACATAGAAATCATATTAGTGCTGGGCGCCAGTGGCTCATACCTGTAATCCTATCTACTCGGGAGGCTGGGATCTGAGGATCACGCTTCAAAGCCCCTCCCCCCAGGCAGGGCTCGATCTCAGGTCCCGGGATGGACCTAACGCTCTATTGGCTCACAGGCTGATGTACTCACCATGACCCATTCATCACTTTGGTTTGCTAGGCCTTGAGTTCAAATCCCAGCACTGTCAAAAGATGAACACTGATGTGAGAAGCCAAGTGAACCTCCTCTTTTCCTGTGCTGTGAAAGTCCTGATTCTCAGCTAGGAATGGAAGATGCTATATAGGCAACTCTATAGCCATGGAAACAGCTTGACATCCATGTCAGCACAGTTATACCTGCCACCATACTCAGTAAAATACACAATACCTCCATGAATTAGACACAAATTACGGAGAAGTGCACCGAACGCAAGATGCTATTCACACATGTATATCAATAGAGGTCCTATGTTTAAATTATGAATTTATGCCCATCCTGGCCCTCTCTGGTGCTCAATGTCAGGTCCTGGAAATGTTGTAGCTCCTCCGTTGCTCACAGGCCAGTGCCCTCACCTTTACCCTTTCACCAATTGGGCCTGCTAGGTTCTGAGTTCAAATCACAACACTGTCAAAACATGAATCCTGATGTGAGCAGTACATCAGTTCACCTGCTTTCCTGTCCTGTGAAAGTCCTGGGTCTCGTCTAGGATGGACAAGGCATAGGCAACTCTATAGACATGGGAATAGGTTGTCATGAATATCAGCACATTTATATCTGTCATCATACTCAATAAAATACAAAATGCATCTCTGACTAAGACACACAATAAAATAAATAACTAAACTGAAAGCATGATGCATTCCACACATGTATGTAAATAGAGATCCTATGTGTAAAATAGGTGGGCTTAGGATTTTTGCCGGTGTTGGGCTTCAATTCAGACACTGGGAGCAGGCCAATGTAGTCTTCAAGGATGATGATCTTCCCCTTCTCCCACAGTGCAACAGAGTTACCCAGACCTGAGTTCAAATCCCAGCTCTGGCAGTAAAATGGGGCAAATATGGAACTAGGGTGTTTCCTTCATAATTTTTTTTAACAGAGTCAGAAGTTGAACTCAAGTCGTGGCAACTCTGCTTCAGTTCCGATCATCGTAGGCTGAAGCCTCTGGACCTACAACCCATCATTGGATCCTAGGACCCCAGGGCTTGCAGATAAAAAAATAGCCACGAAGGCGAAAAAAAAATTGCAGGAATTTCCACCTGGCGTTTTTATGTTCATTTTCCTTTGCATGGTGACCATGCTGGGTCCGAACTCAGCGGCCTGCAGAGTGAAGGTGACCTGGAGTGGCTGAAGTTCTGCTGGCTCTCGCGGAAGCCCAAGGGTGTCAGGATATCGCAGACCTCAAGGTCAAATCCAGGTCAGCCCCCCTCCATTGAGGGAATGGCGGGAGATTCTGAGATACTCTTTTCCAGCACTTGGAAGGGTCGTGGAATTCGATCAATCTCATCTTTGAATGAGTACTTTCTGCAGGATGCACGTAGGAAATAATAGGCAAGACTCATTGTGTATCGATTATTTTCAATGAAGAGTTGATGAAGCTTGACCATAATCATCACAGTCATGAAATGGAAGCATCAGGAAAGATAAAAAAATCAGTAGTCATGGGGTATATTGGATTCCATCACAGGTCGCCATCTCTCCTACTGTATACAAATATGCATACTACCTTCAGCTTATGAAGGGATGAGTATTGTGCTCTCCCCCTCCCACTCCTGGGCTCAATCTCAGGTGCTGGGAACAGCTTAGTTCCTTATTAGCTCTCAGCATGGTATCCTCACCTTGACCCTTTCTCCTGTTGGGTTTGCTAAGCTGTAAGTTCCAACCTCAACACTGCCAAAAGCGGAATGCAGATGTGAGAATCCAATACGTCCACTTGTTTTCCTGCCCTGTGAAAATTCTCGGTCTCAGCTAGGATGGAAGAAGGCTTAAGCAATGTTATAGACATGGGAATTAGTTCTCATCCCTGCCAGTACACTTATGTCTCTCATCATAATCAATACAATACAAAATTCATCCCTGACTAAGACACACAATAAAAAGAATAACTACATTGAACACATGATACATTCCACACATGTATTTAAATAGAGATCCTAGGTGGGCATATGATTTTTGCCAGTGAGGGGGCTTCAATTCAGGCCCTGGGAGCAGACCTGACCATGTAGTCTTCCAGGATGGTGATCTTCCCCTTCACCCACAGTGCTATAGTGTTACCCAGATCTGAGTTGGAATCCCAGCTGTGGCAGAAAAAAATGGTGTGAATTCTGAGCTAAAGTGGTTTATTATTTTTTATTTTATTATATTTTTTTCCAACCAAGCAATTTGAACTCAGTTCATGGCAACTCTGCCTCAGCTTCAATCACTTTAGGCTGATGGGCTGCCATGGACACATAGCCGATCCTGTGATCCTAGGTCCTGAAGCCTT
Source organism: Dipodomys merriami (assembly GCF_024711535.1). Classification (NCBI taxonomy): domain Eukaryota; kingdom Metazoa; phylum Chordata; class Mammalia; order Rodentia; family Heteromyidae; genus Dipodomys; species Dipodomys merriami. Next base: position 443,680 of record NW_027204682.1, on the reverse strand, counting down.
GCAGGAGAAAAAAATACCCTCACTAAAAATAGCCACAGGATGGATTTTTTTACATTTTATTCCTTTGCATGGTGACCAACCTGGGTCTGAATGACAAGGCTACAAGTTTACTTCACTTTGCATTGGCCAAGGCTAGCAGGCTATCGTGGAAGCCACAGGCCCATATGTCATCGAAGGCCCTGACATTGAATCCTGGTCCTGACACATATCAGTGGGGAGACTTCCCAAGAGACTTGTTCCTATGCACGGGAATAACGATGGAATGTTTGGAAACTCATGATTGAAAAAGTTTCCGCGGGCATCGGTCTAATCTAAAATGGGATGCAATGATCCTAGGACGTTGATTGATCTTAATGAATGGTTTATTAAGCATGAAAACAATACTATTCCTTCAATAGCAGCAAAATAAATACCTAAGAGTTGGTAGAAATGTAGTTGATGTAATTGAATCCTAAGTAGATGTCTCTGGAATTCGATACAAATATATATTTATTGGTATACTGCCACCTGCCTATCCATGTATGGTTATTTTGTTCACCTCTGTGGCTCAATCTCAGGGTCTGGGAACTGCCTGGTACCTTCCTTGGCTAGAGGTTGCCGTGTTGACACATTCATTCATGAATTGTGTCTGCTAGGCCCTGAGTTCAGATCCCAGCACTGCAAACAATTGGATTTTGGAATAAGAAGCCAACTGTGACACCTGTTTTCCTTTTCTCTGAGTGTCCTGGCTGTCAGACATGATGGACAACATGTCTACAAATTTAGATACTATGTGATGGGATGTCATCAGTATAATAAATTTAATGCATATCATCACAGTCAATTAACGGTAAATAATTGAATAAAACAAAAATACAATCAATAACCACAACAAACAGGATGTGGACTGAACATCTATAGGTAAATAAAAATTCTATCTTTACAATGAATATAAATAGTATGTTTTCCAGGGCTGGGCTGGAATTCAGGCGTAAGGACCAGGCGGGACTTTCTTGTCTTCAAGCATGGTGAGCTTCCCCTTCGTCCACAGTGCTACAGAGTTACCCAGACCCTGATTTCAAATCCAATGCCTGGTAATAAAAAACAGCGTGAATTGCAAGCCAGGGATCTATTTTTTTTTTTTTTTTTGCAAAGCAAGGTCTTGAACTCAGGTCATGGCAACTCTGCCTCAGCTTCCATCATCCTAGGCTGGGGTGCAGCCACTGGAGCCACAGACGATCCTGGGATCCTACATATCCAAACCTTGCAAATGGGAAAAATATGCACATAAAAAAAGTGTCAGAGCCGGGTGCCGGTGGCTCACAACTGTAATCCAAGCTACACTGGAGGCTGAGATCTGAAGATCGCAGTTGAAAGCCAGCCCGGGCAGGAAAGTCCATGAGAATCTTATCTCCAATAAACCACTAGAAACCCGGAAGTACTGCTGTGACTCTAGCAGTAGAGTGCTCGCCTTGAGCTGAAGAGAACAGGGACAGTACCCAGGCCCAGAGTTCAAGCCCTATGACTGACAAAAAAAAAAAGTTGCATTATTGCATTTCTTCCTTTGTACCATGACCATCTGGGTCTGAATGACAGGGCTCTAAAGGGTACTTCATCTTGCATTGCTGAAGGCTGGCGGGCTATTGGGGAAGACATAGTCCTGCACAGGAACATAGGTCTAGAGTTCAAATCCAAATCATGACACTTCCAGATAGTGGAAGATCCTAAGAGACTCGTTCCCATCCATAGGAATAACGATGGAATGTTATCAATGTCACAGTTGAATGAGCTAATCATGAATGCTACTCGTATAAAATTAGTTATCATAATTTCAGTAGACAGATTTTATTTAATATGAATCATTAAATGAATACTCTGTCTTACAGGGATACAATAATTTCAGGACCTTGATTTACTTTATAGTTTATTAAGGATTAAAACAATAACATTAATTACATAGAGGCATAATAAATACCCAAGAATTGGTAGAAATGTACTCTATATAACTGAATAATGTGTAGACATCTCTGGCACTCTATAAAGATATATATTTATTAGCATAATGCCATCTACATGTCAATCTGTTCTTATTTTGTCAACCCTAGAGACTTGATCTCAGATCCTGGAAACTGCCTGTCAGCTCAATTTGCCCCTGGATGGGTGCTGACACTTACCCATTCATGAATTTGGCCTTGTAGGCTTTGAGTTCAGACACCAGCACTCCCAAACAATGAATAATGGAGTAAGAAGCTGATGGTGACAGGTTTTCTTTTTCTGTGAAATCCTGGGTAGAATACATATGCAGTGGAATACATATGCAGACCTATATCCTATGTAATCAATGTAATAAATGTTCTATGTGCCATAATAGTCAATAAAATAAATGGCTAATACTTGAATAAAACAAAAAATAAAATGAATAACTACACTAAATGCAATAGTCAATATATGTGTCTAAATATAAATAATTTATATAAAATATACATTACAAAGATGTTTTCTAGTGCTGGGGATCGATTTCAGGCCTAAGGAACAGACTTGAATTTCTTAACTTCACGGAGGTGAGCTTCCCCTTCCCACACAGTGCAACAGAGTTACCCAGACCATGAGTTCCAATCCCAGTCCTGGCAGAAAAAATGGCACCTTCATACTATGTGACACCAAATTCGTAGATATTTCATTATGCCTCCATTTAATTAATATAATTGTTTAAATGATTCATAAAGTGTTAGTTAAAATCTATCAGATTCCTAGGATATAATTGTGTATAATTTTATGCTAGAATCGTTCAAGAAGTCCCCATTCAATCATGACATACATCACATTCCATTGGAATTCATATGGATAAGAATGAATTTCTTAGGATCTCCTGCCATTTGGAAGTGGCAGGAACAGGATTCAAACTGTGGGCTCCAGCTTCAATCAATTAATCCCCAGGATAGGGAACACACAGGTCTGTCCAAGAACATCAGCAAGACCAATGATTAGGCAGGCACCCGTGGCTCTCAGCAGTCCTCCTTAATGCTTACAAGTCTGTGATAGGAGGATCATGGTCAAAGTCACCCTAGACAGGAAAGTTCTTGAGACCCCAATCCAACTTCAGTGCCAACAAAGCCAGAAGTAGAGCCGTGTGACTCCAGAGGGTGAGGGCTAGCCTTGATCAAAAGCAACTCATGGACTGTGCCCAGATCCTGAGTTAAAGGTCCGGGACTGGCAACAAACAGACTTACAGAACAACCTGTGCAGCCATCCAGCTAAAGCAGGTCACCTTCTTGTCCCCACTGGATTGAACAGAGTTTCCTGGGAGAGCGGCTGCTCTCATCTTGACTCTGCCCATTCTGCCTGCATCACAGTATTCTGGTCACACCCCCATTATTTCATGATTTTTTCTGACCAATGGGATACAAGAATGGCGGCCACAGCCACATTCCACGCTGCCCTGAAGCACCGGGATTCCCTCTGATGGTTGACACCACTACCAGCAGTTGAGGAAGGTAGAGGTGGCTAAGTGGTGAGCAAGAGACTCCAGGCGACTTTGGAGTAGAATACGAAATTGACCTCCTAATCAGTGAGTGGGAGAAGAGAGGATTTCCCAGAGCCTAGGAACGTGGCCAGCCTATCTTTCCCAACTCAGTGCTCAGATGTCTGAAACAACAAGACTCCATGAGAAAACTATGGGGGGCATGAAACTGTGGCCAGAACACCAGTAGAAGAATCCTCCTGACAGACCTGCAACATTCAAGAAAACAAAGAACATGAAAAAGGGAAGGATCCCCAAGGCAAACACCACTGGAGAGCATGATTCAATGGAGGGTCCAGGCCAAAGGTGATGCCCACCACGGGCTTCCCCTGTTTTTGGACACAGTCACAGCCACGAGGTTCCAGAGTGTTAATCCTCCTGATACCACCAAGGATCTGCAGAGGTGCTACCGACATCTGGTGCCCACCCTGGACCCCAGCAAAAGAAGAAACCAGGCACTCTATGCCGAGATCCAATCACTGAAGCAGGAAAAGACAGACCTTCAGGATCAATGGGAAAAAGAGAGGGAGAAGATAGCCCAGGTGCCTGCAGCACCTAAAATAGAGCTATAGATCCACAAGGCACCCATACAGAGGTTGGTTTCGGCAGAAAGCAATTTACAATCCCGCGTGTGTGCAGCAGGCTACTGATGAACAGAAAGGGAGCACGAAGCTCTCACCAGCTGCCTGCAGGCTGCAGAGCAGTGCATGGCCGAGCTGGAGATGTTGGCTTCTGTGGTCAATGATCACAGAATGAGACTGAAATGTTCTACAGCTGCATGATGTGACCCTTCTGCTCAAGGAAAAGGCCAGAAGCTTCAATGACTTGAAGCAAGTGAACTCAAAGTTATAGGAGAAGCTGGAAGTGCTCTGGACAACAGGAAGAAAGGAATCCGCAAGTTCCAACAAGCACTGGTGGAGCATGAGGTACTGAAGAGACTACTGGACAATGTGAGCTGACTAGTGAGCACAGCGAATCTAGAGAGAGACACCTTCACAGAAGACCTGAGCATTGAGAGGTCCACGTGGAAGGAGGAGGCCCGGCAGCTGACCCATCAGGTGAACCAACTGACAGAGGAGAAGGAGCGAGGGGCGAGGCAGGTGTTCTTCCTAGAGAACAGGCTGGAGGAACCATGGCCCATCTCAGGCCGAGTGGCAGTTGCAAGCCCACGCCTACTGCACGCAGATGGAGTTGAAAAACCGGGAGGAATAACTTCACATCCAGGTCCAGGAAAACCAGAGGCTCCATCTCCAGAACCCGGAGCAGCAGGAGCAATGGTGGAGACTGGAGGAGAAGGCCAAGGATTGGCAGGAGATCCCTGAGACCCCATGACACGCAAATGTGTGTGACGGACAGCTGGAGGAGCAGCTGGCCCTGCTGTGGGACGCTCTCCACAGGGTGAGTGGTGAGAAGGAGCTCGACAGCATCCTGGAAACAGAGCAGGTGGTGAAGAAACACCTGGGGGAACACCTGGTTCACACAGAGGAGAAGATAGAGGAATGGAAAGAAGTGGCTGAGAGAGAAAGAAAGCCAAGCATCTCATGACCAGCAGGAGCAGTCCCTGGCCCAGCTGCAGAAGCTCAGAACCACCTGTGAGCAGCACACACCTCCAATTAGCAGCTGAGCTCCAAGAAGGATGCCCTGCTGCAGCACCTTAAAGAGGCAGACCCAACTCCTGTAGCAGCTGAAGAAAGTGCATGGCACGAACAACTGGGGAGACCATGTGGTTCCCCCAAAGTGACAGGACACTCTGAAGTGCCTGAAAGCAATCAGACCACAGGAAGAGCGACTGCAGGCCCAGCTGAGCTTCTTGCCTTCCCTGGGGAAGGGGAATTCAAAAACCCTGGAGAAGCAATAGGTGAGGAGTCGAATCCCCCCATAAACATGACCATTGCAGAGGATGGAGAAAATCCCCAAACCGAGTGGGACGTGAATTTGTGAGTACTCTTAGTGGCTGAAATCCACAGGGGGAAACTCCTGTAGCAGGAGTGGCAGGCCTGCTGCGGTCACCCGGTTCACCTGGCAGCTCAGTTGCAGAGAAAGCTTGAGCCACAGACCCTCCATCCCATGAGCTGGCACCACAGCCTGTGTGGGGATGGGGAGCGGGACACATGGTCGTCCAAGAAGAAAATCTACTTTGTCCACGACCTTTCTGATGAAATGGACTTCCAGAGTCCAGCGGGTGATCTTCAACATAGATGCAGCCAACTGTCGGCACACATCGCACTGTTGAGGAGTCCCTCATGGCATGTAAAGAGCAGATGTTCATTCGGGCTGAGCTGTGTCAGAAGAAACCTGAGCATGTGTACCAGCTGTCCTAGGAGAAGATGGATAAAAGGAGAGAGCTGCGGGAGCCGCTGTCACTCCTCACAGGGGAAGACATGGATAATGGGCTCCAGATGCCAGCACAGGCTGAGCCTCCTCTCACTGCCACTGCATTGGATGCCTCCAGGCTCCAGGGTGGGCGAAATGAGGGAGGAGCAGAAAGGTTTTGAAGAATTGCCACTTCAACGCAGTGTGGAAACTGCCAGAGGAGAGATCGAGGTTCCCAACCCCATAGAGGACTCCCCCACAAAGCACATCCTGATGCAGCTGCCCCACATCCAGAGCCACCCACAGCTCACAGACTCAGGTGAGGAGCGCTCCCTCCCTTTCTTCTGTAGACTGATGCAGATGATGACTATGTGACATAATGACTCTCCAAAGCCTCAGCAGCCACTATAAGTAGGTGGCCAGGTAGCCTTCTCTCAGGCCTCCATCTGCTGGGTCATGGGAAGGGTAAACTGCGGGTCGGGTAGGGCAAAGGCTGCCGGGAGGTTGCCCATATTCAAGGGACATCTTATGGCCTATTGGTGGCCAGGGAAGAGGGCCATGTTATGCTTATCACAAAGAATAAATTGTTTTCAAAGGGAAAACAAGCCTCCAATGAAGATTTGTTGTTCCAGTCCTGGGGATTGAACTCAGGTCTTGGTCACTGTCCCTGAGCTCTTTGTCTCATGGCTAGCACTCTACCACTTGAGCCACAGGGCCGCTTCTTTTTTTCTGATGGTTCATCGATGATAAGAGTCTCACACACATTCCTGCCCAGGCTAGCTTTGAACCGTGATCTTCTAGATCTCAGCTTCCAGAGTAGCTAGGATGACAAGAATGAGCCACCAGTGCCCAGCATTTGAAACCTTTTAAAGGTGTCTTGGCGAGTCTGTAAAAGGATACACAAAGGGCATGGATAGACTTTGACACAATCAAGGAGTTGGGATGGGGAAGGCTGACCTTCTAGCCATTCTGTTCCTCCCCAAAATTAAAGATTCCAGGTGGTGTTGGATGCATCAAACACCTAGGCCAACAGCCACCAGACTCAGTGGGGAAAAGGTAGAGAATACCCAAAGATTGCAGTGTAGAAATCTTTGATTTTCCATGCATGTCCTGTGTGTGTGTGTGTGTGTGTGTGTGTGTGTGTGTGTGTGTGTGTGTGTGTGTGTGTGTGTGTGAATTCAGGGCCTAGGCTCTATCCCTGAGTTTTCTTGCTCAAGGCTAGTGCTCTGCCACTTGAGCCACAGCCCCACTTGCATTTCGATGGTTAATTTTAGGTAAGTCTCAAGGACTTTCCTGTCCAGGGTGGCTTCAAAGCATGATGGGGGCCCAGGGAAACAGGAGTAAACACAATCCCTATGGTGGGCAACTCCTGCCTACTCGTGGCCACACGTGGAACATGCATCCCTGTGCTATCGTGGGGGACTATCCTCCCCTAGAGTTCAAATTGGGGAAGTGACCAGGGCCAACCTGACTTTCACTCACCCTGAGTGCTGATTCCAGAGCAGATCTGTTCCACCCTAGGCCAAGAGAGCTCCAGGAGGCCCTGCTCCCAGGGGCACAAGAAAGTGAGAAGTCAGCTCCAGGCCCAGCTAAGAGCCTTTGCCCATGGGCACCCCAACTTGGCCTTCCTGATTACCATAAGGCCTGTCAAAGAACAACCTAAAAAAAAACAAACCAAAATTGGAGCTGTGAATCAAAGTGGTAGAGCTCTAGCATTGAACCAAAGAGCTCAGGGACAGGGACCCAAGCTTTGAGTTCAAGACCCCCAGCTCACCTTCCTCCATAAAACACACATTAGCTAAATGAGAACTAGTAGAATTTGTGAAGTGTTTCTGAAGAATGGTGATACTGAAGAAAGCACCCTAATTCTAATGACAGCTGAACTTGTGACATACAGGTATGTGCTGAATCATTCACAGGTTACTGTTTTCTGGGTCCTTCCCACATAGCATGTTTTTTCTGAGTCTTCAAACACCATGCTGTGTACTGAGTCATCCCAAAGGGTGCTATGTTCTGAGTCCTTGAGAAGAGTGGGCTGTGCTGGGTTTTTCAAAGGGTGCTGTGTGCTTAGTCCATTACAAAATATACTTTATGCTGAGTCCTTCAAAAGTGCTGTGTGCTAATTCATCCCAAATGGTGCTATGTGCTGACCCCATGAGAAGGGAGGGACTGGTGAGTTTTTCAATGGGTGCTGTGGCCCAGTCCTTTACACAGGGTACTTTTGCTGAGGGCTTCAAAGAAGGCTGTGTGCTGAGTTGTCCCAATGGGTGCAATATGCTGCATCCTTGAGAAGAGAAGAATGAGGAGAGTGCTGTCTGCCGAGTCCTGTAGACTGTTTGCTCTGTACTGTCTTTCAAATGGTGCTGTGCTGAGTTCTTCCACAAGGTGTTATGTGCTGAGTCCTTCAAAATTGTGCTATGTGCTGAATTTTTCAAAGGGTGCTGTGCACTGTTTTACACAGGGTGCTACATACTCAGCCCTTCAAAGTGTGGTGTGTATGGAGTCTTAACCCAGGGTGCTATGTGCTGAGTCCTGGGAAAGAGTGCTACGTGTTGAGTTTTTCAAAGCGTGCCATGCACTGAGAACTATACACTGGGTGCTATGGACTCCTTCCTTCAAAGGGTTCTGTGTGCTCAGTCATCCCAAAGGCTATTATATGCTAAGTCCTTCAAAGGGCACATTGTGCTGAGTCTTTTACTCTGGGTGCTTTGTGCTGTTTTTTGAAGTATGCTGTGTGTTGAGTCATCCCAAAGGGTGCTATGTTCTGAGTCCTTTAGAGGTAGTTTTCCCCAATAATCTCTCTCAGTCTTTCAGTCTCTGTCTCTGTCTCTGTCTCTGTCTCTGTCTCTCTGTCTCTCTCTCTCTCTCACTCACTGGGTCACTGTGCATGTTCTTGATATGTGTAGTGGAGAGGCTTGGAGGAGAGTCACCTCTAGTGGTGGGGCTGAGGGGAGATTCGATCCCCTGAGCAAGTGCTAGGGTTGGCGGGGAGTGCTGAGCTGATGTGAGGCTGTAATTCCCATGGCCTAGAAGCCTTAGGGCCCAGTCAGGGCTGCTCTTGTGGGAAAGGGTAGGGGGCAGAGCCAAGGGGAAGAGCGTTCTGGGCAGAGGGGAGGAGGAAGCAGGGCCCAGGGGCCACACTGTGGAGGCAGCAGTGGCCAGGGTCTCGCAGGGGTAGGTGCACCTTCGCAGAGGGTGTGAGGCATCCTGCGAAAGGAGTGGAGGTAGAGAGAGAGAGCAGAGAGGAGCGAGTACAGGCACAAGGGGAAGTGGCTTCATATGCTCCGTTTGTGGATCAGTAGAAAAATAGCCAAAATGAGAATAAAGGCAACAAATGTACAGCCAAGAAAAATAGAGTTTGAATAAAGGTAGAGTCAATAAAGGTGCAGCCAAGTGTATAGGACGCCTTGAACCAACACCCCCTTCCTGCAGGCATGCTTCCATGAAGCTTATGCTTTGTCTGGCACGATCTCTCACGCAGATTCAGCAGGAGGTGTCATGGCATTTCTTCTTTTTTAAAAATTTTTTAATTGAAGCTCATGAATGTCTCCATGCACAGAAGAGACAAATCTAAAGATCATCCGGAAAATGACTGGAAATGTAAGAATAAGAATTGGGAGAATTGATCTGACAATGGCAATTATAACTATTACACTAATCCAATCCAGAGGATTGAGGGCCTCCTTGTTATGCTTAAATAATGCTTCCAAAGATTGTAAAATTTTTACATTTAATGAGCTTTACTACCTGCTATAATTTTGTCCTGTAAAGATTCCATAACATGAGAGATATCTTTATCTCTCCAAACTCCTAACAAATGCTTTTTGGTGGCATTCCAATTAAAAGAAAAGTTATATTTTAGAGCAGTAACACAGATATATTTAAAACTAGCATGACATTTAACTGAGAGTTGTGTTTTTAAATTTTGAACTTCCTGACCTATAACCAGAATCACTTCCTCCAGAGCATTTATTTACATTTCTAACTTTTTATCTATAATTTGTTGTTCTGCTAGGGCTAATGAAACATTTTTGCTTAAATCAGTAACAAAATGAGCAGTGTTTACTTCATTTACGAAGGCTGCTGTAGAAATCGCTAGAGCTAATTATTGTTATTAGAGCACTAATTCCTAAAATCAAAGCCTCAACAAAGCGTTTTGGCTGCAACATAATATCCAGAATTTTCAGCATTTGTAAAGCAGAATTTTTAAACCAATTGTCATTTTATAGATCTACAGGTAACATTACATATGAAGGTCTTTTTAAAATAAAAATTACAGAATAAGTTTTATCTAGAGAAGAAGTAAGACAATTAGTAAAAATACAATCCTTACAGCTAATATAATAAGATTTTCCTTGATTAATAATGATTAAATTATCTAGTTTTCCAGCTAAAATTCCCATAGGATATCCCACACATGCTCTTACCCCAATTGCAGTACTCTTAGTTTCTTTGTGCTTTTTCAGTAAAATCATGTTTGTTGCTGCAAAAAGTCTGAACAAATCCAGATGAATGCCCATTTTATTGTGAAAGGGAGAGTGACTCACCAAAATGGAAGCCACCCACCCTGGAGTGAGCCATCTTTTCAGGGGTTCCCCATGAGTATCAGGAGCATAGCCATTAAACTTTCCTGAATTATGTTTTAAGTAGGCAGCATAATCATAATCAGGGTTACCAATGGAAAAATCAAAAATACTATCTGGTGCCCCATAGGTTGTAAAAAACAGGCCTTTTGAAATCCACATTCCCACAATTATGGTGAGGTAATTAATACATCCCCAAACTGATCTTTGTCATGATATTTTTGTAGGCAGTTACCTAAATGTTTATTCCTCTTGGGAATGAAAAAGATTCATTATAAGTATGAAAACCTAATATGCCAATTTCCCACATCAATCTTTTTTTGAACTTTTTATCATTGGATTGATCATCAGTCAAAAAAGTTCTATAGTTTATAGGCAAACACCCGGGGATATTTTCTCCTGATTGCGTTATGCAAATTGGAGTGGTATCTGTCATTCCTTCATAATTAATAGTTTGAGAAGTCATATGAGAATTAGAATAGTCCTCCAAACTCCCTAGCAGATCACTATTATTTTTCATTACTTGTATTATATCCTCATCTCCCCCATCCCACGGGATGTATAAGAGGAGGATTAGGAACATATGCCCAGTATTGTTCTCCTGAAACAGACACTGCCTGCACAGCAATAATGGCAAGTATAGCAAGAAACTTAATTTAAACAGTGATAGTCTTTCCTGTAGAAACAACAATCTCCTCCGCAGAATGAGTGAGCTTCTTAATTTGTTCCCAGGTTGGTGGTTGGGCTTCTTTTGTTGCCATGGCCTGTTGAGGAGAAAGGTGAAGACTTTTGAGCTTGTGCATCGCCTTCTTCATTTCTTGCTTCTGGGTTTTTATTCGCCTGGGTTTCTCTTATTTTTCTAGGGCACACGAGTCGGGTGAGATTCCAGATGGGTGACTCGGCATCCTGTGGAAACACACATGTATACCCTCTTCCCGAGGTGATTAATACATCTGGCCCTTTCCTGGTGCCTGTGAGCAAATCTTTCCTTTTAACTTTTGGCTGAACTTTAAATCCAATTTCGCTCCAATGTTTTTGCATAAGTGTAAGGTTTTGTTCATTAGTATTAAGGTGATTACTTACAAATATGGTTAAAGCTAAAATTACAGCAATAATTTCCGTCTGTTGCTCTGAAATGTCAGATGCCCTTTTAATAATAGGGAAGTGGTCTGGAATGTATACCACTGAAGTTCCATTTGATGACCCATCAGTAAAAACTGTTAGAGCTCCTTCTAAAGGTGTTGTTACCACTAATGGAAAAATGGTTTTTACCTCTTCCACAAAATTTAATAAAGGATATTGAGGAACATGAAATTTTATTTGTCCTGTATAATTTAATAATGCTAATCCCCAATTCTCATCATTCTGTAATAATATTTTAATTGTTTTTATTATAAGGCATAATTATATTATTCATTTCTTTCTCAAATAACTCTCGGGACCTACTCCTTGCCTTGACAATGAGTTGGCTGCACAAATATACATAAGAAGCTATCATTCTTGTCTGACTGTGAGGCAAGTGAAGCCATTCCAGGACTCCATCTTGCCATAAACATCTTTTATGTGTATAAGATGTCTTTAACATTATAAAATCCCAGTCTTTATTATAGTCCAATTGGACCACTTTTGCTTGTAACTTTTCTTCCACCAATGAAATTTTTTCTAACATTATTGGAGTGAATTGTCTCTTAGATTTAGGATTAGAATCCCCTTTTAGGGCTTCAAACAATGGGTGTAATTCTCCTGTTGTAATTTTCAAGTAGGGTCTAACCCAATTTATGTTTCCTAGTAATTTTTAAAAATCATTTAATATTTTTAATTTATCTAGCTTGAAACTCATTTTTGTGACATGATGTATTATATTTCCTAAATAATTTAAAGGTGTATTATGTTGAATTTTATCTGGAACAATAAGCAAACCAAAGTTGGTTAATTGCTCAATGGTTAATTGTTAAAATTTGTTCTGTTAAATGTTTACTTTCAGCAGCTATTAAAATATCATCCATATAATGAATAATATAAGCATTAGAAAACTCTTCCCCAGTTTTTTGTAAAGATTTATCCACAAATTTTTGACACAATATAGGAGAATTTTTCATGCCTTGTGGCAAGACCTTCCACTGATATCTCTGCCAGGGCCTTTTCAAATTACATGAGGGCACATGAAATGCAAATCTTTGAAAATCATTAGGATCCAATTTTATTGAAAAAAAATTCCTGAAAATCAATGATTATTATATAATGTCCTTTAGGAATAGCAACAGGAGATGGAAGTCTTGGTTGAAGAGCCTCCATATCATGCATGGTGTTATTAATGGCTCTGAGGTCTTGTAACAACCTCCATTACCCAGATTTCTTTTTAATTACAAAAACTGGAGTATTCCAAGGGCTATTGGATTCCTCTAAATGTCCTTTCTGTAATTGCTCATTTACCAATTGATCTACAGCCTGTATCTTCTCTTGAGTTAGGGACTACTGATCAACCCACACAGGCTGATGATTTTTCCATGATATTGCATCAGCAAACTTCTCATCAGCGGCCTCTTTGAAAAAATTTGTACACTAAAGGAATCTGCAGTAACTAATTTTAGTTCCATGTTTTGCATAATGTCTCTGCCCCATAATGTAAGGGCAAAGCAGATACAATATAATGTTGAAAGTTTCCAAATCTATTTTCACACTCCCACTTTAAAATTTTTGAACTTTGAGCAACATTGTTAGCCATACCCAATCACATTAATATAGATTCTGTCTTCATAATTGGCCAGGATGAGGGCCCGTCTTTTCCTACAATACATGTTGGGTCTGGCCCTGTGTCCAAGAGATCTTTAATTGGCTTTCTATCCACTTTTATAGTTTTTATGGGTCGGTCCTTAGAAATAGATTGTACCCAGGCCACAGTTTCTGTGGAACTGAAACCTCCTGTACCTCGATCTTCTTTTAGGATTTGATTTGGAAGATGGACATAATTTAAAATTAAGATTTGAGCTTTTTTTGATCCATATGTATTTGCATATTTTCTTTTAAAGACCTTACCATTACTTTAATTTCCCCTTGATAATCTGCATCATCTACTCCTGGTAATACCTCAAAATTTTCTTATAATTTGAGCTTCTACCAACTATCAAGTCCACAGTTCCTTCAATTACAGGACCATAAACTTGAGTGTTTATTAGCTGAACACCATACATGATAGAGATAATGTAATCTCTTTTTCCTGCCAGATCTAACCCTGCACTTCCTGGAGTAATTCTTGGCAAATCCCATACTGTAAATGGGGAGACAAGGGATTTAATGGATCTGATCCCTTTGGGGATTTTTGTGTAACAGTAGGTGTTTCCCCTCTTTCATTTACGGGGCTGAGGGAGCACACCTATTCTTGTTTTTTGTCTCCTTTTCTTCTGCTGTTAGGAAAATTCTATCCTTATGATATTTTGATGTACACTCATTTTTCCAATGATTGCGTTTCTTTCATTATGGACAAAGTCCAGGCGCTTTACCCTTTTTATTGTTACTAGGTTTATTTTGCTTTTGTTGACAATCTTTACTCATGTGTCCTGACTGGCCACATGAAAAACAGACCCCATTTCTGGCCTGAGGTCATTTCTTATGTAATATTTGTTCATAAGCACTGAATGGTTCTCCTTTCATTGCTGCAGCATATGCCATTCCTTGAATGACTGCTGGTGAGGCATCTATGCATGCTTTAACATTATCTTGCATTGATCCCGTCAGTAAATGTAAAGTACTTAATACATAACTTTTCATACTGGTTACCTCCTCCCTCATTTTTCTCACAGTTTTCCTTCTCCTCAATACCTCTCAGAAGTTGTTATGTACATTTCTCATATATTGTCTTGTGAGCATTGCTATTGCATTGGTTTGCCCTTTGTCTTTTTTCTCACTATTTTGTTTTTCCTCTTCCATTCCCTAATTAAGGTAAATGTATACACAAAATACAGGGTATCAAAATCAAATACAACAGAGGATAAACCATATGGAGAAAACCCAAAAGAAAATAGAAATCACATACTACATTAAAAACAGCAACCGCAAGCAAAAAGCCTCTGTTTCCATATCTTGGAGTTCATTTTGCTCTGCATCAGCTTATATGGTAATATATATGCATAACAAAGCCACTGGAAAAGAATAGTTGTATGGATACTATATCATGAAAACAACGTTAACTGTTTCTGATGGTAAAGGTGGAATTAGGATTGGTGAAATTGCGATTCTGATAAACTAATCTCAAAAGAGTTTTACAATTATGACAGGTAAATTTTAATTCTTCAAGATTTTTAACAACTTAGCCTATTAAGAAAATTTAAAATTGCCTGGGAAAGAGGCTTTCATGCAAAGAAATCCATGGAGACTTAGTGGAGAGAGAGCAATGTGGGTGAAGATGGCTCATTAAACTAAACTAAACAAACAAACAAACCAATAAACCTCAGAAAACTTGCTGGGAATCCTGTAGGTTCCCTTGAAAATGTCCTTACCCAGGAAATATACTTTCAGTTTGTAAAACAAGGTTGTAGTGGAATTTAAATTCAAAGTTCTTTAAAGAAAAAGACATGAAAATTTGTGATTTGACCTTTAATTACCAAACTGTAATTCTCTGAAAAATATATTTTGAGTCAAAATATTTAGAGAGAAAGTGCCCTGCACAATGAATGAATGTATTAGGTTTATATTATTCTGTTTGTAATTCTTTCCACACTGTCTTTGCACATGAAGCACTGAAACGCAGAAAAAAAAATCTAATAGTATAA
Organism: Dipodomys merriami; assembly: GCF_024711535.1. NCBI lineage: Eukaryota > Metazoa > Chordata > Mammalia > Rodentia > Heteromyidae > Dipodomys > Dipodomys merriami. The sequence goes on along the minus strand of NW_027204682.1, from coordinate 428,516 downwards.
TTCAAACCAATGATTTCAAATTTCTAAGAAGCTCACAAAAAATAATATCCTTATTAAGATGAGATAGTGAACACTTTTCTTATTACATAAGCCACAAATTTTGGGATCAGAAAAGAATTGAGGAAATGGAAAAGGTAACAAAACTCTTCTTAGAAGCTCTAGCTAAACATATTGGCTTCAACAGTGGAGAGAGGACAAAACTTTATGATATAGATTCTCTTAATATTTTAGCTACCTAAAGTGATTTTACAGAGCCTATTTGGCTCACTACGATGCAGAACAGATTGAATGAAGACATGAAAATAAATTCCACATCCGAATGAGGCAACTTAAAAGAGTTTTAAACGAGAAAACATGAACATGGAGCAATGGGGGAGGCCTTATAGTCCTTCAGCTTCCCTAAACTTGAAGCCAAGAAGCCGTGATTAATTGGAAATCAGGAAAGAGCTAAGAGGAGGACATAGAAGTAGGACATAGAAGCATTGTGCTTTGTAACAGACACTCATCCAAGGTATGGGTGATTTAACTCTATTCTCCTCGATACATCTTGTTGAACAAATGCAAGACCAAGAGAAAAATAATCAATTGAAATAATTTTGCAAAGAATAACTTCACTTTTCCTGATATTTTATCTAAGGAGAGACTTAAGAGAAAAGATAAAAAGTGGAGTATACTTTGGTTTCGTCAAAGCATCTTGTTACCAAAATATATTTTTGAGGTTAGAAACGATTGCACCAAAAAGTGGACTACTTATTTTTGTGGGCAATTTAGACACAAAAAGACTTTCAAGGTAAAAAAAAAAGAAAAAAGTAAAAAAGTATAGCCAAATATTTGTGATCACAGCTTCTTGGACTGGTTTTTTGGAGACAAAGTTTACATTAGAGTTTTTCCTCATTAACATAGAAGTTGGGTATTCATAACAACCAAATTCAAGGGGGAAGTTTAATGGACTCGCTAGGAAAGTACATAGAAAATCCTAAAGTGGTGCTGTAGCTCAATAGGTAGAGTGCTTGCCTTGAGCTGAAGAGCACAGGGACAGCAGACAGGCCCAGAGTTCCAGTCCCACGACCAACAAAATTAGTAACAGAAACTGAGAAAATCTTGATCGTTCATCTTATATAATGGGTGGGAGTAGAAGGGTAAGAAGAAATCTAAATGGTTCTACATCTATGGCCAGGCAAATGTGTTAGTGATATTCTTGGTGATAAGGATTACAAGTGAAAATGATGGATTTAGGGAAAAAAACTCTCTGATAGTTCTAAAGTTTATATTAAACAGAGGCAAAGATTGATCTCTTTAGATATCATCAAAATATCCATGACCATGAATATGAAAAAGAATGATAAAATTGGGGGCATTATTAAAGGGAAGAGGAAAAGAAAAGTTATGACATAAGTGTAGCAATGTGAGCACCAATGTTGACAAGATTGGAAGAAAAAGATAAGGAAACAAGAAAGTAATAAAAACAGATTTACAGAAGTAAAGAAAGGAAAGAATTCGCAGGAAGAAATGGTCAAAACTGTTACAAAGACATTGAAGGAAATATGCTATTTGGATTTGAAAACTAAAAGGACATAGACAAATTCAATAAGAACAATGTTTTGGTGAACTGGTAGAGATGTAAGTAGTATTGATGAAATTTTGAGATATAAATGTGAAGCCATAAAATTCTAGATCCATGAATTCAACAGATCTTTTTTTATTTTAAATGTTGGGAACAAATGTTTTTATCCTGACCTTAGGAGTATTATACAGATGTAACTGTCTGTGAATATTTTTGAAGACTATTTAACCAGGAGATTATGGATTGAACTATAGCACAGACAAACCTAATTTGCTCTACAGTTCCAATGAGTGACCCATGTATCTACATCACTTTGCGATTTTACTGAAATGTCGTTAGATAGGTTTGGTCATCTTATCAGGCTATTCATTATAAATGTAAGACAAGTAATACCAAGTATAGGTTGAACATACAGTTTTACTGATGTTACTGAAGACTCCGCAAATTGATTCTTCTTTAGAATAGAAAATGCCTCAATAGCCATTGATACGTCATAACTGCCATACACTCTATTTAAATATAATTCTTTTTAGGGATATCTCCATGCTGAAATAACCTTCTCAATGAAACTGCCACACATTCTTATATGTAGGAAGTGCTCTTATAAACTTCAAGCTTTTATTGGATGGAAGAGTTCAAACATTACCATCACCACAAGGATTAAATGTCTAAAAAGAAAAGACATTTTTAATGCCTTTCTTTCATTTTCTGATACACATATGCATGTAGGGAAGGATTCTGATATAACAATAATACAATGGTGACTTGTAATAACACAACATCTAGGATCTAGTGTTAATTCAGTTACTTACTAATTAGCTCCAAACTGTGTGGATATTTATATTTCTCCTGGGTAAACTAATGAGCTCCAAGAAAATGTCCCTAAGAGCCTTTCAATTCAAATATCACTGTTTGTCTCAAAATGCCTTAAATTCTACATCTTCAAATGTTGGCATACCGTTATATTGTGGAACTTTTCTCCTCAGAGAGTAAGTACTACCCTATTGCTTAACATGGACAAAGTACCTTCATAAATAGACTGTGTGTTTGCAAACAAGAAGTGGTAGCTGAACAATATTTTTAGCAGTTTGTACAGATGAAATGGAAATAGAGCAATCAAAAGGAACATTCAAAAAAGACAAAGGCACAAAATAGAATATGCCAATTAAATGCTGACGTACAATTTCAAATAATGTGCTCAGGTGTGAGGGTGTGTTCAAAGTACACCGTCAGACAATATAGTTGGATATCTTGAGAAAAAACTACATTAAACTATCATGGAATTATCATACAAGTAGAAACCTGTTACGCTGACTCTCTAATCAGTTACAGCATCAGCAATTTAGGGAGTATTTTCCAAGAGCATACTGAGAAAAAGAGGGCTCATCACAACTAGTGTTCAGGTTGAACTAACAACAATCACATAACGTTTCTTATAAGTCTTCATTTATTTTAGAGCATTAAAGTGGGAAAAAGCCAAATAAATATTTTGCATGTATCTAAACTAAGTGGGACGTATTATATTGGTCTCTCTTTAACTTGGAAGTTATAGGTTATGTCTTTCTATACTCTAAGTTGGGACAATGATCTGCTTTCAGTTATTTTCTTCTCTTCCCCTTCTTTTGCCCTTCCACTTAAAGAGACATACTTGAGCTTGCATTTCTAATTTCAAAATTATCTGAATTTCTCCATACTTCTCGCAGCCTCCTATATCTTTCTCAAGGGAATATCTTCTTACTGCCATTTTTTATCCCATATGATAATGGATATGTTCTTGTCTAATTCAGTGCAAGATACACATTAGACTCATCCAGATATCTCAACACTTGTAGCACCATAAAATCTTATCATACTTAGAAATCAAGATTTTAGTATGTCTGGGGAGGTGACATCTGTCATTTTTGAATGACCATAATTAATACTTACATGCAAGCAGGTTTTATACCAATATGCCTCTCAGTAGATCAATGAATCGGCATGTCCATTGAGGCGCTGTGGGCTGTGGCAGGGACAAGGAAGAAAAATGGTTGGCTACCCTCGGTTATTAATCCTTGGCCCCGGGGCTGGCAGGATAGAGAGTTTCCCTGCATAGGATAAGCATTTTTATAGGAATTCCTTTATTGTCTATTTTTAATCTACACACTCTTGCACACTGCTTTCCTTTTTACATTTATGGCAAATTCCTGGTCCTCTCTTGTTAACATCAGTAGCCTTTTTACAATTCTTCTTTACATGTCCCGTTTGACCACATCCAAAACATTTTAGATTAGATGGTTTGTAATGCATGCCAGGTAGTGAGCATAGTTTCAGCAAACCACTGAATACGCCAGGATTCGGATGTAATTTCTTTACATGCCCTTATATGTAGTTACATCCCCAGATTCTTTAATAGGCAATAGGGCTCGTCTACAGTCCTCATTAGCATTCTCATAAGCCAACATGCCCAGTAGTTGTTGCAGTACAGCCTTGCCCACAACAGTATGTTCCAAGGTCAGTGTCAATCATGATAAAAATTCAACATAGGGTTTATTAGGTTTTTGAATTACTTTAGTCCAGGAGCCATAATGCTCTCCTACCAGCCGAATCCTCCCCCATGCCTCAATACCAATGTCTCGTAACTGCTCATGGATCTCTTCAGGAGAGTTCACTTGCATATGAGCATCTGCATATTGTTCTGTCCCACTCAACATGGGACAGGTTATGACCTGCAGGTGTGGATTATTGCTCTGTGCATTTTGTCTAGTCCTTTCTGTATATAACTCAGTAAACCAGATTTGCCATTGTAGGTATTCAGGTTCCGTAAGCAAGGCTCTACAAAGCATCTTCCAATCCTCGGGAACAAAATTATTATAATGTCGCTGATGCGCATTAAGCAATTCCTTAACATAATGAGACTGAGGACCATACATCACTGCCTTCTTTAGTTTACCAATATCATCGACAGCAACACCGTCATATCTGGCTGGTTGAGCAATACCATTCATAGGAGGTGGTCAAATTACAGGATAAGAAAAAATAGGCATTTCATCATCAAATTCACTGTCTGAGCCTTCTGTTTTTTGAGGGAGTGACGCGGTAAAAATTACTTCAGCAAGCAGAGGAGCCGAAGGCTGTTTTACTTTCACTTTCTCAGATTCTCCTTTCACTCTGCTAATTTCTAACTCCATATGTTGTAATCTTGATAAAATCAACTCCATTTGCTCAGACATTCTATTTATGCTTTCAGTTTGTTCCTTTTCAGCTTTCTTTACCTCTGTTTTTTTCTCTGTTAATTGTGATGCAGCCTTATCTATTGTGTCCTTGACTTCAGAGTCCAATATAAAATCTACAATAGAAGGCGTGGCCTCTTTCTTTAAGTCCACTATTAATCTTTTCTCATTTAAAGCTTTAAAAATGCTATTTAAAATAGCCCAAATGGACCGAAATCTAGCAGGAATCCTTTCCCCTTCTCGAACAGCTCTTTCTACATTATACTTTACTCATTTCTAATTATCAACATCTAACGTCCCTTTGTCGGGGAATCAAGGATTCCATTCCCTAACTACATTAATACACATTTCTATGTCAAAAGAAGAAATAGTTACACCATAAGCAGCAAGTAAATATTTTAGCATATGTAAGTATGGAGTAGACTTAACTTGTCCCATCACCATGTAATTAAAAGTAGTTACCTGAATATCCCTTCCTGTATTCATCACTGCAGGGTTCCTGTTTGGGTGCCAATTGTCAACATCTCAGGCATTGGGGTCCCTGGGTAAGGGTTGCAAAATCACCAGGACACAGGGGTTGCAGAGTGCAAATAGCAATTGCCACTGCATGCTGTGTTTTATTGCTAGTGGGTATTTAAGGACAAGCAAGTATTATCTTTGCCAAGATTTAGTCAGGAGACATTCACACAAAGAATTTCAACAGATACAATTTTGCTTAAACTATGTGATAAGTCTTTGTACATTTTTATCTAAACTATTTTAGAGAAAGCTCAAACCACTTCCCCATACTCAGGAAAATGCTTGACTAGCTGTTCGTCTATGCTTAAGTAAGCAGAAGAGCTACTTCCTCAGCTCCCAAGAGTCTGACAAGAGCTTTGAGATAGAGAGAACATGTTCCCTCTATAGCCTGGCATGCCAAGAGCTTTCCACATACACAAACACAGTCCTCAGATAATCCTGAGGCCGGAGCCTACATCATTCTGCCCCTCCAACACAGACCATGAGGCTTCACACAGATTGTCTCACCAACTCTTCTATTACTTTAAGCAAAAACAAAGCAAAGCAAAGCAAACAAAATAGACTTTATGGTTAATTATGCTGCTATTAAAGATTACAGGCAGAATTATACTGTTAAATGATGATAGTAAATATGTTTTGTAGATACTCATCTCTCATGTGTCACAAAAATATCCATGCATTCATAACTAGAAACTTTGAAGTTAAAGTTTATTAATGAGGTGAGTTTCATTAGGTAGCCAATAAAGAGAACACCACACAGTATTCAGTCAGGTAAAGAAGTTTATTTACTGAACTGCTGCCCATGCCATACATGGTGGAAATGCATGTTAAAAAAATGGGGCGACCCAACCTCGGGCAAGGATGTATCTATGTGAAAGACCAGATGAGGTGTGGCAGTTTGCGGGAAACTCTGGCCACACTCGATCTGGATGTGACTTCAATTTCCGGGACTTAACTCTGGTCAGATGGAAAGTGCGACCAGAGGCTGACCAGGTTGTGACTTAACAGGATCTGGAGGTGTCTGCCTCCAGGTGTGCCAGACACTAGGCAACACATAAAGGTTTCAAACTTAGCCAAGAATTGGGAAGGTGATTGTATAGGGTCTGCATGACCTGAGGCAGACCTAACAACAAACAAAGGTAGTACCTCTGACATATGACTCCTGACTCCAAACAATTCGTTCTCAGTCATTTTCTTTCTTTCTTTTTCTTTCTTTCTTTCTTTCTTTCTTTCTTTCTTTCTTTCTTTCTTTCTTTCTTTCTTTCTTTCTTTCTTTCTTTCTTTCTTTCTTTCTTCCTTCCTTCCTTCCTTCCCTTCTTTTATCCCTCCCCCTCTCTCTCTTTTGTTTTTTTAGTTGGTCGTGGGGCTTAAACTCTGGGCTTGGGCACTTTCCCTCAGCTTTTGAGCTCAAATCGATCGTTCTACTGCTTGAGCCAGAGTGCCACTTCTGGTTTTTGAGTGGTTTATTGGAGATAAGGTTTTCACGGACTTTTCTGCCCAGGCTGGCTTTGAACTGCAGTCCTCAGATCTCAGCCTCCTGAATAGCTAGGATTACAGGTGTGGTCCACCGGTGCACAGGTCTCTCTCTATCTCTCCTTTCTTTCACTCACCCTCCCACCCTCCCCTAAGTAGGTATTCTCAACTCTCAAATAATGAACACTTGCTGAGTTGAACACACAAGCTGGGAGAGCAGCTCAATTGGCACATGTGAAATTTATTTAATGCTTTCTTATACCTCTACCACAGGTCACTGGAATGAAATAATGAACACTAAGCAGCATGGCATCTCAAGCCATGTGTAGGAGGAAAGCAAGCACGCTCACTGCATTCTGTGAGGTCCACCCTGGGAAGGTGGGGAAGACTTCTCCCTCCTCTTACTAAATCTCAGCCCAGTTTCTGCATTAGTAGAGGTGACTGCCTCCAAGAGTCCTAGTTACTCAAGTGACACAGGTACTAGACAGAGACTTAGCCTCTTGTGGTGCTGAGATTAATGGCATGATTAACATGATCCACTAGTTTGTTGAGATTGGAACTTCTTACATTTTTGGTTAGGCTATGTTCAAATTGTGATCTATTCATTTCTGATTGCTAACCATGATTATAGATGTGAACCAGCACATCAGACCATTCAAAGTTCTTTATCCCACATGGAAGACATGAAGTTTATTTTTACCAAATGACATACAAGTTGACAGACAGCGAAAGTAAGTCCTTAATTCTGGTCAAGATGTGTTATTAATGAAAAACTAAATTACTTAGCAAAATATCTCACTACTGTGATTATACTTTCAAACTTAACCTACACTTTAATATCAAATCACCTATATTAGCCAATGATTCACTCAAATTACCTGTAATCATTTATGTCTGTCCTATCTTCCAGAAGTAGGGAGAACTGGAGCTCACACAATTAACTAAAGAGGTAGAATTTGAGGGGATCACAGTTCTGAATCAGTCTAGGAAGTAAAGTATCACCCACATCAACCTACTAGGTAGGGATATTGGAATGCAATCATGATCCCTGCTTTTTGGACTGGGTGCAAAAATTGCTACTCTATGATTAAAGTAACTTAAACAAGAAAGGATTGGTGGAGTTACTCCAGTGGTGGAATACTTGTCTGGCAAACACAACATCAAAACTCAAATCAACTTCCTAAAGTTAAAATAAGAGAAGGAAAGAAAGAACAACTCATACTGAGCATGTGATCAATGTAACGATTTACACTAAATTATTGTAGTTATAAATGCCATCATTCATTTCTAGGAGCACACACATTTTGTATTAAGACTAGATGAAAAAATAACAACATGTATATAAATCTTTGGTTAAACACAGGTCTAGTTTTCACTTAAATTCGCATGTGCAGTGGTGCTGCAGGATTGTAAATGTTTATGGAAGTCCATCTTTTTTATTAACTTGACATGATGAAATTACCTAACCATACATCACCTAACAGTTAACTGGAGAGATACTGCTGATACATGCATACATACATATATATATATATATATATATATATATATATATATGTATATATATGTATATATACATCACATGTATGCATTTATATATTAAATAACATGTAAATAAAAATTAAAAAATTGTAATGAATAAATTAATTGAACAGATAAATTTCCTAAACTATTACTTTACATGAACCAGTTTATGTCTTAAAGTCCCTAATGCTATATCACATTTACATGGTTGCTGATCCCCTTCAGCTTTTTTATGATATTGTTTTTCAGGTGAGAAGCCTGCCAATATATATACTTTTATGACATTCCTTTCTTTAGAAAATGAATAGTACATTGTGTGATCTGGCTCTTTATGTATCATCAAAATATTTTTTTTATAATTTCAAGTACATATTGTCTTAGATCTCACTCATTCTCTTCAAATAGTACCTATGGGAAGGAGAAAATGAAGGGTAATTCTGTTACTTTGGGAGTTTCTGTTATTAATAACTGCAATGAATATGAAAATTAAACTTTGAAATTATTTAGAGAGGTAACTTGAATTTTACCCTTCTACACACTCATGTTACTCCCTCAACTAAATCACAGAACCTAAAATAAGTAACATTTTCAGCTGGAGGCCAGTGGCTCATGCCTGTAATCCTAGCTACTCAGGAGCTGAGATCTGAGGATAGTAGTTAAAAGTTAGTCCTGGAAGGAAATCCATGACACTCTTCCTTCCAATTAACCACCAGAAAACCAGAAGTGGCAATGTGTCTCAAGTGGTAATGTGCTAGCCTTGATCTGAAGAGCCTAGGGACAGCGCCCAGACCCAAAATTGAAGCCCCTTGACCAAGAAAATCAAAAAGGAAAAAAAGGGGGGAAAAAGTAATATTTTAAAGCTAATTTGCATATATACACAAAATTTGTCTTGAAATAAAGCTATAACAGCCCCTGGACTGGCAAAGAAAGAGATTAACGTGAAATTGCCTTCAGTAATCATTTAGACGATCTATACTGAGGACAGACTACTAGAACTCACATTACTAATTGAAGAGGTAGAATTTGAGAGGATCAAAGATCAGAACCCGTTTTCAAGGAAAGTGATAAGAGTCTCATATCATCCTAAAGGTTCGCATGTTGGAATGCATTTTTGATCCCCTCTGCTTGGCAGACACAGCTGAGGAACTTAGCCTGTGTTCAGCCCTCAGCAAAATGGATAACCTATGAACAAAGTAAATAAATCGAAAAAGGATTATTCTAATTGTAGAATACTTGTTCAGCAAACAAGATATGTAAATTTATACTTATTTCTTAAAAGAGGAAAAAAAGGAAGGAAGAAAGAAAGAAAGAAAGAAAGAAAGAAAGAAAGAAAGAAAGAAAGAAAGAAAGCAAGAAAGAAAGAAAGGTAGAAAGAAAGAAAGAAACAAAGAAACAAAGAAAGAAAGAAAGATAGAAAAGAAAGATAGGACGGAGTTCCGGGAAGATGGCGGAGGAGAAGCTGGAATCTGAACAAGCTCTCTCATAGAAAGTAGTTTTAGAGTTCCAGTAAACAGTCCTAAGCCAGAGAATCACACCAAGTGTGCCATCACAGGACAGAGAGTTAGACAAGAGAGGGGAAGCCAAGGAAACGCATCAGCTGCCGCTCCGGCGGCGGGGTCGCGGCGGCGACCACCGCCGCGGAGTCATACCTGAGACACAGAGAGCCGGGGACGAAGGAGCCAGACGCAGTGGACGAGCGGATTCTACTCAACATCAACAAGAACCGACAAGGAGCGAACATCTTCATCCTGCAGTTTGCAGACCAGAGACGACCCAGGATCCAAGACACGGCGTGAGTACAAGCCCGAAGTCCTCACTCCTCAGGGAGCAGAGGAGGGAAGGCCACCCCTCCCCCCCCAGCACCGGTGATCTCCAGCTTGGATACCTACAAAGCTCGGAGGAGCTGCTAGCTCCAGCTCAGGCCTTGAAATAAAATGAGTCATTTAGCAGGTCACAAGAACTTAACGGCGAAGTGACCTGCCTGACTCAGCTCCATCCAGGGAAAAGTCACCCAGCTCAGGCGCCAGCCATCGGAGTGCCTTGCCTCACTGGGTAACCAGAGCCAGAGGCTGCCCCTCCCTCTAGCAGCCACCACAATCAATTGAAAAACAGAAACTCTGAGAATGGCTCCAGGCTGGGCGCTGTGAGCTTTATCACAAAATAGCCCCAGGGAAAAGCTACTGTTTGTTGAAAGGCCTCAACTCTACCCAGAACCTAGCCTCATCACCACATCCCCCACTTTTGTGACTCTCAAAGCAGACCACCCTCCCAGAAAACTAACCTGGGAGGGGGATCTCAAAATCTTGGGTAAAGCAGAGCATTTTTCTGCCTCTTCCAACCAACCGACTTAAGAAACCAATCAAGCCACAGGACCTCAAGCTGACCAGAGACTCCAACAAGAGACTGGTTGCAGACAAAATGGAGATACAGGATTCTTCCCACTCCTGCCCCCCTCCCAAAAAAAAAAGATCAAAAGACTTTTTTTTTTCTTTTTCTTTTTTTTTTCTTCTTCTTCTTCTTTTCTTTTTTTTGCTTGTTTTTTGTTTTTTTGTTACCTTATATATATATATATATATATATATATATGTATATATATATATATATATATATATATATATATAAATTTTTTCCCTTCTAAAACTTTTATTAATCTTTAATTTTTGCCTCTTCTGAAAAAATAATTGTTTTCCAGTAACTTTTTTTTTTCTCATCGTATAATTTTTATTTTAGGAATACGTGAATGAGAGCTTTCCTTTCTTTTCTTGTCTTCTTTCTCTTTTTCTTTCTTTCTTAATTATCTTTTTGTTTTTTATCTAGCTCTACTGAACTTTTGATCTTTTCTTCTCCCTTTCCCATCCTTAAAGCTTTTCACATCTCCTCTATGTCCCTCCCCTTCTCTGAACATATTCACATTCCTCTCTAAGTAGACGGTTTTTAACCTCTAAAATAACATTAATTTTTACGTTTCTATTCTTTTTCTGGTCTCTCTTTATTCCCCTTTCTTTTTTCTATTCCTCTTCCTTTTTTCTATTCTTTTTCTGGTCTCTCTTTATTCCCCTTTCTTTTTTCTATTCCTCTTTATTCCCTCTTCTTTTTCTCTCTCTCTCTACTTGCATCCTACCCAACCCATTTCCTGCACTGTGAGTAGGACATAGTTAACTCTCCCTGTGCCTCCCCACACCAATGTATTCCTATTTTTTACCCACATCTCTCCCTAATCCTAATAATTTCTGGTTTTCCAAATTCTTTTCTGCGGTTCGAAGTCCTTTAACATATAGTCATTTGATTTTGAATAGATGTATCTGTTGAACTAGATTGTATCTGTAGACTATTGACTGTACAAATGCAAACTTTGGTTGATGGTTGCCTTAAGATAGTGTTCTAGCACAAAACTGGTGCAATCTTTATCTCAAATGGGCCGAGTAAGCCGGAAAAACACAAGAAAAATGGCAAATTCGGGTATCTCAATTCCCAACCTGGATAATCAGGGATTAGAACAGATAAAGAATAATCCAGAGGAGAGTTCCCAAATAGCTCTACAAACACTAATAGCAAACATGATAAATGAGAAGTTTGACAATGTACAAAGGACTCTGTATGAGCGTGATAGGGAGAGAGAGGAGGCATCCGAGAAGTTTATACAGGAATATCATAAGCGTGAGGAAGCTTCTCAAAAACTGATACAGGATTTGCGTGAACAACTTGAGAATACTCAAAGAGAAAGGGAGGAATGGCATGAGCAGGCAGAGAACACTCAAAGAGAACTGCATGAATCCAACAGAAGGGAGGAAACTAATCAAAGAGTAATTCACGAATTAAGAGACTAGGTAGAGAATACACAAAGATCACTAAAGGCATTCATGGAATCCATTAACAAAGAGCTGAAGGAAGTCAGGGAGACCACAAAGGGAATGCTGAATGGAACCCAACAGAAGGAATGGGAGTCCAAAGAAACCATAACCAATCAACTAAGTGATTTGAGAACAAACACTGAACACCAAATTAAGGAAGTAAAGAAATTCATACAAGACCTAAAACAGAGCTTGAACAAAGAACTTGAAGCCATCAAAGCTGACCAATTAGAAGGAAAAGAGATAAAAAACAAAGTAGAGAGTCTTGATAGCAGGTTAGACCATGCAGAAGATCGAATCTCAGGGATTGAAGACAGCATAGATATTATAGAGAAAGAACATACAACCATCCAAGACAAGTCCAAGAAATATGATAGGTCTATCAAACACCTGGAAGACACCATCAGAAGGCCCAATCTAAGGATAATGGGTGTAGAGGAGCACCTAGAAACAGAAGGTAATGGTCTAGGAAATTTGTTTAACAGGATCCTAGCAGAGAACTGCCCAAACATACAAAAAGATAGGCCTATTCAGATACAAGAAGCTTTTAGAACTCCAAATAGACCAGACCAGAATAGGACATCCCACTGTCACATTATAATCCACACAGGATCAACCCAGACCAAGGAAAAGATCCTTAAAGCTGTCAAGGAGAAAAGGTTAATCACCTATAAAGGGAAACCAATTAGAATCACCTCAGATTTCTCAGCAGAGACAATCAAAGCAAGAAGAGCCTGGAATGACGTATGCCATGCCCTAAAAACAAACAACTATCAACCAAGAATACTGTACCCAGCTAAACTCTCCTCCATAACTGAAGGCCAAATAAAAACCTTCCATAGCAAAGAAAAATTGAAACAATACATCTCCAACAAACCAGCCCTGCAAAAGATTCTTAAAGATGTCCTACACATAGAAAACAAACAAGAACGCAACAAAGGCCAAGAAACTGCACCCAAACTGAGAATCCAAGAACCTTAGGAAGAACCCAGTTTTCACAGCCCCCAAGAAGGTGGATAACATGGCAGGAACTCCCAAATACCTCTCAGTCCTATCTCTTAAGGTTAACGGACTGAACTCTCCAAATAAGCGACATAGACTGTCTAGTTGGATTAAAAAACAAGACCGTTCTATCTGCTGCCTGCAGGAGTCACATCTTGCCCGTAAAAACAAACATATTTTCAAGGTTAAAGGCTGGAACAAAATCTACCAAGCAAACGGCCCTCATAAACAGGCGGGAGTTGCAATCCTAATATCAGATAAAATAAACTTCAAATTAAAATTCGTGAGAAGAGATAAAGAAGGTCGCTACATACTAATTAAAGGATCTCTCCTTCAGGAGGATATTACAATTTTAAATATCTATTCGCCAAACAATGGAGCACCCAAATTTATCAAAGAAACACTACTTTCCCTCAAATCCCATATAGATCCAAATACATTAATTGTTGGGGATTTTAACACACCACTCTCCCCACTAGATAGATCAACTCGGCAAAAACTCAACAAAGAAACCGCAGATCTAAACAGCTGCATAGATCAACTAGACTTAGCAGACATTTACCGAACATTTCATCCAGCAGCATCAGAATACACGTTCTTCTCAGCAGCACATGGAACGTTTTCTAAAATAGACCACATTTTAGGCCACAAAGCAAACTTGTCTAAATTCAGAAACATTGAAGTTATACCTTGCATTCTCTCTGACCACAAGGGAATAAAATTAGAACTCAACACCAAAAGCCACCAAAGAAAGCCCGGTATAACATGGAGGCTAAAAAACACACTGCTGAATAATGAGTGGGTAATGGAAGAGATTAGAAAGGAAATTCAAATGTTCATGCTATTCAACAAAAATGAACACACAAATACCAGCTCCTCTGGGACAGAGCAAAGGCAGTACTCAGAGGCAAGTTTATAGCTCTGAGCTCCTACATCAACAAATTGGAGAGATTGGAAACTAACAATTTAATGACACATGTAAACCTCCTTGAAAAAGAGCAGCAAGATAAACCCCAATCCAGTAGACGGAAAGAAATAATCAAAATTAAATCAGAATTAAATGAATTAGAATCCAAAAAAACTATAGAAAGAATCAACAAAACAAAGAGTTGCTTCTTCGAAAAACTTAACAAAATTGACAGACCCTTAGCAAACCTTATCAGAAAAAGGAGAGAACACACCCAAATTAATAAACTCAGAGATGAGAATGGAAACATCACCACGGAAAAAACCAAGATTCAGAACATTATAAGGGAATATTTCTCAAAACTTTGTGCTAATAAGTTTGAGAACTTGACAGAAATGGACCTTTTCCTAGCAAATATTGACATGCCAAAACTAAACCAAGATGAGTTAAACCAGCTTAAAAGGCCCATATCAAGCATTGAAATAGAAACAGCAATAAGAGACCTCCCAGCTAAGAAAAGTCCAGGACCAGAGAGTTTTACAGCGGAATTTTACAAGGCCTTCAAAGCAGAGCTCACACCAATACTCCTCCAACTCTTCAATGAAATTGAAAGAGAAAGCTCACTACCGAACACATTCTATGAAGCCATCATAACCCTCATCCCAAAACCAGGCAGGGACTCATCAAAGAAAGAGAACTATAGACCCATTTCTTTGATGAACATTGATGCAAAACTTCTCAACAAAATTTTGGCCAATCGACTTCAACAATTCATCCAAAAAATCATACACCATGATCAAACAGGATTCATTTCAGGGATGCAAAGGTGGTTCAATATACGCAAATCAATTAATATTATTCATCACATCAACCGGAGCAAGAATAAGAACCACATGGTTATCTCAATAGATGCAGAAAAAGCATTTGACAAGATCCAACACCCCTTTATGATGAAGGTTCTGGAAAAATTAGGAATCCATGGAACATTCCTCAATACAATAAAGGCTGTATATGACAAACCTACAGCCAGCATTATACTCAATGGTGAAAAACTAAAGCCATTTCCTCTTAACTCAGGAACAAGACAAGGATGCCCAATCTCTCCACTTCTCTTCAATCTAGTATTAGAATGACTAGCTACAGCAATAAAACAAGATGCAGACATAAAGGGGATCCAAATAGGGAAAGAAGAAATAAAACTCTCCCTCTTTGCAGATGACATGATCTTGTATTTAAAGAATCTCATAGACTCCACTCCCAAATTACTCAAGCTGATTCAAAACTTTGGCAAAGTAGCAGGTTATAAAATTAACCCCCCAAATTCAATGGCTTTTCTATATGCCAACAATGAGAAAAGTGTGGCTGAAATTAGGAAAGCAACTCCATTTGTAATAGCCCCACAAAAAATAAAATACCTAGGAATTAACTTAACCAAAGAAGTGAAGGACCTCTATGATGAAAACTTTAAAATCTTGAAAAAGGAAATCAACACAGAACTTAAAAAATGGCAAAACCTCCCATGCTCCTGGATTGGCAAGATTAACATCGTGAAAATGGCAATACTTCCCAAGGCTATCTACAAATTCAACGCGATACCTATCAAAATTCCACCCTCATTCTTCAAGGAAATAGAAGAGGCAATCCAAAAATTCATATGGAACAATAAAAGACCCCGAATAGCAAAAACGCTCCTCAACGGAAAGAACACTGCTGGAGGAATATCAATACCAAATTTCAAACTCTACTATAAAGCCATAATAATCAAAACAGCTTGGTATTGGCATAAGAACAGACCTCAGGACCAATGGAATAGAATTGAAAACCCAGAAATGAACCTACAGACCTATAGCCATCTAATCTTCGATAAGGAAGCTAAAACAATAGAATGGAAGAAAGACAGCCTCTTCAGTAAATGGTGCTGGCAAAATTGGTTAACTACATGTAGAAAACTAAAGCTACATCCTTATATATCACCCTGCACCAGAATCAACTCCAAATGGATCAAAGAACTTGAACTCAAAGCAGACACTCTGAAAACATTACAGGAAGGAATAGGAGAAACCCAAGGCCTCCTTGGCTCAGGTCGAAATTTTCTGAATAGAGACCCGGAAGCAGAACAAATCAAAGAAAGGTTGGACAAATGGGATTGCATAAGATTGCAGAGCTTCTGCAGGGCAAATGACATAGCTGGCAAGATCAATAGAAAGCCCACCGATTGGGAGAAGATCTTTACTAGCCATACAACGGACAAGGGTCTCATATCTAAAATATACTTGGAACTCAAAAAATTAAACCACCCAACAACAAATCCTCAAAGAAACAACTGCCCAATAAATAAGTGGGCGAAAGACTTAAAGAGAAGCTTCTCTGAAGAAGAAAGAAGGATGGCCAATAGATACATGAAGAAATGTTCAACATCCCTAGCCATAAAAGAAATGCAACTCAAAACAACATTGAGATATCACCTCACTCCAGTTAGAACAGCAAAAATCAAGAACTCTAACAACAACAGATGCTGGAGGGGATGTGGACAGAAAGGAACCTTACTTCATTGTTGGTGGGAATGTAAACTTGTTCAACCACTTTGGAAAGCAGTATGGAGGTTCCTCAAAAGACTTCACATAGATCTCCCCTATGATCCAGCAATCCCACTTTTGGGCATTTACCCAAATGTTTACAAACAAGACCACACTAAAGCTACCAGCACAACTATGTTTATTGCAGCATTATTTACAATAGGTAAGATATGGAACCAACCCAGATGCCCCTCAGTAGATGAATGGATCAAGAAAATGTGGTATATATACACAATGGAATTCTATGCCTCCATCAGAAAGAATGACATTTCCCCATTTGTTAGGAAATGGAAAGGTTTGGAAAAAATTATATTAAGTGAAGTAAGCCAGGCCCAAAGAAGCATAGGTCCCATGGTTTCCCTTATTTGCAATATCTAGTATAGGTATGAGTCAAGCGGAAAAGGTCAGATAATGTGATGTTAGGAAAATGAACCCTTAAATATGTATTTTAATGTTTTCGTTTCTTTCATGCATGTGTTTCTAACGCATTTATAAGATTATTTCTTTGTTCCTTTGTATGTCCCTCCCCCACAGTGTAACCCCCGCTTTCACTATATTTGATGTCAGTATAACTTGTGGAGGAGATGGGGACAAACAAGTCGTTTAAGGATTCAGGTGGACCTGTTGCAACAATGAGAAGTACAAAATGTCATGTCAAAACCAGCTTTACAATGTCGGTGTGGGGGGGGAGGAGGGTATAATTGGGTGGGGGGAGGTGGTAAAATTGGGTGGGGGGGGGCGGGGTAGGGAAGTGAAGGGTAAACAAAGGAGGAGGCTGCAATGCTTGGTAAGAAATGTATGCATTATCCTGCCCATGTAATTGTAGCCCCTCTGTACAGTATGTTCTCAAATAAAATAAAATACAATTTAAAAAAAAACGAAAAGAAAGAGAAAGAAAGAAGAAAGAAATGAAAAGTAAAGAAAGAAAGGGCGGAAGAAAGAAAGGGAAATGTAGAGGTATAAATAAAAACCTCAGCATGCCTTAGATGTTAACAATGACACTAAATCATTTGAGCTATAAATGCCATCATTTAATTCTGGGCAGGGATATTTTGTATCAAGCCTGAAAAAACCATAGCATACCACATACAAACCTTGGGTTAAATACAAGTCTGCCTTACACAATTGGACCAATAGGAATGAATGTCTAGTGCTGTTGCAGGTATGTTAAGGTGTGTGGGAGTTTATCCTCCTGATGATCTTGCAATGATGAAATTGACTAACTACACAACTACTTTGGCAGATCCCTGCTGAAACCTTTGTTACGTCACAGGTTAACAAAGAACAATATATACAATGAAATATATTGAACAACCAGGCATTGTGACCAAAATTCTTTTTACCTGATTCAGTGTATTTTTACATTCTATATCACATGTACAAGTTCATCATTCCCTTCTGTCTCATTATGTTGTCTTTCCTTGGTTTTGTTTTGTTTTCAGAACCATGGTATAAGAGAGTATTTCTTATATTTTTGTCTTCTAGTCTTCAGAAAATCTGCAGTTAAATATGCTTAAGTTCCTTTCATTAGAAAATTTAAACCACAGTGGGTAGGGTCTTCATCATGATTTTGTTATGATCTCAAATACGTTTATATTTCTGGCATTCTACCTGTATAATCTCACTTTAATCTGTTCCAATGGGCACTTTAGTGGAAGGAGGAAATTCAAAGTGGATTGTGGTAGAGAATTTCTGTTACTAAAAACTCTGGTACATAGTAAAGTAAGCAAATCCAAAATTATTCATTAGAAAGTTGTTTTGAAAGTCATTTTATTACATCTTAATACTCTTTCCTCAACCAAACCAGAGGATTTAAAATAACTAAAATTTTTAAGTTAATGGACACAAATGTGCACAAAAATTCTAGAAATATTAAAAATGATCACTCATGAAACCTTACGGATACTTCACAGAATGTTTTCCAGTTAGAGGAATCATCTTCACACATTTTCACACAATTTGTATCTGCCTGGTAACAGAACCCCAAACTAGCCTAAGGCATCTAATAGCTATCTAATTTTTGTTGTCTATTGGCAATACTGCTTCTTATCATATTGATTAGTATGAATCCTGTGACCATTATAAAATCACATTCGTAATAAAAGTTCCTAGGTGGAACTTCAAGGATGAGGTGGTGTGGGGTTTCTGGTGGTGCCCTGTCTGTTTCAAGGGAGGAGTTGCTATTGGCACAGCCTCTGTGGTAGAGCTGGGTGGGGCTTTGAGGGTGAAAGCCAGTCTGTGTAGGGCTTTGAGACAGCAGGGAGGGGAGAGGAAAGACTAGGCTTGTTAGGAGCAGGGTCTCTTGTGGAGAAGGTGGGACTTTAGGATGGAGAGGAGGGTTGTTGCCACGCCGACCCCAGTAGAGTCTGCTTAGCATGGGAAACCATCTATCAGACCATGATAGGGGCCTCGAGACCTATCTCTGAGTTTTGGGACTTCACCGAAGTCTACCTCAGAGAATGGGGCTTTACAGAAACCTATCTCCAAGTTTTGGGACTTCACTGAAGTCTACCTCGGAGAATAGGGCTTCTAAGAGGCCTACTCCTGGGAAAAGGCTGGCAAAAACCCCTGGAAAAGATGTGTTTCTGCCTATCTTTTCCTCATAAGAGTGCCTATTAATCTTTTACTGTTTCTACTGCTCATTGTACTTACTCATTGTCAACGTTCCCTTATTCAAAGCTCTTTCTTAAGAGTGTTGACGACTCCAATATCTGATGAGTGTCTTAAAAATATGACTAACTCACCAGAGTTAAGTGCTACCCTGAAACCCCTCTTATGGAGGCTAGTAGACAAGTTATAAGTAAATATAAAAGTATTGGGGGTTTCACAAAGTCACTCCAGAAGGAATTGTAAGAGATTTACAAAAAGTTGTAGGCGCGGCTAGAACAGAAAGAATGTATGGCAATTGCTGAGATAACTACTTAGGAGAAAGAACTTCCTCATTTACTAAGAGACTTGCTAAATCTAAGTCTCCTTGGTGCTTACTATTAAAGAAGGAACAGGAAAGATCTTAATGGGACAGTTAAAGCCTCTATAGAAAAAAGTAGTGGTTAATTGGTGACAATCATCGAAACCCATTGTATTTCTTAAAAATAGAGGTAAAGCTGGAAACAAGTGCCTATCAGGCGACCAGTTGGTGACCACCCAAGGACGAAGCCCTGCAGCAAGGTTGTGTAACCTTTTGCCCTTTCAGGCGACCAGCTGGTGACTGCCCAAGAATGAAGCCCTGCAGCAAGATTATGTAACCTTTTGCCCTTTCTTATGGAGACTTTTGCTATAAAAGTTTGTTATCCTCTGCATTAAATCGCACTCAGCACTCAGCATCCACTCCTAATGTGTGTGAGTTGTCTGTTTGCCATCTCCCCGTCCTATTCCAGGTTCCTCCCCTAGGTATCCTCCGTTGTCCCGACAGAACCCGGTCCGCGGCAGGTTTTGGTGTAGCACTGTGAAATCTGGTGGGATATGTAGGGTGAGGTTTCCCATAAGGCAGGGAAGAGAATGAAGGCAAGAGGCTGACAAAAGATGGGGATTCTGGTGCAGGAATGCAGAGCTATGAGGGAGAGGCTTTTCAGGGTCTGTGAGAGGGCATAGCGGTGCTGGGAAGAAGTGGGCAAGGAACGGGCGTGGTTTCTGGTGGAGAATGGCAGGCCTTTGGGAAGTGTGTTAGGGTGGAGGTGGGGTTTCTGGCAGAGCAGGATGTAATAACAATGTATGGAGGAATTTTTCAGGACCAGAGCTTTGTGAGAAAAGGGATAGGATCCAGTGGACTAGACTAGTTAGGACAGGGTTTCTGGTGTAGCCAGTCACCACTTCAAAAAGAGTAGTAAGGTTGGGTGGAGATTTCAGTGTTGCAAGGTAGGACATTAGACTTTGGACAGGGTTTCCAGTGGGGCAAGGCAACCTTCAAAAAGGGAGTATGAAGGGACAGGGATTTACAGTTGAGCCTGGTGAGGCTTCCAGAGCGAAGCCAACAGATGCAGTGGTTTGAAGTGGAACAATGTGGGTGTCGAGAGATGGGATAGTGTGGTTGGGGTTGTCTAGTGGGGGTTTTCTAGAGCAGGTCAGGGCTTGGAGCCATGGGGTTAATTGGAAGAGAGACTTTGAAAAGTAGTGGAAGGTCTACAAAGGTGTAGGGTAATTATGGACAGGGTAATTGGTTGAGTAGGATGTGGATCTGTGGGAAGATCCAATAAGGGGAGGATTCATCTCGGGAACAATGCAGCCACCATTGAGTGAGTCCATATGGGAGGTAGAGAAGCCTGTGGTGGAGCAGGGATGGCTTTCCAGGCAGGAGATGGGCTGTGTGAGAAGCTTCTGGTCAACTAAGACGGGCTACAAGGGCATTTATAGAGAGGTGGAGTGTTTTTAGTTTAGCATGAAGGGCTTTGTGGGAAGAGGTGTGTTCAGGGCTGGGTTTGAGACATTAGGCCACTAAGAAGTAGACTAATTATGGATGAAACAAGGAGGGGTCGAGGGAGAAGTCTGGTTGGGAGTGGGGTATGAAAGGGACAAGAGGAGATTGGAAGTAATAGAATATGTGAGCAATGGGACTATGAGTGAATAGAATAGTTAGGGACGGGGTATCTGGTGGATGAAGTTAAGATTAGAGGGAGGAGCCCCATGTAAGCGGGATTCTTGGTGCAGCAAGGCAGATCATAGGAGGAGATATGGATGTGGCCTGGTTTCTGGTGGTGCAGAGCAGGGATTCCAGGAAGGGGTAGAGTGGAAGAAGGCTTTCCCTATAGCAGGAGGAGGACTTCCAGGAAGGATTCTGGTTGCAGTCAGTCCTTTGAAAGTTTATAGCAGGACTACCAGGGGGTAGGTTAGTTAAGGTTGGGTTCTTTATGAACGAGGCTGACTGGAAGTGCGTTTCCAGTGGATCCAGTCAAGTTTTATGGGAAGGGGAGATAAGAAAGGGACAAGACTTAGTGAAGAGTGGGGCTACAAAAAATAAGCAATTACTCTAATAGGAACACCATCTTCAGTCAGTGTAGAATTATATTACTTTCATGTTTGTGAGAGATATTGGTGAAAGTAAGCAATTAATAATTCCTTTCTAGTGAAATATTTCTTTATTCCAGTTGAGTGAAAATAAAACCACAGGTCACATCAGGCTCATAGGCTGCCAGTAGACTAAGACACATGAAACACAGCACTTGATTCCCCAGCACAACCTTTAAGGACTACACATAAAATTTTTAAAATATCTCACTTGGTCATAATGGACCCTCTATTATCTTAAAATTGTGAATGAATAGAACTTTTACTCTGACTGTTTTAGAAATCCTAAAACTAAGTAAGTGATAATGTTTTAACTTTATATGATATTGGGAAATATACTAAAATAATTAGGAAAATATAAAATTATACACAGAATGTTTGTTGTCCAGCATCAATTTTAATCTAAAGAATTCAAAACCAGAAAATTGCCATATAGTGAGATTGCAGCATGGTTTCTTTTCAGTCAACAAAATGGTGACTTAAGGAATGTGCCTTCATCATTGATGCATCGATGTTAAAACATATCTAAAAATGTGAAGCACTACAGACACTGAAGAAGATCAGAAGGATCTGTGAAATGAAGTTAGAATAAAATTAATGACTAATTGCAGTAGGAATTGATCTTCACTAGGCCCATAAATATTTTCCAGAAGAAAGGACTACATTGAAAAATAAACAAAACAAAACAGTGAAAAGGAAACAGGCAGGCAGACCTTGAAGTAAACATTATCCAATGAACAACATCTATTGAAGCATGATTGCAATAATCTTTTACCTAAGTTACAGTACTGATCTATGTTCTTCCCTTATGCCACATAACAAAGCCATGAAGATGCAGTAATAATTTTCAAAACACTAGACTTTACAGAAGGAATTCAATGAATGTATTTCTAGGAAGTAAAGATAGATGTCTGAGATAAAGAGTAAAGCAAATATCCCCAATTTTTAGCCCTTCGAGGTGAGAGGGGTACAAGCTGAAGCACAAGGAGAATGAACAGAAGTACAGTAATGCATACCAGGAGTTCCCAAGATGCAATGATGAATGTAACAGGGGAGGAAATCAACATGAGCGTCACAGGACTTAGCACTGGAGAGTAGAGAGAAGAACAGTGAAAATCCATGGAGAATTACAAAGTATGCCCTTGCATATTTGGCAGAAGTGTGCATTGCATGGCATTGAGGTCTAAAATATGAGGAGGTATTATAGGAAAATATTTGTGCCCATATGGTGCCTCAAGAAATGGTAAACTTATGATTTACAGGACATTGAATAATTATAAAGGTCCTGCTTCAGTATTGCAGAGTTAAACCTTGATAAATTCTGTTTTTAAACACGTAACACCTTATAACATCAAGACAAGAAGATTCAAATTATATATATGTGACTTGACTGCAACAATAGAGTTCGAAACATCAAATCCATAATGTGCATGCAAAAGGATTACATTATTAAGGTAATCTTTAAACAACACACATTTTATGTGAATAGTCCTGATTATAAATGATTTGTTTTCCATACAGATTTTGGATGCAAAAAAGCAACAAAAACAAAACAAAACAAAGCAAATGACACTTGGCAATAGAGCTAGATTCCAGTATCTCATCTCATGAGGCTGAGATTGGAAGATCATGGTTCACAGATGGCTGGGGTAGCAATCCACGAGACATTTATGCTCAATTGTTCAATCAAACACAGAATGAAACCTTAGTTAAAATAGTACAGATTCAGCCAGTCATGAGTGAAAAAAAAAAAACAAGCAAGATTTTTAGGCTCTGAGTCAAGTTTCATTACTGCACACACACACACACACACACACACACACACACACACACACACACACACACACACACACACACACACACACACACACACACACACAAGGAAGGGAATGGGAGAGGAGGATGGAGAGAAAAAAGCGAACATGAAGAGTGTAAAAAATGAACCTATCTGCCAGGACTATACTAAGCATATATTAATTAATAAAAATGAGGGAAACCTCATTTTCTTTGAGTCTGGCTTCCTTCACATAATGATTTTTTTTCCAAGTATTTCCATTTTCTTAAAAAAGGGGCTGTGTCATTCTTTTTGATAGAACCATGAAATTCCACTGTGTATATATAGGACATTTTCCTGATCCATTCATCTATTGAGGGGCATGTGGATTGGTTCCATATCTTAGATATGGTAATAATGCTGCAAAAAACATACTTGTGCTGGTAGTTTTAGTGTTTTATTTTTGGAGTCCGGTCGTGGGGCATGAACTCTGGGCATGGGCGCTGTCCCTCAGCTTGTCATCTCAAGTTTAGTGCTCTACCATTTGAGCCACAGTGCCACTTCTGGCTTTTTTCTTTTTGCTTAAGAATTATTTTTACTTAACAATTGAACCCAGTGCCTCTTGCATGCAAAGCAAACACTACCACTTAGCCACCTTCCCAGCACGAGAGAGGATTTTTTAACTTATTTTCTACAAGTAAATTAATATTAGGCAAAGCTAATGAAAATAATTACTTATTTACTCTTCAGAGAATGAGAATAATACTCCTGGATATCTTGGAGGAAAAGACTTCAGACTCATTACAACTGATGCCTTGCATTGAAATTACAGGCAAACTTTCTTCTTCATGAAACAAAACCTTCAGTTCTTTCATATTAGAATTATAAAATCATAATACCTGCATGTTGATTTGTTTTCCTCTGCTATTTTCAATTCCATTCTTCATCCATTAGCAAACTAGAGACAATTTCGACAAATGCCCTTATCTCTTTCTTCCAATCTTGTCCACACTGGTGCTCACATTGCTACACTTATATCATAACTTTTCTTTTCCTCTTCCCTTTAATATTGCCCCTAATTTTATCATTCTTTTTCATATTCATGGTCATGGATATTTTGATGATACCTAAACAGATCAATCATTGCATCTGTTTAATATAAACTTTAGAACTATCAGAGAGTTTTTTCCCTAAATCCATCATTTTCACCTGTAATCCTTATCACCACCAAGAATATCACTAACACATTTGCCGGGCCATAGATGTAGAATCCTTTAGATTTCTTCTTACCCTTCTACTCCCACCCATTATATAAGATGAATGATCAAGATGTTTTCAGTTTCTGTTACTAATTTGATTTCTTTTTTGTTTGTTTGTTTGTTTTTGTTGGTCGTGGGACTGGAACTCTGGGCCTTTGTGCTGTCCCTGTGCACTACAGGTCCAGGCGAGCACTCTACCTCTTGAGCTACAGCACCAATTTCGGGTTTTCTAGTGGTTTTCATTGGAGATCAGAGTCTCATTTACTTTTCTGCCCGGGCTGGCTTTGAACTGTGATCCTCAGATCTCAGCCTCCTTTGTAGATAGGATTACAGGCATGAGCCACTGGCGCCCAGCACTAATATGATTTCTATGTACTCCTTTTTATTCCCCTGACACAAGTCTGTTTCAGGTACTCATCACTGGTCACCTAGTCTTAAACAACTTTTTATAAAATATGTTGTTCCCCATAGTCTTTTCATATTGGTACTCTCAATCAACAAATTACTGCTCCTTGTAAGTATGCAGAGGTAAGAGCTCAGACACAAATTCTAGTATCATTACTTACTCACTACATTAACTGTTGGCCTTACATTTCTCAGCTGTAAATGGATGTAATCTACCAGAAATATTGAAGAATACATTTGCTTACTCCTAGAGCAAGAAAAAAGAAAAGTAAAGAGTCCTTACATTTTCCACCTTAGCTCACAAATAAGGAAAGAGTCAAATTCAGTTTGTTAGTATAAAGTCACAAATTGTTTCATGCAGAAATAAAATAAAGTTTACCTCCTGGCTCTAAGGGTTGTGTCCTTTTAAGGCAACTACAGATATGTAAGTGGTATTATGTAAATTGGGTCATGTGTGTACATTTGTATTGAAGAACATACTCAACATATCATTGGAAAGCATTGGTTATTGAATAGTATCTATATGAGAATGTTACTTGAACTAATCACACTAAGTTGAAAATTAATCTTAGTCCATCGAAATTTTCTTATTGCTTTATGTGTTGTCAAGTGTTCTTCATAAATTTATACATAGATTTTCTTCAGTGAACTGGATAGAAACTAAAACTGACCAAGGATTTCTGCCTAATGAGTGAACCATGCGTGAGGCATGTGTTGTTACCTTCTAGGTATATATAACTAAGCCACTGGCTATGTGGGTGGTGAAAGGCTTTCTCATAAGTTCCCAAGGCTTGAACAAACGAGATCATTTGATAACAAAGCACTCAGCTTATTACATTTTATCTATGTGGGATAATAACCATGTGAAAATAAACCATTTTATTTATAAACAAACAATACCACCAAGAAAAGTGAGTATACATTAGAGAGACTGTAAGAATAACATTAGGGATTTACTGTCTCATCTGATTATCTGATTGTATTTCTTGATATTGAAACTCTCCTCTTGTTATTGTATATAATACAACACTGTTTATTATTATGTATTCAATGTGGGAAATCTAGCTTCAAAGATGACTAAAAATTTTTCTTTTTCAATCATAACATTGTCATTATCAGTGTCACTCTGGTCATCATCATCTTCAACAAAATTATTGTTAGTATCATAAGTGCTAATTATTGAAAGTTGGGTATGTGTCTATGATTTTGTATTATTTTTATTTCGATTAATACTTTAAATATTACCACTTTGCATGCATCCATGTTAAATTTTTGAATAAATAAATAAATAAACTAAACCATAACAGGTAGCTTGATTAGGTGATTATAACAAATTATTGAACAGATTTTGAAGCATTGCACATTTCTAACCAGTATGAATTAACTTCCTCTCTCCCTGTCATTACACACAAATATTTAAGGGTTTGAACAGAATTTTTTCAAGTAATATACTATAAATATTACTACAACATCATGTGTATATCTAAAATTACCTTGAAAATAATATATTCTACTTTCTATTGAAATATTAGTCATTTTAGTCTAGGAAACTTTTGGAAAAACAGACTATATATCATTGAAATGAAAAGGGTAAAAAATAGTAGCATAGAAGTTTTAGAGAGAGTGTATGTATTCAGAAATGTGTGTGTGTGTGTGTGTGTGTGTGTGTGTGTGTGTGTGTGTGTGTGTGTGTGAATAAATGTTATTTGTAGGAAGTCATACATTTTTAGAGGGAATTGGTCATCATATATATGTATTTATTTATTTATTTATGTATAGAATTATGTGCATTAAAGTGAAACAAACATCCTAAACATTATTAAAATTTAAAATTTCATCGAACCAGGTGCCGGTAACTCACGCCTATAATTCTAGCTCCTCTGGCAGCTGAGATCTAACAATTGATTTCACATGTAGCCCCGACAGAATAGTACATGTTAGATTCTTATCTCCAATTAACCATTCAAAACCAGAAATTAGCCCTGTGCTTCAAGTTGTGCAGTGCTGGCTTTGAGTGCAAAAAAGCTTAGGGACAATTCCCAGGACTTGCAAACAACAACAACAACAACAACAACAACAACATGTCTCACAATTTCACAAAAGCATTTTTAACTGCTGTGAACATTTCTTACAAACATGAATATATGCCCTTGAAAATTTTACGTAAAAAGGATAGAATATTTATGTCTATGTTAAAGACATGACTATTTAGATTATTTAATGTATTTAGGTAATGATTAGGAATTAAGAATTATGCTAGGTAGGTAATAATTGGGACTGGTCTTTTATTCTGTTGTATGATAGTTATAAAATGATACCTGTAATGATTATATAAAATTACTCTTGCTTGGTATTTGAATTATAATAAGTGATAAACATTTTTGAAGTTGTTTTGTGAAAATACTGTACCAAGGGGTTATGATTACATGGGCAAGGTAATAAGTATATTTCTTTATAAACATTGTTGCTTCCTTCTTTGTTTCCTATTCCCATTCCTTTCACCTCCCCCCACACTGATCCCTACTGCCTCCCTCCCACATTCCCCGGCCAAAGTTGTAAAGTTCATTTTTCGACATAACAAAAAATAACTTCAGATTTCACTGTATTTGTTGTTGGTATAATTTGTAGAGGGGAATGGAAAAAACAAATTGTTTAAATACGAATACAGGTGGAACCATTGCAGCTGTGAAATGTACGAGTCGTTACGTTGAAAAATGAACTTTACAACTTTGGTGGGGGGAAGAGAATTGGGTAAGGGGAGTCTAGGAAGTGATGGGATGGGTAAACAAAGGAGGAGGCAACAATGTTTGATAAGAAATGTACTCATTATCTTGTCCATGTAATTGTAAACAATCTGTATGGCATTTTCACAATAAAAAAAATACCTCCAAGTCCTATTTGTCAACATTACCGGATTTAACTCTCCAATTAAAGACATAGACTGTCTAGTTGTATTAAAAAGCAAAATCCTTCTATCTGCTGCCTTCAGGAGTCACACCCTGCCCATAAAAACAAACACATTTTGAAAGTGAAAGACTGGAACAAAATCTACCAAGCAAATGACACCCATAAACAGGTGGGATTTGTAATCCTAATATCAGATAAAATAGACTTCAAATTAAAATTAGTGAGAAGAGAAAAAGAGGGTCGCTACATACTAATTAAAGGATTGCTCATTCAGGAGGATATTACAATTCTAAATATCTATTTACCAAACAATGGAGCATGTAAACTTATCCAAGAAACACTACTTTCCCTCAAAGCTCACATAGATCAAAAGACATTAATTGTTGGGAATTTTAACACATCACTATGCCTACTAGATAGATCAACTCGGCAAAAACTCAATAAACTGCACATCTAAACAACTGCAAGGATCAACTAGATTTAACAGGTATCTAACGAATATTTCACCCAGCAGTATCAAAATACACGTTTGTCTCAGCAGCACATAGAACATTTTCAAAAACTGACCACATTTTAGGTCACAAAACAAAAGTCCAAATTCAGAAACATTGAAGTTATACCTTGCATTCTCTCAGACCACAGGAAATAAAATTAGATTCCAATGCCAAAAGCCAAAGTCCTGTAACACATGAAGGCTGAACAACATACTGTTGAATCACGAGTAAGTCATGTAAGAGATTAGAAAGGAAATTCAATTGTTCATGATATTCAACAAAAACGAACACACAAATTACCAGCTCCTCTGGGACACAGAAAAGGAAGTACTCAGAGGCAAGTTGGAGATACATGAAACCAACAATTTAATGACACATCTGAACCTCCTTGAAAAAGAGCAGCAAGATAAACACCAATCCAGTAGATGGAAAGAAATAATTAAAATTAAATAAGAATTAAATGAATTAGATTTCCCCCCCCCCAAAAAAAAAAACGTAGAAAGAATCAACAAAGCAAAGAGTTGGTTCTTCGAAAACATTAAAAAATTTGACAGACCCTTAACAAATCTTATCAGAAAAAGAAGAAAACTCACCCAAATAAATAAACTCAGAGTTGAGAATGAACATCACCAAAGAATCAACCAAGATTCAGAACATTATAAGGGAATACTTCTCAAAACTATGCTAATACGTTTGAGAACTTGGCAGAAATGGACCTTTTTATAGCAAATATCAACATGCAGAAATTATTCCAAGATGAGTTAAACTATTATAACAGGCCCGTATCAAGCATTAAGATAGAAACAGCAATAAGAGAAGTCCTATCTAAAAAAAAAAAATCCCAAGACCAGACAGATTTACATCAGAATTCTACAAGGCCTTCAAAGCAGAGCTCACACCAATACTACTCCAACTCTTCAATGAAATTGAAAGAGAAAGTTCACTACAGAACTTATTCAATGAGGCCATCAAAACCCTCATCCCCAAACCAGGCAGGAACTTATCAAAAAAGAGAAGTTTAAACACATTTCTTTGATGAACATTGATGCAAAACTTCTAAACAAAATTTTGGTCAATTGACTTCAACAATTCATCCAAAAATTAATACACCACGATCAAACAGGATTCATTTCAGGGATGCAAAGTTGGGTCAATATATGCAAATCAATTAATATAATACATCGCAACAACAAGAGCAAGCATAAGAACCATATGGTTATCTCAATTTTTTGAGAAAAAGCATTTGACAACATCCAACAAACCCTTTATGATGAAGGCTCTGGAAAAATTAGGAAACCAGGGAACATTCCTCAATAGAATAAAGGCTGTATATGACATAACTACAGCCAACATTAAACTTAATGGTGAAAAACTAAAGCCATTTTCTCTTAAATCAAGAAGGGGACAACGGATTTCTGGGTCATTGGGAAGCTCTATGTCGAGTCTTTGAGGCACCTCCATATTACTTTCCAAAGTGGTTGAACAAATTTACACTCCCAACAACAATGCAGTAATGTTCCCTTCTCTCCACATCCCCTCATGCATCTGTTGTTATTAGAGTTCTTGATTTTAGCCATTCTAACTAGAGTGAGGTGATATCTCAATGTTGTTTTGATTTGCATTTTTTTATTGCAACGGAGGCATTTTTGATGTGTGTATTGGCCATCCTTCTTTCCTCTTCAGAGAAGTTTCTCTTTAAAGCTTTAGCCCACTTATTTATTGGGCAGTTGTTTCTTTGAAGATTTGTGGTTGGGGGATTTAATTTTTTGAGTTCCAGGTATATTTTAGATTTGAGACCATTTTCCGTTGTATGGCTAGGGAAGGTCTTCTCCCAATCCGTGGGCTTTCTATTGATCTTGCTAGCTATGACCTTTGCCATGCAGAAGCTCTGCATTTTCATGCAATCCCATTTTTCCAACCTTTCTTTGATTTGTTGTGTTTCTGTGTCTCTATTAAGAAAATTTCAGCCTATGCGCTATTTACCCAAATGTTCACAAACAAGACCACACTAAAGCTACCAGCATGTATATGTTTATTGTAGCATTATTTACTATAGGTAAGATATGGAACTGACCAGATGCCCCTCAGTAGATGAATGGTTTTAGAAAATGTGGTATATATAAACAAAGGAATTCTATGCCTCCATCACAATGAATGACATTGCCCAGTTTGTTAGGAAATGGAATGGCTTGGAAAAGATTATATTAAGTGAAGTAAGTCAGGCCCAAAGAAACATAGGTCATATGGTTTCCCTTATTACCAATATCTAGGTATATGTCAAGCAGAAAAGGTCAGATAATTTGATATTAGGGAAATGAACCCTAAGATATGTATACAAATGTTATTTTTTCTTTCATGCGATTGTTTCTAACACATTTGCAAGATTATTTCTTTGTTGCTTTGTTCCCTCCCCCACAGTATATCCCCTCCTTTCACTGTATTTGATGTCGGTAAAATTGTGGAAGGGGAAAAACAGATCATTTAAGTAGGGATACAGGTGGAGCCTTTGCAACAATGAGATTAATGTCGTGATGTCAAAAATGAACTTTACAACTTTGATGCGGGGCGGGGGGTGGCGAGAATTGGGTGGGGGTGGGGGAGAATGAGAAGGGATGGGAAGGGGAAATAAAGGAGGAGACTACAATGCTTGATAAGAAATGTATTCATTATCTTGCCCATGTAATTGTAACCCCTTTGTATAATAAAAGAAGGGGACAAGGATGTCCACTCTCTCCAGTTTTTTTTCAATTTAGTATTAGAATGCCAAGCTACAACATTAAAACAAGGTGCAAACATACAATCCACTCCCAAATTACTCATAGTGATTCGAAACTTAGGCAAAATAGCCGGTTATAAAATTAACCCTGAAAGACTATGGCTTTTCTCTAATCCAACAATGAGAAAAGTGTGGCGGAAACCAGGAAAACAATTCCATTTATAATAGCCCCGCCAAAATAAATTACCTAGGAATTAACCAAAAAGTGACAGACCTTTATGATGGAAACTTTTTTGATTTTGTCAGCCATGGGTCTTGAACTCTGGGCCTGGGTGCTCTCCCACAGGTCTTCAGCTCAAGGGGAGAGCTCTATCACTTGAGCACAGAACCACTTCTGGTTTTCTAGTGGTTTATTGGAGATAAGAATCTCACGGTCTTTCCTCCCTGGCTAGCTTTGAACCATGATCCTCAGATCTCAGCCTCCTGAGTAGCTAGGATTAGAGGCGTGAGACATCAGTGCCCAGCTGATGAAAACTTTAATAACCTGAAACAGAAAATCAAAACACTACTTAGAAAGTGGAAAAATCTCCCATGTTCCTGGATTGGAAGGATCCACATCGTGAAAATGGCAATACTTGCCAAGGCTGTCTACAAATTCAATGTTATACCTATCAATATTCCAACCTCATTCTTCAAGGAAATAGAAGAGGCAATCCAAAAATTCATATGGAACAATAAAAGACCCCGAATAGCAAAAATGATCAAAAACAGAAAGAAAAGTGATAGAAGAATATCAATACCAAATTTCAAACTCTACTACACCACCATTGTAATCAAAACAGCTTGATACTGACATAAGAACAGACTTCAGGACCAATGGAATATAATTGAAAATCCAGAAATGAACCTACAGCCCTATAGCCATCTAATCTTCGATAAGGGAACTAAAAATTGGAATGGAAGAAAGACAGCCTCTTCAGTAAATGGTGCTGGCAAAATTGGTTAATCACTTGTAGAAATCTAAAACTAGATCCTTATATATCACCATGCAAAAGAATCAACTCCAAAAGATCAAAGATCTGGAGTCAAAGCAGACACTCTGAAAATATTACAGGATGGAATTGGAGAAACTATAAGGCTCCTTGTTACAGGCCGAAATTTTCTTAAAAGAGACCCAGAAACACAACAAATCAAAGAAAGGTTGGACAAATGGGATTGCATGAAAATGCAGTTTCTTCATGGCAAAGGATGAAGCTAGCAAGAACAATAGAAAGCCCACGGATTGGGAGAAGATCTTCACTAGCCATAGAACAGACAAGGTTCTCATATCTAAAATATACCTGGAACGCAAAAAATTAAATCCCCTACCAACAAATCTTCACAGAAACAACTGCCCAATAAATAAGTGGGCTAAAACCTTAAAGAGAAACTTCTCTAAAAAGGATGGCCAGTAGGCACATGAAGTAATGCTCAACCTCCCTAGCTATAAAATAAATGCAAATCAAAACAACATTCAGATTACACTTCACCCCAATTATGTCTATAATCAAGAACTCTAACAACAGATTCTGGATGGTATGTGGACAGAAGGGAACCCTACTGCATTGTTGTTGGGCATGTAAAGTTGTTCAAACACTTTGGAAAGTAGTATGGAGATTCCTCAAAAGACTCCACATAGAACTTCCCTATTTCCCAGCAATCACACTTCTGAACATTTATCCAAATGATACAAACATGATTACTTTAAAGCTACCAGCACGACTGTGTTTATTGCAACATTATTTACCATAGGTAAGATATGAAACCAACCCAGATGCCCCTCAGTAGATGAATGGATCAAGAAAATGTGGTATATATACAAAATGTAATTCTATGCCTCTATCAGAAAGAATGACATTGCTCCATTTCTTAGGAAATTGAATGACTTGGAAAAAATTTAATTAAGTGAGGTAAGCCAGGCCCAATTAAACATAGGTCCCATGGTTTCCCTTATTTGCAATAACGTATATTTGTGAGACAAGCAGAAACCCTCAGATAAGTTGATATTAGGTGAAATGAACCCCAATATAAGTATTCAAATGTTTTTTTCTTTCTTGTGATTGTTTCTAACATTTATAAGATGATTTCTTTGTTAATTTGTATGTCCCTCCCCCACAGTATAACCCCTGTTTTCACGGTATTTAATGTTGGTATAATTTGTGGAGGGGAAGGGAAAAAAACAAATCGTTTAAATAGGGATACGGATGGACCCATTGCAACAATGAGCTATACAAGTCATTATGTTGAAAAATGAACTTTACAACTTTGGCCGGGGGGGGGGGCGGGGTAGGGGAACACGTGGTGGGGGGATGAGAATGGATGTGAAAGGGTAACTGTAGAGGAGGCAACAATGCTTGATAAGAAATGTACTCGTTACTTTGCTCATGTACTTGTAAAACCTCTGTACAGTATTTTCACAATTGAAAAAATGTGCTATTCAGAAAAAAATATATAGAATTAGGGGCTAGGAAGGTGGCTTAATTGCAGAGCACTTCCCTTGCATTCTTGAGGCCCTGTGTTCGATTCCTTGGCACCACATAAGCAAAAAGAAAAAATTAGCCAATGTCACTGTGGCTCAAGTGGTAGAGCACTAGCCTTGAGCTAAAGAGCTGAGAGACAGCTTCCAGGCCCAGAGTTCAAGCCCAATGGCTGGACTCTCAAAGTAATATATAGAGATAATTATAAGATATAAAAATACTTAAGACTCAGGATCATTGTAGCATTAACAAATGTGTGCCCTCTATCTGTTGGATATATTTTCACTTCTGTTATAGTGTCCTTTGAATTATGAAAGGTTATCATTTGATGTTATCCGATTCATTCCTGCTTTACTTTAGCCACAAATGAGCATCCTGAGCATCTAGTATAACAGGCATGACATATTGGTGCATGTTTGTCTTTCAATATTTTAAGGGGTTTCCTCTTTCCTTTGAATTCAAACATTGTCCTGTCAGTAATTCTGCACATTTTCAGACTGTTGTTCTCAAAGATGATAAGCATCTGTTTGATGGGTAATTGTCCTGTTCATTGTGTTTAACATAGTTTTCATTGTTTCTATTGATTTGCCCTTCCTAATTATTTCATATGATGATTAGAATATTTAATATATAGTCTTCAGGTTTGCCTCTATGGAGATTGTAGAAGTCATGTCAAAAGAATGTTTTAAAAGATTCTTATAGAGACAGCATTGAGAACTTTATACATAAAAACAATTTTTAGTTGGACAAACAACTCTTGAATCCATTTTGACATCAAAGTCAGGCAATTGACGTGGAAAATACCATGGAATCCATGAATTTTTAAATTAAGATATTGCTGTTATTTTGTATAATGAAAATATTTTGTAGGGACACAAAGGATGGACTGGCACTT
This sequence comes from Dipodomys merriami, assembly GCF_024711535.1. Classification (NCBI taxonomy): domain Eukaryota; kingdom Metazoa; phylum Chordata; class Mammalia; order Rodentia; family Heteromyidae; genus Dipodomys; species Dipodomys merriami. The sequence goes on along the minus strand of NW_027204682.1, from coordinate 393,924 downwards.
TTGAAATGTAAGAAACTTAACCAAACCATTACTACGTAGGAGAACAAATAGTACAGCCTTCCATAACTTCAAAGAGGTAGTGATTCATACTTATCCTTTTGGCAATATCAAATGCAGTTTCTTCCAACTTGTTCCTCAGACCCGGTTTGATACAATGGTTCAACAGTAGGAGATACAGCATATCTTGCCTATTTCTATTCCCAGCAGCAACATACAAGGTGGGGTCAAGAGGCCTTTAGTTTGGGGATTGTTATCTGCATCATGATGAAGTAAGAAAGCATCCATTCTGGTATTATTCAACATATAAGCACTGTGCAGGAGTGCCAAGCCATTCAAAGTTATTGCATGAATATCTGCCTTGAGCTACCAACGCATGGACAATGTCTAAATGTCCACTCTAGGCTTCCCAATGAAGAGGGGTATACTTACCTCATCCTAGTATACATATGCGGCCTTTTTGCAAAGTAGCCTAAGCACTGTAGTAAACCGATTAATTTTGGCATCCCAAAGAATAAATTTGCATGGAAACTTCTCCATTATTTTCTTGCAATTGATACCATTCCTCACGTTTTCATCTTGTTCCTTGTCTTTATCAGAATTGCCTAACCAGAGATTTTGAATACCAGTGGGAATGAGATGTCCATGTATTTCCTCAATAATTCACATTGGTTGAAATGGTCAGAAAAATCCGGTGAATTTTCTGCATATGTTTTTTCACCATGATTTATTTTCTCTTTTTCCATTTTTACTATTTTAAATTATCTAACTGGAGAGTAGTGAATTGATAGAGAGCAGAGGAAAGATTTTCCTCCGTATTCAAATGCACAGACTGAAAATGAGGACCAGTGGTGTCTTCATGTGTAGCTTATTCTAGGTATGAGAAAATAGAAACATTGCCTTCTACCTAAATGATTTGGGAAATACCATGATATAGTATAAGAGAACTTACTATTCAATATATGAGCTTTAAGAGCTTTCTAATAGATCCATTATTTATTGGTACCGAACATTAGAAAAAAATGTATAATGCAGTAGTAAAATAGAAGTCCTTTGCGTGACTACTTTAATTCCTTGTTTTTTTAAAGACACTTGTTTTCATCTAAAAAAGTAGGCCTATCTATTGTCTTCAGGTGATTTTGATGATTGAAGATGCTTAATGAGAAGTCAACATGTATTAGTAGTCCTTTGATATCAATTAAATTTCATTTTTTCTTCTTGGATAATATAATGATCAAAGCAATAGTTCAGAATCAGCAAACAATAGTTCAGCATCATAATTCCAATGCAAGTGGATCACCAGTAAGTAATCCTCGATACTATTTTCCACAAAGTTTTGTCACAGATAAAATCTGCCTGCCTTTTCTAGCTGCTTTCCTAGCCTGGACCTTTTCTTTCACTGTGCAGGAAAAGTGTGATTCAAATGATTTCAGTGAGATCTGTTCCTAGAATTAACAAGGAATTAGATTTATTTTTTAAAAATTAGTTGTGGGGTCTGGACTCTGGGCTGAGGCACAGTCCTAGAGCTCTTCAAATCAAGGCAAACGCTCTACCACTTGAGCCACAAAATCACTTCTATGGTTCTGTTTATGTGGTGCTGATTTGGGAAATGGCAGAGCAGAAAGTGAAATGATGCAACCAAAAATATAAAAGGAAAATAAATTAGGATAATTATGGAGCAACCATATAGTCTATGAGAATCATGAAAGAGAGAGAGGAAGAGAGAGACACAGATGTGCAATCACCTAGCTAGCCACAAAATCCATGCTTCTGATCAATTTACAAAGCAAACAATTTTATTTTTTATTTGTTAAAAAAGATGGAAGTAGAATTTATGTTTTTACTGGAATTAAGTAAATATATTTTTAGTGGCCTACATAAAGAGACATAGCTTTGACCAAATTACAGACAAGAATCTTAATCCTTGGGTTGGGAAGGTGGCTCAGTGGTAGAGTGCTTTTCTTGCAGTTTACTACAGTGCGGAGACAACTTTCCAAACAGGCCCCTCATATGAATAGTAGGGATGAGCTTGAGTATACCCCTCTTCATTGGGAAGCCTAGAGTGGACACTTAGACATTGTCTATGAGTTGGTATCTCAAGGCAGATATTCACACGATTACTGTGAATGTCTGGACACCCCTGCACAGTGCTTCATTGGGAAGCCTAGAGTGGACACTTAGACATTGTCTATGAGTTGGTAGCTCAAGGCAGATATTCACACGATTACTGTGAATGTCTGGACACCCCTGCACAGTGCTTACATGTGAAACATATTACAACAACAAACACACACACACACACACACATCATATTTCTAATTAAGTATTTTTTGTGTATGGTCTTAAGAAGAAATTTACATTAGTAACTTAATTTCTGACAGAAAAATATAATCACTGTATATCTTGCTTTTATACTTTCAATATTAAAATTGCTATCTAAGTATGTGCAATAGATAAGTATAGGAAAAAGTAAGAGCCACACTGGTGGCTCATGTCTTTATTCCTAGCTAATCAGAAAGACGAAATCTGATTATTGTGATTTGAAACCAGAGCAAGAAAAAAAGTCCATTAGATTCTGGTTTGAAAGTAACCAGCAAAAGCTAGAAATGGAGCTGTGGTGCAAGCAGTAACATGCTAGCCTTGAGAAAACTAAAACAAAAAAATAACAAATTCTGGGACAGAGCTAGGCCCTGAGTTCACGCTCTAGTATTAGTATTTAACTAATGAAGGAATGAATTAGTTAATCAATTACCTAAAATAAATTAAGTGGTCACATGTGGAGGGGCAGGTAAAATGTAACAACCATGGTGACTGGATTATGTATTATTTTGTAATGGGGCAAATTATCATTTGTCCTAATCACTAATATTTTATTTGAACTTTTTTGTACAATAAACCCTGAATTTGGCATGCGTGTATATGTGTGTACATTTGCACACATGTGTGTTTATGTGTGTGTGTGTGTGTGTGCTGTTGCAATGTTGCTTGCCAATATGAACAGGTTGAGGCTGAAAAGAGGTGTGTTGCAATGTTTTTTATTTATCAATGTTGTGTTCTGTCATTTCAGTGGAAACACCCTTCTGTACATTTTATTTGTTTATAACATCATCATAATCAAAGCATTTACAACATTATGTTAGATAAAAGAGATCATTTTCAGCACTTAGTATATGTTAGGTAAAAAAATACACATATAATTAGGCAATAAGTTATTGCTGTAAGCTGACTGTCAGTACAAAATATTTATTTGACCTCTTAAATTGGTTATATATTTTTTTATTTTATTTTATTTTATTTGAGAACATACTGTACAGAGGGGTTACAATTACATGGGCAGGATAATGCGTACATTTCTTACCAAGCATTGCAGCCTCCTCCTTGTTTACCCTTCAGCTCCCTTCACAGCCTCCCCCTTCCCCCCCACACCGACATTTTAAATCTGGTTTTGACATGACATTTTGTACTTCTCATTGTTGCAACAAGTCCACCTGAATCCTTAAACGATTTGTTTGTCCCCATCTCCTCCACATGTTATATTGACATCAAATATAGTGAAAGCGGGGGTTACACTGTGGGGGAGGGACATACAAAGGAACAAAGAAATAATCTTATAAATGCGTTAGAAACACATGCATGAAAGAAATGAAAACATTAAAATACATATTTAAGTGTTCGTTTTCCTAACATAACATTATCTGTCCTTTTCCGCTTGACTCAGACATATACTAGATATTGAAAATAAGGGAAACCATGGGACCTATGTTTATTTGAGCTTGGCTTACTTCACTTAATTTAAATTTTTCCAAGCCTTTCCATTTCCTAACAAATGTGGAAATGTCATTCTTTCTGATGGAGGCATAGAATTCCATTGTGTATATATACCACATTTTCTTGATCCATTCATCTACTGAGGGGCATCTGGGTTGGTTCCAGATGTTAGCTATAGTAAATAATACTGCAATAAGCATAGTTGTGCTGGTAGCTTTAGTGTGTTCTTTTTTGTAAACATTAGGGTAAATGCCCAAAAGTTTGATTGCTGGGTCATAGGGGAATTCTATGTGAAGTCTTTTGAGGAACCTCCATACTGCTTTCCAAAGTGGTTGAACAAGTTTACATTCCCACCAACAATGAAGTAAGGTTCCTTTCTGTCCACATCCCCTCCAGCATCTGTTGTTGTTAGAGTTCTTGATTTTTGCTGTTCTAACTGGAGTGAGGTGATATCTCAATGTTGTTTTGAGTTGCATTTCTTTTATGGCTAGGGATGTTGAACATTTCTTCATGTGTCTATTGGCCATCCTTCTTTCTCCTTCAGAGAAGCTTCTCTTTAAGTCTTTCGCCCACTTATTTATTGGGCAGTTGTTTCTTTGAGGATTTGTTGTTGGGTGGTTTAATTTTTTGACTTCCAAGTATATTTTGGATATGAGACCCTTGTCCGTTGTATGGCTAATAAAGATCTTCTTCCAATCCGTGGACTTTCTATTGATCTTGCTAGCTAGGTCATTTGCCCTGCAGAAGCTCTGCAACCTAAGGCAATCCAATTTGTCCAACCTTTCTTTGATTTGTTGTGTTTCCAGGTCTCTATTGAAAAAATTTTAGCCTGAGCCAAGGAGGCCTAGGGTTTCTCCTATTCCATCCTGTAATGTTTTCAGAGTGTCTGCTTTGAGTTCAAGGTCTTTGATCCATTTGGAGTTGATTCTGGTGCAGGGTGATATATAAGGATCTAACTTAATTTTTGTACATATAGTTAACCAATTTTGCCAGCACCATTTACTGAAGAGGCTGTCTTTCTTCCAACCTATTGTTTTAGCTCCCTTATCGAAGATTAGATGGCTATAGGTCTGTAGGTTCATTTCTGGGTTTTCAATTCTATTCCATTGGTCCTGAGGTCTGTTCTTATGCCAATACCAAGCTGTTTTGATTATTATGGCTTTATAGTAGAGTTTGAAATTTGGTATTGAGATTCCTCCAGCAGTGTTCTTTCCGTTGAGGAGCGTTTTTGCTATTCGGGGTCTTTTATTGTTCTATATGAATTTTTGGATTGCCTCCTCTATTTCCTTGAAGACTGAGTGTGGAATTTTGATAGGTATTGCGTTGAATTTGTAGATAGCCTTGGGAAGTTTTGCCATTTTCAAGATGTTAATCTTGCCAGTCCAGGTGCATGGAAGGTTTTGCCATTTGTTAAGTTCTGTGTTGATTTCCTTTTTAAGATTTTAAAGTTTTCATCATAGAGGTCCTTCACTTCTTTAGTTAAGTTAATTCCTAGGTATTTTATTTTTTGTCGGGTTATTACAAATGGAGTTGCTTTCCTAATTTCAGCCACACTTTTCTCATTGTTGGCATACAGAAAAGCCATTGATTTTTGAGGTTTAATTTTATACCCTGCTATTTTGCCAAAGTTTTGAATCAGCTTCAGTAATTTGGGAGTGGAGTTTATGGGATTCTTTAAATACAAGGTCATGTCATCTGCAAAGAGGGAGTGTTTTATTTCTTCTTTCCCTATTTGGATCCCCTTTATCTCTGCATCTTGTCTTCTTGCTGTAGCTAGGTATTCTAATACTAAATTGAAGAGAAGTGGAGAGAGTGGGAATCCTTGTCTTGTTCCTGATTCAAGAGGTAATGGCTTTAGTTTTTCACCATTGAGTATAATGCTGGCTGTAGGTTTGTCATTTACTGCGTTTATTGTATTGAGGAATGTTCCATGGATTCCTAATTTTTCCAAAACCTTCATTATAAAGGGGTTTTGGATTTTGTCGAATGCTTTTTCTGCATCTATTGAGATAACCATGTGGTTCTTATTCTTGCTCCTGTTAATGTGATGAAAAATATTAATTGATTTGCGTATATTGAACCAGATTTGCATCCCTTAAATGAATCCTGTTTGATCGTGTTGTATGATTTTTTGGATGATTTGTTGAAGTCGGTTGGCCAATATTTTGTTGAGAAGATTTGCATCAATGTTCATCAAAGAAATGGGTCTATAGTTCTCTTTCTTTGATGAGTCCCTGCTTGGTTTTGGGATGAGGGTTATGATGGCTTCATAGAATGAGTACGGTTGTGAGCTTTCTCTTTCAATTTCCTTGAAGAGTTGGAGGAGAATTGGTTTGAGCTCTGCTTTGAAGGCCTTGTAAAATTCCGCTGTAAAACCATCTGGTCCTGGACTTTTCTTAGCTAGGAGGTCTCTTATTGAAGTTTTTATTTCAATGCTTGATATGGGCCTCTTAAGATAGTTTAACTCATCTTGGTTTAGTGTTGGCATGTCAATATTTGCTAAGAAGAGGTCCATTTCTATCAAGTTGTCAAACTTATTAGCATAAAGTTTTGAGAAATATTCCCTTATAATGTTCTGAATCTTGGTTGTTTTCGTGGTGATGTTTCCATTCTCATCTCTGAGTTTATTAATTTGGGTGTGTTCTCTTCTTTTTCTGATAAGATTTGCTAAGGGTCTGTCAATTTTGTTAATTTTTTTGAAAAACCAACTCTTTGTTTTGTTGATTCTTTCTATAGTTTTTTTGGATTCTAATTCATTTAATTCTGATTTAATTTTAATTATTTCTTTCCATCTACTGGATTGGGGTTTATCTTGCTGCTCTTTTTCAAGGAGGTTTACATGTGTCATTAAATTGTTAGTTTCAGATCTCTCCAATTTGTTGATGTAGGAGCTCAGAGCTATAAACTTGCCTCTGAGTACTGCCTTTGCTGTGTCCCAGAGGAGCTGGTAATTTGTGTGTTCATTTTTGTTGAATAGCATGAACATTTGAATTTCCTTTCTAATCTCTTCCATGACCCATTTGTGATTCAGCAGTGTGTTGTTCAGCCTCCATGTGATACCAGACTTTCTTTGGTGGCTTTTGGTGTTGAGTTCTAATTTTATTCCCTTGTGGTCAGAGAGAATGCAAGGTATAATTTCATTGTTTTTGAATTTAGACAAGTTTGCTTTGTGGACTAAAATGTGGTCTATTTTAGCAAACGTTCCATGTGCTGCTGAGGAGAACGTGTATTCTGATGCTGCTGGATGAAATGTTCGGTAGATATCTCTTAAGTCTAGTTGATCTATGCAGCTGTTTAGATCTGCGGTTTCTCTCTTGAGTTTTTGCCCAGTTGATCTCTCTAGTGGGGAGAATGATGTGTTAAAATCCCCAACAATTAATGTCTTTGGATCTATATGGGATTTGAGGGAAAGTAGTGTTTCTTTTATAAATTTGGGTTCTCCATTGTTTCGCAAGTAGATATTTAGAATTGTAATATCCTCCTGAAGGAGAGATCCTTTAATTAGTATGTAGCGACCTTCTTTATCTCTTCTCACGAATTTTAATTTGAAGTCTATTTTAGCTGATTTTAGGATTGCAACTCCCGCCAGTTTATGAGGTCCGTTTGCTTGGTAGATTTTGTTCCAGCCTTTAACATCGAAAATGTGTTTGCTTTTATGGGCAAGATGTGACTCCTGCAGGCAGCAGATAGAACGGTCTTGTTTTTTAATCCAACTAGACAGTCTATGTCGCTTAATTGGAGAGTTCAGTCCGTTAACCTTAAGAGATAGGACTGAGAGGTATTTGGGAGTTCCTGACATGTTATCTACCTTCTTGGGGGCTGCGAAAACTGGGTTCTTCTTATGGTTCTTGGATTCTCAATTTGGGTGTTGTTTCTTGGTCTTTGTTGTGGTCGTGTTCGTTTTCTATGTGTAGGACATCTTTTAGAATCTTTTGTAGGGCTGGTTTGGTGGAGATGTATTGTTTCAATTTTTCTTTGCTGTGGAAGGTTTTTATTTGGCCTTCTGTTATGAAGGAGAGTTTTGCTGGGTACAGAATTCTTGGTTGATATTTGTTTGTTTTTAGGGCATGGCATACATCATTCCAGGCTCTTCTTGCTTTGATTGTCTCTGCTGAGAAATCTGAGGTGATTCTAATTGGTTTCCCTTTGTAGGTGATTACCCTTTTCTCCTTGACAGCTTTAAGAATCTTTTCCTTGTTCTGAGTTGATCCTGTGTGGATTATAATGTGACAGTGGGATGTCCCATTTTGGTCTGGTCTTTTTGGGGTTCTAAAGGCTTCTTGTATCTGAATAGGCCTAACTTTTTGCATGTTTGGGAAGTTCTCTGCTAGGATCCTGTTAAACAAATTTCCTAGACCATTAACTTCTGTTTCTAGGTGCTCCTCTACACCCATTATCCTTAGATTAGGCCTTCTGATGGTGTCTTCCAGGTGTTGGATAGATCTATCATATTTCTTGGACTTGTTTTGGATGGTTGTATGTTCTTTCTCTATAATATCTAGGCTGTCTTCAGTCCCTGAGATTCGATCTTCTGCATGGTCTAACCTGCTGTCAAGACTCTCTACTTTGTTTTTTATCTCTTTTCCTTCTAATTGGTCAGCTTTGATGGCTTCAAGTTCTTTGTTGAAGCTCTGTTTTAGGTCTTGTATGAATCTCTTTACTTCCTTAATTTGGTGTTCAGTGTTTGTCCTCAAATCACTTAGTTGATTGGTTATGGTTTCTTTGGACTCCCATTCCTTCTGTTGGGTTCCATTCAGCTTTCCCTTTGTGGTCTCCCTGACTTCCTTCAGCTTTTGTTAATGGATTCCATGAATGCCTTTAGTGATCTTTGTGTGTTCTCTACCTGGTCTCTCAATTCCTGTATTACTCTTTGATTAGCTTCCTCACGTTCGTGGGATTCCTGCAGTTCTCTTTGAGTGTTCTCTGCCTGCTCATGCCATTCCTCCCTTTCTCTTTGAGAATTCTCAATTTGTTCACGCAAATCCTGTATCAGTTTTTGAGTAGCTTCCTCACGCTTATGATATTCCTGTATAAACTTCTGGGATGCCTCCTCTCTCTCCCTATCATGCTCATACAGAGTCCTTTGTATGTTGTCAAAATTCTCATTTATCATGTTTGCCAGTAGTGTTTGTAGAGCTATTTGGGAACTCTCCTCTGGATTATTCATTATCTGTTCTAATTCCTGATTATCAAGATTGGAAATTGAGATACACGAATTTGCCATTTTTTTTGTGTTTTTCCGGCTTACTCTGCCCATTTGAGATGAAGATAGCACCAGTTTTCTGCTGGAACACTATCTTAAGGCAACCATCAACCAAAGTTTGCATTTGTACAGTCAATATTCTGCAGATACAATCTAGTTCAACAGATACATCTATTCAATATCAAACAACTATAGGTTAATGGACTTCGAACCGCAGAAAAGAATAATGAAAACCAGAAATTATTAGGGTTAGGGAGAGATGTGGGTAAAAAATAGGAATAGATTGGTGTTGGGAGGCACAGGGAGTTTAATTGGTTATATTTTTAAGAAATACTCATGGAGTAATTTTGACCGACTTGACCAAATAGTTATTACTCTTTGATTATTTCTGGGAAACTCAAGGTGGATAAACTCTTTCCGGATTTCTGTTGAAAACAACTTTCTTTGTAAGATCGTATCTATTCACACTAAGATAATAAACCCCGTATTTTTAAGGTTTGAATATGGCATCCTATTGACTGAAAATCAGTATTGTGGTTATGCTTGTTAGATATATATATTTTAAATAAAACCAAAAACATGTGTCACCTCCAGATTGTGGATGCATTTGAAGTTGTTTTGTCCATACATAGATTTCTTCATTAATAGTTCTTTTATGGGAGTAACTATCACAACTTTAACAAATAAGGCTTTTTGAATATCTTTTCCAATATAAATAACATCCCAGAGTGAGTCTTGCAATTTCTGAAAATCAATTAACTATTCTAGTATTATTTTATTTCATTGACTATACAACTAAAGACATTTCTGAAATAAATATTGTTAAGATCTGAAAATGTAAGTGGGTATATAGGCTTTTGATGCATCATTTTATGAAAAGCCAGTTTTTATGAAACTAAAAGAAATAGAATAAAAGAATGTAAGTGAATTGGGTCACCTAATTATTCGTATAATTTTGCTTTCTATTAGCACAGTCCTTTGAATGTAGATGATGCAGTTAAATTATTTTTTGTGTCACTGTGCTTTATTTATTGTAAGAATCTTTGTAGTTATAAAAGTGAATTTGTAGTATAAATAAAGGCATTTTAAAATGATTAGGATTAATCTTGTGTTTTGTGTTCTACTTCCATGAAAATGAGTTATTTTCAAGTGTTAATAGTTTATAATTGAATCTTCAGTATCATAAGAAATTTTGAAATAATTTGGTAGTATTGATGTCTTTTTTTAGGGGGCAGGGTCCAGTTGTGGTGCCTGAACTCTGGGTGCTGTCCCTCAGCTCTTCAGCTCAAGTCTAGTTCTCTATCACTTGAGCCAGAGCGTCACTTCCAGCTTTTTTCTTTTTTCTTAGGTGGTGCTGAGGAATTGAACCAAGGGCCTCATGCATGCAAGGCAAGCGCTTTACCACTAAACCACCTTCCCAGACCTTCATGTCTTTTTATACCAATAGTAGTTCACAAGTTGGAGAGTCTTTAATTCATACTTAGATCTTGGTGTCTATGATTTTTAACCTCTCATTGCTAACATTAATGATAGGTCAGAGTGCATTTTTGGGTATAGGAAAAGTAAAATATTTATCTAGGGTTAAAAGTGATTTTTATATCAGTCTTGCTTTAATAGCATTTCTCTCAAAATCTTGGGTATAAAAAGAAATCAAAATACTTCTTATGGTAAACAACTTAGTTGAGCTACAATGTGGAAATGATTGGTCCATAAGACCTGCAGAATGTTTCCATCAGGAATTGGGGAGGTCATTCTTTCAGTAAGATAGTGTTAAACAGAGATAGGTTCCCCAGGCCGTGCACTGTTGAGTGACCAGATATAATATGATTTCTACTATTTTTAGCTAGATATCAAGAATGTTATACTATAGCAGTTCCTTTCACCAGGGAGGTATGCACTGATTATGAATTTTGAGTTTTCATATTACAGTTCCCTATTTTCTAACAAAGATAAAGTGAAATATTATGAGTGTACACAATAATTATGGGAAATTTTCCTAGAATTAGTAGACTAAGTGCTGGTATTTTAGTCATAAAATAGTATGAGGTTAATTGATACAGTGGGAGATGAACCACAGGCTAACACTTACCATGTGTGCAAAGTTGTACTGGTAATTCTAACTCTGAAGACTTCAATATTATCATCTGAGAATTAAAAATGTATAGAGCTCCACTTTATGCAATTATTGTGAGGATTAAATTATATACAATAGGTAAAGTACTTGGAAAAACAATCAATTAGCATTTGGCAAATTCTACCGCTTGTTTTATCATGTGACGAATTCTAACATTTTTACTGTGATTTTATATGTGCAATGTTATGTATTGATATTCATTGTATTGATCACTTTTCTGTCACTATGAGGAAAATACCTTCAAAGAAAATTTCTGAGGACGAAACTATTATATTGACTCATGGTTTAAGAGAATACAGTTTAAGATCAAATACCTCCATTATTTTCAATTATATTTTTATTATCTTAACTAGTTGTACACTGAAATTTCCATTGAAAAAGTGAGTTTTTTAAGTATAATGGATCTTTATATAACTTTTCCCTACCCTTGCAAACCTCACCGAATTTTTATTTTTTCTAGTTTCATATTATTTGCATTGAATATAATGTCTTCACTCTTAGTCCATAACTCTCTTTATTCTTTCCCTTTGACTTCCCCTCACATCTTCCAAGTGATAGTTTTCTTGTATTCATTTTGTTGGATTAAAAGTTCAATTTTGTAAGAAATTACACCTTTTAAATACTGCTGTGAAAAATGAAAGCTTTGGTTAATACTGTTGTTTAACTTGCATAAAATTCTGGCTTCCAAGTACAAGACAGAACATGGTCCTTTCTGTGTCTGGCTCTGACTTCGTTTACTTAACATGTTTTTAGATCTATCCATTGCTTTGCAAATAATGTAACAGTCCTCATAATGGATAGGTGCAATCCAATTGTGTATATATGACACACTTTCTCCAACCATCCCTTCGCCAAAGGGCATCTTGGCTGTTTCCATAACTTGGCTATGGTGAATAGTTCAGTAATGAACATGGTTGTGAAAGTTATTTTACTGTAACTTTTTGGAAGAATTCATCACTATCTTTCTGGGAGCAATCCTCTAGCCAGTTTTCCAGAATAAACACATCCTTCCCTTTATCTCCATCACAACGTATTGCAAGTCCTCAAAAACACACTAACCCATACAGTTCTCAATAAGCTAAGACCACACTGTGCCCATATTCTTTCAATACATTTTTAATAATTACATAAATTTAGTGAGAACCTTCTATGTACTTTCCTAATGTGGGAATGAGAGACATAACAACAGAGGAAAAAGTAAGAAATATGCATTTTAATAAGCTATTATCATATTTAAAATCTTTTTCAGCTCTAACTCATAGACTTACTTACTATTATTTTATTCTTTATTTGATTACTTCATCTATCCCCTAAATTATAAGAGACGAGTTAAATACAGACAAAAAGTGTGGTTTCATTTTGACACTCATGTGTGAGGATGCACAACATGGGCAAATAGATCGATTGGAATTAATAGCAATTACGCATTTTGTTAAAATAGAGATGGTTTTCCCAAACGGATTCATATTTCATTCAACAAAAAACCTGTAACAATTCCCTTTGTTTTGTTCCTCATTTACTTTTGTTTCCATTTTCTTTTATAATGAAAAATTATTTCATATATGTACTGTAGATACAAAAATATGTTAAACTATTTCAATCCGTATGTATTGATATATACATACATACATATATTACACAGGTTACAATGATAATTTATAACTTCTGTAACTATACAATTTACTAAATAATTAAAAACATCGACGGCTCATGCCTGGAATTCTGGTTACTCGGGAGGCTGAGATCTGATGAACATGGTGTAAAGCCATCCTGGGCAGGAAAGTCCATGAGCCTCTTATCTCCACACAACCAACAGAAAATGAGAATTGGAACTGTGGCTCAAAGTAATAGACGGGAAGCCTTGAGAAAAAAAGCTCAGGGACATCACCCAGCCTTTTAGTTAAAGACCTACAATCTACCCAAAAAATCTATTTAATTTACACCTGTGTAAGTAGAGTATTTCCATCACCCAAGTGCACATCCATGCTCATTTGCAAGGTAACTCTGTTTTGTCTGAAGTACCACTAAACAATATCACTTAAGTACAAAGCATTGGAACGTGGGTTCATTCTATATCTTTCATGGATTTTTCTCAACTCAAATACTCAATTGTTATAATTATTCCAATTATTTAAAATCATAGCTTTTTTTCTTTAATACCCCTAATATTACAGTTTGAATTCAGTGTCTTGTGCCCCCTAAATGGGTGTTCTTACCACTTTTTCATGTGCCAGCCCTAAACTGTCCTGATTATTTAAACTGGCTTCCTACTGTGTATGATTTTGGCCCCAGTCCATTTGATGTTATTCTTCCTTGAATTTAGAATAATAAGTACATGGTATTATGTACAGATCTTTCTGTCTAGTCTGGGCTTTAGCCACTGTTCTCACAACAGTGCACTTCCATGTCGTCAGGATTTTCATAAGCTTGTCATAGCTGATTATTTTTAAATCTTTGCATTTCCTGCAGGTTTTTGAGTACTGAATTAATTTGTGTTTTCTTGTCTTGTTTTGTTTCATTTGAATGTATGTGTTGAGTTGTTCCTGAATTTTCCTTTTGTTTCTTTCCCTCAAGTTCTTACCTAAAGTGCTGAGAAACCAATTTTTCTTTCTCAAGATAGTCAGGAGGAACCTTATTTATTCCAAACAATTTCAGTGACATTTAAACACCTTCATATCCATGAATGATATAAAAATGCTAAGCGCTGAGAAGGGTGTTTTTACTTTCATGGTAGTCTTTGTCATACAAAGTTCTTGAAATATATGAAGATAATATAAGTACAGATGCATGTCAGGAGGAGAAGAACCTATTATTAATTGTTTGACAGAGGCTTCCCTTCTAGTGAAAGAAATATATTGCTTGATGCAGGATTTCACAAAATCATATTGCTAGGAAGAACCTAAGCAATCACCTAATACTATGGACTTAAGAGTGATGAATTGACATCCTGAATAATTTACTTTGGGGTGAAATAAAAGCAGGCTTCCAAAAAGAGAGTAGATTTTAGAGAAACATGTTGAATTTTATGTAAATAGGTCCTTAGCTGATTTTGTTAATTTGTGAACTAATACAGGGAAATAAAGTACAGCAAGGTAAAAAATTAAAGAACTTCACATTGAAATACTAATTTGTGTGTGTGTGTGTGTGTGTGTGTGTGTGTGTGTGTGTTCATGTGCATGCGAGTATGCAAACGCACATGTGCATGTGCTTATGCATGTATTCATCATTCTTGAGGCTTGATAGTCCCTGGCAACTATTCCTCAGCTTCTGTGCCCAAGGATAGTGGGCTACCACTTCAGCCACTTCTGTTTTTTTTTTTAATAATCACTTGTATATTAATGATTGGATTAGCTTTGAACCCTGGTCATCAGATCTCAGATTCCTGAGTAGCTAGATAAGCTTATTCAGCCTCTGAGTAGCTAATCAAAATTCTGCCTGTCCTCTATGCTTCACTGCTCTTTTATTCATTTCCTGAGGTAATCACAAGCCTAAGTCTTATATATGTCTATTTGTTTTAAAAATACTGTTACTGCTTCGCACCAGGGATTGCCCTTTATACTCTTAACTACTTAGGAGGCTTGAGAATAGAAGCCAGGACAAAAGTTTAGTGGAATTCCTTCTCAATCTATAGGTGGGTGCATTCGATCATTTCCACCATCCTTCACTATCTAGTTACTATGATTGGAAGGACTGGGGATCCAGGCCAGTCAAGGTTGCAGGCTAGACAAGTTGGTGTTCATCTCAGATGCCATTGATGATGGGAAGGCTAAAAGGAGAGATCAGGTGCAAGTTCTTGTGGAAAGGAAACACCTATTCTAAAATTAGCCAATGATATGACTCCGGCCTAGCTAGAAAAATATACCCAGACTTGAAATACCCACAATTTCCCACAACCAAAATAAGTATATATGTGAACATTCAAAAACTTAGTACTTTAAAATACATATCTAAGTGTTCATTCTCTTAACATCACATTATCTGACCTTTTCCGCTGGACTCACACAAATACTAGATATTGCAAATAAGGGAAACCATGGGACCTATGTTTCTTTGGGCCTAGCTTACTTCACTTAATATAATTTTTTCCAAGTTTTTCCATTTCCTAACAAATGGTTTTTTCTTTCATGCATGTGTTTCTAACACATTTATAAGATTACATATTTGTTGCTTTGTATGTCCCTCCCCCACAGTATAACCCCTGCTTTCACTATATTTGATGTCAGTATAACTTGTGGAGGAGATGGGGAAAAACAAGTCATTTAAGGATACAGGTGGACCTGTTGCAACAATGAGAAGTACAAGTTGTCATGTCCAAAACGAGCTTTACAACGTCGGTGCGGGAGGGGGGGAGGTGAAGGATTGGGATTGGGATTGGTAGGGGGGAGGCTGGGAAGGGATGTGAAGGGTAAACAAAGGAGGAGGCTGCAATGCTTGGTAAGAAAGGTATGAATTATCCTGCCCATGTAATTGTAACCCCTCTGTACAGTATGTTCACAAATAAAATTAAATTAAATTAAAAAAACTTAGTACAATCTGTTCTTTGCTCTAATATCAGCTTTATCTGATTATCATATGATGTGAAAGAATAGTTTCTTCATTAAACTTATGATAATTTAAAAAGACCTAGAAAATTCTTTCTCACTTATTAAGTGCAAATGAATGGCAAATCGCCTCATTTCTTACATATTTGACTACCACTATAAATTCATCTTATGATTATTACTAATAATAATATATTCTGATTTATTACTTTACTTTTTAACAGTTTTTAAACTTTTTGCTTTTCTGCTGCAGTTGAAGTATTTAAATAGTATCATCAAAGTATATTCCTTGGGTATTTAGGGCAGTATTTTATAAAGTTTTTAACGAATGGCTTCTAAGAATTCTTAACTGGTATATCATTTGGTTAATTTTTCATTTCAGTTTAATTTTATTTTAATGGTAATGTACACAGGGGCTACAGGTACATGAATAAGGTAATGAGTACATTTCTTAGGGAAGGAACTTTGTTATCTCTTCCATTGATTTTTTATTACACTCAAAACAAGAACTAGTGATGCTTTTGCTGTTGCTAATGGTCCATGGGTACTTTTGCTTTCTTTCTTAATGCAATTTTATTATAAAATTGATATACAGAGGATTTACACTTAATTAAGTCAACTTAAGAGTACACTTCATTTTACTTTCTAAATTTCAAATTTTGGGCTTGAATGTTTTCTTTTGTCTCTTTAGGGTAATTCATTTTTTTCAGAGTTGTAGAATTAGTTTATTTATTTTTGCATGATTTTTACACATGTAAATTATTCACACAAATATATTTTGCTTTTATAATATTTAACATGTGACTATTTAAAAATTGTTTTCTTAATTTTTATATGGTTAATGATTTGAAATAAATTTATATTCTTATAGTTATGAACATATTTGTCCAGGTAACAAATACTGTATTTTCAAGAAGCACATAATGTATTAAGAAAGGCTTCATTGGGCTGGGATGGTGGCTCAGTGGTAGAGCGCTTGCCTCGAATGCATGAGGCCCTGGCTTCGATTCCTCAGCACCACATAAGCAAACAGAAAAAAGCCGGAAGTGGCGCTGTGGCTCAAGTGGTAGAGCGCTAGCCTTGAGCTGAAGTGCTGAGAGACAATGCCCAGACCCAGAGTTCAGGCTCCACGACTGGACCACCCCCCCCCAAAAAAAAGGCTTCATTACTTGGTCACTTTTTGGAAGTATTTTTACTTGAATTAAAAAAAGTTTGAACTCAGCATGGTGATTTGTAACATCCATTTTCTAGCTATGGTGGGAAGTGTAAATATGGTTTGTAATTCAGGAGATACTGAGAAACTATGTCACCTTATTATAAAACTATTCAGAGTGAATTGATTAGAGATATAGTCATCGCTAGTGTTATATAGGGGCACCTCCCTATCATATTCTAAATCTTGGGTTAAAACACCAGTAACATCAATCTTTTGTCAAAATAAAAGGACACATGTTTCAAAATTTTAATTATTTAAACTTAATTGCAAATATTCTCTTTTCTTCTATTAATTTTCAATTTACCTAATCTATTAAAATCCAAGTATATTGTGATTATTTTATTTCTACTAAACTTTTAAATAGTATGAGCAATATTATGATTTCATATATTAACATACTTTTACTATTTGTGATAATTTCCACCCTTTAATATGATAATATCAATATTCCAAATGTGTGTATGTGGTGTATATGTGCGTGTTTATGTGGTTTTTGTGTGTGTGTGCTTTGTGTGTACTTTGTAATGCTTGGGAGATAACACCATTGCTTCACATATGCAAAGCCAATGGTTTACCACTGAGCAATACTGCCTAGTTATAATGCAAATAGTGTTTTAAACCATGAGTTTCAAGCTTTCATTCCTAGTATGCTTTTTCAAAATTATATATGATAAAATGTGATCCATATTCTATCCACGCTAACAATTTTTATTGTTACATAGAATATTCCCACTGCCTTTCCACTTCCAAACTCTTGTGTTTGTTATTGATAAAGGTTTTACTTTGCTTCTTTTCTCTCTTCATTGTTTTTCCCTTTAGAGTTTAGCTAATCTTTCTCTTATTTCTTTGCGAATTAATTATCATATTCCTATTACAATTTCCTTACATTGTAACAGGTATATACAATGCTTTATTTTCTATTTTATTTTTTCCCATTTTCACTGACTTTTGGTCCAGACTATTTGATGGATTAAAAAGAAACTTGACTCAGGACACTTTACTTTTCTCCTTCTTTTCTCTGAATTCTTTCTGTTTTTTGAAACACAAGAGCAATGACATATACCTCCTATGTGGTCCATCATTCTTTCCCCTCTCACTTCCCTCTGTTGTACAGCTCAAGTTGTTATCATTCAGATTTATTATGCTACAGCATTATCTAAATCTTAACTCATTCCTAAATTAATTTTAGTTGTTTCAAGTATTCTCTAAAGACATTTCTCTATATATAATATCTGGGATCTTGTGTTTTTCCAAGGTACAAAATATGAGTGACTATCTCTGTAGAATATTGGTCCACCTGCTCAATAAACTCGTATGTAAATTCAAGGAATACATGTCAGTCAGAACAATCTTGTAAAATTGTGTAGCTTCAGGCTTCATACTAGCTTTGAATCTTTTTACCATATTTAGTAGTGAAGACAACATAGTTCTACTACAAGACCAGACACATAGAAGAATGTAATATTTGTCAAAAATAAATTCTCAGTTTTATGGTAAAAAGATTTTGAAAACTATCCTATGATTTTATGAAATAAAATAGAATCTTCCATGGGTATATTGGCACTATTGTCTCTCGAGATTTAAAGAATGATCTTAGACTACTACCTCAATCCATTTTTGTTTTGTTTTGTTTTTTGTCATTCATGGGGCTTGAACTCTGGTCTTAGGCGCTGTCCGTGTGCTCTTCTGCTCAACGCGAGTGCCCTACCACTTGAGTCACAGCACCAGATCTGGTTTTTCTAGTGGTTTATTGGATATAAGAGTCTCATGGACGTTCCTGCCCGGGCTGGCTTTAAACTGTGATCCTCAGATCTCAGGATTTACTGATAATGAGCCTCAGGCACCTGTCCTACCTCCAGCGTTATACAAAAATTTAAACTAAAAAGTGATTATCAAACTAAATGTGAGATGTGAAAACCTATAAAACATAAATGTAAAATTTCATGACATTGCATCAGTAAAGGTTTCTAAAAATTTGACATGGAAAGCATTAGTGGCTAACGAAAAGCAAGAATAAACTGGATTTTATTAAGCAATAGCCGTTCATAATTCAAAGGAGACTATAACTGAAGTGAAAACATATCCAACAGATACAGGGAACATATTTGTTAATGCTACAATGATTCTGAATAGTAAGTATTTTTATATCTTCTAATGCTATATAAATTTTCTCTGAATAGGCTATTTCTTTGAAGAACATATGTAAATTAATAGTGAATAGGAGCAGCATTTGAAATAAGTTCCTCTTTATTATCTAAGAAAAAAGACAAAGAAAACTCACTAGTATTACCTTAATATAAAAAGATGCACAAAATATAGTAATGCATTTGTGGAGAAATTGATAACCTCTACATAGCAGAATGATTTGTATAATACTGCGATCCTTTTAGCAAGCAAGATTTCAGGTCTTCAAAAGGTCAAAGAGAATTGTATATGATAGAGCCATTAAACTTCTATATATGTATTAAAGAGAAGTAAAAAACTTGTTTGGACAGGGAATGTAGTTCATTGACAGTGCACTTGAATAACATGTGTGAGATCCTGGAAATAATCCCCAAAAACAAAATTGAAAAGACACAGTATAGAGGATGTATGCTGGACAAATTCCTATAAGTGAATTTTATATCTATTTTAATGTATGTTCTAAAATTTACAGCACTTCTATTTGAGGAAATGCACGTTTGTGAAAATTAGGCATGGAAAACTTATTATTGTACAATTTACTTCCAAAGCACTAAAATGTATATAAGAAAAGGAGATTATATATTGCATGTGATTTTTATTGCAGGAAAAAAAGAAAACTATTGTTAAAAATACTTCACACAAATTGCAGAATACCTAAAAAGATGTTTTCAGTGTTGGCTAAAAATTCTTTGTAAACTACAGTGTTTAAAACAAAGATGTGATTTCTTTGTATTTTGAGTTTTTTGGTACGTTTTTTTTTTAGTTTATACAGAGATACCTCAATCAAAAAGTGTATGTGATAACTGTAATATCTAGGAATTATGCATCACTTATAATTAATTGATAACCTTTTCTGGAAGAAACTTTTAGCAAATTACAGAAGACCCAAATCCATGCATCTGCATTCTATGAAAGTCATATATTACTTCCTCAATCCAATTGCTTTTTTCTACTTTGCTAAGAAAAAAAAATATTCTCAAGGTAAGAGCCAATAGCAGTGAAAAGAAACAAAATACATAATCATCTTGATTTCTTTGTGAAAATAACAAATTAAATAAAACAATTCCACTTAAGCGATTCCAATATTAGTATCTATGAAGATGTTCCTGTGGCTACATGGTTTAGTGAGACCTTTTCACAGAATAAGCTGACAAAAGGACCCAGGGCTGAGTTGAAGACCTGTGGGTGTACACACCCACCCACCCACCCACCACACACACACACACACACACACACACACACACACACACACGCACGCACACACACACACACATGCGCGTGCGCGCACACACACACATACACACGCACACACACAAATTTCCCAGTTAGAGCAAGTAGAATGTCTGTTTTTCCAGTAACATGTCTGAGTTACTGTCCTATGTGTTTGGATGTATCATCAACTTACCTAATTTTAATAAATGACACCCTTTTCATTATTATTTAATCCTGGTTACAAGACATATTTTCATGCAGAAAATTGAGGTTGTTCTCAAAATCATGACTGTCTTGATTTGTAAGAATGAAATAATTGTGCCTTTAATTCATTAGTTCATTAATTATAAAAGTAACCCTAGCCCTAGAACTGGTTGCCTTTGGATTCAAAAAGCCACACAAATACATTAGATTTTACTCCTCCTATCTTTGTTTCAACTCATCTTTCTTAATATAGTTTGTAGTTTTACTCAATATCTTGCCATTTTCCTAACCTGAACCCTAACTGGAACATTTAGGCTAACCATCACATTAATCATACCCTAATCCTAATATTATTAGCAGTTTCCTATTTCATATTCATCCTAATACTAACTTGACTTGTTATTCGAAGAGTTACTTCCAGTTTGACCCTAAATTTTCCATTTGCCTAATGTTAAAACTAAGCCTAGCTGGAACTGTAACCTAACTTTCCACCTAATGAGAGTCCAATATTAATGTTTAAGAAAAATCCTCTAGTTTTTATTCATTCTATCGAAAACTCCAATTTGCACTATGGAAATGAGTTTCAATTTGCCCTAATTCCGAAAAATTTCCTAACTCTACTTCTAAAGTTTTCTTGTTCCCTAACCTGTTACTTGTCATCAAATTCTATTATCGTTAAAAATACTGTATTATCCATTGATCTACCTTTCCTAAACCACTGTATCCTAAAACAGTTTCAGATTTACTTACCACCAAGTCCATTACTTAAACCTAACACTCAACTTAAACCTGGCTGGAAAACTCTCGTTAATCATTACAAGAATGATCACAGAGAAATAAATATAATGATCATGCTCTAGTTACTATTCAGCCTGACATTTTTGCTTCTTTCTCTTAGTGAAAACTAAATTTTATTTAAAAATTCCTATTCATAACACTAATCATAATCAGAACAAAATACTGACCCTGATCTTAATCCCAATTATAATCAATACTAACACTCACACAAGTACACTAGTTTTTCACTCTCCTAACTTGATTCAAATAAGCCTTACAATTTTTTTCCAATATCTTAGTCATTTTCTAACCCTAACTTAATCTTAACTGGAAAACTGAGAATAAACATAAGCCTAATTGCAAGTAAATTCTAATATTAGTAGCAATATTCTAGCTGACATTCACTCTAATTCTTACCAGGCTTATTCTAAAATTTGCCTTCAATTTGAGCCCCATTTTTGTTCCTCCTTCACTCTAACCCTAACCATGGATGGAATCCTAACCATAACCTTGACACTAATGCTAACCCAATTCTAAAATTTATGAAAAATGATCATTTTGTATTCTCCTAACTGAAATTCCACTTGTAATTCTCGAAATTAATTGCAAGTTTTCCTAAACCCTACAGATTTTCTCATTCTTATCTCTGAACCTATCTTATTCCATAAGAGGAATCATTGTACCCATTGATCTCAAATCCTAATATAATGAAATACATTGTACTTCCATTATCCCAGCATTTCCTGAATTCCTAGAACCTAAAATAAATTCAAATTTACCTTACCTTTTTTTCTCATTTCTTTTTTTTATCTTTTTGTTGGTCGTGGAGCTTCATCTCTGGTCTTAGATCCTATCCCTGAGTTCTAGGCATGGGGACGATCTCTGGGTTCTATGGCTCAAGGTGTGTACTTTGCCACTTGAGCCACATCACCACTTTCTGGTTTCTGGTGCTTAATTGGAGATAAAATATCACAGACTTTCCTGCTAAGCTGGCTTTGAACTCTGATCCTCAGAAATCAGCTTCCTGAGTAGCTAGGTAAATAGGCATGAGCCACCAGTTTAATCCTTTTCTTTACTCTATCCTCAACCCCTTTAAGCAGAAACCTAATGCTAATCACAATCTGAATTAAAACCGAATGATTAATGTAAGGAAAATTGTCTATATTTAATCAATCACACATTTTTTTGCTTCTACTTCTTAGTCGAAAACTAAATTTTACCCTTAAGCTTGTCCTTCCCTAACCCTAACCAGAACTAAACAGTAACTTACACTTTAAACCAAATTATATCTGAATGTTTAAAGTAACACCGACACTGGTTTTCATTCATTGTAACTTTGATGTTATTCATTCTTCTTAAAATATGCTGCAGTTTTACACAATATCTTACATCTTAACCCGAACTCTAACTGCAACACCTTACCTAATCCTAAGCCTACATATAACCAAATTATAATGTTAATAGCAAGCTTCTATTTCACATTTATCCTATCTCTTGCTCAGCGTGTAGGTCTAAAATTTAATTGCATTTTGAACCTAAACAACAACAATAACAATAATAATATATAAAATAAAAATAAATAAATAAAATAAATAATAATAATTGTTATTATTATTATTTTAATTGTGAAAATACCGTACAGAGGGGTTACAATTACATGGGCAAGGTAATGAGTACACAAGCATTTTTGCCTCCTCCTTTGTTTCCCCTTCCCATCCCTTCCCATCTCCACCCTTCAGCCAAAGTTATAAAGTTCACTTTTCGACATAACGTCTTGTACATCTCATTGTTGCAATGGGTCCACCGTATCCCTAAAATTATGCAGCAAAATATCTCTAAGACATATATTTTTCAATAAGATGTTTCAATCCTTAGATAAAGTTCATTTTACTTTCATATAAAGTTATCTCCAAAAATAAATTCTGCAACTAACCTAATGTATGTTTTCTTGCACAAAATGCTGTGACGTCTTGTTATGTGATTTTAATTCTATTTTACATTTGTGACATAATCCCTACTTAGATTTGTTACAAAGTTCTGTAATTATACAAATCATGCTTGTACACACTAATTTGAATACTTTAATATTCAAGGAAAATTGTATTTTTTCCTGTCTCCCACAGGGAAGGATGAGGTGCTGAAGTACATGGAATGGAAATTTGCAACTTGAAGATGGGATCATGAGCACTTTTTACTTGGCTGAATAAGAATTCTTGTTTCTACAGTACATTCTTACCAATAATCACACAGGGAAAGCCACAAACTTTGAAGTTCATATGAAGGAATTACATTCCCAAAAGATGTGGCAACCCTGCTCAAAAGTTCAATCTTATTACTTGTTCTTTTTGCTTGCTGGCTGATTTATTTCTCTATCATATGTTTCATATTGTTAAGTATATTAGTAATTCAGCTGTCAGTACATGGCAGGAGACTCCTGAAATCACAGCTATTGCTGTGTAATATTGAGAAGAGAGGAAAAAAATTATATTGATCTCCAGTTCCTAACTTTGGCCTTCAATATACTAATTAATAGTCAAAACAATCACCTAAGATGTTAGTTTATTTTACCTTTTTAATTAGATATTAAGCAAGTGTTTATCACAATAAAAAGTGATAGTGCTATCAGAGCTCTGATATGAGCACCTTCTCCCTAACAAGTAATGCTATATGGACTGTAAATATGGAAGCCACAATAAAATTCTCTCTCTCTCTCTCTCTCTCTCTCTCTCTCTCTCTCTCTCTCTCTCTCTCTCTCTCTCTCTCTCTCTCTCTCTCTCTCCACACACACACACACACACACACACACACACAGCTGCCACCTAGACAAATGAGACATCAGTTCCATTTTTTTGTAATTATAGTTGATTTATGTTTCCTCCATAGGTTTTTCTTTGCTTAAGCATCTTGCCTGGACCTGTATCTTTCCCTGAAATCAAGTACATTCAAGTCAAACTCCATGAATTCATAATACTACTCCAAAATACTCAGATGTATTGGATCTCTAGACCAATAAAAACACCCACCTTTTTATTTTAGTAGAAATTGACATCATGAAATTAGAGGAATATTGATCAAGTAAGGAGGTAAGAGAACAGGAGTATGTGGGAAAATGTATGTGAGAGATACAAAATCAACTTCTGTAGGCTCATGTATTGAAAACTTGTCATCCTATATTGAAACCTCAATGTACATATACAGTTTTCCAGTTACTTTGCTTACCTATCACTTCTGATCACAAATCCTCTTATGAATGTTCATAGTGTCTTTGAATAAATCACAAAAATAATATAAACTTTGTATTGACTAGTCATTTTCTTAAAATGAGTGATATTTATGAACACAATATTTTGGTGCCTTTAAGTAAATTGAGAATTGATGTGGTAGTTCTTGTGTCTAATTTACGTAACCAATAGATTGTTTGTTTATGAACATGTGCATTGGACTTTTTTATTTTTACATATAAAGTAGTGCTCAAGAGTTTACTTTAAATTGATAATGGGGTGGAGTCTTCCTATTCCAAACTTTATATTTACTTCAGTAAAAGTATTAGAAACACATGATGTTTACCGGAGCAATATAAAATATGAGAACATATTTCTAAAGTGATTGGATTTATTGATTAAAACATAGAAAAGAGTAAAATAGGTTCCTTGCTTGAGATTTCGTAAATTTCATATGAATGTAGCTCAAGATGAGAATCAGATAAATTCATATTAATATTACTGAGATTTACATCACAATATAAGCAATATAGATATTTTTAAGGAATTGGTCATTCAAAGCCATAGGTAACTCATGGATGAAGAATTGAATTGAAAATAGCAGAGGAAAACAATTCAACATGCAGCTAGTATGATTTTATAATGCTAATATGAAAGAAATGGAGCTTTTGCTTTTCTGAAGAAGAAAGTTTAGACAGTAATTTCAATGTAAGGCATCAGTCATAATGAGTCTAATGTCTTTTCCTCCAAGATATCCAAGAGTACTACACTCATCCTCTGAAATGTAAATAAGTAATAATTTTAATTAGCTTTTGTTAATATTAATTTAATTGTGTAGCAAAAAGTTAAAATATTTGCTCTCTTTCCTTCAATATAATAACATACATTTCATACTTTACTGTCTCTTCATACAAGCCTGAAATCACTACTTCAAAGTAACACACACAGAAAAACAAAAATAACCTAAACAACAATCACAAATCCTAAATTATGTGAAAAAATTCCACAATGAAAATAGATAAATCTGGGCTGGGAAGGTGGCTCAGTAGTAAAGCGCTTGTCTTGCATGCCTGAAGCCCTGGGTTCAATTCCTCAGCACCACATAAGCAAAAAGAAAAAAAAATGGAAGTGTCACTGTGGCTCAAGTTGTAGAGTGCTAGCCTTGAGCTGAAAAGCTGAGGGACAGCATACTGGCCCAGCGTTCAAGCCCCATGTCTGGATCCCCCCCCAAAAATGATATAAATAAATAAATAAAGTAAATAAATAAATAAATAAATAAATCAGGATGAAGAAAAACAACGACAGAAGATTACCCTAGCTCTCTCTAATGAAACAGAGATTTAGAGTCCTAGCAGGTACTCCAGTTCTAGAGGGTCACACTAAGTCAGCTATAATTACATATAGATATACATTTCGAAAGAAGAGTTTGTACTGTCTTCAGAAGAAAACAGAAATCTATGAAAAGTTACCCAGCCAGGTAGGTGACTGTTGTGACTGTGTTGGCCAACATATTCAAAAGCACATCTGCAGTGTGGAAATAGAGCAACATTGAAAAAGCAGGAACAGAAATGTGCATTACAGAAGGCCACATCCATATACAGAGACAATTCACCATACCACTGGACAGTGTGAACTGTGGCTGGAACCACAAGTATTAACATCACAACATCTCACCACAACTAGTTTCTACTCCTACACTTAATGGTCTAGACAAAAACCTAATTCCAGAAAAGCAAATCACAACAGAAAACCAACACCTGGCAAAGCAACCAAGAAAACAGAGAGTCATGTATTAAGATCATAGATCCCCCAAAAGAAAATCTCCAAATGGACAGAATAAATCAGAAAAATACAAGAAAAATGATGTCAAGGTAGTGTAAATCACATTGTAAATAACCAGACATTGGAACAGACAATCAAGGACCTTGAAGATAGTTATCAAAATACATTACAAATACTGCTGAAAAATGTGATTAAAGGAAAGATAGAAAACCTCTACAAGGAAATTTTTGAACAAGATGAGGCCAACCAAAGTTTAGCAAAATAATTCATGGAGACTACAAACAGAAAGATAAAAAATACTGAGAAGGCAAGGGAGTCCAAGAAAAAATAGATGCCTAGTTAAAAGATATGAGAGATGACACAGCTAAGAAAACAACCCTTGCTACTCCCCACCCAAAGAAAATACGTACAAAACATCCATACATTACCTAAAACAAAGCTTTAATAAAGCGATAGAACCAATAAAAATGACCAAAATTAGAAGACGGGGAAATCCAAAACAAAGTAGAAAGTCTCCACAGCAAATAGATGACATAGAAGATAATCTCATGGTCAAAGACAGAATAGGTCTAACAGGAAAGAGGAGATAATCATTTAGAACAAATCCAAGAAATAAGAAAAGATCTTGCCTGAACTTCAAGACTCAGAAGATCAAATTTCAGGGAGATAGGTATCAAGAAAAAGAAGAGGAGGAAACTAAATTGATGGGAAACATATTACATAATTCTAGCAGAGAACATGACAAACATCCAAAGAGATAGACTCATTTAGAGAAGAGAAGCCTTTAGAACACCAAACATAATTCTAGAACTGAAAAATGCACCACCACATCATAATCCATTAGAGGATCATTAAAGATCAAGGAAAGGATTCTTAAAGTTGCCAGCGCGAAAAGACGGAGTATTTATAAAGAATATACAGTCAGAATAAATAGATTTCTTAGCTGATATGGTAAAAAGGAGAGCCTGGCATGATATATGACAAACATTAAGGGTAAATAACTACCAATCACTAATATGGTCCCAAGCCAACCTCTCCTTTACATTTAAAGGATATATAAAAATATTTCATGACAAAGAAAACTTGAAACAATGTATCTCAACCAAATCAGCAGGATAATAGTTAATCAAATATATCCAACATAGAGAAGATCAAGAAGAATAGGAACTGGTTTTATAAAATTCTCCCTACCAAAGAACAAGGTAAATATATTAGCAGTAGATGAGGCACAGCTTCTAACAGCAGAGGTATAACATAGTAGGACTTATCAGATATTTCTCAGTCTTAACTCTCAATATCAATGGATTTAAATATCCAAATAGAAGACATAGATTAGATAGTAGTATCAAAAAAGACACATCCATCTTGTATATTCAAGAGACACATTTTATTGTGAAAAACAAACTCGTACTCAAACTAAAAGGATAGAAGTAAAATTTTCAAGCAAATGGACACCATAAACAGGCCACAGTAGAATTACTAACATAAGATAAAATATAATTCAAATTAAAATTAGTAGGAAGAGACATTACATATTGATAAAGGCAACTCTCCATTAGGAGATATAGCCAGTCTAAATATAAATGACCTGAATCCTTGAGCATCCCACTTCATCAACCAAATTCTACTTAACCAAAAAAGATATCTCAACACATCATTCCCATCTATGGATTGGTTATCCAGGAAAAACTCAACGAAGAAACTGCAGACCTAAATAACTTCATTGACCACCAAGCCCTAACAGACATCTACAGAATATATATTCAGCGTCAGAATATACATTCTTCACAGCAGCTCATGGAAGATTCTCCAGAACAGAACATATCTATGTCACACAGAAATTCTGTCCAAATTGAAAGAAAAATTATTTGAATACCCAAATCTTATCAGACCATAACAGAATAAACTTAGAATTAAACAGCTAAAGCCAAAAAAAAATTGTCATACTCCTGAAGAGTGAACAAAAAGTTGCTGAATGACCAGTGTGACACTGAAGGGATTAGAATGGAAATCTGAACTTTTCTAGAATTCAACAAAAATGAACACACAAAATACCAGCTCCTCTGGTATTTGCAGTAATTACAGGAAGATTTATAGCTCAGAGTGCCTACATCAATAATTGGGGAAATCTCAAATGAATATTTTAATTATGTATCTCAAGCTCCTTGAAAACGGGAAGAAGCCCCAAACCCAAAGCAGTAGACAGAAACAAAAAATTTAAATGAGAAATAAATAAATATAGTCAAAATAAAACGTAGAATGAATCAACAAATCAGAATTGGTTTTTTAAATAAATGAACAGACTTGGCAGACCCATAACAAATCTGACTAAGAATAGAATTTATATAGATAGATAGATAAAAAGCACGAAGATTGGGTGAAGAACTTTAGTTACTCTGCAATGCACAATTGCCTCATATCTCAAATATATTTAGAGCCCCAAAAATTAACTCATCAAAAAAAAATTCTCAAAGAAACAACAAATCTCTTAATAAATGGGCTAAAGATTTAAAGAGAGACCTCTCTGAAGAAGAAATATGCATGGCCAATAGACACATGATGAAATATGCAAAATTTCTAGCCATAAAAGAAATGCAAATCAAAGCAACATTGACATTCCACCTCACCACAGTTAGAATGACCATTATGAAGAAAATTAATAATAACAGATGCTGGACTGGTGGAGATGTGGCCCAAAAGGAAAATTACTACACTATTGGTCAAAATGTAAAGTTGTTCAAATACTCTGTAATGAAATATAGAAGTTCCTCAATAGAGCTCCCCTATCACCCATCAATGATGGATCAAGAAAACGTCATATATATTCACAACAAAACTCTATGCTTCTGTCAGAATGAATGACATTGACCATTAGTAAGAAAATAGAGTCACTTGGAAAACATAGTAAGTCAAACAAGCCAGATCCAAAGAATCATAGGCTAGAGATTTGCACTCATTTGGAAAAACTAGAATATGTCTAGGATATTCAAAATAGCTCAATAACAACGTGAATATCAGCGTATAAAATGATGCTTATCGAAATGAGCTCCAAGAAATGGATACAAGATGATTGTATAGTGAACAGTTTTTAGTTATTTCTATTTAGTTTTTACCCTTTGGTTTATTCCCTGTAGTCATTTTTTTTTATTTCTGTAACCATTGTTTTATACCTAAATTAATGTGATTTGGGGAAGGAAGGGAAATCACAGAAATGGTTGGACAAAGATTAACCAAAGCAACAGTAATATACACTACACACTATGTTAGAAATAAACTTTATAACTTTGGGGTGTAGGATGTCAGGGTTGGGGGAAGGAGGAAAAAATGAGGAAGGGGTAACATTGTTAAAAATGTAGTTATTACTTATGTAACAGTAAGCCAACCCTAAGTATATCACATTCATGATATAAAATCCAAAAAAAAAAATAAGAGAACTCCCCCAAATAGAAAAAATTAGAAACCAAAATGAGACAACACAACAGATACAAGCAAAATTAAAAATGTTATAAGAGAGTACTTTGAAAACCTTATGCCAATCACCTGGAGAATCCTGGAGAGATTGATGCTTTCCTATACTCGATCTGAACCAAGAAGTAACACATAAGAAGTAATGAAAATTTAATGTCAATAAACCATATCCCATTCCAGAAAAATCTAGGACTCAATGAATTTATCATGAAATTAAGGCCTGCAAAGAACTTACAATACTCAGATCTAACTCTGCAATGGAATAGAAAGGGAAATGGAATTTTCAAAACACATTCTTTGAGGCTAGAAATTAGACTCTTCCCCAAATCACATAAGAACTCACCAAAGTAAGAGAAATATAAACCCAAATCTTTGATAAGCATTGATGCAGAACTTATTAATAAAATTCTCACCAAGCAATTTAAGGAACTAACAAAAAATCATATGGTGTGATCAAATAGGATTCATTTTTCATACAATTGGATTCAATATACTTGTAAATAAATATAATAAAAACCATCAGCAGAAGCAGGATCAAGAAACACATGAACCTCTATAGGGGTATAGAAATAGCTTTTAACAAGCTCGAATACCACTTTATGGTTCAAAGGTCTGAGAAGCTAGGAATGCAAGGAACATTACTCAATATAATACATAGTATGTATATAACAGAGATAATTAGCCTTTACCTAACAGTGGAAGCATGAAAACATTAACATCAAGAATGAGACAAGAATGTCCTCTCTCTCTACTACTCTTCAATATGGTAGTGGACTTTCTAGCAAGAGCAATATACAAGAGAAAAACATAAAGCAGATAAAAACAGGGAAGAAGTAAAACTATCCCTTGTTACAGATGAAATGACCTTGTATTTAAAGGACCCTATAGCTTCCTCCCTCAAGTTAATAAAGTTGATGCTAACCTTCAGCAAAACCCATAAGAATCAGTAGTTTTTCTGACCAAAAATGGGAAACTCCAGGCTGAAATCCAAAAAACAACCTCACATGTATTAACCTCAAAATCAAATCAAACCTAAACAAAACCAAACAACAACAACTAAACTAGGAATTAATTAATTTAACTAAAAGTGTGAAGGACCTCTAGTCTAAAAACATTAAAAATCTAAAAAGGGAAATTGAAGGAGATTCAAGGAAATGGAAAGTCTTTCAATGCTTAATGTTGGAAGAATTAACATTTTGAAAACTGAAATAGTGCCCCTAAACAATTGGCAATGCAATACTCATCAAAATCCCAACAATATTCTTCAATGAATTTGAGAAAGCAATTCAAATTTAATATGGAATTACAAAATTACAGATGAAACAGAAGGCTTAGAAATGAGCCTATAGTCATGGGCCTATAGTCATCTTACACACACACACACACACACACACACACACACACACACACACACACACACACACACACAATGTAATTCTATTCACCCATCGGAAAGGATGACTTTTCATCAGTCTTAAGGAAAATGAAAGGCTTGGGAAAATTATAATAAGAGAAAAGAGAAAGGAATGCAGACGCAGAACAATGTAGGTTTCATGGATTCATTCATTTATGGTAGCTAGAAAGTGCCCACAAATCTACAAGTAAACAATACATATTCTACCTTATCCCAGTTAGAATGGTCATTATCAAGAAAACTAACAATAGCAATTGCTGGCATGGATGTAGCCAATTGGAAACTCTATTATACTGTTGGTGTGAAATTAAACTTGTTCAACCACTGTTTAAAGCAATACCGAGTTCCCTAAAAAGATTAAACATAGATCTCCCTTGAGACCCAGTAATTCCCCTCTTGGGTAGTAATCCAATAAATAACAATCTCACATGAAAGGCTACCAGTTTAACCATGTTCATTGCCCAGGCCCAGAGTTCAAGGACTGGAAAAAAAAGTTACCGCTGCTGGTATTTGTTTCCACATATAAGAACTGTTTGACAAAAGATACCAAATCATTCTATTTGCAGTAGCTAGCATAGGACTTAGAGGTAGTGGGTGATAAAATGGCTTCTTTGTTGAATATTAGGAAAAGATGCAGGCAGTCCAAGAAAAGAGAGATTTGTTGTTGCTGTTGTTGGTCCAGGGGCTTGAATTCCTGGCTTGGGCACTGGCCCTGAGCTATTCAACTCAAGGGGAGTGCTGTATTTCTTGAGCCACAGTTCCACTTCTGGTTTTCTGGTGGTTAAATGGAGAAAAGATTCTCAAGGATTTTCCTGCCAAGGCTCTCTTTGAACCACAGTCCTCAGATCTCCGCTTCCTGAATAGCTAGGATTACAGCTGTGAGCCACTGGCACTAGGATAATAATCGGGGATTTTTAGAAAAGAAAATGCACCTCTTCACTTGTGTCTAGACCTCAGATATCACAATTAGAACACTTCACCTTCAACTCATTTCATCAGACATTTATATTTTTTTTCTTTTTGTTCATGTAGGAATACTGCAGTCAATATCAACTCAGCTTTGGAACTGGATCAATTGTAGGGCAATTGCTAACACCTAAATCAAGAACTGTTACATCAAAACAAGTGAGACCCTCTTTTGGAATATTTGTTTTCTCTTTTTATTACAAATTTTTGCTTGATTACTTCCTAATGTGATATTGGACCTCCTAACAGAGTGATGACATTTTCGTTCTCTTCAGCTTTCTCCCACATGTAGTCAAATATTTAAGAATTCAAAGATGTCCATTGAAAATTCATTAAGCTGACCTCTAAGGAAATGTGCATTTCTCGATTTGGGTCTGTTGTCTTGTTCTTACAAGCACAGGCTTTTTTTTGGTGTATTAGTTCTACAAGGAATTCTACTTTCTAAACTTTGTGTTATCAATTTTAGTCTCTCTGATCCGTCTTTCTGACCTTCTCTCTGGAGCCTCATTTCAGTCTGCCTCATAAAAACTATATTATTTATCAACAAAATGACTGTCAGCTTCTGTTTTTTTTTTTTTTGCCTGACTTCATGTAGGCTGTGATAGCAGCCCTGACTGAGTTTTTGTTTGTTTTGTGTGGGGTTTTTTTGTTTGTTTTAGAGTTCTAGGATTACTATTCAAGATAGTAGATTCTCAGGGTCCCAGTGATCCCCTGACCTAGATTCAATGGTTTTTTCTCCTAAAGATAGAAAGAACAGCTGACTAAATTCCTGCTTTAATTTTCTCAAAATGAGGCAATCTGACATCCTTGCAAAGGCATCAATAATCCTCTGTAACAACTTACAGAAATATTCTATCAAGGTGGCTTTTCAAGGTTGACTGAAAAAATTTCATTTCCAAGTCACCAACATAAAGCAGATCATATTCCTCGGAGCAGACTTTTTGAAGGAAGGTTCCCCTTTCTTCCTTCTCTTATGATACATCAAACCATAATATTCTACAGTTGTGACCAGCCTGCAGCACATTTTCCGAAGAATATTTTGTAGTGTAAAGAAGACCAACTATCAAAATAAAGGTAAAAATACTTGTCTACTACAGACTAATTTATCTTGCTTATATCTGTTGTTATTTTCATTACTTCAAACACAGGGATAATTATATTGGAATTAGACAAGTGGGAAAGGAATAATGGAATAGACATTCAGTTTACTTTCATATATCCAATATAATACACTTAACCCCTTAAGGAAAATTAAATCCAACTGTAGAAACAATGTCAGAATTATAAAATAAGCCTCAATATGAATAATCTGGCACACATACACCATCATCTACTCAGAAATTCAGTCTCTCTATAAATATTTATTTGGTACAAGATAGTAAAAATTTAATTAATGAATATGACTTCAAAGTATCATCTGAAATACCCCTCGTGTATATAATTGTATATACTTTTTAGATGTCACCTAGAAAGGAATTTAACATGCATGTAGAAATCAAATTTCCACAACTTAAGTGAGATTAGAGGAGTCATACACTCCTGTATTGTGTAGTGTGAATTTTACTACAGTGCTGAACCTTTCCATGTAATACCAAGAGCCATGTGCAATAATTTATTATTTGATGTTAAGATGAGTGCTGAGTGTAGGATACACTTTGAATTAATACACTAATTCACACAAATGAAACAATGATGATATATTGTTTGTTTAAAATCTAATGCTTCTCAATTTTACAATTCATGAAATATATTATTAAAATTAGTTTCCCTTTTTCTTTTCTAGAGATGCAGAAATTAAAATCATCTATTAAAAATTCAATATTAAGAAATAAGTAATAAATATATTAATATCAAAATGATATACTATTAAACTGTGATTTGAATTATAGTTCTAACAAATTGTAATGTAAACAGCATTTAATAGAATTATGGGTAATACTTTTTAAACTTACCAGCTTGTTATTGTTTCCTAATTGTGTCATTTGTTATTCTTGGTCCAAGTCATCTATTCACCTTAATTGTTTAGTTTTCTATTTTATCTCTATTGGTTTGCTGATTATACATTTTGTTTTTCCTTTATAGTGACTTACATGAGGATGAAAATCTGTATCCTAGTTTATTACTTCCTATGTTAAAGTCAAATTGCTGCTCTCCACAGCTGTTCTACACTTCTTTGTATAGTACAGAATTTCCCCTAGTCCCATCGACTGTATTGATGCTCTCATATATTTTATTTTATTTTATTTTTATTTAAATTTTATTGTCAAGGTAATGTACCGAGGGATTATAGTTACATAAGTAAGGTAATGAATTCATTTCTTTTCTAACGTTACCCCTTCACCCATTTTTCTCCCTCTTCCCTCCCAACGCAACTCCCAAGATTATATCCAACATATTGTTTTGTATCACTGTTGCATAGGTTCCCCCTTCGTCCTTTGTCTCACCATTTTGTTTTTTTTCATTTCTCTTCCCAGGTTCAGATCAACATATTTACAATATCCAGGGTATCAAAATCAAATACAGTGACTACAGGGGATAAACCATAGGTGGGGAAAACACAAAATGATAAAAATAAATCACCTAGTACATCAAGAACAACAACAACAAAGAACATGTCTTGGAGTTCATTTCACTTAGAATCACCTTATACAGTCATATTTACATAGCTATTCTGCTCATCTACTAAGATTATCCTTGATGTACACAATAATGCTCCACTATTACTCAGTAATCCCACTTCTGGGCATTTAACCAGGTGACCACAAACAAGGCCACACTAAAGCTACCAGAACAATTATGTTTATCACAGTAATATTTACCATAGCTAAAATATGGCATCTAATTTGAATTACCCTTTCTTTATCAGAGGGTAATCAACTTGAATGAGATCCAACTATACAATATTTTCACAATATACTTGTCATTATTTTGAAGAACACATATTTTATTATTGTCTCATAGTAAAACAGAAAACAGTTTAATTCAATTGAAAGTTCTAACTTTCAAAACTGAATAATTGTTAACAGGACAGAATATATGTATTCTTCAAAATTCCTGTAACTACTAACTATTCATTTTCAAATTCTGAACATTTCTTTCCAGAGACATTAAAAACAGTACCTGTTGGCATGTTATTTATTTCTGCAATAGATGCAGTTTCCAATGAGGTGTTACGTATTGATAAGGCAGCAGAAAAATATAGCCAAATTTTAGTAGAGGATAAAACTATGAAGTATTTATAAAAATTAATTCCTCAAAAGTAAACATTTGTTCATCAGATTAAGCTATTATTTTTATGACCATCAATCCCAAGCTTTTATGCCATAAAGTCATCCCACGCCAACAGTTTCCATCTTCTAAGGTGCACCTTAAAATTCCCTTAATTTACATCATGAATAGCTTATGATTATTGTGAAAAAATTCTACACTTCTACTAATATGATGCCTTCCTATTGTGGAAAGAACACTACACTAAACTTTGCTGCAACATTCCCCCCCTGCCCCGCCCCCCCACCAGTGGTATTCTTGAAATCAAAACACTTGCAAATATTATTTATATTTATATTTTTTAAACTATCATAGATATTCAGGAGGCTAAGATCTGAAGATTATGGTTCAAAGCCCACTGAGGCAGGAAGGTTCCTTAGATTCTTATCTCCAATAAACTTCTCAGGAAAAGACAGACACGTGGTTCTGAGGTTGAAGTGGTATATAGCATGAGCCTTGAGCACAAACAGGCTCAGAGCACAAACAGGCCAGACACAGAGTTCAAACTCTAGGACAACATAAATAAAATAAAATAAAACAAGCGCCAACTCTAGCATTTTTCTCATTGTATACAGAGGCAAATAATTAAAGAAATTGCTTAATGTGTTAGGAGTAGATAGAAGAACCAAGATGTCACACATTTACTCTCTTCACAACATGATACACCAAAGCCTCAAAAAATTGCTTTTTCTAAATTCATAAATTAATATCATCCATTTGTTGGCAACTCTGTCTAGAATATTCACATTATTTTATACATGAATTCTTGGAATTATCTATTAACTAAATTCTAACTATACCTTGCTTGAAAGAGTATTTTAGGCAAATAGAATGTCAGAATCATTTGTGAATTTGTCAATTAAACCCTCTACATAAAAATAATTTTGTAGTATCCTATAGAATATGAAATTACAAACAAAACCAAAATATTAATTTTAAATATAAATTCTAACATAGCAAGCTCTAGAAAATCATACATTAGATGAACTTTGCAATTACTCCAGGCTTAAACTGTTGCAATCTGTCATCATTTCTTTGGAATCCAACAGAATGATGCTTATTTTTTCAAATTTTTGGTTGGAACCATGAGCCATTATCCATCTAGGAATGTTATGTAATGAAGAGAGATTAAAAACACAACTGAGTATTATTTTTAAGAATTTTTATTTTTTTGTTTTTCATGTCTCCTTTCTATCCTTCCCCTTCTCTCATCCTATTCTTTTCTTCTCTCAATATCATCTTTAAACTTACATAATTTTCATGGGTTTCACTTTTTAAATTTAAATTTTTGTTTTTCCAATTTCCTTGTTCTTTTAAAATCTCTCTCCTATCATTCTGTCCATTCCATTTCCCTTTCTGAGATTAGGATTCGGTTAAATTCTCTCTTATTTTACCTTCCCAAATCCCTCTACTCCTATTTTTCCCCTCATTTTCCCCTAAACCTAATAATTTCTGGTTTGCCAAATTCTTTGCTCTTTTCATCCAATTAATCCATAGTTGTGTGATGTTGAACAGATTGTATGTATTGAATTAGATTGTATCTGCAGCAACTATAGGACTTTGGTTGATCCTTGCCTCAAAATAGAGTTCTAGCACAAGACTGGTGACTTGCATTTCAATAAGAAACTTGACTTCTAAAAAGATAATGACAAAATTAGCCCAAACATCCAACCTTGTATACCTTTCTTGTTGTTTAGTATGTTTCATTGAGACAAAATTATACTACCTGGTCCAGGGAAGGTATCACTATGTAATTCCACTCTCTAACTTCCTGTCTTAGTCTGAATGCTAGAATTCCAGGCTTTTGTCACATTGCCCTGCCATAATTTGTTGGTTTATTTAATCCAGAAAGAGACTAGCAATTCTGAATTTCTCCAATGATCTTATCCAATAGACTGACTGCTCAGACTGTTTATGTACAATTTGCAAAGATGTTCTAACATTTGACACAGGATATGAACATTTTCAGATGCACCTGCATGGGTCTCTGGTTCATTCCTCCATGGATCTGATCCATTTAATCATGATTATATAACTCTCTTACTATCTCTGTTCCCTACCTATGTAAAGGTCTCAAACGTTTTTGAGGAATGTTCACTTGAGGACTTTTTAATATTAGAAAATGTCATTTAATCTAATCTTACTCAGGACATATTTTCTATTGTTTTCTAACTTTTCTACATATTCTGAGAGTTGATTCATTTGTGTATTTGTGTGTGCACATATAAGTGCCTCTGTTTGTATGTATATGTTTGAATGTATGTATGCAAAAGCCTCAAGCTCTTATTGAGCAATCTCAATCATGACTGATATTCCATCTCTTGAAACATTCTTCCAATGCAGCTTTGGCTGGCTAATTATAGATAGTGTCTCAAACACTGTTCTTCCCAGGCTGGATGCAAACTGAACTTCCCAGACTCTTTTACCTCCTTAGGTTTTATTTTTCCAGCAGTATCAACTTTAAAACTAGAAATATTCTTGTTAGTGTGAACTCAAAACTCTAGCCCAGATTTTTAACTTAAGAATTCATATAAACATAGGTGAACAAACACATTACATTTCCTGAGTATATACTGTTAGAAATGTGAGCTTAAGCCATGTGCCATTGTCTCATGCCAATAATCCTAGCTACTCAGGAGGCTGTGATCTGAGGATTCCAGTTCAAATCCGGCACGAGTAGGAAAGATTCTGAGGCATTTATCTCCAATTAACCACCAGAAAACTGGAAGTGGTGCTGTGGCTCAAGTGGTAGATCATTAGCCTTGAGCTGAAAGACATCGCCCAGGCCCAGAATTCAAGCCCCCTATTTGCATTAACATAGAACAGTAAGAAAAAAAACAAGAAAAAGAAATGGCCTATTTTTCCAGTTAATTCCATGATCTCTAACTTGCTTTGGAACCAGAATCATTCTTCCATTCTATGTTTAAAAATTTGATTGATTAGCTACCATGATTTAGAGCTAAAAGATGAAAGAGAATGGACTCATCCTTCATGTTGCATGTAGTAGTAGTGCTTTCTCTGTATCCATCCCATAGTTCTACATACTGGCCTTGGCTTTATTGTTTCAAAGTTGTCTTCTATAGTATATTGAACCATTATATTTAAACACAGAATTATTCTTTCTCCTATTATTCCTGTTGTTTCTTCTACTGTTAACTTATGTACACTTGGGAAATAATGCACAACACACACTAGCAAAAAAACAAGCAAAAAAACGAACAAACAACAACAAAAATAAACGTTTCTGAGAAATATATTCCCACTAAAAATTGGCCTTCATTTATGGAGTACTGATGAAATTTGAACTTAATATACTCCTGTATAATCTTTTTTTTCATATTTTTATTATAAAAATAGTGTAAGAGGGCTTAGAGTTACATAAGTAAAGTAATGAGAACATTTCCTATCAAGCATTCTTAGCTCCTCTTTTGTTTTTCCTCTGCTATCCCTTCTTTCCCCATCTCCCCAACTCTCCCCTCCACTCCCGAACTTGTAAAGTTCGTTTTCTACATAGTGTCTTTTTCATCTCACTGTTACAATGGGTCATACTGTACCTTTGTTTCAGCATTTTGTTTTTTCCCTTCCCCTCCCCATATTAGAAAAATGTATATACAAGATGCAGGGCACTGACATCAAATCTAGTGAAAACAGGGATTATATCATGGGGGAAGAGCATAGAAGAGAAAGAAAAAAATCACATAGTACATTTTAGATACATTAAAAACAATAGCAAGCAAGAAAAAATGTATGTTGTGTAACTATCTTGGGGTTCATTTCACTTAACATCATCTGATATACCATATGTGAATGGATAAAGATTTTGTATACCATTTAAATTCCATATTTTGTCTTTACTAAATTTTCTCTGAAACACGTGTTACATGTCCGAAGATGTCTTTGTGCTATTTCAATGAAGCCAGAAAACATTCATTTTACCTCGAGCAGCACCACAGATTGTTACTGGAAGTTAAGTGAAAGGAACTGTTATTTCAAGTGGAAACTGATCCCAAGAGAGGAATTGAACATTGAGAAATGACATAGTTTCAGTTAATTTGTGCTGTCCTTTTTACTGTACAAGAAAATATTCTAAGGATTGAAGGAAACTCTGTCCCTGAATTGTTCGAGTGGTTTATTTACCCATATAAAACTGTACCATGAAGCCACATTCCTAGAGCTCTAAGTAACTTTCTTAAGATGGCATTACTTTTTCATTCTGTTACTACGTATTATAATTCAGGCCATGTGATAGAAAGAAGTGGAACACAATACTAAGTCCAGGAAGGCTGACATTCCTATCGCATCACTAAGGAAATATAGTGTTAAGACCTGCAAGACTCATAGAGCTGTTACATGTGAAATTATTACATAAAACATCATTAACAGTCATCTCTGACACCCATAATATTCTGCATCCATTTACAATCTGAAGAGCCAAATATCTAAGCCTTTGTATTGATTGGGTATGTTTCCTAGGAAGGAAGAAGGAGAATGTGGAAGGTGATGGTGGAATAATATGTATATTGGCTCCCTGTCCACATTTTCTGCATTTTTTAAAAGTGCTACTGATAAACTCTCATTTACATCTAATTGACTATGCAATCTGCACAAGATGCAGGCATATGAAGGCATTTATTCTGGTGGATAGTCACAATGTTTAACAAATTCCATTTCTGGAAAAAAAACATACTAGGTAAGAAAGTATAAAGTATTGTCGATAAAATGCTTTCTTCTCCTAGCAGAACAAAATGTAATATTGAAATAATTACTCCAGGATTCTTTGCGATTTTATGTTGTCTCAGTATCAAATGTTCTCTAATTCCTTGTCCTTGGCTAATTTTTTAAAACAGTTTTTTTAATAAATAGAAATTTTTAAAAATAATTTTAAATAAATAGTGATTTGTTGTTTGCTTTTGGCAGGCATGAAATAAGACTGTATTAACATTGTGTGAATTGAGAGGCTAAATTTTTATCAGAATCTAAACATAATGAAAAATAGATGATTTTAAGGCAAATAGCTTATATGTTGTTCAAATTTAATGACAGGATAGCAGGTTATAGAGGAAAGAATGCTTAACAGCAAAATACCTTCCCAATATATCTATCATCCCAAAATATCTAATTCCTCAAACGTAGATTTACATATATATATATAATATATTATATATATAAAATCACCTTTCATCACCCAAGGAATGCCAATTTGAATAATTATCAGATGGGAGAAACATACTCAAATAGCTGCTTAAAAGTCCCACCTGTATTTCGAAAGGGACATGATAAGGTAAGAACCAGCACAAAGATGTAAAGAAGCTACATCAGAAGATAAAGGTAAAGACAACATTCCAGATTCTGAAGTTTCTGGAAAGTGGAAGGGGAAGTAAATGCCTTTCCACTAAAATCATCTGAAAGTATTTCAGCTCTGTCAGTGGTTCGATTTTAATCTAGTGGGACTTCTTTTAGACTTCTGTCCTTTAGAACTGTAAAATTATAAATACAGATGGTACAATCCACTTAACTAGTAGAAATTTGTTACAGCACATTTAGTTTAGTAAACTAACTCAACTACTGCCTTTTCCTGATGCAAATACAGGGACAGCATATGTCCTTGTTTCTGAGAATAAGAAAAAGTTGCCACTGGTGATGTACACATGTATGATGTACATACTACTAAGGGTCTTGCATTAATGAAGTCTGGAAATACTAAACAATATCTAAATAAGAAGCTCCGTATCTTTATTTTCACATTTGTGGATCACTAAGTACCAAAGTTATGTAGAAGGCTAGGGTA
The DNA here is from genome assembly GCF_024711535.1 of Dipodomys merriami. Taxonomy (NCBI): domain Eukaryota; kingdom Metazoa; phylum Chordata; class Mammalia; order Rodentia; family Heteromyidae; genus Dipodomys; species Dipodomys merriami. The sequence goes on along the minus strand of NW_027204682.1, from coordinate 352,782 downwards.
AGACGATGGAAATGAAATATGTCTCCTAATATTATAAAAAAATAATTTATGACATTTTGAGCTACACATTCTTTTTTGGGGGGGTCCAGTTGTGGGGCCTGATCTCTGGGCCTGGGCACTGTCCCTCAGCTCTTCAGCTCAAGGCTAGAGCTATTTGAGCCACAGCACCACTTCTGGCTTTTTTCATTTTGCTTATGTGGTGCTGAGGAATCAAACTCAGGGCCTCAGGCTTGCAAGGCAAGCACTCTACCACTGAGCCATCTTCCCAGCCCCTTGAGCTACACTTTCTAAAGTAATAAAAAAAATAAGGTAAAACAGAAACAGGAACTCAATTTTCCATTTTTCCTAACATTCCAACAGAAATTAGAGAATCCAGTAAAGATATAGCAATCCCAGGATGTTATAGAATCACTAGATGGTGAAAAAGAAGATAACAAAAATGAATTTCCTGATACAATGGGAAACAAAATCTGAAACTTCAGATTGTGATATAGCTAGAAAGTAGTTTCCACTAGGCCGTCTTTGATATTTTAGGTTTGTTTACACAGCAACATTCCTCTCAGGAAATGATTTTATTAATACTCAAGGGTTTGCAGCTTATAACCCAGCAACAAATAATGCTTCTAAATGTAAACAAATATGATACTAGGAGTAACCAAGGCTACTTCCATTGCTATAGCTGATTAATAAGAATGATCTGGGGAATAGTCAGTCTTGAACTTTTTCAAACCTTTCTTCTTCTCGAACATGAGAAGTCCAAGGCAAGATATGTAAAACATTATCAGACGATTTTTAAGTGTTTTATTGTTCAAACTAAAGGAAGTACATTTTCACATTTTGAGGGCCTGACTTTCAAAGAGACAGACCCTCACAATTACTTTATAGACAAAAGTTTACTGCTTTGGATTAGATGTTTTCTAGCCTTTCGGTTTTGCTGTCTATTATTTTGACAATTACATTGAAAAACATGATAAATCTATCATGTGTATGTTGGATTGTTCAAAGTCAAGCCGTCTCCAAACAAAGTGAAAATACTATACAAAGGGGTTACAATTACATGGGCAAGATAATGAGTACATTTATAATCAGGCATTATAGCCTACGCATTTGTTTTCCCTTCCCACCCCTTCCAATCTTCCCCCCCCCACAAAGTCCTCCCCCGCAACCCCACACCAAAATTGTAAAGTTCGTTTTCGACATAACGACTTGTACATCTCATTATTTTTTTTCCTTCTAATTGGTCAGCTTTGATGGCTTAAAATTCTTTGTTGAAGCTTTGTTTTAGATCTTGTATGAACTTCTTTACTTCCTTAATTTGGTGTTCAGTGTTTATTCTCAAATCACTTAGTTGATCGGTTATGGTTTCCTTGAACACCCATTCCTTCTGTTGAGTTCCATTCAGCATTCCCTTTGTGGTCTCCCTGACTTTCTTCAGCTCTTTGGTAATGGATTCCATGAATGACTTTAGTGATTTTGTGTATTCTCATCCTGCTCTCTCAATTCCTGTATTACTCTTTGATTAGCTTCCTCACCTTCACACAATTCTTGAAGTTCTCTTTGAGTGTTCTCAGCCTGCTCACGCCATTCCTGCCTTTCTCTTTGAATGTTCTAAAGCTGCTCATACAATTGCTGTATCAGTTTTTGAGTAGCTTCCTCATGCTCATGATATTCCTGTATTCACCTTTGGTTTGCCTCCTCTCTCTCCCTATCACGCTCATACAGAGTCCTTTTTGAGTTTTCAGTCTTTTAATTTACCATGTTTACCAACAATGTTTGTAGAGCTATTTGGGAAGTCTCCTCTGGATTATTCAATATCTGTTCTGTCCCTTGATTATCATGAGTGGGAGTTGAGATACCCGGACTTGCCATTTTTCTGGCTTACTCTGCCCATTTGGGATGAAATTAACACCAGTTTTGTGCTAGAACACTGTATTAAGGCAAGCATCAACCAAAATCTGTAGTTGCACAGTCAAAAGTCCTCAGATACAATCTAGTTCAACATGAAACAACTATATATTAATGGGCTACGAACCGCAAAGAAGAATTAGGCAAACCAGAAATTATTAGTTTTAGGGAGAGATGTGGATAAAATTAGGAATAGAGGGATGTGGGAAGGCCCAGGGAGAGTTAACTTAACTAAGTCCTAATCTCAAAGCCAGAAATAGGTTGGATAGAATGAAAGTAGAGAGATAGAGAAAAAGAATAAAGAGAAAGAGAAAAAAGAGACAAGAAAAAATCGAAAAGAAAAAAATTAAAAATTAAAATTGCCATGCTTAAAAATTATGCAAATTGAAAACAAAATGCTGTGAGAGGAACGTGGATAAAATGAGAGAAGGGGAAGAATATAAAGGAGATGTGAAAAACTTACAAAAAATGCTTAAAATATTATATAGGTATAAAGAAGTAGTACTGCTATTAAGGAATTTAAGTCTAAGAGGTTTGAATTGAGTCATAAATTTCTGGATTAAGTGTGTACACAATGGGGATAAGGTCTAATAATCGACTATGGGTACATCTGAGGATGTGCAGAACATCAATTAAGTCACACAAAGAATAACGAAAGAGAAGAAAGGTTGAAAAGAATGAGAAAGAAAAAATAAGATCAGAAGTTCAGTAGAGCTAAACAAAAAACAAAAAAAAATTAAAAGAAAAAAGAAAGAAAAATGCACACACACATATACCCCTAAAATAAAAATTGTAAGAGGAAGCAAAAAAAGTTACTATAAAATAATTTTTAAACTTAAAAATTAAAAAAAAAAGTTTTAGAAAAAAAATTTTATACAATGTACCAAAAAAAAGTTCTTGACTTTTTTTTTGGGGGGGGGGGCAGGATAGGAAGATTCTGTATCTTCCGTTTGTCCATAACCACTCTCTTGTTGGAGTGTCTGGTCTGCTTGTGGTGTTTGATTTTCTTGTGACTTGGTTGGTTTCTTAAGTCAGACTGTTTGAGCAGACCTAAAAATGCTTTGCTTTACCCAGGATTTTGTGTTCTTCCACCCAGGCTAGTTTAATGGGAGGGAGATCTGCTTTGAGTATCAGAAAAGAGGGAGATGGCTGTTTGGTTTGGAAATGCTGTGATGAGGCTAGGTTCTGGGTAGAGTTGAGGCCTTTCAGCAAACAGTAGCATTTCACAGAGGGGCTAGCTTGTGAGACACTCACAGAGTCCAGCCTGGAGCCATACTCAGGGTTTATGTTTACTGACTTTCCATTGATTGACAAGGCTGCTGTATGGAGGTGAAGCCCCTGGCTCTGTTTACCCAGTGAAGAAAGCCACTCCTTGGGCTGGTGGCACCGGCTGGGTGACTTTTCCCTGGGTGGAGCTGAGTGTGGCAGGTCAGGTTATGTTCTTGTAACCTGGTAAATGACTCTACTTTTCTTCCAAGGCCTGAGTTGGAGCTAGCTGCTCAGCTGGGCTTTTTTCAGTATCAAAGATGGAGATCTCCAGTAGTGTGGGGGGAGGGGTGGCTTTCCCTCCTCTGCTCCCTGAGAAGGAGTGAGGATGTGAGACTTCCTGTGTCCTCTCTAGTCTGCGAACTGCAGGATGAAGATGTCTGCTCCTTTTTGGTTCTTGCTGGTATTGAGTAGAATCCGTTCGCCCACCGTGTCTGGCTCCTTCATTTAGGACTCTCTGTCCTGCAGGTATGGCGGCTATGGCTGCCCTCACTACAGCTCCAGCTGCAGCCGCGGCTGCTGGCAAGTGCTCAGATCTATCCCCTTGCCTGGATTTTCCCTCTCTGGCCTAACTCTCTGTACTGTGATGGCAGACTTGGTATGATTCTCTGGCTTAGGATTCTTCACTGGAACACTAAAACTGCTTTCTATGCGAGAACTTGTTTAGCCTCCAGCTTCTCCTCTGCCATCTTCCTGGAACTCCTCCAAACAAAGATTTCTGTTCCCTTCTTTACTTCTAATTAAAGTTGAATTATTGCTCTTTAAAAGATGACAAAACGTGTTACTTTAACGAATATTCTCATTGCATCACGTGAAGACAGTAGTGTCTGTGATTGCTTTTTAAATTGTTTCCAAGTATTTTCCTCCACTATTTTAATTATTGCCTTTGTTCTGGTCTTCTAATCAGGAACACAGAGTTACACAAAAAGATCTTCTAAAGATATAGGATGTTAGGCAGAAAAAAAAATATGTATAATTAAAGATTTTCATCTCTTAAGATACTGAAAAGCTCAGGAGACATCTTGCTGTTACTGGCATGGTTATGATGACTTGAATGTTTTGGTTCTTAAATTAAGTGAAATGTATGTAAAATGTTACAGTTGTTCCAATGATTATGACTTATACTTTTCTGCTCCAATGAGACAAAACCTCTGTCAAGGTTGGAGGGCATATCGATTTTCTGGTAGAAGTGTTAATGTTAGAAAACCAAGGGAGATTCCTAAAACAGCACTGCCTTTCACGAATCAGTTCATTATACTTATGGCATATAAGTATATAAACATACAAATATGAATTGAGTGAGAAATGTCTGATTTACACAATTGATTCAGTGTCAACTAAAAGCAGAAAACACTTCTTGACATTTATAAAAACTAGTATATCTAGTGAGGATTAAAAAAAAATTTAGAATATATATTTTAACGTTTATGTCAAATTATTTGTTTATTTTTCACTGTTTATTTTTAATTGTTGTCAGTCGTGGTGCTTGAAATCAGTGCCTGGACCTTGTCCCTCAGCTCTTCATCTCAAGACTCATGCTCTACAACTTGAACCACTGCCAGTTTTCTGGTGGCTCATTGATGATAAGTGTCTAACAGACTTTCCTGCCTAGGTTGGCTTTGAACCAAGATTCTCAGTTCTCAGACTCCTTAGCAGATAGGGTTGCAAACATGATCCACTGGCTCCTCGCTACACTATTATTATTTACACATTTATGAAGAATGGAGAGGTAATCACATTCATTTATATGTTGTGTCATGACCAAGCTATATCATATTCATTAATATCTGTATGTAACAATCCTTTTTAGTGAGACTTCTAAAAATCTTATCTTTTGGCAGTGATGAAATATCTCTTCTTAAGTATAATCACTTTGCTTATTGTGCTATACAATTAATATATTTACTTTTAGTCTTGAAGTCTGTTAATTAAACTTATATAAAACAAGAAATTAATATGAAAGAAATTCATGGTTCTATTACGTGCTTTAGGAAAACAATTATGCCTGTTGTTTTCAATTATATTTCTGTGGGAATGTGTAAAATTCATTGATTTAACTATTAAAATCGATAAGTTACATTATATCAAGTTGATTCAAACTTGAAAGTGAAAAATTGCACACTTAACCCAAATATACCTACACTTTCTTCTACCACATATTAAAATACCAGTAAAGCAAAGCTTGGTGTTAGCAGCTCATGTGTAGAATCCTAGAAACTCAGTATCCTAAGACCTGAAGATTTTGGTTTAATGCCAGTCTAAGGAGACAAAAATGTGAAAACTTATCTCCAATTGTCCAGCAAGAAGGAGAAGTTGAGTATATGGATCAAGGAATAGAATGTCATCAGCCATGAGCAAAAAATGCAAGGGAGACTATTAAAAATTGAGTTCAAACTTTAAAAATGGCATATACACACAAAACAACAAAAAAGTAGTATGAACATGAATAATGATGTCAAAATAGTAGAAAAGATCATGAGAAATATTGTGTAAACATCTGGAAGACAGAAATCATTTGACAGGGTTTTAATTCATGAGAGGGAAAAGTCGCAGTCTCATTTGTACAATCTCATTGTACTGATTGTGTTGAAACCTGGCTAATGGGTAACCCGTGAAGGAGTAGATTGGATGACCTGACATAGCAGACATTGCCAGTAATTATGCACCATGTCACTCTGGTGAAAACTAAAATTGTGCTTGTTAATTTAAATAAAACCTCATGAAAGAGAGTGTTTGGTTCACATATATAAGGATCTTTATTTTGAGGCTTCAGACCAGTGCTTTTGTTTATCACCACTCCTGCTTTACCTTCACTCCCTTGTACATCTAAACCTTACTAAACTGCACCAAGGGCTATCTCTGTCTTAGCATTAGTTGCTATCATTCTAATCCCCACCAGAAAACCCTTTTATTCATGCAAACCTACAATAAATAACCTAGTTAGAAAAAGGAGTAAGGATTTAGCATTGGCTGAGGCTCTCATCTCTAGGTTTGTTCCCTAATAAATCTGTGCTATACTATCACTTTTGTCTCCATGGCTTTTGAGTCAGACAAGTGATTGATTTGGTTTGATGTACTCCAATTTATCCAGACTTACTTTGGAAGATTCAACCTGTGCCAAGGAGCCCTCGTGTTTCCCCTAACTCTTCCTGTAACATTCTCAAGTATCTAGACATTGAGGTCTTCGATCCATTTGGAATCGATTCTGGTGCAGGAGGATATATAAGGAACTAAATTCATTTTTCTGTGTACAGCCAATTAAACTGGCACACTTTTTTGAAGAGACTGTTTTTCTACCCTCCTCTGATTCTGGCTTCCTTATCAAAGATTATGTTCCCATAGGAGTGGATTCATTTCTGGGCCTTCAATTCTGTTGTATTGATGGAATTCTGTGCTTTCATTGAAAGAATGGCATTACACCATTCCGTAGGAAATTGAAAGAATGGAAATTAGCTAGATTTAAATAAATATATGTTGCATGGTTTTCCTCATTTGTAATAACAAGATATGTCCATAAACCTACAAATTATCCAATAGATAATAAAGACAAATAATTAAAATTGGACATGATTAACTAACAGCACTGTAAGCATTCACATGGCAAGAACAACGGAAGCTATTCTTAGGAGAGAATCAAAATGGCTCAATAGCTATGTGCATATGACCATATAAAGTGATGATTATTGCAATGAACTCTAAGAATCAATAATACATGTGAAATACATATATCTGTATATAATTTTAATAGATGTCATAAAATTAACCGACTTCTCTGTAATCTTAAAAGCAAAATTTTAAGTTCAGAAGATAAAATTGAGCAAAGTTTTCAACACATATACTAAAATACATAGGGGAAAATGTAAGAGAGAAAAGATAAGATGAAAATTAGAGTAGCTATCTATTGAAGAATTCATAAACATTTTCCAAAACTATACAAGAGAGTTGGGGTACAGCTCAGTCGTAGGACTAGACTAATATATACAAAGACATGGATTCAATATCCAAGAAGGCCAAATAATAAGCTAATAAATAGCAACAATAAAATAATTCTTTGAAATAAATACTTTCATATTAGAGAGGCCTGATTCCTACCAATAAGAAAAAATACTTTCAATTCTTGTATCCAATGACATGAAATTACAAGAATGAAGAGGAAATGGTTTTCCTTATCTATCCTTTCCTTTCCTTTTCTGCTTTCTTCTTTTCTTTTTTCCTTTGGCACTACTGGTGCATGAAGCTAAAGCTCTGACACTTTAGATTATTTTTCAGAGGATGTCTTGCTTTTGGCCAAGCCTCCCTTGAGCAATAATCTCTTAACTATGGATTCCAAAAACGTGAGATAACAGGGAAATTACACTATATCTAGCTTTCTTTGTTTTGTTGTCTCTCACGAATTTATTATTAGATCTGGCTCTGGATATCAGTCTTCTAAAATTCTGCCTTCTAATTAGCAAGGTATACTTCATCTCAGGTTGGACTCAGACAATTTTTCAATGTAAACATTCAATATTGACTTCTGTTTTCTAGATATCATTAAATTCAATCGAGGTTAGATCTTTATGATGTTATAAGAAGAACACAGAGAAAAAATACAATCCTCAACAGAAAGAACGGTGCTGGAAGAATACCAATACCAAATTTCAAACATCACCATAAAGCCATAGTAAACAAAACAGCTTGGTACTGGCACAAGAACAGACCTCAGGACCAATGGAATAGAATTGAAAACCCAGAAATGAACCTACAGACCTATAGCCATATAGTCTTCCATAAGGGAGCTAAAAAATAGAATGGAAGAAAGACAGCCTCTTCAGTGCATGCTGCTGGCAAAATTGGTTAACTACTTGTAGAAAACTAATGCACCAGAATCAACTCCAAATGGATGAAAGTCCTCGGAGTCAAAGGAGACACTCTGAAAACATTTCAGGATGGAATAGGAGAAAACCTAGGTCTCCTTGGCACGGGCTGAAATTTTCTTAATAGAGACCCAGAAACACAAGAAATCAAAGAAAGAAAGGTTGGACAAAGGGGATTGCATGAAATTGCAGAGCTTCTGGGTGGCAAAGGTCATAGTTAGCAATAACAATAGAAAGCCCACGGATTGGGAGAAGATCTTCACTAGCCATACAACGGACAAGGGTCTCATATCTAAAATATACCTGGAACTCAAAAAATTATATCCCCCAACAACAAATCTTCAAAGAAACCACTGCCCAATAAATAATTCGGCTAAACACGTGAAGAGAAACTTCTCTGAAGAGGAAAGAAGGATGGCCAATAGACACATGAAGAAATGCTCAACCTCTCTAGCCATTAAAGAAACGCAAATCAATACAAAATTGAGATAACACCTCATCTCAGTTAGAATGGCTATAATCAAGAACTCTAAGAACAACAGATGATGGAGGGGATGTGGACAAAAGGGAACCTTACTGCATTGTTGGTGGGAGTATAAATTTGTTCAACCACTTTCGAAAGTAGTATGGAGGTTCCATAAATGACTCCACATAGAGCTCCCCTATGACTTAGCAATCCCACTTTTGGGCATTTACCCAAATGTTCACAAAAAAGACCACACTAAAGATATCAGCACGACTATGTTTATTGAAGCCTTATTTACCATAGCTAAGATATGGAACCAACCCAGATGCCTCTCAGTAGATGAATGGATCAAGAAAATGTGGTATATATACACAATGGAATTCTATGCCTCCATCAGAAAGAATGACATTTCCCCATTTGTTAGGAAATGGAAAGACTTGGAATAAATTATATTAAGTGAAGTAAGCCAGTCCCAAAGAAACATAGGTCCCATGGTTTCCCTTATTTTCCATAACTAATATATGTCTGTCAAGCAGAAAAAGTCAGATAAGTTGATGTTAGGGAAATGAACCCTAAGATAAAGATTCAAATGTTATTTTTCTTTCACGCAATTGTTTCTAACCCATTTATAAGATTATTTCTTTGTTGCTTTGTATTTGCCTCCCCCATGGTATAACCCATGTTTTCATTGTATTTGATGTTGTTATAATTTGTACAGGAGAAGGGAAAAAACAAATCGATTAAATAGGGATACAGGTGGACCCATTGATAGAATGAGACATACAAGTCGTTATGTCGAAAACGAACTTTACAAATGTGGTGGTGTGGACCAGGGTTGGTTCAGGGGGTAGATGAAGGATAGATGGGAAGGGGAAACAAAGGAGGAGGCTACAATGCTTGATAAGAAATGTACTCAACCTCTTGTGCATGTAATTGTAACCTTCTGTACAGTGTTTTCACAATAAAAAAACACAAATAAAAGAACAGAGAAATCCCTTGAATATTTTCCAGTTTATTTATATATTTCTAGTATGACATCACAAGTAGTACACTAATACTTCACAAGTACCTTATACAGACTTCAGTTATTTAAATTATTTTGTGTAAATATTAAGTCTATCATAGTTTTATCAATTCTGTATGAATATACCATATTTACAAATATGTTTCTTACCAAAAATAAGTCTGTCTCGTTCTTCACTTTTATAATTAAAAACACTACTTCTCTTTGTTCCAACCGAAACCTGTTTTATCCTGGCAACCAACGCATTTTTTTCCTCTGATTTCTGGATCATGCAATAAATAAGCTTTTAGGATTGCCTTCTTATCTTTGGTAGATTATTCCCAGGTATTGGATGCCTTAATATTGTATTGTGTTCACTCGAGTTGCTTTTTGTTTCTGTCATTATAAAATTTAGCATAATTTGTTTCCCATTCACCTAAAGAAAGCCTGAATTGATTTCCATTTTTTTGACTAAAGGAAATAATGCTGCTATAAACCTCTGTGTTTTGGCCTTTGGGTGAATGTTATATTTCATTTCTATGAGAAAATGCGTGAAGAGATCAATTCCTGTGCTATACTGTCAGTGGTTGCATATTTTATATTCTAGGAACCTGACAAAATTTGTTCAGAAGTGGATTTCCTTTTTGACATCCGGCCAGTTTCCAGTTTCTCTGCTTCTTGATAGCATTTAGTATGGTCATTATTGTATTATGGGAAGTTATTCTCATACATGTTTTATGATGCAATTTTAGTTTCAATGTACATTTATTTGATGACTGATGATGTTTTTCTTGTGCTTATTTTCCACAAGATGTATTGTTTTTGTTTGTAATTGATGTTCTTTTTTAACATTAGGTTTTGAGAGTTCTAGGCAGAGTCTAGACTTCAGTCATTCTTCAGGTATAGGATTTGCAAATATTTTATCCTTGACTATGGGTACCCTTATCATCATTATATTCATCATCATCATCTACATCATCATCACTGTTAGTACTACTATTATTATTTTTGTACATGTACGTGTCCTCTTGGGGTTTGAACTCAGGGTCCTTGAGATTTCTAGCAATTTGTTAACAATTTACCATTTGACTCATGCCAAACTTCTGCCTTTTTTTGCCATTAATCAGAGGTACGATTCTCAGGGACTTCATTTTGTAGGCTGCCTTAAAATAGCAATACTCAAATCACAGCCTCCCAAGTAGCTAGGATGAGATACATGAGCCCCCTACTCCCAACTTCTATTCATTACTTGCATATGAGCATTCACAGACTAAACTATTTTACACATTTATTGATTTCTACTACATCAAGCTTTCTTTTCCTATAATTTTAATGCCAAATTTAAGAATTCTTCATTTCAAAAATTGTCAAGACATCTTTCTGTGCTTTACATTTACATCACTATCTTTGTTTTATATGCCACGTTTTAATCCTGATTGAAGTTAATATTTGAATAAATTATGTTTAAATCAATGTTCACTTTTTAATTCTCCCCAATACTCTCTACCCTATCACCACTTATTAAGGAGAATGTCATTCCATAAATGTTTGGATTTACACTCATTAAATTTACCTTGATAATATGTATGTGGCTCTAATCTGGTGCCCTACAGACCCATTGAGTTGTATAGTCTCTCCTCTACAATTTGTATAACAATTTTACACTAACAGTGTTAATATTGTACAGAGATATATATTCCAATTTATTTTTCTTTGTCAATGAGTCAAAAAGTGCTGATCAAGTGTTTTCAAAAATTGTCATAAAATTATAAATAAAACTGTGAAACTGGGTACTGGTGGCTCATGCTTATATTCCTAGCTGCATAAGAGGCTGAGATCTGAAAATTACTGTTCAAAGCCAGCTGGAACAGGAATGTGTGTGTGAATCTAATCTCCAATTAACCACCAGAAAACCAGAAGTGACACAGTTGCTCAATGGGTAGAGGCCTCACTTTGAGCTGAAGAGCTGAGAGACAGTGCCCAGGCCAGATTTCAAGCCCCATGAATGACCAAAAATAGAGTTGTGAGGGACAATTAATATCTTTGTTCAATTATATCCTCCAATCCACAAAAACTCTATGTCTCCATTTATTTAGATTTTTGCTTTTATATTCAGCATTGTATAATTTTCAATGACAGTGGGTGAATAGCACTGAAATACATTTTGACGATGTGTGAAGCTAGCACAAAGATATTCTAAGAAAACAGTTGAAAATTAAGGGGCATTGTTAATGGAGAAAGACAGAAAAGGTTAATAAGGCCCTTGATCAATATGTGAGTGTAAAATATTTCAGTAAGATTACTTCTTACAAATAATATACACCAACTAATAAATACCTTCCAAAGGCATTGGTATTCAAGTATGACATAAATGATATAAACAGATTTTGTGTTGAAATGAAAGAAAGATAGATGAGAAAACGTAGCAATTGTGTAAATTAAGAAATTTGGTCAATAATTTGAGGGCTCATGGCTCACTGGATTAAAAGTCTGTTGGTATCTAAGATAATACTTAAATGTTATACATGAGCCTATCTTTAGACTGCCTAAATCTATTGTTTTTGAGTCAGTATTCTTTTTGCTGTTGTTGTTTACATGGACTTACTTTGGAAACACTAATATTACATGGGAGAAATGTGTAAAATAGAGTACATTATCTAATTATATAAGGTTTTTAAATTGGCCCATCTGTAGAGGTAGAATATGAAATAATTGCTGCTCAAGTGGAGGGTAAGTTGAAATTATGACAGGAAATGACTACTAATACATATTGGAGTATTTTGAGAGGGTAGTGATGATAAAATGTTCTAGAACTGAAGGTGATATTCATAGTCCAACTCTTTAACTTTCTAAGAATTGTACTTTATTGAAGAAATACAAATTTCATTTACTTTAACCTCAGGAAAAATTTTAGATTAGTAGTGGGTGAATATGAGTGATAATTTAGAATTTAATATCACACAATTCTCAAAGGTATAGGTTTAGTATGTTGATGAATAAGAATATCAATAAAATATGATGTGATATATCCTCTGAGTGACTACATATGACATTGTGAATCAGTGAATATTCTACAAAATTATGTAAATTGCAGGATGAAATAGAATTGAGAGGGATGAGAGATAATGATCATCAAGATGCAGTATATTGGACTGGGAATGTGGCTTAATGTAGACTTAGTGGTATTGTTTTATATGCATGTGTATACTTGTGTAATACCCTCAATGGGCATGTCAATATGTTATTATATGTTATTGTAAAAGGTTTTGCTATGTATATTCCTGTACATGTGTCTCATGGGACATATGTTGAAATATATTTTGTATATAAAGTTATGATTCAAAATGTTGTATCATAGCGGCAATTTTATGTGTAATATCTAAAAGATTGCCTCTATGTTTAATAAACTGACAAGATTACTTTAAGTGCCAAGAAACAATGTATAAGGATTCCAATTTCTACATAGTGGTTGTGCAGTGCTCTCTTATTGTTTCTTTTTCCACTAATCACTATATGTATCCAATATCTAGGTATGTTTTGACCTTTCAATATGTTCTTTGGTTGTTTGTATATTAGTATAGAGATACTTATTTGGATTTTTTGCTATATGTTACTTCCCCAGCCCTTGGCCCCTCTATAGAAGATTGGTAAGGGTCCAGGTTTTGCAGATTCCTCTTGCAGGTCCCATAGGGCACCTTACCTCCCCCCAATATGGGTAGTAGGGTGGGGGCCTAGGACTGGCAAGGGCACCCAAGTCATAGGGGGTAACATTCACCCTCGTTTTGACTTCTACTGTGCATGTCTTGCTGCGTTCTTGGTGGAATTTGACCCATTCCATTTCTTTCAAACTTCCCAAGTCCTCCTTTACTCCTTCTAGGCCTAATGCTGCCTCCTTCTCCTTCTTCTGTGAAATAGCATTACCCATACTAAGGGTTTCACGTACCATGAGAGAGCGTTTAGCTTCAGCCAGTATCTTTTCCTTTCGAGCCCCACGTTGTGAGCCAGATGTCGGGTCTTTGTCTCTCCCACGAAAGACGGATGGGGTCCAAGGAAAGGTTAGTGCGGCCGCTCGCCTGTTCCCCAGCCTCCCTTAGCCCAAGAGACAATCAGACACAGCGGGAATTCAAGTCAAGCAAGGACTCTTTTATTAACACAGAGCAAGCCCTTTCTAAAGCAAAAGACTGCGTGGGAGAGGAGGAAATGGAACCAACCAATCACTGTAAAGGACACACCTTATCATGCACCTAAGCTTCCACAAGCTGTTTACACACTGAACTTAAACAAATCAGGCTCTGCCCACTCAACTTCCCCTCAGGACAATCTTTGATGCCTGTGTGCCCACACTGTCCTCATAAGTCTTGTGTCGTGCCCTTTATGAACTCATAATCTGTTTTAAACCTTATAATATTTCAGTTATGATATGTGATATCAGAAATCCACTGTGACATCATGACCATTGTGACATCATACAGACAGACATCCTGAACACTGTGATATCATAATCCTCCTAGGACTTCAACAAATTTGCAAGGACACCTGCCTTTGTAGATACCACAATCCATTCGTGAACTCATATTCTCTGTGACTCATGACAAATGTGTTTCTCATGACAAATGAGAAACTTTATGCCATTTGGATATCAACAACCAATTATGACATCATAAACCTACTGTGACTCATTACCTGTATGGCATCACCAACTAATTATGACATCAAAACTTTTGTGATGTCACAATATGATATGATGGTCATGACATCTGTCAGTGCGATGTCACAGTTGTCATGATGTCAGTGGATTTCTGATATTTCATGTTACAGAAATATGAGGTTGAAAAATAATGAGGGCAGAAAGGTCTAAGATATCACAATGTTCACAAAACACAAAAGTTATGAGGACAGATGTTAGTGATATCACATTGTGTTAGTGATATCACAATGGCACTGTGATATCACAATGTGATTATGACTTCAAAATGGTTATGTAGGTTATGTAGGCACAAAAATGTGTTTCTGATATCAACTCTCATGCCACATTTGAAATACAATGAAATCACAGAATAAGCATTCACAATGTGTCTATGATGTCACAATGAGAATTGTTGTCATAATGGGATTATGTCATTGCATTTGGTGATATCACAATGAGTTGATGCTCTCATAATGAAAATGTGATGTCACACTGTTGAGGATGTCACAAACACTTTTTGATGTTATAATGGCAGGTCTGATCTCAACTTTCAGTTAACAACAAGGATATGGGTACACAAAGGGACTGTGCTGTTGAAAAGGGCATGGATTTTTCAAAGGAGCTAAGAGGTCATAATAGATTTGAGATGTCACAATGGAATCATGATGTCACAATGACAATATTGTCACAATGTATTTGTGATGTTGTGCTGATGATGATGTCAAAATGGGTTTGTGATGTCACAACGAGTTTGTAATATAACAATCAAATTTCCAATTTCAATAGCTACTAGTTCACAAGGAGGATACTGTAATAATCAGCAGGGCCCCAATAATCTATAGGGTCAGATAATCAGCCAGGCATCATCTCCTGGGCAGCTGGAAAGGACAAAGTATGCCACCAAAGAAGGTGGGGCATTCTGTGGGAGGGGCTGGTGCATTAATCATCAGGTGTTTAGCTGTTAAGAAGTGATTGGGCTGTAGGCAGTTTGGGATGTGACAGTTGAAAGCTGTTAGGCAGTTGGAGTAGAGAAGGGTTACAGACTTTATATAATCTACTTGTTCAGAGAAATACAAGGAAAGAGAAAAAAGGAAAAGTCCTGGAAGGAAGGAAGTGGTGTGATAGCAGAAGGGGAAAGAACTTTGGAGGAGAGGAAGTGGAGGGGGGGGCAGGAGGTGAAGGATGGCAACTGGCGACCCAGGCAAAGCAGTTCAGACATGTGGGGAGTGGAGAGGCCTGAAGAGAAGGAGAGACAAAGGGAAGGGGGAAAAAGGCTTGCCCTCCCCTTTGTGTGGAGCTTTGGCTAACATAATTTTGGGGGTTGGTGGTTTGGAGAACATTTATATGTTAAATGTGTCTCGATGGATTCTCTTGAACTACAGAGTTCCTAGTTTTCAGAAATCCCATCGAGATAATCCATTTGGATAGCATCAGGCCTTGTCCCAAGGGAAAAATCCTCATAGGTGAAACTGTCAACCCTCAGTGTTAAGAGTCTACCTCGAGTGTTTGTCTCCAGAGGACCAACATTGACAAAAGTCATTTAGGTTCCTTTAGGGGTGCCTCTAGGAAAACTTGCCAGTCTGTTTTGGGGACCCCCTCTGGAGGTTATTTGTGGCTTCTGGGAACTCCTTGAGAGGTCATGTAGGGCTTCCTTGGGAAGCAATCTGGAACCTCATCAAATGTACATCTGCGACGTCCTTGAGAATCCATCTGAAACCTACCCTGGAGGTCATCTGGGGCCTTCTCCAGGGGCCATCTTGGACTTTCTCCAGAGGTCATCTGGGGCTTCCTCAGGAGGCAACCCGAGAACTCTTCAAAAATAGGCTTTAGGACTTCCTTAAGAGGCAATCTAGGACCACCAACTGAGGTCATCTGGAACTTCTTTGGGAGGTCAGCTTGGGTTACCTTGATGAGAAATGTATGATCGTCTTCAGACATCATCTGGGACTTCCTTGAGAAGCCATATAGGACCTTCTCTTGAGGTCATGTGTGGCTTTCTCAAGAGGGTTATCTGGACCTTCCTCTGGGGTTCACATATAGCTCTTTGAGTGGTCATCTGGGAGCTATTAGAGAGGTAATGTCAGCCTCATTGAGAGGACATATTGGACCCCCTTTGGAGGTCATCTGACACTTCCTTGGGGAGTTTTTTGGAACCTCCATGAGAGATTATCTAGGGCCTCCTAGGGACGACATATGTGACATTTTCCAGGGGTCATCTGCGGCCTCCTCAAGAGGCAATCTGGGACATTCTCTATGTCATCTGGGACCTCTTATAGTGGTCAACATTGAGACGTATGGGACATGTAAATTAAGCGTCTGTGGCTATTGGTCTGTTTGTGTATGCTGATAGATTTACGTGTGTTATGTATGCAACTCTGTTTACTCCTTTCCTCAGGATTGGAGAACAAGGTCATATCCAAGTTGCCATATCCAAAAAATATTCTCCCCCAGGGTTATAGAGTCCCTCAGAGGAAGATGCAATGATGTACTCTCTCCTATTCTTTGCCATCAGCACCTGTCATGTTAAGTCATCCTATACCAAAAGTGGTTACTTTTATCAGCCTGAGGTGGTACAATGTGGTGTGTTACCATTATTACCCTTGAAAGAGGAACATGGAGGAGATGGGGGTGCAGGACCCCATTTGAATATATGTTCCCTTTATAACTAGTGACCTGTATAACTGGAAACAGCAAACTCCAACCTTTTCAGAAAAAAAAAAATACAGGGGCTCATTATTTCATTAGAGACAGTAATTTTCACACACAAGCACATCCAGAATGAGTGTCAACAAATTTTATAGGTGCTTTTCACCTGGTAGAAAAGGGAATGAATCCTGCTTGGAGATTTGAAAGTAGTACTTGGACCAGACAGTAGCCCCAATATTAAACCAGACCATTTGGAGCAAGTCTTTCCACAGACTTAGCCAAGCTGAGAATAACAGTGATCGAGGTATGGAAGTGCTTACCTATTATTGCTAGGTTTGATTAGCAGGGATATTGCAGTGGCTAGAAAGCCAATTCATCAAACTAAGGTGATTGAGATGGTACAATTTCCCAGTGAGTACCCTAATGCTTTTCTGGAACTTCTCCAAGAAGACTATAGGACATAGAGGCCTATAGATTTTGAAGCCCTAGAGAATCAAAGAGCCCTAAATATGGCCTTTATTACACAGTCAGCCCGAGATATTAGAAGAAAGCTTCAAAAGTTAGAAAATTTTGAGAGAAAGGTGTATTCTAAGTTGGAAGTGGTTACCCAGTAGGTGTTTGATAACAGAGATACCCTGGATAAAAAAGACTCTAAGATTTGGGCATTTACCCAAATGTTTACAAACAAGACCACACTAAAGCTACCAGCACAACCATGTTTAATGCAGCATTATTTACCATAGTTAAGATATGGAACCAACCCAGATGCCCTTCAGTAGATGAATGGATCAAGAAAATGTGGTATAAATACACAATGGAATTCTATGCCCCCATTAAAAATAATGACATTGCCCCATTTGTTAGGAAATGGAAAAACTTGGAAAAAATTATATTAAGTGAAGTAAGCCAGGCCCATAGAAACATAGGTCCCATGGTTTCCCTTATTAGCAATATCTAGTATATGTATGTGTCAAGTGGAAAATGTCAAATAATGTGATGTTAGGAAAATGAACTCTTAGATATATATTTTAATGTTTTTTCTTTCATGCATGTGTTTCTAACGCATTTATAAGATTATTTCTTTGTTGCTTTGTATGGCCCTGCCCCACAGTATAACCCCCACTTTCACTATATGTGATGTGTGTATAACTTGTGGAGGTGATCGGGAAAAACAGGTCGTTTAAGGATACAGGTGGACCTGTTGCAGCAATGAGAAGTACAAGTTGTCATGTTGAAAACGAGCTTTAAAATGTTGGTGCGGGTAGGGGGAGGATAATTGGATGGGGGGAGATGGGGGAGGCTGGGAAGAGATGTGAATGGTAAACAAAGGAGGAGGCTGCAATGCTTGGTAAGAAATGTATGCATTATCCTGCCCATGTAATTGTAACCCTCTGTACATTATGTTCACCAATAAAGTAAAATAAAATAAAATTTAAAAAAGAAGACTCTAAGAAAGGGGGTTGAGTTTTGATAGGAGCACCAGAATAGGGATCAAGGAACCCTTATTGCAAGCAAAATGGACATTGGGAAAAGGAATGCCCAAGGAGGAGAAAGATAGAAAACGACAGGTTATGTAATCTCATTAAACACCTGGAAAATGTGTTCATAGCTCTGGAGTAACATGCAAAGGAGCTTGGGGCTCGGAATTCCAGCTGTGTTCAATTTAAAAAGTAGCCCTCTGAACTTAAGAAGAAATGTGGCAAAGAAAAATTCACACACTTCTATCTCAAAACACGGGCTTATAAAAGACTGAATCTCCAATATGTGCCAGTCAAAAGCAACCGAGAGGTTAAAAGCACATAGAAGCACATTGAAAAAAACAGAGAATAATTTGACGTGAAGAAAATATTTGAAGATATAAACTTGTGAGTGTCAAAAATGAGAAGAAAATCCTCAAAAGGAACCTAGAAAACACTCAGAATCAAATCAAATTCAAGTTCATTAGTCTGGATGAGTATGAGGCAAATTAGGGGATCACAGGCCAACAGAAGCACAAGACAGCAATACTGCCATCCTTGCTAACCACAAGAGAGGCAAAGAAGATATCCTGATGCTGCATTAAGAAATCGTGGACATGAAAAAGGATCTGGGCCTGATATAAGAATGTATTAGCCTGAAGTACATCAGTTATAAGCTTTGAAGAGTGTCACCAGAAATTCAAAGCAGTAGAGAAAGAAGGAAAGAATAGTTAGCAGAGAAGATGGGGAAGTGTTGTGTCATAGAAGATGAGGCCAAGAAAAGTAAACAGGAAAATATCAGGCTCAAGAAAGAGATTGTTACTCTTCAGAAAGAGTTAAAGGACCACATGCTCTGATAGGGAATGCTGGGGAAAGGAAAGAGCATAAGGAAGAAAAACAGAACAGCTATACAAACAGTTGAAAGATCTGTCACAAAAATACACTGAAGTTGAAAACTAGAAAGAGAAACTACTAGAGTAAAAATTCCAAAAGAATGCTGAGATCTTCATTATAAATGTAATGCAGAAGCATCGTGTCCCAATGGAACAAGTGGAGGTGGGAAAAATACTCGCAATTACACCTTTGCCAACTTAAGGGGGGAGCTGAAGAGCATGCAAAGGTGTTGTGAGAAGGAGCAGCAACCAAGAGCTTAAAAGCACAGTCAAAGGAACTCTCCTGTGACCCTGCCAAAACAGTTAGAGGTTAAGGAGCACATTGAGAAAGAGAGTGGGATCTTGAAAGCAAGTTTGAGAGAAAAGGAGGAGAATAAAATGGAAGAAGTGTCCAAGGTTCAGAGTACTGTACAGGAAATAAAGAACCTAGAGACCATAAGATACAGGGAAGCATCTGAGCTGATCAGGTAACTTGGGAGATCACTCTAAAACCAGTGGGGTCTCTAGAGCTACTAGTCGTTAAAATTAATGGAACAAGCAAAAATAGTTGTAATAAGTGTACAAGTGTTGACACTGAACTTGTAAAAAATTCATACAGGCTCAAGCTTTCTGTCAGTTTACGTGTAGATATTTGCACCCTGGTAAATTTTCCGAGGCTACTACCAAAAACTCTTCTGAAAACCAGTGGGGCATTAGCCTGACAATACTTTGTAAGGTTTGTAGGTAATTTCCAATAGGTAAATGCTGAAAAGTTGGAACCTATGGAAAGAATTCATACGTGAGGAACCTCAGATGGTGAATTTGGGAAAGTGGACTTCACAGAGGTAAAGCCTGGAAAGAATGGGTATTGGTATCTATTAGTAATAGTGGACACTTTTTCAGGCTGAGCTGAGGCATGTAATAATTCCTTGATTTGGCTTACCCTTAGCTGTGGGGTCCAAAGATGGTCCTGCATTCATGGCCCAAGTTCTCAATTATAAACTCACACTCTAGGAATAAATTAGAAGTTACAATCCATTTATAGAACTCAGAGTTCAAGGCATTAGAAAGAATGGATATGCCCTCAAAGAAAACTAACTAAATTAAATACAAAGACTGTCCATGGCTAGGTGAGCCTCCTCCACTTTGCTGTCCTTCGACCAAGATGTAGCCCTTATGTTAAAGGATTTAATCCCTTTGAAATATTTTTGGGTGGACCACCCCCTTTAGTTCCTAAATTTAGGAAGGCTATATTAACAGAAATATCTATCTACAATCTGCAGGCTTTACAACATATTCTTTTATGGACCTATCCTTTGGTAACCAAGGCCCACCGGCCACCTAAGAAAAACTCCACCTGAAGGGGAGGGGCCAAGATGGCTATGGAACAGCAGGGAAACACCACATTTATCCCCAACGAAATACAGAGTTTGGATTTCAATGGTCCATTTCTGCAAGTGACCCACAAAAAAAGGCGATTACTCAGAGAGATACCGGAAGTGAAAAAAGAAAAGTGAAAAACCTACACAGACAGTAAAATAAGAAGACCCTTTCCCCAACTCTTGTTGGTGATGGGGATCCCCGCTGAGCAGCTTAAGTGGTGGAGTTTTGTGCCAGGTTGATTTAGTGGCCTGCCTCTGGACCCTCCGAGGACCACACTCCCACAAGCATCCTAAGCCTCACAGACTTCCCAGGTCCAGTGACAACCCAGAGAATACAAACTGAAACCTCAGAAGAGCCGGCATGAAGATTCCCCTCACCCTCCCTGACATGGCGCCTCTGCCTGGCTGGTGAAAGCAGTCCAACCCAGTCAGGAGCAGCAGCAGCTGTCAGCAGTGGGGAAAGACCCTAGACTCACAGTGTGGCACCTCTGTCCTGCTGGTTTAAACAGCCTAGCCTAACCTGTAGCAGCAGCAACAGCTGGCAGTAGTGGCAAACCATCCAGACTCTGGGCACAATGCCTCTTGGCACTAGCCCAAAGGAATAGCCCAGAGCATCCTGGTGCGACTGTAATAACTGGCACGGGGACAGCTGCAGTGAACAACTGCAGAGCCATGGTGCTTTGTGCCTCTCCATACTGGCCCACATAAGCAACCCAGCCCAGCATGAGGCAACAGCACTGGTTAACGCCTGACTCCTGGTGGGTTGGAGGGCCTCTCCATATCAGCTTTCATGAGCAGCCCATCACAGCCCATGGTGGCAAAGGTGGTGAACAACCCCAGACATGATGCATGGTGTGGTGCTGAACAACCCCAGAAAAGCTTTCTTCCCTGGTCTGGCTTTGAACCTGAATACACAGATCTGAGCCTCTTGAGTAGCTACAATTACAGGCATTTACACCAGCAGGGTCTAACTCTTGCCAACCCCTACATTTTTTCTACAATAGATCACTTTTTAGTTCATGCAAGGAATTTAAGCAACTACAAGAGGATTGACGTAATACCCTGTATTCTATCTGACCATAGTGCAATCAAACTGGTTCTCAATAACAAGGCATAAATTAGAAAAAGCTTAAACACATGGAAATTAAACTGCACTTTGTTGAACAATACGTGGGTCACAGAAGAAGTTAAAAAAGAAATTAAAAAGTTCCTACAATTCAGTGAAAATGAAGAAACATAACAAAGAAATCTGTGGGACCCAGTGAAAGCAATCCTGAGGGGCAAATGTATTGCTCTCAGTACACATATCAAGAAAAAAGAGACCAAGTAAACAATCTTATGATACAAGTAAAACTGCTAGAGAAACAAGAAAAAATTGAACCTAAAATTGCTAGCCAGAAAGAGATAACCGAAATAAGAGCTGAAGTTAATGAGATAAAGACTGAGAAAATTATAAATAAATTAATACAACAAAAAAAGGTTTATAAGAAAAAAATCAATAAGACTGATGGACCACTGGCAAGATAAACTAACAAAATAAGAGAAGAGACCCAAATCAATATTATCAGAGATACCACAGGAAAAATTACAACAAACATCCAAGACATCCAAACAATCATAAGGAAATAATTCCAGACATTACTTACAAAGAAAGGAAAACCTAGCAGACATGGATGAATTTCTACACAAATACAAATTGCTATTTGCCCTTTCCTGGTGGGGGCAGCAGTTCAGTAAATAAAATTCTTTCCTGACTTAATTGTGTATGGTATTCTCTTCATAGGCTACCGAATGAAACCTACCTATTTAACATTCCTTACATATGATGCTGTAACTCAGATGGGGTTTTTGAGTTGGAAATGTTAGAATTTCCTAACCGCTCCTTTTCTGTGAACTAAACTGCCCTGAGACACCACGGGAGACTTTTCACCAATACCATTGCTGGCCTTCACATCCACGTCCACACCACATCTGTTCTCTGGTGAGTGAAACTATTCTCTATGTCTCTCTGTTGCTCAATCTCTGTTCAGATGTGGCACCATGCCAGAGAGTTCCTATGGCCTTCAGTGGAAAGGCTGGTCGCCCCCGAACCCGAGGTGGCTTGGTTATGGGGTCTTGGCCATTTCTCTCTACAGTGTTCTAGGGGAAGTAGGGACATGGCTTCTGCCCGGTCAGCTCTCCTTCACTCACCAGACTGACTCTCCTACACATTTAATGGGGTGCTACGAGTCATGCCCGAGCCATGAAACCCCTTGAAATGCCTCAGGCGCTCCCTGGGTAGCCAGAGCACCTAATTTTTTTTATGCTTTTCTCATATTTAGACAATTTTTGCCTCAGCAATGGTAAATGATCAGAAGTCTGTTCACTGTCAGGATCTCTTTGCTCTCTGCTAATCATGTCCAACTTTCTATATCTCTCCTTTTCTTTTCTACAACTATTTGTATTATGCCATGAAGGGTGCGACATGGGCTGGGTCCAGGGGACCCATTCTACTTTCCCTCTAAAAGGCTTGATTTTTTGTTCAGGGTTCCTTTGCATTTTTTTTTGAAATTTGCCATCTTGAGTTCGCCATCTTGGCCAAATGGTGGGTGAAGGATTTGGCTCCCTCCAATCCTTACACTTCCACCAAGCTTTCTTCTCCTCCATCCATCTATTCAAATGTGCCTTGCTAACATGTTGCTCTTTTCACAGACTGGTAACTGACGCCCAACCATCTGATGTGCTTTGTTAGCAAAGATGTCTAAACATTGTTGTCTAAAATTATTAGGATTTGAGTTTTGCCTTTTTTATTTTGTGTTATTTAGGCTAGTACTGACTAAGTGATTCCAAAATATTGGGCATGTCTGTGCTAAGATTTTCCCACCTAACAAGTTTTGTCATTGCAGAATATTTGGTCAATACTTGATAAGGACCAGATAAGTTCTACATATTCTATTTGATCTCCTTGTTGCTTTAATTGGAAATATCAAAGGGTTTTCATGACAAAAGTTGCAATTCAAATCTAGCCTGGGCTGAAAAATCCCTAAGACTCTATCTCCCAACTAACCTGCAAAGAGCCAGGCTGGAAGCCTGGCTCAACCCTCTTATCTCCAACCAGAAAACACTGCACGAGTTTCTATAACTCAAAGTGGTAGAGTGCTAGCCTTGAGCAGAAGTGCTCAGGGACAGTGCCCAGGAATCGAGTTCAAAATCCCTTGAATACCAGCTGGGACAAACCATCCCACCAATGACACTTAGAATCAGCCAGTCTGCAGAACAAAGGAACATGTAAAGGAGTAGGAGGAGATGATACCACATCAGCCACTTTGTGCCTGCCCTTTCAAAATTAACCAGAGCAGGGAGGACAATAGAAGTAAGAAGACTGCCCATCTAATGTCCATACCTATCTACCTTTCAATTGGACAGGAATTTATATTCTTGCCTTTGTCACTTGACTTCTTCTCTACCTATTTGCCAGATGTCAGAAATAGCTAGGGACATTTCTACCAACATTTTCAGCCCCAAGTCCTTCCTCTTGCCATTTATTTGCGCTCTAGTATTTTTAAGTCCTTCAATGCCTCGTGAGACTTCTTCATACTTCATACAAGAGACTTGCCTCCTCCAGACTTCATCAGAGGACTCATTGCCCAAGTGAAAGCAGTTGCCTGTTGCCTTCTCTCAGAGGGGATCTCATTTCAGCCTTTTACCCCTACTGTTGATACCCCTTGCAAACAGGAAATAGCCAGAGAGAATCTTCACCTTTTTTCATAATTATCAAAAGGCTGGAATGTAAGGTCTGAACAGGAACACCTCCCTCCTTCTTGGCTAAGTTTCCGCCCAATATCTGTTACATAGGTAACTAGCAGACCTGGAAGGAGTAACTTCCCCTCCTGCTAGATCACATCCTGGGCCACCTCTGGTCGCAAGCCTCCCATCTGACCTTAAGAGAGTCCCAGACCCTAAGGTCACATGGAGATCCAGTGTGGCCACACTTTTCCCCACCTGGCCACACTTCTTCCTTTCCCTAGCCTAGGTAAGTCCTGGCCCAGAGGTGGGTTGCCCCCCTTCCTTTTAAGTCATGCTTCTCCACTATACGTGGTGTAGGAAGCAGTTCAGTAAATAAACTATTTTTCTGCCTGAAAAATAAGAAAAACAAATTGCCCAAACAGAACCAAGAAGAAAGAAATAAATTAAACATGTCAATTACCTACAATGAGATAGTAGACATAATCAGAAATCTTCCAACAAGAAAATCCCAAGACCTGATGGATTCACTACAGAATTCTATAAGACCTCAAGCTCTTCAGAGAAATAGAAACAGAGGGGGTAATCCCAAACTCATTCTATGAAGCCAATATAACATTCATCCCCAAACCAAGCAAAGACCCAACAAAAAAGAACTACACACCAATCTGTTGGATTAAGACAGATACAAAGCCCCTCAATAAAATTGCAGCCAACAGAATCCAGAAACATTTCAAAAAAATCATACATTATGACCAAGAGAGTTTCATTCCAGAGATGCAGGTATAGTTTATCATATGTAAATCAATAAATCTAATCCATCACATCAACAGATCCAAGGTCAAGAACCACATGATTATCTCCATTGATGAAGAAAAGTCTTTTGATAAAATTCAGCACTCATTTATGTTAAACACTATGGAAAAAATAGGAATAGAAGGAACATTTCATAAGATAATAAAAGCCTTACCTGGCACATCAAAGGCCAATATTTTACTTAATAGGGAAAAATTTCAACCAATTCCCCTAAAAACAGGAACAAGGCAAGGATGCCCACTCTATCTACTCACTTCTTCAATATAGTTCTGGAATTCTTAGCCAGAGTAATAAGGCAAGAAAAAGACATTAAAGGGATCCACATAGGACAGGAAGAAGATAAAGTATCTCTTTTTGCAGATGGCATTATTTTATAAATTACCAATCCCTAAAGCTCCATCCCCAAACTCTTAGAACTTATAAACCAATTTGGCAAAAAAGCAGGATACAAAATTAACTCACAGAAATCAAGCGCCTTTCTGTATAGTAACAATGTACAAATAGAAAGGGAAATCAAAGAAACAACCCCATTCCAATAACCTCAAAATAAAAAGTATCTAGGAATTAACCTAACTACAGATATAGAGGGTCTGTTTCATGAAAACTACAAAAGCCTTAAAAAAGGAAACATAGAGATTACCAGGAAATGGGAAGAAATGGGAAAAAATATTTACCAGCAATATAACAGACAAGTGTGTAATATCCATTATATTATAATATCCATTATATTATATATGGTGAAGTCAAGAAACTAACTCTTCACAAACCTAACAAACCAATATTGAAATGGTCAAGGAAGCTAAAGAAAGACTTATCAGAAGAAGAGATAAAAACGGCAAAGAAATACATGAGGAAATGTTCATCATCCCTGGCTGTAAGGGAAATGCAAATAAAAACAACTCTGAGATACCACCTTACCCCAGTGAGAATGGCCCACATCCTAAATTCAGCCAATGACAAATGCTGGAAGGATACAAAGAAAGAAACATTACTGCATTGCTAGTGGGAATGTATACTAATACCACCACTTTGGAAACCAGTCTGGAGGTACCTAAGAAAGCTAAATATCGACCTTCCTATGATCTGGCCAAACCACTCCTAGATATCTACTCTGAACAACAGGAACCAGTATGCAAAGACACACACACACACACACACACACACACACACACACACACACACACACACACACACACACACACACACACACAGGTCTTTGATTATTGCAGCACTGTTCACAATAGCCAAGATTTGGAAACAACCCAGATGAGCCATATGTGATAAATGGATCCAAAAATTGTGGGGATTATATACAATAGAATACCATGTAGCCTTTAGAAAGGACAAAATGATGGTATTTGCAGGGAAATAGATGGAACTAGAACAAATTACTTGAGTGAGGTAAGCCAAGAACAATGAGACAAAAGGCATAGGGTCTACAAGATACGTGGACGATAAAGCCAAAATGCAAGAAGGTATGACAAAGTAAACAGAACTCGAGAAACAACGGACAGCCACTCATTTTGTTGTATCACCATTAATGACTACATGTTCTTGACTATGTAGACGGTAGAAATATGCACCCAATGTAGGGAAGCCAGGAAGAGGAACACAATAAGTGGGAAATGGAACAACATACAACAAAGGAGCCCATCAGCTGCACTGGACATAGAAGAAAAATAACTAAGCAACCGAAACACAGTAATGAGAAGAGATGAATGAGAGGGAAAGAAGGCAAGAGGGAATAGCCTACATTAAGCAAAAGGAAAAAATGTAAATATCACCTGAGGTGGGAAAAATAATTTGGATTTTAAAGGCTCATAGAATTAACAAACTTTGGACCATGATAACAATAATTTGGCTTGTCAAGGTTGAAATGTGTTTGTGACTTTAACTAAGTATCACAATTCCGTCATACTGTGAAATATATGTAATCACCTACCTCAATTTTTACAAAAATGTGTGGGAATGGAAGGGTTAGGAGGGATGAGTGACAATGTTGTCAGACACCTTGTATTTGTGTACTGTTTTGTAGAATGGGAACTTCTTTGTACAACTACTTAAAGATAATAATCATAAAAAGTATTTAAAAATAAACATTAGGATGAAAATAAAAATTTCAAATATAAAATAAGAAATTAAATCCAGTTGGAAGGAAAATTTCTTTGAGGACAGTAGTTTAGTTTATTCTTCTTTTTTTTTTTTTGGTCGGTCGTGGGGCTTGAACTCTGGGCCTGGGCGCTGTCCTTCAGCTCTTCAGCTCAAGGCGAGCGCTCTACCACTTGAGCTACAGCGCCACTTCTGCTTTTCTGGTGGTTTATTGGAGATAGAAGTCTCACGGTCTTTCCTGCCCGGGCTGGCTTTGAACGGCGATCGTCAGATCTCAGCTTACTGAGTAGCTAGGATTTCAGTCGTGAGCTACCAGCGCCCGGCAAGTTTAGTTTATTCTATAGCAAGTCTCACTTCAGAAATAAATTAAAAAACTAGACCCCAGGTAAGTGAAATAAACTAAGAAATGGAGTTGAAAAAAGAAAATAGGAAACTCCACCCACTCTTTCTTGCCTGGACAGCTGGTGTGGGTAAAAATTCATCATGCTCATGAATTGAAACCGAAGTGGCTAGGACCTTACTTGGTGGTGCTAACTTCACAGTCGCCTATTGAAGTAGCACGAAAACAGCATTGGATCCATCAGTCTCAAGTGGAATAGGTAGTGGACCAATATTCAGAGAAGGCTGCAAGATGGACCGTTAAGGATATGACTTACTACGTGTTAATTAGTGCTAACTAGTGTGTTTCTATAATTTACTTGTTTTCTATTAAATTTACCTTGTAAGCCTGTTCATTGGGTGGAGAGAAGGGAATTTTTAGGATTTGGTAAGAAGGAATCAAGGAGTTGATTGGACATGAAAAAACAGTGGGGGATATATAAAGCTGCATGGTCCTAATAATGAGCAGGGCCCACTAATCAATGTTGCCCCATGACTTGGCCCACTGAAGTGCATGGGGCATGCCACACAAGTGAACATTGCATGCTGCTAGAGGGGGTAAGATGTCATCCTCACATGATGAGCTGTGAAGAATTGATTGGGGAACAGGCAGTTTGTGAAGTGATGGTTGAAAACTGTTAGGTAGGAGACCCACTGGAGTGATGGAGGGGTTCAACCTATATATTGGCTATATGGTCAGAGCAATGGAATTGGAGAAAATCAAGGAATGACCTGCAAGGAAGGAAGTGGTGAGACAGCAGGAGGGGAAAGACCTGGGAGAAGAGGAATTTGAGGGAGAACAGGAGGGGAAGGAAGCCAATTGGCCACCTGTCCAGAGAAGTGTACTTGAGAGGCCTGAAGAGAAGAAAGAAGTGATGGAAAGGAAAAAGGGAAATGCAGGAAAAGTCTATAAAGAAGGAGGGAATAAGGGAAAAGGATAAAGCCTTACATATTGAAGTTTGGAGGGTAGAAATGATAATTTGGGGGGGTTGGTGTTTTGCAAACCAATTAACTATGCCTATTGGACATCTGAGGTTTGGTGGTTGGGGTTGGGCTGTCACTGAGTGTACAGCCCAGGACACGGTAAATGCAGGCCCATTTCTAGTGTAAATAAAGTTATCTTCAATGTGCCTCATTGGATTGTCTTGTGTTTTATGCATCATAAGTGTGCAAGTTCACAAGTTAATAGGCTCAAAGACCACGAGTTTTGTAAAATGTTATGACGTAATAATAGGTTTGAAAAACCTAAAGAAACAGTGATATCACAATGGCAACATGATATCACAATATCGAGTGATAATAATATTTTGATGTTATACTTAGTTGGTGATGCTATAATGGTGATGAGGTCACAATAGGTTTATGATGTTACAATATTCACAATAGGTTTTTTTTATTGTGAAAATACTGTACAGAGGGGTTACAATTACAGGGAAATGATAATGAGTACATTTCTTATCATGCATTGTAGCGTCCTCCTTTCTTTCCCATTCCCATCCATTCCCATACATACCTGGCAGGGGAAATATCACGATCACACAATAGGCTTATGAAGATAGTTATGATGTCAGTTATGATGTCAGTTCCACCCAGAAGAAAGTCACCCAGCCCAGGCAGTAAAAACTCCGCCCAAAGAAGAGTGACTTTTTCACCAGGTAAACACAGCCAGAGACCGCCTCTCCCTACAACAGCCTAGACAAACAATTGAAATTCAGTAAACATAAAGCCCTAGAAAAGCTCCAAGCTGAGCTCTGTGCGTGTCTCAGGAGTTAGCCGCTCAGGGTAAAGCTACTGTTTTCTGAAAGACCTCAACCATACCCAGAAACTAGGTGCATCACAGCATCTCCAAACTAGAGGAAACAGCCATCTCCCTGTTTTGTGATCCTCTAAGCAGATATCCCTCCCACTGAACTAGAATGGGAGGAGGATCAAAAAACATGCCTAACACAAAGCAGTTTCTGCCTGCCCAAACAGACAAGAATCCAATCAAGCCATAGAAAAACGAAACACGACAAGCAGACCCGAGACTCTAACAAGAGAATCGTTATGGACACAGGGGAGTTACAGGGTCTTCCCATTCACCCCCGAAAAAAAACAAAAAATCAAGGAACTCTTTTTTGAAACTTGTCTTAAATTTTTATTTATTTTATTTATTTATTTATTTATTATTTTCATTTAATTTATTTTATTTGTGAACATACTGTACAGAGGGGTTACAATTACATGGGCAGGATAATGCATAGATTTCTTACCAAGCATTGCAGCCTCCTCCTTTGTTTACCCTTCACATCCCTTCCCAGCCTCCCTCTAACCCCCACCCAATCATTCCCCCATACACACATACCGACGTTGTAAAGCTCGTTTTGGACATGACAACTTGTACTTCTCATTGTTGGAACAGGTCCACCTGTATCCTTAAACGACTTGTTTTTCCCCATCTCCTCCACAGGTTATACTGACATCAAATATAGTAAAAGCCCTGGGTATTTTGTGGGGGAGGGACATAAAAAGCAACAAAGAAATAATCTTACAAATGCAGGAGAAACACATGCATGAAAGAAAACAACAATAAAATACATATCTAAGCGTTCATTTTCCTAACATAACATTATCTGACCTTTTCCGCTTGACACATACATATACTAGATATTGCTAATAAGGGAAACCCTGGGACCTATGTTTCTATGGCCCTGGCTTACTTCACTTAATATAATTTATTCCAAGTCTTTCCATTTCCTAACAAATGGGGAAATGTCATTCTTTCTGATGGAGGCACAGAATTCCATTGTGTATATATACCACATTTTCTTGATCCATTCATCTACTGAGGGTCATCTGGGTTGGTTACATATCTTAGCTATGATAAATAATGCTGCAATAAACATAGTTGTGCTGGTAGCTTTAGTGTGGTCTTGTTTGTAAACGTTTGAGTAAATGCCCAAAAGTGGTTTTGCTGGGTCATAGGGGAGTTCTCTGTGAAGTCTTTTGAGGAACCTCCATACTGCTTTCCAAAGTGATTGAACAAGTTTACATTCCCACCAACAATGAAGTAACGTTCCCTACTGTCCACAACCCCTACAGGATCTGTTGTTGTCAGAGTTCTTGATTTTTGCCATTCTAACTGGAGTGAGGTGGTATTTCAATGTTGTTTTGATTTGCATTTCTTTTATGGCTAGGGAGTTTGAGCATTTCTTCATGAGTCTATTGGCCATACTTCTTTCTTGTTCAGAGAATTTTCTCTTTCCTTTGCCATGCAGAAGCTCTGCAACTTCATGCAATCCCAATTGTCCAACCTTTCTTTGATTTATCGTGTTTCCGGGTTTCTATTCAAAGAATTTCGGCCTGAGCCAAGTAGACCTAGGGTTTCTCCTATTCCATCCTGTAATGTTTTCAGACTGCCTGCTTTGACTTCGAGACCTTTGATCCATTTGGATTTGATTCTGGTGTAGGGTGATATATAAGGATCTAGCTTTAGGTTTCTACATGTAGTTAACCAATTTTGCCAGCACCATTTACTGAAGAGGCTGTCTTTCTTCCATTCTATTTCTTTAGCTCCCTTATCCAAGATTAGATGGCTATAGGTCTGTAGGTTCATTTCTCGGTTTTCAATTCTATTCAATTGGTCCTGAAGTCTGTTCTTATGCCAATACCAAGCTGTTTTGATTACTATGGCTTTATAGTAGAGTTTGAAATTTGGTATTGATATTCCTCCAGCAGTGTTCTTTCTGTTGAGGAGTGTTTTTGCTATTCGGGGTCTTTTAATGTTCCATATGAATTTATGGATTGCCTCGTCTATTGCCTTGAAGAATGACGTTGGAATTTTGACTGGTATCACACTGAATTTGTAGATAACATTGGGAAGTATTGCCATTTTCATGATGTTAATCTTTCCTATCCAGGAGCATGGGAGGTTTAACCATTTTTTAAGTTCTGTGTTGATTTCCTTTTTCAAGATTTTGAAGTTTTCATCATTGAGGTCCTTCACTTCTTTGGTTAAGTTAATTCCAGGGAATTTTATTTTTCGTGGGACTATTGCAAATGGAGTTATTTTCCTAATTTCAGCCACACTTTTCTCATTGTTGGCATAGAGAAAAGTCATTGATTTGGGGTGGTTAATTTTATACCTGTATACTTTGCCAAAATTTTGAATCAGCATGAGGAATTTTGCAGTGGAGTCTATGGGATTCTTTAAATACAAGATCATTTCGTCTTCAAAGAGTGAGAGTTTTATTTCTTCTTTCCCTATTTGGTTACCCTTTATGTCTGCATCTTGTCTTATTGCTGTAGCTAGGCATTCTAATACTAGATTGAAGAGAAGTGGAGAGCGTTGACATTCTTGTCTTGTTCCTGAGTTAAGAGGAAATGGCTTTAGTTTTTCACCATTAAGTATAATGCTGGCTGTAGGTTTGTCATATACAGTCTTTATTGTATTGAGGAATGTTCCAGGGATTCCTAATTTTTAGGAAACCTTCATCATAAAGTGGGGTTGGATCTTGTCGAATGCTTTTCTGCATCTATTGAGATAACCATGTGGTTCTTATTCTTGCTCCTGTTGATGTGATAAATAATACTAATTGATTTGCGTATATTGAACCAGCTTTTCATCCCTGAAATGAATCTTGTTTGATCGTGGTGTATGATTTTTTGGATGATTTCTTGAAGTCGATTGTCCAAAAACTTGCCTCTGAGTACTGCCTTTGCTGTGGCCCAGAGGAGCTGGTAGTTTGTGTGTTCATTTTTGTTGAATAGCATGAACATTTTAATTTCTTTTCTAATCTCTTCCATGACCCACTCATGATTCAGCAGTGTGTTGTTCAGCCTCAATGTGATACTGGACTTTCTTTGGTGGCTTTTGTTGTTGAGTTCTAATTTTATTCCCTTCGGGTCAGAGAGAATGCAAGGTATGACTTCAATGTTTCTGAATTTAGACAGGTTTGCTTTGTGGCCTAAAATGTGGTGTATTTTAGAAAATGTTCCACGTGCCGCTGAGAAAAACATGTATTCTGATGCTGTTGGGTGAAATGTTCAGTAGACATCTGTTAAATCTAGTTGATCTATGCAGCTGTTTATGTCTGCGTTTTCTCTGTTGAGTTTTTGGCCAGTTGATCTATCTAGTGGGGAGAGTGGTGTGTTAAAATCCCCAACAATTAATGTCTTTGAATCTATATGGGATTTGAGGGAAAGTAGTGTTTCTTGGAAAAATTTGGATGCTCCACTGTTTGTCGAGTAGATATTTAAAATTGTAATATCCTACTGAAGGAGCGATCCCTTAATTAGTATGTAGCGACCTTCTATATCTCTTCTCACAAATTTTAATTTGAAGTCTATTTTATCTGATATTAGGATTGCAACTCCTGCCTGTTTATGGGGGCCATTTGCCTGGTAAATTTTGCTCCAGCCTTTAACATTGAGAATGTGTTTGTTTTTACGAGCAAGATGTCACTCCTTAAGGAATCAGAAAGAAGGGTCTTGTTTTTTAATCCAACTAGACAGTCTATGTCGCTTAATTGGAGAGGTCAGTCCGTTAACGTTAAGAGAAAGGACTGAGAGGTATTTGGGAGTTATTGCCATGTTATCTACCTTCTTGGGGGCTGCGAAAACTGGGTTCTTCCTATGGTTCTTGGATTCTGAGTTTGGTTGGTGTTTCTTGGCCTTTGTTGTGGTCTTGTTGGTTTTCTATGTGTAGGACATCTTTAAGAATCTTTTGTAGGGCTGGTTTGGTGGAGATGTATTGTTCCAATTTTTCTTTGCTATGGAATGTTTTTATTTGGCCTTCAGTTATGAAGGAGAATTTAGCTGGGTACAGTATTCTTGGTTGATAGTTGTTTGTTATTATGGCATGACATACATCATTCCAGGCTCTTCTTGCCATGATTGTCTCTGCTGAGAAATCTGAGGTGATTCTAATTGGTTTCCCTTTATAGGTGATTAATCTTTTCTCCTTGACAGCTTTAAGGACATTTTCCTTGGTCTGTGTTGATCCTGTGTGGATTATAATGTGACTGTGGGATGTCCTATTCTTCTCCGGTCTGTTTGGAGTTCTAAATCTTCTTGTATCTGAATAGGCCTATATTTTTGCATGTTTGGGAAGTTCTCTGCGAGGATCCTGTTCAACAAATATACTAGGCCATTAACTTCTGTTTCTAGGTGCTCCTCTACACCCATTACCCTTAGATTAGGCCTTCTGATGGTGTCTTCCAAGTTTTGGATAGATGTATCATATTTCTTGGACTTGTCTTGGATGGTTGTATGTTCTTTCTCTATAATATCTAGGCTGTCTTCAATCCCTGAGATTCGATATTCTGTATGGTCTAACCTGCTGTCAAGACTTTCTACTTTGTTTTTATCTCTTTTCCTTCTAATTGGTCAGCTTTGATGGCTTCAAATTCTTTGTTGAAGCTTTGTTTTAGATCTTGTATGAACTTCTTTACCTCCTTAATTTGATGTTCAGTGTTTATTCTCAAATCACTTAGTTGATTGGTTATGATTTTCTTTGACTCCCATTTCTCCTGTTGTGTTCCATTCATCATTCCCTTTGTGGACTCCCTCACTTACTTCAGCTCTTTGCTAATGGATTCCATGTATGCCTTTAGTGATCTTTTTATATTCTCTTCCTGCTCTTTCAATTCCTCTATTACTCTTTGATTAGCTTCCTCCCGTTCGTGGGATTCCTGTCGTTCTCTTTGAGTGTTCTCAGCCTCCTCACGCCATTCCTGCCTTTCTATTTGAGTATTCTCAAGCTGCTCAAGCAAATCCTATATCAATTTTTAAGTAGCTTCCTCACGCTTATGATATTCCTTTATAAACTTTTGGATTGCCTCCTCTCTGTCCCTATTACGCTCATACAGAGTCATTTGTATGCTTTCAATCTTTTCATTTATCATGTTTGCCATCAGTGTTTGTAGAGCTATTTGGGAATTCTCCTCTGGATTATTCATTATCTGTTCTTTCTCGATTATCAAGATTGGGAATCAAGATACCTGGATTTGCCATTTTTCTTGTGTTTTTCCGGCTTACTCTGCCCATTTGAGATGAAAATACCACCAGTTTTGTGCTAGAACACTATCTTAAGGCAAGTATCAACCCAAGTCTGAATTTGCACAGTGAATAGTCTACATATACAATCTAGTTCAACAGATACATCTATTCAACATCAAACAACTATATGTTAATGGGCTATTAACCGCAAAGAAGAATTTGGAAGACCAGAAATTATTAGGGTTAGGGAGAGATGTGGGTAAAAAATAGGAATAGATACATGTGGGAAGGCTCAGGGAGAGTTAACTAAGTCCTAATCCCAAAGCAGGAAATTGGTTGGGTAGGATGAAATTATAGATGGAATAAAAAAAGAAGAAAGTGAAAGGGAAAAGAAAAGAGACCAGAAAAAATAGAAAAGTAAAAATTAATAAAATAATGTAGAACGATAACAATCTATTTAGAGAATAACGTGAATATATTGAGAGAAGGGGAGGGATAAAAGGAGATGTGAAAAACTTAAAAATAAAAATGCTTCAAATATAATATAGGTATAAAGAGGTAGTACTGCTATTAAGGAATTTAAGTCTTAACGGTTTTGAATTGAGTGATAAATTTGTGGATTGAGTGTGTACACAATGGGGGATAGGGTCTAATAGTCAACTACGGGTTTATCTGAGGATGTGCAGGACAAGAATTAAGTCACATAAAGAACAACAGAGAGGAGAAGGTGAAAAGGATAAAAAAGGAAGAAAAAAAGATGAAAAGTTCAGTAGAGCTAAACAAAAATCAAAAAGATAATTAAAAAAGAATAAAAAAAGAGGAAGATGGCGGAGGAGAAGCTGGAATCTGAACAAGCTCTCGCATAGAAAGCAGCTTTAGAGTTCCAGTGAACAGTCCTAAGCCAGAGAATCACACCAAGTGTGCCATCACAGGACAGAGAGTTAGACAAGAGAGGGGAAGCCAAGGCAAGTGGTCGCCAGCGGCCGCCACGGCGGCGGCGGCGGCGACAGGGTCGCAAGCGGCAGAGACCACAGCCGGGGGCCATACCTGAGCGCTCACACAGAGAGTCCGGGACGAAGGAGCCAGACACAGCGGCCGAGCGGATTCTACTCAACACCAGCAAGAACCAACAAAGAGCGGACATCTTCACCCTGCAGCTTGCAGACCAGAGACGACCCAGGATCCAAGACTCGGCACCAGAGACGACCCAGGACCCAAGACTCAGCGTGAGTACAAGCCCGACATCCTCACTCCTCAGGGAGCAGAGGAAGGAAGGCCACCCCTCCCCCCCCAGCACCGGTGATCTCCATCTTGGATACCGACAAAGCTCGGAGTTGCTGCTAGCTTCAGCTCAGGCCTTGGAATAAAATGAGTCATTTAGCAGGTCACAAGAACTTAACGCCGAAGTGACCTGCCAGACTCAGCTCCATCCAGGGAAAAGTCACCCAGCACAGGCGCCAGCCTAGCCTCACTGGGTAACCAGAGCCAGAGGCTGCCCCTCCCTCTAGCAGCCACCACAATCAATTGAAAAACAGAAACCCTGAGAATGGCTCCAGGCTGGGCGCTGTGAGTTATCACAAAATAGCCCCAGGGAAAAGCTACTGTTTGCTGAAAGGCCTCAACTCCACCCAGAACCTAGCCTCATCACCACATCCCCCCTCTTTTGTGACTCTCAAAGCAGACCACCCTCCCAGAAAACTAACCTGGGAGGGGGATCTCAAAATCTTGGGTAAAGCAGAGCATTTTTCTGCCTCTTCCAACCAACTGACTTAAGAAACCAATCAAGCCACAGGACCTCAAGCTGACCAGAGACTCCAAGAGACTGGTTGCAGACAAAAGGGAGATACAGGATTCTTCCCACTCCTCCCCCCCCAAAAACAAAAAAACAAAAAAAAAAAAATCAAAAGACTTTTTTTTTCTTCTTTTTTTTTCTTTTTTTTTTCTCTTTTTTTTCTTCTTCTTTTCTTTTTTTTGCTTGTTTTTTGTTTTTTGTTACCTTATATATATATATATATATATATATATATATATGTATATAAATTTTTTTCCCTTCTAAAACTTTTATCAATCTTTAATTTTTGCCTCTTCTGAAAAAATAATTGTTTTCCAGTAACTTTTTTTACTCATCTTATAATTTTTATTTCAGAATTACGTGAATGAGAGTTTTCCTTTCTTTTCTTGTCTTCTTTCTCTTTTTCTTTCTTTCTTAATTATCTTTTTGTTTTTTATCTAGCTCTACTGAACTTCTGATCTTTTCTTCTCCCTTAAAGCTTTTCACATCTCCTCAATGTCCCTCCCCTTCTCTGAACATAATTCACATTCCTCTCTAAATAGACGGTCTTTTAACCTCTATAATAACATTAATTTTTACCTTTCTATTCTTTTTCTGGTCTCTCTTTATTCCCCTTTCCGTCTCTTCTTTTTCTCTCTCTCTCTACTTGCATCCTACCCAACCCATTTCCTGCACTGTGAGTAGGACATAGTTAACTCTCCTTGTGCCTCCCCACACCAATCTATTCCTATTTTTTACCCACATCTCTCACTAATCCTAATAATTTCTGGTTTTCCAAATTCTTTTCTGCGGTTCGAAGTCCTTTAACATATAGTCGTTTGATGTTGAATAGATGTATCTGTTGAACTAGATTGTATCTGTAGACTATTGACTGTACAAATGCAAACTTTGGTTGATGGTTGCCTTAAGATAGTGTTCTAGCACAAAACTGGTGCAATCTTTATCTCAAATGGGCCGAGTAAGCCGGAAAAACACAAGAAAAATGGCAAATTCGGGTATCTCAATTCCCAACCTTGATAATCAGGGATTAGAACAGATAAAGAATAACCCAGAGGAGAGTTCCCAAATAGCTCTACAAACACTAATAGCAAACATGATAAATGAGAAGTTTGACAATGTACAAAGGACTCTGTATGAGCGTGATAGGGAGAGAGAGGAGGCATCCCAGAAGTTTATACAGGAATATCATAAGCGTGAGGAAGCTTCTCAAAAACTGATACAGGATTTGCATGAACAACTTGAGAATACTCAAAGAGAAAGGGAGGAATGGCGTGAGCAGGCAGAGAACACTCAAAGAGAACTGCAGGAATCCCACAGAAGGGAGGAAACTAATCAAAGAGTAATTCACGAATTAAGAGACCAGGTAGAGAATACACAAAGATCACTAAAGACATTCATGGAATCCATTAACAAAGAGCTGAAGGAAGTCAGGGAGACCACAAAGGGAATGTTGAATGGAACCCAACAGAAGGAATGGGAGTCCAAAGAAACCATAACCAATCAACTAAGTGATTTGAGAACAAACACTGAACACCAAATTAAGGAAGTAAAGAAATTCATACAAGACCTAAAACAGAGCTTCAACAAAGAACTTGAAGCCATCAAAGCTGACCAAGTAGAAGGAAAAGAGATAAAAAACAAAGTAGAGAGTCTTGACAGCAGGTTAGACCATGCAGAAGATCGAATCTCAGGGATTGAAGACAGCCTAGATATTATAGAGAAAGAACATACAACCATCCAAGACAAGTCCAAGAAATATGATAGGTCTATCCAACACCTGGAGGACACCATCAGAAGGCCCAATTTAAGGATAATGGGTGTAGAGGAGCACCTAGAAACAGAAGTTAATGGTCTAGGAAATTTGTTTAACAGGATCCTAGCAGAGAACTTCCCAAACATACAAAAAGATAGGCCTATTCAGATACAAGAAGCTTTTAGAACCCCAAATAGACCAGACCAGAATAGGACATCCCACCGTCACATTATAATCCACACAGGATCAACCCAGACCAAGGAAAAGATCCTTAAAGCTGTCAAGGAGAAAAGATTAATCACCTATAAAGGGAAACCAATTAGAATTACCTCAGATTTCTCAGCAGAGACAATCAAAGCAAGAAGAGCCTGGAATGACGTATGCCATGCCCTAAAAACAAACAACTATCAACCAAGAATACTGTACCCAGCTAAACTCTCCTTCATAACTGAAGGCCAAATAAAAACCTTCCATAGCAAAGAAAAATTGAAACAATACATCTCCACCAAACCAGCCCTGCAAAAGATTCTTAAAGATGTCCTACACATAGAAAACCAACAAGAACGCAACAAAGGCCAAGAAACTGCACACAAACGGAGAATCCAAGAACCTTAGGAAGAACCCAGTTTTCACAGCCCCCAAGAAGGTGGATAACATGGCAGGAACTCCCAAATACCTCTCAGTCCTATCTCTTAACGTTAACGGACTGAACTCTCCAATTAAGCGACATAGACTGTCTAGTTGGATTAAAAAACAAGACCCTTCTATCTGCTGCCTGCAGGAGTCACATCTTGCCCGTAAAAACAAACATATTTTCAAGGTTAAAGGCTGGAACAAAATCTACCAAGCAAACGGCCCTCATAAACAGGCGGGAGTTGCAATCCTAATATCAGATAAAATAGACTTCAAATTAAAATTCGTGAGAAGAGATAAAGAAGGTCGCTACATACTAATTAAAGGATCTCTCCTTCAGGAGGATATTACAATTCTAAATATCTATTCGCCAAACAATGGAGCACCCAAATTTATCAAAGAAACACTACTTTCCCTCAAATCCCAGATAGATCCAAAGACATTAATCGTTGGGGATTTTAACACACCACTCTCCCCACTAGATAGATCAACTCGGCAAAAACTCAACAGAGAAACCGCAGATCTAAACAGCGGCATAGATCAACTAGACTTAACAGACATTTACCGAACATTTCACCCAGCAGCATCAGAATACACGTTCTTCTCAGCAGCACATGGAACGTTTTCTAAAATAGACCACATTTTAGGCCACAAAGCAAACTTGTCTAAATTCAGAAACATTGAAGTTATACCTTGCATTCTCTCTGACCACAAGGGAATAAAATTAGAACTCAACACCAAAAGCCACCAAAGAAAGTCCGGTATCACATGGAGGCTGAACAACACACTACTGAATCATGAGTGGGTCATGGAAGAGATTAGAATGGAAATTCAAATGTTCATGCTATTCAACAAAAATGAACACACAAATTACCAGCTCCTCTGGAACACAGCAAAGGCAGTACTCAGAGGCAAGTTTATAGCTCTGAGCTCCTACATCAACAAATTGGAGAGATCGGAAACTAACAATTTAATGACACATCTAAACCTCCTTGAAAAAGAGCAGCAAGATAAACCCCAATCCAGTAGACGGAAAGAAATAATCAAAATTAAATCAGAATTAAATGAATTAGAATCCAAAAAAACTATAGAAAGAATCAACAAAACAAAGAGTTGGTTCTTCGAAAAACTTAACAAAATCGACAGACCCTTAGCAAACCTTATCAGAAAAAGGAGAGAGCACACCCAAATTAATAAACTCAGAGATGAGAATGGAAACTTCACCACGGAAACAACCAAGATTCAGAACATTATAAGGGAATACTTCTCAAAACTTTATGCTAATAAGTTTGAGAACTTGACAGAAATGGACCTTTTCCTAGCAAATATTGACATGCCAAAACTAAACCAAGATGAGTTAAACCAGCTTAACAGGCCCATATCAAGCATTGAAATAGAAACAGCAATAAGAGACCTCCCAGCTAAGAAAAGTCCAGGACCAGATGGTTTTACAGCGGAATTTTACAAGGCCTTCAAAGCAGAGCTCACACCAATACTCCTCCAACTCTTCAATGAAATTGAAAGAGAAAGCTCACTACCAAACACATTCTATGAAGCCATCATAACCCTCATCCCAAAACCAGGCAGGGACTCATCAAAGAAAGAAAACTATAGACCCATTTCTTTGATGAACATTGCTGCAAAACTTCTCAACAAAATTTTGGCCAATCGACTTCAACAATTCATCCAAAAAATCATACACCATGATCAAACAGGATTCATTTCAGGGATGCAAAGCTGGTTCAATATACGCAAATCAATTAATATTATTCATCACATCAACAGGAGCAAGAATAAGAACCACATGGTTATCTCAATAGATGCAGAAAAAGCATTTGACAAGATCCAACACCCCTTTATGATGAAGGTTCTGGAAAAATTAGGAATCCATGGAACATTCCTCAATACAATAAAGGCTGTATATGACAAACCTACAGCCAGCATTATACTCAATGGTGAAAAACTAAAGCCATTTCCTCTTAACTCAGGAACAAGACAAGGATGCCCACTCTCTCCACTTCTCTTCAATCTAGTATTAGAATGCCTAGCTACAGCAATAAGGCAAGATGCAGACATAAAGGGGATCCAAATATGGAAAGAAGAAATAAAACTTTCCCTCTTTGCAGATGACATGATCTTGTATTTAAAGAATCCCATAGACTCCACTCCCAAATTACTCAAGCTGATTCAAAACTTTGGCAAAGTAGCAGGTTATAAAATTAACCCCCAAAAATCAATGGCTTTTCTATATGCCAACAATGAGAAAAGTGTGGCTGAAATTAGGAAAGCAACTCCATTTGTAATAGCCCCACAAAAAATAAAATACCTAGGAATTAACTTAACCAAAGAAGTGAAGGACCTCTATGATGAAAACTTTAAAATCTTGAAAAAGGAAATCAACACAGAACTTAAAAAATGGCAAAACCTCCCATGCTCCTGGATTGGCAAGATTAACATCGTGAAAATGGCAATACTTCCCAAGGCTATCTACAAATTCAACGCGATACCTATCAAAATTCCACCCTCATTCTTCAAGGAAATAGAGGAGGCAATCCAAAAATTCATATGGAACAATAAAAGACCCCGAATAGCAAAAACGCTCCTCAACGGAAAGAACACTGCTGGAGGAATATCAATACCAAATTTCAAACTCTACTATAAAGCCATAGTAATCAAAACAGCTTGGTATTGGCATAAGAACAGACCTCAGGACCAATGGAATAGAATTGAAAACCCAGAAATGAACCTACAGACCTATAGCCATCTAATCTTCGATAAGGAAGCTAAAACAATAGAATGGAAGAAAGACAGCCTCTTCAGTAAATGGTGCTGGCAAAATTGGTTAACTACATGTAGAAAACTAAAGCTAGATCCTTATATATCACCCTGCACCAGAATCAACTCCAAATGGATCAAAGACCTCGAAGTCAAAGCAGACACTCTGAAAACATTACAGGATGGAATAGGAGAAACCCTAGGTCTCCTTGGCTCAGGTCGAAATTTTCTGAATAGAGACCCGGAAGCACAACAAATCAAAGAAAGGTTGGACAAATGGGATTGCATAAGATTGCAGAGCTTCTGCAGGGCAAATGACATAGCTGGCAAGATCAATAGAAAGCCCACCGATTGGGAGAAGATCTTTACTAGCCATACAACGGACAAAGGTCTCATATCAAAAATATACTTGGAACTCAAAAAATTAAACCACCCAACAACAAATCCTCAAAGAAACAACTGCCCAATAAATAACTGGGCGAAAGACTTAAAGAAAAGCTTCTCTGAAGAAGAAAGAAGGATGGCCAATAGACACATGAAGAAATGTTCAACATCCCTAGCCATAAAAGAAATGCAAATCAAAACAACATTGAGATATCACCTCACTCCAGTTAGAACAGCAAAAATCAAGAACTCTAATAACAACAGATGCTGGAGGGGATGTGGACAGAAAGGAACCTTACTTCATTGTTGGTGGGAATGTAAACTTGTTCAACCACTTTGGAAAGCAGTATGGAGGTTCCTCAAAAGACTTCACATAGATCTCCCCTATGATCCAGCAATCCCACTTTTGGGCATTTACCCAAATGTTTACAAACAAGACCACACTAAAGCTACCAGCACAACTATGTTTATTGCAGCATTATTTACCATAGCTAAGATATGGAACCAACCCAGATGCCCCTCAGTAGATGAATGGATCAAGAAAATGTGGTATATATACACAATGGAATTCTATGCCTCCATCAGAAAGAATGACATTTCCCCATTTGTTAGGAAATGGAAAGGTTTGGAAAAAATTATATTAAGTGAAGTAAGCCAGGCCCAAAGAAGCATAGGTCCCATGGTTTCCCTTATTTGCAATATCTAGTATAGGTATGAGTCAAGCGGAAAAGGCCAGATAATGTGATGTTAGGAAAATGAACCCTTAAATATGTATTTTAATGTTTTCGTTTCTTTCATGCATGTATTTCTAATGCATTTATAAGATTATTCCTTTATTGCTTTGTATGTCCCTCCCCCACAGTGTAACCCCCGCTTTCACTATATTTGATATCAGTATATCATGTGGAGGAGATGGGGACAAACAAATCGTTTAAGGATTCAGGTGGACCTGTTGCAACAATGAGAAGTACAAAATGTCATGTCAAAACCAGCTTTACAATTTCGGTGTGGGGGGGGGGGAGGGGGGTATAATTGGGTGGGGGGAGGGTGTAAAATTGGGTGGGGGGAGGGGGGAGGCAGGGAAGGGAAGTGAAGGGTAAACAAAGGAGGAGGCTGCAATGCTTGGTAAGAAATGTATGCATTATTCTGCCCATGTAATTGTAGCCCCTCTGTACAGTATGTTCTCAAATAAAATAAAATACAATTAAAAAAAAAAAAAAAGAATAAAAAAAGAGAAAGAAATCAAAAAGGAGAAAGAATAACATACACTCACGTATCCCTAAAATAAAAATTATAAGAGAAAAAAATTTACTGGAAAACATTTTTTTTTCAAAAAATGCAAAAATTAAAGATTAAGAAAAGTTTTAGAAAAGAAAAAAATTTTATATAAGGTACCAAAAAAAATTAAAGAAGAAGAAGAAGAAGAAGAAGAAGAAGAAGAAGAAGAAGAAGAAGAAGAAGAAGAAGAAGAAGAAGAAGAAGAAGAAGAAGAAGAAGAAGAAGAAGAAGAAAAGTTTTTTTGATTTTTTGGGGGAGGGTTGGGAAAAATCCTGTATCTCCCTTGTGTCTGTAACCAGCCTCTTGTTGGAGTCTCTGGTCTGCTTGTGGTCCTGTGGCTTGGTTGGTTTCTTAAGTCAGTTTGTTCGAACAGGCAGAAAAATGCTCTGCTTTACCCAGGATTTGACAATCCTCCTCCCTGGCTAGTTCATTGGGAGATAGATCTGCTTTGATTATCAGAAAAGAGGGGCCTGCAGTGATGTGGCTAAGTTCTGGGTAGAGCTGAGGCTTTTCAACTGACGGTAGCTTTTCCCGGGGGCTAGTT
Source organism: Dipodomys merriami (assembly GCF_024711535.1). Taxonomy (NCBI): domain Eukaryota; kingdom Metazoa; phylum Chordata; class Mammalia; order Rodentia; family Heteromyidae; genus Dipodomys; species Dipodomys merriami. The sequence goes on along the minus strand of NW_027204682.1, from coordinate 309,079 downwards.
TGTGAAAAACTCAAAGAGCCCAGCCTGGAGCCATTCTCAGGGTTTCTGTTTACTGATTTTCAATTGATTGTCAAGACTGCTAGAGGGAGGGGCAGCTTCTGGCTCTGATTACCCAGTGAAGAAAGCCACTCCTAGGGCTGGTGCCCTAACTGGGTGACTTTTCCCTGGGTGGAGCTTAGTCTGGCAGATCATGTTGCCATTAAGTTCTTGTGACCTGCTAAATGACTTGTATTATTCCAAGGCCTGGGTTGGAGCTATAGCTCCTCTGAGCTTTGTAGGTACCCAAGATGGAGATCTCTGGTGCTGGGGGGGGAGGGGTGGCCTTCCTTCCTCTGCTCTTTGAGAAGGAGTGAGGACGTCAGGCTTCTACTCACGCTGAGTCTTGGTTCCTGGGTCGTCTCTGGTCTGAGAACTGTAGGATGATGATGTCCGCTCCTTGTTGGTTCTTGTTGGTGTTGAGTAGAATCCGCTTGCCCGCTGAGTCTGGCTCCTTCATCCCGGACACTCTGTGGCTCAGGTATGGCTCCTGCGCTCGCCCACTGCCGCCACAGCTGCTGCCATGGTGGCCGCTGCTGGGAAGAGCTCAGAAGTGTCTCCTTGCCTGGGTTTCCCCTCTCTGGCCTAGCTGTCTGTCCTGTGATGGCACACTTCGTGTTATTCTCTGGCTTAGAACTGTTCACTGGAACTCTAAAACTGCTTTCTATGCGAGAGCTTGCTTAGATTCCAGCTTCACCTAGGCCATCTTCCCGGAACCTTCTATTTGTATATTTTTATCTAAACTATTTTAGAGCAAGCTCAAACCACTTCCTCGTAATCATGAAAATGCTTGACAAGCTGTTCTTCTATGCTTAAGTAAACAGAAGAGCTACTTCCTCAGCTCCCAGGAGTCTGACATGAGCTTTGAGATAAAGAGAGAGAACATGTTCCCTCTCTAGTCAGGCATGCCAAGAGCGTTCCACATACACAAACACAGTCCTCAGATAATCCTGAGTTCCGAACCTGCATCATTCTGCCCCTCCAACACAGACCCTGAGTCTTCACACAGATTGTCTCACCAACTCTTCTATTATTTTAAGCAAAAACAAACAAAGCAAAGCAAACAAAATAGACTTTATGGTTAATTAAGCTGCTATTAAAGATTCCAGGCAGAATTATACTGTTAAATGATGTTAATAAATGTTTTGTAGATATTGATCTCACATGTGTCACTAAAATATCCATGGATTCAAAACTAGAAACTCTGAAGTATAAAGTATATTAATTAGGTGAGTTTCATTAGGTAGCCAATGAAGAGAACACCATACGGTATTCAGTCAGGTAAAGAAGTTTATTTACTGAATTGATACCTATGCCATACATGGTGGAAAGGCATGTAAAAAAAATGGGGCCACCCAACCTCTGGCAAGGATGTATCTATGTGAAGGACCGGACCAGATGATGTGTGGCATTTTGGGGGTAACGCTGGCCACACTGGATATGGATGTGACTTCAAGTTCCGGGACTCACCTCTGGTCAGATGGAAAGTGCGACCAGAGGCTGACCAGATTATGACTTAACAGGATGGGGAGATGGATGCCTCCAGGTGTGCCAGATACTAGGCAACACATAAAGGGTTGAAACTTAGCTAAGAAGTGGGAAGGTGTCTGCATAGGGTCTGCATGACCTGGGACAGACTTAACACCAAAAACAGGTAGTAACTCTGACATATGACTCCTGACTCCAAACAATTCATTCTCAATTATTTTCTTTCTTTCTTTCTTTCTTTCTTTCTTTCTTTCTTTCTTTCTTTCTTTCTTTCTTTCTTTCTTTCTTTCTTTCTTTCTTTCTTCCTTTCTTCCCTCCTTTCTTTTCTCCCTCCCCCTCTCTCTCTTTTGTTTTTTTGGTCGGTCGTGGGGTTTGAACTCTGGGCTTGGGCATTGTCCCTCAGCTCTTGAGCTCAAGGCCAGTGCTCTACCGCCTGAGCCACAGCGCCACTTGTGGATTTGAGTGGTTTTTTGGAGATAAGGTTTTCATGGACTTTCTTGCCCAGGCTGGTTTTGAACTGCAGTCCTCAGATCTCAGCCTCCTGAGTAGCTAGGATTACAGGTGTGAGCCACTGACACCTAGCTCTCTCTCTCTTTCACTCACCCTCCCTCTCTACCCTACCTCAGTATTCTCAACTCTCAAATAATGAACACTTGCTTAGTTGAACTCACTGCCTAGGAGAGCAGCTCAATTGACATATGTGAAATTTATTTAATGTTTCCTTATTCCTCTACCACAGGTCACTGGAATCAAATAATGAACACTCTGTAGCATGGCATCTCAAGCCATTTGGAGGAGGAAAGCATGCAGGCTCACTGCATTCTCTGAGGTCCACCCTGGGAAGTTGGGGAAGATTCCTCCCTCCTCTTGTTAAATCTCAGCCCAGTTTCTGCATCAGTAGAGGTGACTGCCTCCACGAGTCCTAGTTACATAAGTGACACAGATACTAGGCAGAGACTTAGCCTCTTGTGGTGCTGAGATTAATGGCATGATTCAACATGATCCACTAGTTTGTTGAGATTGGGACTTCTTAAATTTTTGATTAGGCCATGTTCAACTTGTGATATATTTATTTCTGATTGCTAATCATGATTATAGATGTGAACCAGCACATCAAACTATTCAAAGTTCTTTATCCCACATGGAAGACATGAAGTTTATTTTACCAAATGACATACAAGTTGACAGACAGCAAAAGTAAGTCCTTAATTCTGGTCAAGATGTGTTATTAATGTGAAACAAAATTACTTAGCAAAATATCTCACTACTGTGATTATACTTTCAAACTTACCTTACATTTTAACATCAAATCACCTATATTAGCCAATGATTCATTCAAATTACCTCTAATCATTTATGTCTGTCCTATCTTCTAGAAGTAGGGAGAACTGGAGCTCACACAATTAACTAAAGTGGTAGAATTTGAGAGGATCACAGTTCTGAATCAGTCTAGGAAGGAAAGTATCACCCATATCAACCTACTAGGTAGGGATATTGGAATTCAATCATGATCCCTGCTTTTTGGACTGGGTGCAAAAATTGCTACTCTATGATTAAAATAACTTAAACTAGAAAGGATTGGTGGAGTGAATCCAGTGATGGAATACTTGTCTGGCAAACACAACATCAAAACTCAAATCAACTTCCTAAAGATTAAATAATAAAAGGAAAGAAAGAACAACTCATATTGAGCATGTGTTCAACGTAACGATTTACACTAAATTATTGTAGTTATAAATGCCATCATTTATTTCTAGGAGCACACACATTTTGTGTCAAGACTAAAAAAAAATAACACCATATGTATAAAGTTTTAGTAAAACACAGGTCTAGCTTACAATGGTGAACACTTAAGTTTGCATGTGCAGTGGTGTTGCAGTGTTATTAAGGTTTATGGAAGTCCATCTTTTTGATGAACTTGACATGATGAAATTACCTAAGCATACATAACCATACAGTTCACTGGACAGATACTGCTGATATATATATATATATATATATATATATATATATATATATATATATTCATATATATATTGTGCACACATATATGCATGTATATTTTAAGTGACATGTAAATAAAAATAAAAAAATATAATGAATAAATTTAGTCTACAGATAATTTTTCCAAAGTATTACTTTGCCTGATCCAGTTCATGTCTTAAAGTCTCCAATGCTATATCACACTTACATGGTTGCTGATCCCCTTCAGCTTTTTTATGATATTGTTTTTCTTTGAGTTTCAGGTGAAAAGCCTGCCAATAAATATACTTACATGACTTTCCTTTCTTTAGAAAATGAGAAGCGTGTTGTGTTATCTGGCTCTTTATGTATCATCAAATTTTTTTTTATAATTTCAAGTACATATTAACTTAGATCTCACTCATTCTCTTCCAATAGTACCTATGGGAAAGAGAAAATGAAGGATTATTCTGTTACTTTGGGAGTTTCTGTTATTAATAACTGCAAAAAATATGAAAATTAAACTCTGAAATTATTTAGAGAGGTAACTTGAATTTTACCATTCTACACACTCATGTTACTCCCCCAACTAAATCACAGAACTTAAAATAAGTAACATTTTTAGCTGGGTGCCAGTGGCTCATGCCTGTAATCCTAGCTACTTAGGAGCTGAGATCTGAGGACAGTAGTTCAAAGCTAGCCCTGGCAGTAAATCCATGACACTCTTACTTCCAATTAACCACCAGAAAAACATAAGTGGCACTATGGCTCAAGTGGTAACGTGCTAGCCTTGATCTGAAGAGCACAAGGACAGCACCCAGACCTAGAATTCAAGCCTCTTGACCAAGAAAATTAAAAAGAAAAAAGGGGAAAATGTAATATTTTAAAGCTAATGTGCATATATACACAAAATTTGTCTCAAATTAAACTATAACAGCCCCTGGACTGGCAAAAAAGAGATTAAAGTGAAATTGCCCTCAATAATTCATTTAGATGATCTATACTGAGGGCAGGCTACTGGAACTCACATCACTAATTGAAGAGGTAAAATTTGAGAGGATCACAGATCAGAACCAATGTGCAAGGAAAGTAATGAGTCTCATATCATCCTAACTGTTAGCATGTTTGAATGCATTTGTGATCCCCGCTATTTGGCAGACAGAGGTAAGGAACTTAACCTGTGTTCGGCCTTCAGCAAAATGGATAACCTATGAGCAAAAGTAAATAAATCAAAAAAGGATTATTCTAATGGTAGAAAACTTGTTCAGCAAACAAAATATCTAAATTGATACTCATTTCCTAAAAGAGGAAGAAAAAGGGAAGAATGAAAGGAAGAAAGGAAGGAAGAAAGAAAGTAAGAAAGAAAGAAAGAAAGAAAGAAAGAAAGAAAGAAAGAAAGAAAGGAAGGAAGGAAGGAAGGAAGGAAGGAAGGAAGGAAGGAAGGAAGGAAGGAAGGAAGGCGGGAATGTAGGAAGGAAGGTAGGAAGGAAGAAAGAAAGAAAGAAAGAAAGAAAGAAAGAAAGAAAGAAAGATAGAAAGAAAGAAAGAAAGAAAGAAAGAAAGAAAGAAAGAAAGAAAGAAAGAAAGAAAGAAAGAAAGAAGAGACAGACAGACAGAAAGAAAGAAAGAAAGAAAGAAAGAAAGAAAGAAAGAAAGAAAGAAAGAAAGAAAAGAAAAGAGAAAAGAAAAGAAAAGAAAAGAAAAGAAAAGAAAGAAAGGGAAGAAGAAAGAAAGGGAAAAGGAGAGGTATAAATAAAAACCTCAGCATGCCTTAGATGTTAACAATAACCCTAAATCATTTTAGCTATAAATGCCATCATTTAATTCTGGGCAGAGACATTTTGTATCAAGCCTAAAAAAAATCATAGCATACCACATACAAAGCATGGGTTAAATACAGGTCTGCCTTACACTGTTGGACCATTAGGAATGTATGACTAGTGCTGTTGCAGGCATGTTAAGGCGTGTGGGAGTTTATCATCCTGATGATCTTGCAATGATGAAATTGACTAACTACACAATTACCTTGGTAGATCTCTGCTGAGACCTATATTAAGTAGCAGATTAACAAAGAACAATATATACAATGAAATATATTGAACAAGCAGGTATTGTGACCAAAATTATTTTTACCTGATTCAGTGTATTTTTACATTCTATATCACATGTACAAATTCTTCATTCCCTTCTGTCTCATTATGATGTCTTTCCATTGCTTTGTTTTGTTTTCAGTACCATGGTATATGAGAGCAATTCTTATGTTTTTGTCTTCTAGTCTTCAGAAAGTCTGCAGTTAAATATGCTTAAGTTCCTTTCATTACAAACTTTGAAACACATTGGCTAGGGTCTTCATCATGATTTTGTTATGATCTCAAATACGTTTTTATTTCTAGCATTCTACCTGTATAATCTCACTTCAATATTTTCCAAAGGGCACTTTAGTGGAAGGAGGAAGTTCAAAGTGGATTCTGGTAGAGAATTTCTGTTACTAAAACCTCTGGTACATAGTAAAGTAAGCAAGTCCAAAATTATTCATTAGAGAGATGATTTGAAAGTCATTTTTTTGGATCTTAATATGCTTTATTCAACCAATCCAGAGGATTTAAAATAACTAATATTTTTAAGTTAATGGACACAAATGTGCACGAAAATTCTAGAAATAAAATGATCACTCATGAAACTTTACTGATACTTCAAAGAATGCTTTCCAGTTAGAGGAATCATCTTCACACATTTTCACACAATGTGTATCTGCCTAGTAACAGAACCCCAAACTAGACTAAGGCATCTAATAGCTGTTTAATTTTTGTTGTCTTTTGGCAATATTGCTTTCTTATCATATTGATTAGTATGAATTCTGTAACCATTATAAAATCACATTTGTAATAAAAGTTACTAGGTGGGAACTTCAAGGATGAGGTGGTATGGGGTTTCTGGTGGAGCCCTGTCTGGTTCAAGGGAGGAATTGGTATTGTCACAGCCTCTGAGGTAGAGCAGGGCGGGGCTTTGAGGGTGAAAGCCAGTCTGTGTAGGGCTTTGAGACAGCAGGGAGGGGACAGGAAAAACTAGACTTATTAGGAGCAGAGTCTCTTGTGGAGTAGGTGGGACTGTAGGATGGAGACTGGCAGGGAGATGGGGTTTCAGTGGAAGAAGGCAGGTCACTGGGGAAGAGGCTGTTTGGGGCAGAGAATTGAAAGGGAAGAACAAGGCTATAAAGGAGGAGTTTACTTAGAGGAAAGGTTGTGATGTAGCACTGTGAGCCCTGTTGGGATATGTAGGGTGAGGTTTCCCATAAGGCAGGGAAGAGAATGAAGGCAAGAGGCTGACAGAAGATGGGGATTCTGGTGCAGGAATGTGGAACTTTGAGGGAGAGGCTTTTCAGGGTCTGTGAGAGGGCATAGCGGTGCTGGGAAGAAGTGGGCAAGGAAGGGGCGCGGTTTCTGATGGAGAATGGCAGGCCTTTGGGAAGTGTGTTAGGGTGGAGGTGGGGTTTCTGGCAGAGCAGGATATAGTAATAATGTATGGAAGAACTTTTTCAGGACCAGGGCATTGTGATAGCAGGGATATGATCCAGTGGACTACACAGTTAGGACAGGGTTTCTGGTGTAGCCAGTCACCACTTCGAAAAGAGGAGTAAGGTTGAGTGGGGATTTTAGTGTTGCAAGGCAGGACATTAGACTTTGGACAGGGTTTCCAGTGGGGCAAGGCAACCTTCAAAAAGGGACTATGAAGGAACAGGGATTTACAGTTGAGCCTGGTGAGGTTTCCAGAGGGAGGCCAACAGATGCAGTGGTTTGCAGTGGAGCAATATGGGTGTCGAGAGATTGGATAGTGTGTTGGGTGTTGTCTAGTGGGGGTTTTCTAGAGCAGGTCAGGGCTTGGAGCCATGGGATTAATTGGAAGAGGGAAGAAGGAGTGGAAGGTCTACAAAGGTGTAGGGTAATTTTGGGCAGGGTAACTGGTGGAGTAGAGTGTGGATCTGCAGGAGGATCCATAAGGGGAGGATTCATCTCGGGAACATTACAGCCATTGAGAGAGTAGATATGGAGGTAAAGCCGCCTGTGGTGGAGCAGGGCTGGCTTTCCAAGCAGGAGATGGGCTGTGTAAGAAGCTTCTGGTTAACCAAGGCGGGCTACAAGGGCAGTTATAGAGAGGTGGAGGGTTTTTGGTTTTGCATGAATGGCTTTGTGGGAAGAGGCAGGTTCAAGACTGGGTTTAAGACATTAGGCCACTTTGAAGTAGACTAGTTATGGATGGAGTTTCTGATGAAACCAGTAGGGGTTGAAGGAGAAGTCTGCATGGGAGTGGGGTATGAAAGGGATGATAGGAGCTTGGAGGTAATTGAATATGGGAGCAATGGGACAATGAGGGAATAGAATAGTTAGGGACAGGATATCTGGTGGATGAAGTTAGGATTAGAGGGAGGAGCCTGATGTAGGCGGGGTTCTTGGTGCAGCAAGGCCGTTCATAGGAGGAGATGTGGATGTGGTCTGGTTTCTGGTGGTGCAGAACAGGGATTCCAGGAAGGAGTGGAGTGGATAAAGTCTTTCCCTATAGCAGAGGAGGACTTTCAGGAAGGATTCTGGTTGTAGTCAGGACTTTGAAAGATTATAGCAAGACTACCAGGGGGTAGGTTAGTTAAGGTTGGGCTTTTTAAGGACGAGGCTGACTGCAAGTGGGTTTACAGTGGATCCAGTCAAGTTTTATGGTAATTGGAGATAGGAAAGGGACAAGACAATGAAGAGTGGGGATACAAAAAATAAACAATTACTCTAATAGGAACACCATTCTCAGTCAGTGTAGAATTATATTACTCTTGTGTATGTGAGAGATATTGGAGAAAGTAAGCAAGTAATAATTCCTAGTGAAATTTTTCTTTATTCCAGTTGAGTGAAAATAAAACCACAGGTCAAATCAGCTCAGAGGCCCACAGTAGACTAAGACACATGAAGCACTGGACTTGATTCCCCAGCACAACCTTTAAGGACTACAAATAAAAAAATTTAAAATATCTCACTTGGTATAACGGACACTCTATTATCTTAAAATTGTGAATGAATAGAACTTTTACTCTGACTGTTTTAGAAATCCTAAAACTAAGTGATAATGTTTCAGCTTTATATAATATTGGGAAATATACTAAAATAATTAGGAAAATATAAAATTGTACACAGAATGTTTGTTGTCCAGCATCAATTTTAATCTAAAAGAATTTAAAACCTGAAAATTGCCATATAGTGAGATTGCAGCATGGTTTCTATTCAATCATCAAAATGGTGACTGAAGGAATGTGTCTTCATCATAAGATGCATCGATGTTAAAGCATACCTAAAAATGTGAAGCACTACACAGACCCTGAAGAAACTCAGAAGGATCTGTGAAATGAGGTTGGAATAAAATTAATGACTAATTACAGTAGGAATTGATCTTCACTAGGCCCATAAATATTTTCCAGAAGAAAAGAATACATTGAAAAATAAACAAAACAGTGAAAAGTAAGCAGGCAGGCAGACCTTGAAGTAAACATTATCCAATGAACAACATCTATTGAAGCATGATTGCAATAATCTTTTACCTAAGTTACAGTACTGATCTATGTTCTTCCCTTATGCCACATAACAAAGCCATGAAGATGCAGTAATAATTTTCAAGACACTAGACTTTACAGAAGGAATTCAATGAATGTATTTCTAGAAAGTAAAGGTAGATGTCTGAGATAAAGAGTAAAGCAAATATCCCCAATTTTTAGCCCTTCGAGGTGAGAGGGGTACAAGCCGAAGCACAAGGAGAATGAACAGAAGTACAGTAATGCATACCAGTAGTTCCCAAGATGCGATGATGAATGTAACAGGGGAGGAAATCAACATGAGCATCACAGGATTTAGCACTGGAGAGTAGAGAGAAAAACAGTGAAAATCCATGGAGAATTACAAAGTATGCCCTTGCATATTTGGCAGAAGTGTGCATTGCATGGCATTGAGGTCTAAAATATGTGTAGGTATTACAGGAAACTATTTGTGCTCATATGGTGCCTCAAGTAGTGATAAACTTCTGATTTACAGCACATTGAATAATCATGAAGGTCTTGTTTCAGTAGTGCAGAGTTAAACATTGATAAATTGTTTTTAAACATGTAACACCCTATAAAACCAAGACAAGAAGATTCAAATTATATATAAGTGACTTGACTGCAACAATAGAGTTCAAAAAATCAAATCACATAATGTGGATGCAAAAGATTACATTATTAAGGTAATCTTTAAACAACACACATTTTATGTGAATAGTCCTGATTATAAATTATTTGTTTTCCATACAGATTTTGGATGCACAAAAACAGAACAAAACCAAACAAAGCAAATGACACTTGGCAATAGAGCTAGATGCCAGAATCTCATCTCATGAGGCTGAGATTGGAAGACCATGGTTCACAGATGACTGGGGTAACAATCCATGAGACATTCATGTTCAATTGTTCAATCAAACAGAATGAAACCTTGGTTAAAATAGTACAGATTCAGTCAGTCATGAGTGAATAAAACACGCAAGATCTTGAGGCTCCGAGTCAAGTTTCATTACTGCACACACACACACACACACACACACACACACACACACACACACACACACACACACACACAGCAAATATTAAGTGTGTAAGAAAACGAACTTATCTGCCAGGACTATCCTAAGCATATATTAATTAATAAAAATGAGGGAAATCATAGAGCCTATGTTTCTTTGAGTCTGGCTTCCTTCACATAATGATTTTTTCCAAGTCTTTCCGTTTTCTTAAGAAAGGGGCTCTGCCATTCTTTCTGATAGAAGCATGAAATTCCATTGTGTGTATATATATACCACATTTTCCTGATCCATTCATCTATTGAGGGGCATCTGGACTGGTTGCATATCTTAGATATGGTAATAATGCTGCAAAAATAAACATACTTGTGCTTGTAGTTTTAGTGTTTTATTTTTTGGAGTCTGGTCGTGGGGCATGAACTATGGGCATGGACGCTTCCTTCAGCTCTTCAACTCAAGTTTAGCGCTCTACCACTTGAGCCACAGCGCCACTTCTGGCATTTTTCTTTTTGTTTATGTGGTACTGAAGAATCGAACCCAGGACTTCTTGCCTGCAAAGCAAATACTACCACTGAGCCACCTTCCCAGCCCGAGAGAAGATATTTTAACTTATTTTCTACAAATAAATTAATATTAAGCAAAGCTAATTAAAATAAAATAAAATAAAATAATAATAATAATAAAATAATCCTCTTCAGAGGATGAGTATAGTGCTCTTGGATATCTTGGAGGAAAATACTTTAGACTCATTACAACCGATGACTTTCATTGAAATTACAGGCTAAACTTCCTTCTTCATGAAACAAAAGCTTCAGTTCTTTCATATTAGAATTACAAAATCCGAATACCTGCATGATGATTTGTTTTTCTCTGCTATTTTCAATTCCATTTTCATCCATTAAGTATCTAGAGATAATTTCGACAAATGCCCATGAGTGGGATTGCTGGCTCCAGAGCTATGTACATTTGACCATACAAAATGATGCTAATTGAAATGAACACCAAGACATGGAAACAACAAGTACTTTTTTTTTCAGATATCAACCTTGATGTCGGAAAGTAGTGTATCTAGATCTTTTTTTATTTCATTTGTCTTTGATTTATCCCTGGACATCTCTGTCTTGATTCTGGTACCTTCCATTTTGTATATACATTATCTGATTTGGAGAAGGAAAGGGAAATAACATAATGATGAAAGAAGTGATCCATTGCAACAATGATATTCACAATACACTATACTGGCAATGAACTTTACAACTTTGGGGTGGTGGGGGTAAGGGGGGGGAAGGATAGGAGAACAACAATGGAGTGGGTAACAATATTCAACATGGAATGTACCTTACTCATGTAACTGTAACCACTCTGTACAGTACCTTTAAATAAAATACAATTTAAAAAAGTGAACCTACCCTAGAAAAAAATAGCCTTTCAAAATAACCCATCTGTAATAGTACTTGTGTGGGATTCTAGAGTCAAACTGTTATACCTGTAAAGGAATATATTGGGAATCCATCTCAAACGGCAATCGAAAGGCTGAGACCTGTGCTCTGGAAAGGTCAAACAGTTAAGTGAAGACAGGGGTATGGGTTATTAACTCAAAAGTATTTAAGTTAGAGCTGTTGTACACTAAAAGTTTAAGACTTTGGAGACAAGATGGATGTCTGTGCTATGGTTGTAATGACTATTGTTCCCTTCTACTCCCGAAAAATAAGGGATTCAATTATCACTATGTATACAAACAATACCTCAGTTAATACTTGTAACCACAAGCTAGATTGATGCCTTAGTTTGTGGACATACCTGTAGCCACTCACTACCTCACCTCTGTAGTAGAATGAATATAAAGCATGATAAGCAGGATTTGAGGATCCAGAAGATAGCAATGAGGCTTTGGGTCCTCTGGTGTCTCTTTCCTATCACTTCCTGTGATTTCTCAGTTCTTTGGCAAGGTATCCCATCATCTTTGCTGTTCTATGTTTGTGGTTAGTGACAGTACTGATATTTTGAACACCTCAAAACAAACGATGGAAAAACATTTCCTCAAAGAAAATTTACAAATATATAGGAGCACCTGAAAAGGTACCAAACATCAGCAGTCTCCCTATGATCCTCTAGCAAGAAAGTATAATACAGGAGTATCTACCTTCTGATAATATAAGCGATAGACAATTGTCCCATTTTTACATTTGGTATTTGATACTGTATAAATTTTCAGAAACGCATATACATTGTGAAATAATGTAATTTTTGGGGGGAGGTTTTTAAATTTTTTTTATTTATTTTTATTGTGAAAATAATATACAATTACATGGGCAAGGTAATGAGTACATTTCTTTTTTTATTTTTTATTTTTTATTTTTTTATTTTATTGTGAAAATAGTGTACAGAGGGGTTACAACTACATGGGCAAGATAGTGAGTACATTTCTTATCAAGCATTGTATTTATTTCATAGTTTACAAATCTCGTCACTGGAGTAATGAGCCTAATGTCTTACCATCTCAGTTGCCTGATTCCGACTTAGATGAGTGTGAATTGCATAATTATGAACATTTCTCCATGATACTTAACAGAAGGAAATATGAGGGTCAGGCCACTCCATACCTCTAAAGATTTTACATATATTACAGTAATACACACCTAAACGACTCAGTATTCACAGCAAATTGGTGTGTTATAATTGTCTTCTGATCAGAAATACTCTAGAATTTAAAGTAGAATGATGGGCTGTACATTTTCAATACAATTTTTCTCAGTGGAAAATCTTTCCTGTACATTTTACTGACTTAGCTTCTACTCTGTGCTATACCATTATCAGGGAGGGTCACACTGTATCGAGCTACAATAGTGCAGCAACCTTAGCTGCCTTTGAATTTTACCTCTAATCTTAATACCAAGGTCAGTTCCGCAACTACAATCACATCATTAGTGGACACCTGAACTTTCCAAGCTTGGTTAAAAATTCAGCTATCATTTCTCATTGCCAGTGTTAAAGATCTCATTCCATTAGATTTATTGTGTTTCTACTTGTATTTCCAGCACTGCCTTAGATGTTGGTTTTTGATATAGAGCTTTTAGTTTGCATTTGATTTATGGAAGTGTTAGTGATGCCAGTTGAACTGCATATATTATAATGTACATAATTTGATGTTTTGACATATGAATTTAATTTTGTCAATTGAGGAAGTCAATCCACATCACTCACAAATGTTTCGTTATATGTACTTGTATTGCTTTATTGTGAATTTCCTAAAAGCCAGTCATTGGAGCACATGTCCTAATCCCATCACTTCTGTCACTGAGACGAGGCTTGAAAGGTCCAGACGACTTGGCACTTCATAGTGAGAAGGTTTCTACAATGAAGGATGAGAGAATAGAAAAAAGAGCAAATGAATCTTCCAACTGTTTTGTTACATGTTCTTTACACTTAGCCATTAAGACACCATAATAGTATTTTTATGACTTCTTACCTACTCTTTTCCTGTTCTGAGATGTTTTATTTATGGATCTCTAAGAAATCATATAAGAATCACATAATAAATATATAAATCATATAAGAAATCTTAATAAATGGTTTGTTAAGGATATATAACATAAAAGGAATAATTATAGGAAAGTACTAAGCACATAAAATGTAATGCACACCTAAAATTGTCTCTTTATTTATAACTTCAGCAGTTGTAGTTTATTTATTCTGATAACAAAGATTATAAACTAAGTTACAATAGTATTCCAAATGGAACACAGAACTAGATAAATGAAGGGTAGCACTAAAGAATGCTACTGATACCACTAATAGAGTAAGAATCAAATTTAGGCAAAACTTCAGAGTAAAAGCCACAGGACAGCCCCAACATTACTTTCATTGTTTCATATGAAGAAAAGACTTTTTTTTTAATTAAGACAAATTTTCACAGATATTAGTATCAATTGGGCATATATGTCTTAAGGCCTTCAGGAAGGATGCTGGGACCATGTTGATGGAAGTTGACTTCTCTGGGACCTAGTACAAATGTGCAGACACCATTCCAAAACTGCACCTGCATTAGGGTAATTTTAGTGCTCATGATAGTTCTTCCAGTTAGGAAATGAATTATTTTATGAAAAACAGAAGTAGGAAAGAAGGCCAAACAAATTTCCCAAGTACCTAATACTGATCAGCCGTCGACCCATAATTCAAATCCAGGTTTCCACCAGGCATATCTGAGGATATTCTGTAAGTTTCATATTCATTACCTTTCAAGATGTATGGAGCAGATGAACATACATAATCTTCCTAATTATGGTTATAATGGCAATAACATTGCTACAAAATATACATATTTTTAAATGAAAAGGGTGTGCGTAATGACATTGTAGGTGATCTTTATACCAAGTAAAGCCTAAGCAAAAAAGAAAAGTAAGGGGCTGGGAAGGTGGCTCAGTGGTAGAGCGCTTGCCTTGAATGCATGAGGTCCTGGGTTCAATTCCTCAGCACCACATAAGCAAAAAGGAAAAAGTTGGAAGTGGCGCTGTGGCTCAAGTGGTAGAGCATTAGCCTTGAGCTGAGGAGCTGAGGGATAGTACCCATGCCCAGAGTTCAGGCCCATGACTGGACCCCTCCTCCCAAAAAAAGAAAAATAAAAGAACCTAGGCCCCAAATTTAAGTCATAGTACTGGCACTCATATACCATATATATATATATATATATATATATATATATATATATATATATATATATATATATATATATATATAGTTCCTAAAATATACAGTGAGTTAATTTGTCGAAACCTGGTCAGAGATTAAATATGAGGTGTGAAAAAGTATGTAAGTCTGAAATGACTCCAAGGTATTTTGAAAAGACAGCTGGAAGATTTATCACTTAATCAAATAGTAATGAGGGATTGGTTTGTAGATAGAGATCAAAGCTCACTTTGGGATCTTTTGAGTTTGCTAAAATCAGTAGTTAGGAGTTTTCAGTAGATAGGCTGCTATTAAGGACTTGAATTAAAGAAAACAGAACTGGAGAAAAAATACAGAAATAATTACTGTACTCAGTGGTAACAACCATGAGAAGGAATATTACAGAGTTAAGTCCTGGGATACACAAATATGTAAAACATGACAAATGAAGAAAAACAGTAATAAGTATGTAATGCAGACTTATATGGGTAGGTATTTTTAATGTTTAAGGGCTATGAAGTGATTGTGTGATGACCTAAAACTTAAGAAATTGGTAAGGTCAACTATCCTTCGGGTCAACAATAGCTGATACTTTAAGTAAAACGGGGCCACAATAGTGTGTCTTGTTTTACCAAAGTGAAAATAGGCCAATATTTGGAAAGCCACTTTTTGGACATGTGGTTGGAGTGGCAATTGCTGCAGTTTGTTCAACTGTAAATAGAAAACTACAGGTTTAGCACAATGATAGAAATCTTTCAGGGATCTGGTAGATTTTCCCTCTGTCTTTCTGTCTTCAATTTCCCTTTTATTCTGAGAGCTAAAATATCATTAATGGAAGCCTGTCTACATTGTGCCTTTGGCAATTAACAGATAGTCAGTCTATCACATGCCCAAATAAAAGAGAATGGGAACAGGTCAACATTGAGCACTCACAGTAGAACGATCTCTGGACTTTCTCAGGAAGAGCCTTATGCCATTGTGGGAGGGATAGGGCAGAATAATATGCAAAATAGACACCATAGATTGCAAGTATTCTCCTAAGTTGAAACTTGAGCTATCAGATGTTTTAACTGAATTGTATTGATTTTTATGAATCAGTTAATCAGATTCATCATACCATATGATGTTACTAGACTGTAAAATGCATGCTTATTGAATTTCCTTTGTACAACATATAGTATGTTTTTAAATTTGGTATAAAATATTCGTCTTTTCATTTATTTATTTTTAATATGGATTACTCTAGTTCTCAAGAGTAGGGAAATGCCCTGGAACTTTGTAATTTGATGTCACATATAATTTATTTTTTTAATTCTTATTTATTGTCTATTGCAGCACCGGCTATATGTAATTTAACTGTAGTTTTCTTCAAGTGTATCATCCTACACTGAAGTTTTTTTTCTTACAAGTTTTCTAATAAATATGTAATCTATTCAATTTTGAAAAGTACTGCTGTACCTCCCACTTATTTGTGGCATTTCTGAAATCCAAGTTCCTCTATGTTTCAGGGTGGATACTTTTGCCTGTAACAGTTTTGTTATTGAATACATAGCATCTGGCTACTTAGGGAACAAAGGATGTGAAGCTACAGTATACCGATAAAGAACGTCCAGGTCAATTCAAGGGCAACTCATATACTCCCTGTGTTGGTGAATAGGAGCAAGAAAAGAAATTCGTATACATTAAGGTGACTGGGAGTGTGTGCATATAAGTATTCACTTATTTACTGTTGTTATGCATTTACATATTCACTATTATTAAATTATATGTTATATATATTTAAATATATATATATCATCTATATCATATACATATATATATATAAATGTATATATATATATATATATATATGATCACAATTTCCAAAATCCAGAGAACCACATCCATGGGCTTCGCTTTCCTATGTTGCTCTCTGGGTAATAAGAATGAAACCTGGTATTGTACTGTGGTAGAGAAATAACTCAGAGATTTAATCATTTTTCTTTCAATATGTTGCCTGTTCCTACATCTAAAATTAGGAAGTCTCTTAATACATAATACATGTTATAATATATTTAATATATAATACAATGTATAATATATTCTATATTATAATATATTATATAATAACTGACAGTATTATATATTTATAAGGAAAAATACAACAAACATATCAATGTCCATACTTTCCAAGCCATGATTAGGTCAGTAGAGTTAGGTGCATTATATCTCAACAGGAAAAGTCTACTGAAGTTCTGATGACCTTGAGCTATATAAGGAGAATATCTGTAAAAGGAGCCTCTCTTCAATTATGAGAAAAGATAAGTTTGGAAGTTTTTTCTTTTGTTTTATTTTTTTGTTTTTATTTAGGACGGACACTGGGCCTGAACTCTGGACCTGAACACTGTCCCTCACCTCTTCAATTCAAGGCTAGTTCTCTACTGCTCGAGCCATAGCAGCATTTCTGTCTTTTTCTGCTTATGTGGCACTGAAAAATCGAACCCACGGTCTCATGCATGCAAGGCAAACACTCTACCACTGAACCACATTCCCAGCCCAAGTTTAGGAGTTTTTGAGAAGAGGAATTTGGCATTTGCTTTGCATCCTGGATTAGTAAAAAATAGATATCATTTTGCTCCAAATTTTGTCTCCTTTTATGATCGCTAAACAGTTACACATGATCATCATTCCATCGCATATCTTTAAGTCCTTTTATTTCTTTTGTCATTATTGTTTCTTGTTGTTTTGCTGATCCTAAAGCTTGCACTCAGGGCCTAGGCATTGTCCCTGAGCTCAAGGCTCATGCTCTACCACTTCAACCACAGCACCACTTCTGGCTTTTTCTGCCTGGGCTTGCTTTAAATCATAATATTCATATCTCAGCCTCTCGGGTAGCTAGGATTACTGGTGTGAGCCACCAGTGCCCAGAAAGTCACTCTCTTTTAGATATTATTCTAAAAGCCTCCTATCCAAGGTCAATCCTAAGATAGTAAATGGACCTATGCTAATAGTTCCTTCATACTCTCATCTCCTGTTATGGCTATGGCGTGTCTTTCCATTGTATCCTGAACCTACTTCACTGTTCGCTTCCTAATCCGTGATTCTAGATGTATTACTAATAATTACCTAATTTTGTTGCTATAAACCCTAAATTACTTACCTATTAATTTAATTGAATTTTTTCAATATGTTTGTTGTTCTGTACAAATCTGAGCTTATATTCACCTCTTGAATCTACCTCTTGGCCAGACCATAGCCTGGGCCTATTCTACCTTAAATGCAAGAGGTTAGCCAAAGAACAGCCTATAGTATTCCTGCCTAGGAGTCAGGACAGGTAGCTGAGTGCCTGAAAGAAGCAATGCATTCCTGACATGAGAACGGGTGAGAGAGACAACAGCCTAGAGAGCAAACTGGCAGTCACAACATTTAACAACTTCTCCTTTGGGGAAACTGACCTCCTGCAAAGGAGCAGTGAGATAACTTACCTAGTGAATTTTTTTTATGAAGGAAGTTTTCATGTCTCACTACATAACTCCCTTGTAGTCAATGAGAGGGTCATTCTTTTGTTTCCTCCTTAGGCCTAGTCTCAGTTTATCTCCATCTTAGACTTTGCACAGACTCTATTCCAACCAGAAGGTCCTTGATGAGGAGGAAAGTGTGATCTCTTGGTTTCTGACTGGCCCTTTGGGACCTGAGGCCACTTTTAGTTTTCAACCTGTTCCTTCTGACAATGGGAAAGCTCATTCTATGAATTGTGCCCTAGTATCAAACCTCGTCAGAGAACGTCAAGGAATGACAGATTCTGCCTGAGGGAGTGACTTTCTCCATTTCGAAATAGGTCAATTAATATCAGATTCTGAGTCCCAGGTGGAAGTTCTTTACCAGATCCTCCAAGGTGGATTGGATGTTAGCTCAGACTCCAAGGCATCCTCATATTTCTCCAGCTCTTTCTCATGAACCAAAAGGTTACAGTTGTTTAGTTCAGAAACAAGGAGAAATGAGAGTAGCAGAAGAACCATTGGCAGTGTGAGGAATTAGAAACTTTTGGTGAAAAAAAAGGGCTCAGAAAATCGAGAATCAGGGAGCTGGGAAGGTGGCTGAGTGGTAGAGAGCTTGCCTTGAATGCCTGAGGCCCTGGGTTTGATTCCTCAGAACCACATAAGCAAAAAGAAAAACGCTGAAAATGGCGCTATGGCTCAAATGGTAGAGCACTAGCCTTGAGCAGAAGAGCTGAGGGCAAGCACCCAGACACAGAGTTCAGGCCCCACAACCGGACCTCCCCACCCCCCCAAAAAAAGAAAATCTAGTATCACTCACATCATTTGGGAATCACATCATAAGATTAGGGAATAAAAGTAATAAATTACTACCTAAATTACTACCTCCACTACACTACATTACAAGTGTTCTGTCAAAAGTTAGCTGTCCTAGCACTATTTTGATCAGGAAAACGGAGCACATTCATTCCTCACAAAGTCCTACTGAGTATCTTTATCCATACCCCAGGTTGTTCTTACTCCCTAATTCTCTGTTACTTTCCTTTGCTGGATTCTATCAATGACACTTGAAAGTGTTAGCATCTTCAGACATTTAATTACACTTTATTGTAATCCATTTGTTATAAAGTAAAACAAATTATGGGGAAACATATATCTGTCTTTTTGATATTGTGTAAACTTCCATTAAGATATCCCTATGGTTTGCACTAGTTTACAATGCCACAAAACCAAATATAGTTCCTGATTTATTTCAACCTCTCCAGCATTTTATTTATTTGAGTGGTGATAGCTATTCTGGTGTGTAAGATAGGATCTCAGTGACTTTCCTCTTTATTTTTCTTCTTATTTTCTATTTGGATATGAATTTCAAACATTTCATTAATTTATTAAACACTTACATTTTTCCTTCATTCCTGATTAGTGTCTTGCTTTTTCTTTTGGTATTTGATCAATTTTTAAGATTTGTAACATTTGATTTTTTTCCCATTACAAATACTCATTTTAGTAAAAAGATTTTTTTTTCATTACAGTTGTGCACAATTAACTTAAAACAACAGATTGTACATTTTTTATCACTGGATGTTTTTGTTTGTATTTACAGCCAGGAAATTGTTTCAATAAAGATGCTGAACTTCTTTCACTGATATACTAAAGTATAGTTTCTCAAATTGGCATAAACTGAACTCAGAATTAACAGGCACAGCCTGGGCCACCACAGTCTGGGCTAAGTAAAACCACTAACACAGCACGAACTGCATTTAAAGAGAGCAAAGTGCTTCATAAAAGTTAGAAGAAAGACATCACCTTCATGAAGCAAATATTGAAGTTCATAAGCAGACCTTAGGAATCTGAATATCAAGAAGATCAAAGGATAAATATATTTAGAAGGACAACTTTAGAACTCAAAATTGGGGAGGTGGGACTAACAATAGATACCAAAACTCAATTCTGAAGGGCAAGAGTATTTTACCCCAAACCTCAGCTGTGTCTGACTCTCTCACACAACACACACACACACACACACACACACACACTCACACACACACACACACACACACACACACACACACACATCCCTATTGAGAAGTCTTTGCCAAAGTACAGGCATTCTAGACTTAGACTCCAAATACTCTGAAAATATCCATTGTGAAGACCTTTACTGAAAGTACCCATTGTAAGTAGACTTTTCCTGAAAGTTAGAACTCAGGTTCCTGGAAAAAACGTGAAATGTCACAATAACGTTCTGCCCATAACTCCCCTAGCAATAGCCATCAGCGGATGACAGGAAGTACCTAAAGCTACAGATTTTTTTTAATCTTTTAATTTTTTTTAACTTTTTTATTGTGAAAACATTGTACAGAGTGGTTAAAATTACATGGGAAAGATAATGAGTACATTTCTTATCAAGCATTGTAACCTCCTCCTTTGTTTCCCCCTCCCATCCCTTCCCATCCTCCTCCCGCACCCTCCATCGAAACCTCCTCCCCCCTTTCCCCACCAAAGTTGTAAAGTTCGTTTTTCTCCATAAGAACTTGTACATCTCATTGTTGCAATGGGTCCACCTGTATCCCTATTTAAAGATTTTGTTTTTTTTTTCCCTTCTCCTCCACAAATTATTGTTTATTGCTTAGCTTGCAGTTGATAGCCAATAAGATTTTTATAAGATTACCCAGTTAACTGAAGGGTCGGGGCTATCAACTCTGACCCACTGCAGTGGTGACAGTTGTGAGTCCAGGCTCGATCTTGAAATAAATGACTCTAATGTGGTCACATGAGACTGGCTTCATGGTGGTCTTTGGGGATCGTTATCTAAGCACAAGACTAGTGTACACAGAGACACCCAGGAGCAGCTGTATCTGGGACAATGAAGCTTTTTTCCACTTCTTTTTAGATAATCAATCATGATGTTGCAGTTGGCTCCACAGCTGCTCCACAGCTGAGCAGGAGGAAGGAAAGGATGCCTTAGACTGCAGGACAGCTTTGTGTACCCCTGGATTTCTGTGCAAGAATGCAGTTTGTGACCCTCTAGGCAGGAGTCGCCAAGCTGAAATGGGGGTATGCTTTGCCTGGAGAATGGGACCCTGTGAGCCCTGCATTCATGGTGAAGCAGCCTGGAAAGCCCTGTGAACATCTCCGGGATGGCCTCTCAGTGGCTTGGAGAAGTTGACTCCTGTACTTGGACATGGCAGGAGGCAGGAGGAGAGCAGGAATCCAGAAGATGGGAGAGGCACAGAAGCAAATGCATCTCTCCATTGAGACTCCTCGGCCATTCTAAGGAGGTTCACAACCCACACGTGGCAGCCACTGCACAGGTCCCCAAAGGCCCTACTTGTCTGGAGCAGTGCCTGATCCTGATCCAGAGCTGGAACTTCTCAAGTGGCCCTGTGCTTGGCTGGGCTGGAACTGAGCCTACCAGCCATGCTTCCTCTGCCCTTCTGTGTATAGCCTCCTAGCAACTGCCCAGACTACAGCACCCACAACAGGCCACCTCCTTGGGGCAAGCTGAGGCTGTGCTGACAATTCCTGGTGCCTGTTTCAAGGCAAGAGCCAGGCCTAGATCACAGCAGAGCTGGCCTTCACTTCCAAGGGCATCGAAGGAGGCATGACAACCACAGGCCCAACCTTGCTGTCCTCACTGCCCCTAGAGGTTACCTATAAGTCCCTGCCTTTGTTCTTGAAATTCTTCAGGCATTGGTTGTCTCATTTTTCATTATCTATTTTGGTGGGACTCTAGACTTCTTCCTCTCCTCACCAAACAAACAGGCCCTAGCAAATTCACCCCAAATTCTACACCTCACAGACACTCCCCAGAACCCAGCTGCCTTTAGGGCTGCTGCTGCATGAGCTGTTGGCCAACTGCCTCTTCCTCCCTTCACAGCCTCTGTCAGGGCCTCCCCACCGTCCTCTCCCCACCACTCTTAGCCCCAACCAAAGCTTGGCCTCCCCTGTGGCATCCTCCCTCTCCAAACAGACCCCATTTCCAAGCCCAGCAGGGCCACTGCTCTAGGGAAAATAACTGTGGGCCTGGCACAGCAGAATCAAAGGTGTCACAGTTTGAAGCCTGCTGAGAATTAGAGGCAGCATAGGTCTCTGATAACTGTCTTTCACTTCACTTATATCCATCAGAAATTCTCATTTACATAACAGAGTGTTATTCAGAAAATATTTGCTTAGTCATCTGTTATCAATTATTTCCAAGACTAGAAACTTTTAAAGTTCCAAATATTATAGGAAGATCTTTGATTCATGTTGAATGAATGTGACTAGGTTGAGCTGTTGCATACATTCGTGTGTGTGTCTGTGTGTGTGAGCGCACGCACGTGTATGGGGGGGTTTATATGTATCATTGAAATCAAGGACAAGGAACTTTTTTCCTTTTTCTGAGATATGCATTATGGTGTTTCTTTGTTGGTGGTAAGCTCTGATTTCTTGCTTTTGCCTGATGTGCACATTCCAGCTCAATTTTTCAATTAAACCTTCTTATTTAATATTGAGCATATAGTGCTCTGATATTGCTTTGTCTTTAATTTGTCATCTAGGATCTTCTTTTCCTCTTAATTATTAACATTCAATATAAATTTTACCTCATGACTGTTTTTCCCCTTTAATTTTCATCTCGAAATAAGAATTAAAAGACCTTTGATCTCTGTATTCATGAAAAAAACCATTTTGAATTTTCTGTTTAATGTAATAACACCTGGACACATTTGTTAGCAAAAAGATCTTAAAATTTATTTTGTAGTTTTAGTTTTAAAAACCCTCCTCCGTGTTTTCAGTATGGGGAGACAAAGAGTTCCTAGTATCAATGATAAGAGTTTTATTCATTAAAATATCAGATAATTCAGAATTTTGAATATGTCTAGTGGCAAATGAATACATTTGCTCAATAGATTTGCTTGATAGACCTGTGCACAAACATACCACTCATAAGGGCTGAGAAGGTGGATCAGTTGTAGACAACTTACCTTGAATGCAGAAGACCCTGGCTTTGATTCCTCAGCACCACCTAAGCAGAAAAAGGTAGAAGTGGTACTGTGGCTCAAGTGGTAGAGCACTAGACTAGAGCTGAAGAGCTGAGGGATGGCAACCAGGCCCAGAGTTCAGCACCACCCACAAATTAAATCAATAAATAAAACTCATACTCAAATACATAAATTTCAAAGATTAATTACCATTTTAGTTAGGGGCAGGGTGCCAAGATATAGCAGACCTTTGTCACAAAGCTTTAAGAAGGATTCAACACCTGACAAGTACTAAAAACAAAAAGTAAAAATTTAGATCTAACAACAACATATAGAATCGCCACTCAAAAAGAAAGAGGTACTAAGAATGAAATACTTTTTATAACATTTCTTAAGAAATTCTGGCTCTACATTAATAATCATATAATCTGACCTTCAAAAACTCCAGGTGATCCTGAGTCTTAAGGACCTCTACAAAAACTGGAATAGAGAATCATCCACCTGGATTTTTCAAATGGTTTTTGTTAAGGTAGTGTATATACAGATCACCATTTTATAAGTGGCTAATGAGTTCACTTCTTGTTTGACAATCTCATCACTTTGTTCTCTCTCTGATTTTCCATCCTGTCCCTGTCCACAAGTTTAGCTCATTGTGAATATAATATGTACAGAGTACAACTGCTGCATTGGTTTCCCAGTTCTCCTTGAATTTCTGTGGCTCCTTCAATGTCCATAAAAGGATAAACAAGAACAGAAATATCCCTCTTGTTTCCAATTCCTGGAATTCATTTCAATATAAATACCAGTAGTTTTATGAGAGTGTCAGACTCTGTCCACACATCCTGAACACTTATACTTCCTGCACCTAGTCATAACTCCCACTGGATTCATAGGTCCACAAAGTAATTCTTTTCACTTTCCACACAGGAAGAACCTGAGTGTCAGAAAGATTAAGTAACTTACTGGAAATACTGGGCTGAGCATAGTGGCTCAGATCTGAAGATCATAGTTTGAAACTAACTCATGTTGACATATCCATTACATGATTATCTCCAGTTTGAGGCAACCTGGACATCAAAGTAACCCATCCTAGCTACAAGAGTCTGGATATCCAGAGACTCAGAGAGAAGTTGGAAGAGCATCGGCAAATGCTCTTGCCCTATTCTAGGGAGTGACATGGTGCCAGCTTAGGGTATAGCTTCACCAGTGAAGGGTAGTAAAACAGGAGTGGTTATTTAAAAAAGCACTGGTCTGAAGCCACAAAATAAGGACCCCAGTCTGTGTGGACCAAAAAGTCTCTAGCATGAGGTTCTTTTTAAATTAACAGGCACGATTGTAGATTTTTGCAGAGTGGGATGGTGTATAGTTTCAGGCAATGTCTACTATGTCAGGTAATCCAGTCTGCTCTTTCACCTGTTACCCAATAGCCAGGTTTCAACACAAATGACTTCAAGGAGATTGTTAAAATTATACTGTAACTTTTACCTCTAATGAATCAAAATTCTGGCAAATGATTTCTGGCTTCCAGATGTTCACACAACATTTCTCATGATCTTTTCTACTAGTTTTGTCTTTATTATTGATGTTTATACTACTTTTTTGTTGTTGTCTTTTGTGTATTTACCATTTTTAGGGCTTGAACTCAATGTTTAATGGTCTCTGTTGTATTTTTTGCTCATGGCTTATGACACGCCATTCCTTGAGCCACATCCTCACCTTCTGCTTCCTGCTAGATAATTGGAGATAAGGTTTCACATTTTTGTCTGTTTGGACTGGTATTGAACTAAAATATTCAGGTCTTAGCATCCTGAGTTTCTATGATTCTACACATGAACAGCTAACACCAAATTTTCCTATAATGTTATTTTAATTATGTTTTAGAAGAAAGTGGAAGTATATTTGTGCTGTGTGCAATTTTCAAATACAAGTTTGAATCAATTTGATATAATATAATTATTATCAATTTTAAGTTAAATCAAAGAATATTACACATTCCAAAGAAATATAATTGAAAAAGTGCATAATCATTTTCTTTAAACATGTAATGGAACTATGAATTTCTTTCACTTTACAATTCATGTTTGATATAACTTTATGATTCCAACATTTTTTTTGATATAACTTTAATTAGCAGACTTCCATGACTAAAAGTAAATATATCAATTTTATACTACAAGAAGCAAAGTTATTATAGTTAAGAATAGATATTTCATCATAGCCAGAAGATAAGTTTTTGAGCATTATCACTATAAAGAAGTGTTACATGCAGAAATTAATGGATATGATGTAGCTTGATCATTACACAACATATAAATGAATGGGATTACCACTCCATACTTCATAAATGTGTAAAAAATAATTATATAGCTAGGCAGCAATGGCTCATGCTTGTAACCCTAGCTACGAAGGAGGCTGACAAGTGAGAATCATATTTATTTTTTATTTTTTATTGTGATCATACTGTACAGAGGGCTTACAATTACATGGGCAAGATAATGAGTACATTTCTTATCAAGCATTGCAGCCTCCTCCTTTGTTTACCCTTCACATCCCTTCCCAGCCTCCCCCGCCCCAACACCCAATCCTTGCCCCCCCACCAAAGAGGTAAAGTTCTTTTTCGACATGACAACTTGTACTTCTCATTGTTGTAACGGGTCCACCTGTATCCTTAAATGACTTTTTTTTCCCCTTCTCCTCCACAAATCATACCGACATCAAATATAGTGAAAGCAGGGGTTTTACTGTGGGGGAGGGACATACAAAGCAACAAACAAATAATCTTATAAATGTGTTAGAAACAAATGCATGAAAGAAAAAAAAACATTTAAAATACATATCTTGTAATACCTGTTTGGTCAAGTTGGTCAAAATCACTCCATGATTATATCTTAAAAGTATATCTAATTTAAGAGGTCAAATACATATTTTGTACTGACAGTCATCTTACAGCAATAACTTACTACCTAATTATGTGTGTATCTTCTTACCTAACATTTACTAAGAGCTGAAAATGCTCTTTTTTATCTAACTTAATGATCTAAATTCTTTGATTATGATGATGTTATTATTTGACAAATAAAATGTGCAGAAGGGTGGTTCCACTGAAATGACAGGAAGGAACACTGATAAATAACAACATTGCAACACAGCTCTTTTTAGCCTCACTCTGTCCACATTGGCAAGCAACATTGCAACCTCACACACACACACACACACACACACACACACACACACACACACACACACACACACACACACGTGTGTGCACATGTACACACACATATACATGCATGCCAAATTCAGGGCTTATTGTACAAAAAAGTTCAAATAAAATATTAGTGATTAGGAAAAATGATAATTTGACTTATTACAAAATAATACATAATCCAGTCACCACGGTTTTTACATTTTACCTGTCTCTCCACATGTGACCACTTAATTTATTTTTAGTTCATTCATTCATTCATTCTTTCATTCATTAGTTTGGTGCTAATACTAGAGCTTGAACTCAGGGCCTGGCTCTGTCGCAGAATTTGTTAACTTTTTTGTTTTAGGTTTCTCCAGGCTAGCATTTTACTGCTTATATTACAGCGCCATTTCTAGATTTTGTTGGTTACTTTCAAATGAGATTCTAAGGGACGTTTTTTGTCTGGTTTCAAAGCACAATCATCAGATTTCATCTTTCTGATGAGGTAGGATTAAAGACCTGAGCCACCCGTGTGGCTCCTACTTTTTCCTGTACTTATGTAATGCACATACTTAGATATTAATTTAAAACTGAGAACATAGAAGCAAGATGTACAGTGATAATATTGTCCTGTCAGAAATTCAAGTTAGTATTGTAAATTTCTTAAGATCATACACAAAAAAATATTTAAGAAGAAATCTGATGATGTGTGTGTATATTTGTGTGTGTGTGTTTGTGCTGTTGCAATATGTTCCACAAATAAGCACTGTGCAGGGGTGTCCAGCCATTCACAGTTATGTCATGAATATCTGCCTTGAGATACCAACTCATGGACAATGTCTAGGTGTCCACTATAGGCTTCCCGATGAAGAGGGGTATACTCATCCTCATCC
This sequence comes from Dipodomys merriami, assembly GCF_024711535.1. Taxonomy (NCBI): domain Eukaryota; kingdom Metazoa; phylum Chordata; class Mammalia; order Rodentia; family Heteromyidae; genus Dipodomys; species Dipodomys merriami. The sequence continues at coordinate 281,826 of NW_027204682.1, read as the reverse complement.
CTAGTATTCATATGAGTGGCCTTTTTGGAAAGTCGTCTCTGCACTGTAGTAAGCTGCAAGGCAAGCACTCTACCACTGAGCCACCTTCCCAGTCCAAAGATTAAGATTCTTCTCTTTATGTAGGCGACTAAAAACGTATTTACTAATTTCTATATATAAATATTATTTCCGTCTCTTTTAAAAAATAAAAAAATTGTTTGCTCTGTAAATTGATTAGAAGCATGGATTTTGTGGCTAGTTAGGTCATTGCACATCTGTATCTCTTTTCCGCTTTCTCTTTCATGGATCTCATAGACAATATGGTTGCTCCATAATTATCCTAATTTATTTTGCTTTTATATTTTTGGTTGCATCATTTCACTTTCTGCTCTGCCATTTCCCAAAACAGCACCACACAAATAGAAAAATCCAGAAGTGGTTCTGTGGCTCAAGTGGTAGAGCGCTTGCCTTGATTTGAAGAGCTAAAGGACAGTGCCCAGGCCCAGAGTTCAGGCCCCACAACTAATTTAATAAAAAAAAATCTATATACTTGATAATTCTACTAAAAGATCTGACTGAAATCAGGTTAATTACACTTTTCCTGTACAATTAAGGAATAAGTCCAGGCTACGAAATCAACTAGAGAAGGCAGGCAGATTGTATCTGTGACAAAACTTTGTGGAAAATGGAATCACAGATTACTTACTGGTGATTCACTTGCAGTTGAACCATGATTCTGAACTGTTGCTTGCTGATTGTGAACTATTGCTTTGATCATTATATTCTCCAAGAAGAAAAAGTCAAATTTAATTGATAGCAAAGGACTACTAATACATTTTGACTTCTCATTAATCATCTTCAATCATCAAAATCACCTGAAGACAATAGACAGGCCTATTTGTAGATGAAAACATGTGTATTTTTTTAAAAAAAAAGAATTGGGGAGTTCCGGGAAGATGGTGGAGGAGAAGCTGGAGTCTAAGTAAGCTCTCGCATAGAAAGCAGTTTTAGAGTTCCAGTGAACAGTCCTAAGCCAGAGAATTACATGAAGTGAGCCATCACAGGACAGAGTGATAGGCCAGAGAGGGGAAACCCAGGCAAGGAGACACTTCTGAGCTCTTGCCTGCAGCCACCGCAGGGGCGGCCGCTGTGGCGATGGCGGGTAAGCGCAGAAGCCTACCTGAGCCACAGAGAGTATGTCATGAAGGAGCCAGACACAGGAGGCGAGCAGATTCTACTCAACACCAGCAAGAACCAACAAAGAGCAGACATCTTTATCGTGCAGTTTGTAGACCAGAGACGACCCAGGAACCAAGACTCAGCGTGAGTAGAAGCCTGACATGCTCACTCCTTCTCAGGGAGCAGAGGAGGGAAGGCCATCCCCCCCCAGCACCGGAGATCTCCATCTTGGATACCGACAAAGCTCAGAAGAGTTGCAAGCTCCAACTCAGGCCTTGGAATAAAACGAGTCATTTAGCAGGTCACAAGAACTTAACGGCAGCCTGACCTGCCAGACTCAGCTCCACCCAGGGAAAAGTCCCACAGCTCGGGTGCCAGCCCTTGGAGTGGCTTTCTCCACTGCGTAATCAGATCCAGAGCCCTGCTCCTCCCTCTAGCAGCCTCGACAATCAATTGAAATTCAGTAAACAGAAACCCTGAGAATGGCTCCAGGCTGGGCTCTGTGAGTTTTCACAAACTAGCCCCCTGGAAAAGCTACTGTTTGTTGAAAGGCCTCAACTCTACCCAGAACCTAGCCTCAGCACAACATCCCCCTCTTTTCTGATACTCAAAGCAGATCTGCCTCCCAATGAACTAGCCAGGGAGGAGGATCGCCAAATCCTGGGTAAAGCAGAGCATTTTTCTGCCTGTTTGAACAAACTGACTTAAGAAACCAACCAAACCACAGGACCACAAGCAAACCAGAGACTCCAACAAGAGGCTGGTTACGGACACAAGGGAGATGCAGGACTTTTCCCACTCCTCCAAAAAAAAAAAAAAAATCAAAGAACTTTTTTCTTTCTTTCTTCTTCTTCTTCTTATTTTTTCATTTTTTATTTTTGGTACCTTGTATAAAATTTTTTTTCTAAAACTTTTTTTTAAATCTTCAATCTTTGCCTTTTTTGAAAAAAAAAATGTTTTCCAGAAACTTTTTTTTCCGCTTATAATTTTTATTTTACGAATAAGTGAGTGTGCGTTTTTCTTTCTTTTTTGGTTTTCTTTCTCTTTTTTTTTGTCTTTTTTAATTATCTTTTTGTTTTTTGCTTAGCTCTATTAAACTTCTCATCTTTTTCTTCATCCTTTCTTATCCTTTTCACCTTCTTCTCTCTTTCGTTCTTCTTTATGTGACTTAATTCTTGTCCTGCACATCCTCAGATAAACAAGTAGTTGACTATTAGACCCTACCCACATTGTGTACACACTTAATCCACAAATTTATTACTCAAGTCAAAACCTCTAAGACTTAAATTCCTTAATAGCAGTACTACCTCTTTATACCTATGTAATATTTTAAGCATTTTTATTTTTAAGTTTTTCACATTTCTTTTATATCCCTCCCCTTCTCTCAATAAATTCACATTCTTATCTAAATAGATTGTAATCGATTCTACATAATTTTATTAATTTTTACCTTTATATTTTTTCTGGTCTTTTGTTTTCCCTTTCCCTTTCTTCTTTTATTCTCTCTCTCTACTTTCATCCTACCCAACCTATTTCCTGCTTTGAGGTTAGGTCTTAGTTAACTCTCCCTAAGCCTCCCCACATCAATCTATTCCTATTTTTACCCACATCTCATCCTAACCCTAATAATTTCTGGTCTTCCAAATTCTTCTTTGGGGTTCGTAGCTCATTAATGTATAGTTGTTTGACGTTGAATAGATGTATCTGTTGAACTAGATTGTATCTGTAGACTATTGACTGTGCAAATTCAGACTTGGGTTGATGCTTGCCTTAAGATAGTGTTCTAGCACAAAACTGGTGCTATTTTCATCTCAAATGGGCAGAGTAAGCCGGAAAAACACAAGAAAAATGGCAAATCCAGGTATCTTGATTCCCAATCTTGATAATCAGGGGACAGAACAGATAATGAATAATCAAGAGGAGAATTCCCAAATAGCTCTACAAACACTGATGGCAAACATGATAAATGAAAAGATTGAAAGCATACAAAGGACTCTATATGAGCATGTAGGGAGGGAGAGTAGGCAATCCAAAAGTTTATACAGGAATATCATAAGCATGAGGAAGCTACTCAAAAACTGTTATAGGATTTGCGTAAGCAGCTTGAGAATACTCAAAGAGAAAGGCAGGAACTGCGTTAGCAGGCTGAAAGCACTCAAAGAGAACTACAGGAGTCCCACAAACGGGAGGAAGCTAATCAAAGAGTAATGGAGGAATTGAGAAAACAGGAAGAGAATACACAAAGATCACTAAAGGCATTGATGGAATCCATTAACAATGAGCTGAAGGAAGTCAGGGATGCCACAAAGGGAATGCTGAATGGAACCCAACAGAAGGAATGGGAGTCCAAGGAAACCATACCCAATCAACTAAGTGATCTGAGAATAAACACTGAACATCAAATTAAGGAGGTAAAGAAGTTCATACAAGATCTAAAACAAAGCTTCAACAAAGAATTTGAAGCCATCAAAGCTGACCAATTAGAAGGAAAAGAGATAAAAAAACAAAGTAGAAAGACTTGACAGCAGGTTAGACAATGCAGATGATCGAATCTCAGGGATTGAAGACAGCCTAGATATTATAGAGAAAGAACATACAACCATCCAAGACAAGTCCAAGAAATATGATAGATCTATCCAACACTTGGAAGACACCATCAGAAGGCATAATCTAAGGATAATGGGTGTAGAGGAGCACCTGGAAACAGAAGTTAATGGCCTAGGAAATTTGTTTAACAGGATCCTAGCAGAAAACTTCCCAAACATGCAAAATGATAGGCCTATTCAGATACAAGAAGCTTTTAGAACTCCAGCAGACCAGACCAGAATAGGACATCCCACTGTCACTTTATAATCCACAGGATCAACATAGAGCAAGGGAAAGATCCTTAAAGCTGTCAAGGAGAAAAGATTAATCACCTATAAAGGGAAACCAATTAGAATCACCTCAGATTTCTCAGCACGGACAATCAAATCAAGAAGAGCCTGGAATGATGTATGCCACGCCCTAAAAACAAACAACTATCAACCAAGAATACTGCACCCAGCTAAACTCTCCTTCATAACTGAAGGCCAAATAAAAACCTTCCATAACAAAGGAAAATTGAAACAATACATCTCCACCAAACCAGCCCTACAAAAGATTCTTAAAAATGTCCTACACATAGAAAACCAACAAGACCACAATAAAGGCCAAAAAACTGCACCCAAACTGAGAATCCAAGAACCATAGGAAGAACCCAGTTTTTGCAGCCCCCAAGAAGGTAGATAACATGGCAGGAATTCCAAAATACCTCTCAGTCCTTTCTCTTAATGTTAACGGACTGAACTCTCCAATTAAGCGACATAGACTGTCTAGTTGGATTAAAAAACAAGATCCTTCTATTACTGCCTTCAGGAGTCACATCTTGCCCATAAAAACATACACATTTTCAATGTTAAACGTTGGAACAAAATTTACCAAGCAAACAACCCCCATAAACAGTCGAGATTTGCAATTCTAATATCAGATAAAAGAGACTTCAAATTAAAATTCGTGAGAAGAGATAAAGAAGGTTGCTACATATTAATAAAGGCATCTCTCCTTCAAGACGACATTAAATTCTAAATATCTACCTGCCAAACAATGGTGCACCCACATATATCCAAGAAACACTACTTTTCCTCAAATCCCCATATAAATACAAAGACATTAATTGTTAGGGATTTTTACACAACAATCTCCCCACTAGATAGATCAACTCAGCAAAAACTCAACAGAGAAACTACAGACCTAAACAACTGCATATATCAACTAGATTTAATATCTAGTTGATATATCTAGTTGAATATTTCACCCAGCAGCATAAGAATACAAGTTTTTCTCAGCAGTACAAGAAACATTTTCCAAAATAGATCACATTTTAGGCCACAAAGCAGACTTGTCTAAAATCAGAAACATTGAACTTATACCTTGCATTCTTTCTGAACACAAAGGAATAAAATTAGAACTCAACACCAAAAGCCACCAAAGAAAGTCCGGTATCACATGGAGACTGAACAACACACTGATGAATCACGAGTGGTTCATGGAAGAGATTAGAAAGGAAATTCAAATGTTCATGGTATTCAACAAAAATGAGCACACAAATGACTAGCACCTCTGGGACACAGCAAAACTCCGAGGGTAATTTATACCTCTGAGCTCCTACATCAGCAAACTGGAGAGATCTGAATCCAACAATGTAGTGACACATTTAAACCTCCTTGAAAAAGAGCAGCAAGATAAACCCCAATCCATTAGAGGAAAGAAATAATTAAAATTAAATCAGAATTAAATGAATTACAATTAAAAAAAACTATAGAAAGAATCAACGAAACAGAGTTGGTTCTTTGAAAAAATTAAAAAATTGACAAACCCTTAGCAAATATATCAAAAAAAGAAGGGAACACACCCAAATAAATAAACTCAGAGATGAGAATGGAAACATCACCATGGAAACAACCAAGATTCAGAACATTATAAGGGAATACTCCTCAAAACTTTATGCTAATAAGTTTGAGAACTTGACAGAAATGGACCTTTTCCTAGAAAATATTGACATGACAAAACTAAACGAAGATGAATTAAACCAGCTTAATAGGCCCATATCAAGCATTGAAATAGAAACAGCAATAAGAGACCTTTCAGCAAAGAAAAGTCCAGGACCAGATGTTTTCACAGCGGAATTCTACAATTCCTTCAAAGCAGAGCTCACACCAATTCTCCTTCAACTCTTCAATGAAATTGAAAGAGAAAGCTCACTATCGAACACATTCTATGAAGCCATCAAAACCCTCATCCCCAAACCAGGCAGGGACTCATCAAAGTAAGAGAACTATAGACCCATTTCTTTGATGAACATTAATGCAAAACTTCTCAACAATATTTTGGCCAACCGACTTCAACAATTCATCCAAAAAATTATACACCACGATCAAACAGGATTCAATTCAGGGATGAAAAGCTGGTTCAATACACGCAAATTAATTAATATTATTCATCACATCAAGAGGGGCATGAGTAAGTACCACATGGTTTTCTCAATAGACACAGAACAAGCATTCGACAAGATCCAACACCCCGTTATGATGAAGGTATTGGAAAAATTAGGAATCCATGGGACATTCCTAAATACAATAAAGGCTGTATATGACAAACCTACAGCCAGCATTATACTTAATGGTGAAAAATTAAAGCCATTTCCTCTTAACTCAGGAACAAGACAAGGATGCCACTCTCTCCACTTCTCTTCATTCTGGTATTAGAATGCCTAGCTACAGCAATAAGACAAGATGCAGACATAAAGGGGATCCAAATAGGGAAAGAAGAAACAAAACTCTCCCTCTTTGCAGACAACATGATCTTGTATTTAAAGAATCCCATAGACTCCACTCCCAAATGACTCAAGCTGATTCAAAACTTTGGCAAAGTAGCAGGGTAAAAAATTAACCCTCAAAAATCAACAATGAGAAAAGTGTGGCTGAAATTAGGAAAGCAACTCCATTTGTAATAGCTCCACAAAAATAAAATACCTGGAATTAACTTTACCAAATAAGTGAAGGACCTCTATGATGAAAACTTTAAAATCTTGAAAACGGAAATCAACACAGAACTTAAAAAATGGCAAAACCTCCCATGCTCCTGGATTAGAAAGATTAACATCGTGAAAATGGCAATACTTCCCAAGGCTATCTACAAATTTAACGTGATACCTATCAAAATTCCAACCTCATTCTTCAAGGAAATAGAAGAGGCAATCCAAAAATTCATATGTAACAATAAAAGACCCCGAATTGCAAAAACGCTCCTCAACGGAAAGAACACTGCTGGAGGAATATCAATACCAAATTTCAAACTCTACTATAAAGCCATAGTAATCAAAACAGCTTGGTATTGGCATAAGAACAGACCTCAGGACCAATGGAATAGAATTGAAAACCCAGAAATGAACCTACAGACCTATAGCCATCTAATCTTCGATAAGGGAGCTAAAACAATACAATGGAACAAAGACAGCCTCTTCAGTAAATGGTGCTGACAAAATTGCTTAACTACTTGTAGAAAACTAAAGCTAGATTCTTATGTATCACCCTACACCAGAATCAACTCCAAATGGATCAAAGACCTCGAAGTCAAAGCAGACACTCTGAAAACATTAGAGGATGGAATGGGAGAAACCCTAGGTCTCCTTGGTTCAGTCCCAAATTTTCTGAATAGAGACCCGGAAACACAACAAATCAAAGAAAGGTTGGACAAATGGAATTGCATAAATTTGCAGAGCTTCTGTATGGCAAAGGGCATAGCTAGCAAGATCAATAGAAAGCCAAACGATTGGGAGATCTTCACTAGCCATACAACAGACAAGGGTCTCATATCTAAAATATACTTGGAACTCAAAAAATTAATTCCCCCAACAATAAATCCTCAAAGAAACAACTGCCCATTATATAAGTGGGCGAAAGTCTTTAAGAGAACCTTCTCTGAATAAGAAAGAAGGATGGCCAATAGACACATGAAGAAATGCTCAACATTCCTGGCCATAAAAGAAATGCAAATCAAAACAATATTGAGATAACACCTCACTCCAGTTAAAATGGCAAAAATCAAGAACTCTAACAACAACAGATGCTGGAGTGGATGTGGACAGAAGGGAAACTTACTTCATTGTTGGTGGGAATGTAAACTTGTTCAACCACTTTGGAAAGCAATATGGAGGTTCCTGAAAAAACTTCACATAGAGCTCCCCTATGACCCAGCAATCCCACTTTTGGGCATTTACCCAAATGTTTACAAACAAGACCACACTAAACCTACCAGCACAACTATGTTTATTGCAACATTATTTACCATAGCTAAGATATGGAACCAACCCAGATGCCCCTCAGTAGATGAATGGATCAAGAAAATGTGGTATATATACACAATGGAATTCTATGCCTCCATCAGAAAGATTGACATTTCCGCATTTGTTCGGAAATGGAAAGACTTGGAAATATTTATATTAAGTGAAGTCAGCCAAGCCCAAAGAAACATAGATCCCATGGTTTCCCTTATTTTCAATATCTAGTATATGTATGAGTCAATCAGAGAAGGTCAGATAAGGTGATGTTAGGAAAATGAAATCTTAGATATGTATTTAAAAGGTTTTTTTCCTTTCATGCATTTGTTTCTAACACATATAAAAGATTATTTCTTTGTTGCTTTGTATGTCCCTCCCCCACAATATAACCCCTGCTTTCACTGTATTTGATGTCGATATAATTTGAGGAGGGGATGGGGAAAAGCAATTCGTTTAAATAAGGATACAGATGGATCCGTTGCAACAATGAGCAGTACAAGTTGTAATGTCGAAAACGAACTTTACAACTTTGGTGTGGGGGGACGATTGGGTGGGAGGTAGGAGGAGGCTGGGAAGGGATCTGAAGGGTAAACAAAGGAGGAGGCTACAATGCTTGATAAGAAATGTATTCATTATCTTGCCCATGTAGTTGTAAACCTTCTGTACAGTATGTTCACAATAAAAATTTTTTAAAAATTCAGAATTTTTAGCTATTAAAAAAAGACAAGAATTTAGGTAGTCATACAAAGGACTTCTATTTTACTACTGCATTATACATTTTTTCTAATGTTGGTTACCAACATTACAAAGCTATTAGAAAGCTATTAAAGCCTTTATGTTGAATAGTGAATTCTTTCACACTCTAACATGGTATTTCCCAAATCATTGACATAGAAGGCATTGTTTCCTATTTTCTCATTCCTAGAATAAGCTGCACATGAAGACCTCACTGGTCCTCATTTTCAGTCTGTACTTTGAATACCGAGGAAAATCTTTCCTCTGCTCTCTATCAATTCCCTACTATCCCGTTAGATTAATTCAAAATATTAAAAATGGAAAAAGAGAAAATAAATCATGGTGAAAAAACATATGCAGGAAATTCACCAGATTTTTATGCTCAGTTCAACCATTGTGAACTCTTGGTGAAATACATGGACATCTCATTCCCATTTGCACTCAAAGTCTCTGGTTAGGCAATTCTGACGAAGACAAGGAACAAGATGAAAAAGTGAGAAACGGTATCAATTGCAGGAAAAAAAAATGGAGTAGGATTCAAGCAAATATATTCTTTGGGATGCTGAAATTAATCGGCTTACTATGCTGTGTAGACTACTTTACAAAAAGGCCACCCAGATGAATACTAGGGATGAGGATGAGTATACCCCTCTTCATTGGGAAGCCTAGAGTGGACACTTAGACATTGTCCATGAGTTGGTAGCTCAAGGCAGATATTCATGCAATAACTCTGAATGGCTGACAACCCTGCACAGTGCTTATATGTGCAATAATACTAGAGTGGCTTCTTTCTTAATTCATCATGATGCAGATACCAATACCCAAACTAAAGGCCTCTTGATTGCCTTGCATCTTGCTGCTGGGAATAGAAATAGAAAAGATAATCTGTTGAACCATTATATCAAACCAGGTCTGAAGAACCACTTGGAAGAAACTGCATTTAATATTGCCAAAAAGATAAGTATGTATCACTACCTCTATGAAGTTGTGGAAGGCTCTACTAATTGTTCTCCTAAGTCGTAAGGGTTTGGTTAAGTTTCTTAAATTTCAAAAATGCCAGTCCATCCTTTGTGTCCCTTAAATTTTTTTTTCAAAATACAAAGCAACAGCAATATCTTACTTTAAAAATTCATGGATTCCATGGTATTCTTCGAAGTGAATTGCCTGACTTTGATGTCAAAATGTATTCAATAGTTGTTTGTATTCATCTATAATGATTTCTGCAGTTTGTGATTTTTTTAAATCAGAAATAATTTTAACTTATCTGTTGAAATGCATAGTAAAGAAACTAAAGATTTTCCTCGTAGTTTTCTGGAAAAAAGTATGTCTATGTTTGTATAATATCCATAATCTATTTCATTCACTCCTAGATATAATAGTTGGAATTCTACATTGTTATATAATGTATAGGTTCATAAATAAATGTGTCATTTCAGATTGCATTGCATATAGAAGAAGTTTAAGATTTCTTTTTTTCCTAGGTCCTTATATTATTTTATTTCTTTGGGATAAAATTATAATGTTATCTAATTTCAAGTTTTGTAAAGGTTATGCTATGTAAAGGCCTTTCTAAGGTGAAGAATTAATACACTGATGTCAAACTAACCTTTAATTCTATAAATTACATGTATTGTTACACTTGTTTTTTGTAATTAACTTTTTAATAACTGTTTTTCATTTCTTGCATCAGAAGAATGAAAAATATGGAATACTTCACAAATTTTCATATCATCTTTGTGCAAGTGCCATGTTAATCTCTGTATTGTAATTTGGGTAGACCTGCTTCTGAAGCATGTAGTACCCTCTAAATTTAAGTACTTAATGATTTAATCTTTATACAGGCATCTATCCATGGTTCATTATTTGTAACAAGGAACCCTTTTTGTTCCTAAAAATGCTATTGATCTTATTACTCTAAAAATCTGTGTATTGTGGAAAAAAACATATCGTTTGGTCGATTACTCACATTTACAATTTTTTTGTCAATGCCTATTTTGTCATTTTCATTTTAAATTTCATCATACTTTGAAACCTTTTCAGCTAAGTCCAAAGGTGATGGCTTTTCAATACTTATTTATCAACTCAGTTAGCTTTGTAGAGCTAATGGATTCAAAGTAAGTCTTGCTTAAGAGCTACTTCTAAACTTCTGCAGCTTAAAATTTCCCAAATAAGGTCTTACTGGGACAAATGTCTACCTGAACCTTTACCCTTCTTCCGTGTAGGAACAGACCAACCAGAATATCTTACCCTGACAGCATAGATTTTCTTACTGGAAGAAAACTAATCTTAGTTACAAGGAATCATAGAGAGATGAACAGTTCAGACCGAATTGTTCGGAATGGAAGGTATTTTATCAAAATATAATTGTTTATTATACTTATCATTTCAAAAGTAGCTAAAGCCAAGAAGGTGAAAAAATTGTTCATATGCATGATTACCTACTGTTCTAGCCTGTCCATCATCCAACCTGGCAGGAATTTACACTACTGATTTTCTATCACCAAATATTTCCATAGGTCCTGAAGAAGGCCATATGTTTCTCCTTGATATTAGGCCTTAAATTGGTAATGTTTTAATCATATTGTTTCCTCTTGCCTCTAGGCTGTAAATCTACAAATGGTAAAGCTTGAAGTCTAACTCTACCAAAAACTGAGATAGAGATAATGGAATAATACTTTAAAACAGAGTTGCTTTTGATTCCCTAACCACAACACAATAATGTAAAACAATTATTATTTTATATATACTTATATATTTTATATTTATATGTGCTGATTTTAAATTTTACACAGTGAATCTAGAAAATAATTGAAGACTCATCTCAAATGCTCATTTCCTACGTTATTTCAGGACCCCAATTCCTTACAAGAATTAGCAGAAATCAATTGTGAAATGCAAGGCAACTTAAAATGAAAGATGAGATCACAAAATCTGAGAGAAAGTACTGTAATTCAAACCTTCATTTTACACATGACCAGCCCATATGAGTGAACAAAATCACAAATGAACAAGATTATTTTTAGTACCCCTCTCCTAATGAATAATGAAAGATTTCAGTGCAGCCAAAAAAAATAGTTTCTGTAGGGCTGGGAAGGTGGCTCAGTGGTAGAGCACTTGCCTTGCATGCCTGAGGCCCTGGGTTCGATTCCTCAGCACCACATAAGCAAAAAGAAAAAAGCCGGAAGTGGCGCTGTGGCTCAAGTGGTAGAGAGCTAGCCTTGAGCTGAAGAGCTGAGGGAAAGTGCCCAGGCCCAAAGTTCAGGCCCCATGACTGCACCCCCCCAAAATATAGTTTTGTAATGATAGATCCATAATTGGTCTACCAAGGCTAGGAATACTTGATTTAGAGGTCAAATATCATTTAGAAAAACATTAACTGGGAAGATCCTTAGTTTTTCAAAACACTGGTAGTTCAGTAAAACTAGGTTCTGTGGTATAAAAATGTTGTCATTCTCAAACCAATGATAACCTACATTTAATCTCCTGAAAGTATATTCATTTTCAAATAAACTATTTAAAATCACACATGCCAAACCCTTGACATGTAGATGATAGTGCATTACAATGTTTTCAAGTGTAGGGAGCAAGTTACAATAGAGTTGATTTACGTACCCAGCACTAATACCAAACAAGTTAAACCATTCATTAAAGTGTAGAAATAGTACCCCTCACCATTTGTGTTGTTTAGTAGGTGACTTCCAGAAATGTGTTAAATAGATCAGCCTCCCATATTTCAAACCCAAATATTAGCTAACAAAGTAAATTTCATCAAATAAGAAGGTACATTTGAAAAAGTCACTAATAGCTGCCTTATCATGTGTTGTTTTATGTTTTCCCTATCTGTTTAACATAGTAAGAAATATGATTTTAAGTCTTGAATATGGGTACTGATGAGAGATGTGACAAACATAAAATCTGTCTTCTATTTCTGTCATATTCCTTTAAGAAGTAAATTTTAGTTTTGTTCTTTTTTCCAAAACGTATAGGTAGTAGAAAAAATTATCCTATGTAAAATAAAATAATCACACACCATTGTCCAAAGCTATTTATAAAAACTGGTAGTTAGGAATAAATTCTAAGCCATTTTTAAACTTTCTTATTGATTAAAGATTAATCTTCCAAATGAATGAGAATAAAATCATGTCTAAGTGCTTAACATCTCCAGTCTTGCAAATTGTTATTGCAGATGAATGAATTATGGAAATATAAGCTGACAACAGTTCAAGTCTATGTGAGAGTGAAACTCCATGGAATGTATATAAACCTTTCAAAGTATTAACAGGCAGTTTAACATAATGACTATCAGGAAATTGAAACCAGAGAGGAACAATAGTCAAGAAATAGAATGAATGAAAAATGGAACAAGGGGCAAGTACAGCTAGAATACGCAATGTACATATGTAATAAAGGAAGTGGTAAATCTGAACTAAATCTTGGAGAAAGGGTTGGTTGAGAATGATAGAAGGAGTGACTCTGATCCAGGAACATTAGACAATTAGATGGACATATTTAATTGTAACACACTTGCACAACCTTTTGAAATTCACTTAAAAACAACAATAAAAACACACAAAAATCACAACCAAACAGCAATCTCTAGAGAGTATGAATATGCCCTCTCAAAATTTTAAGCAGTTAAAGAAGGGCGGTCTTTGGAAAAGCAAAGAAAGCTGTTCAAAGAGGGAAGTTTGGGGTAGGGGAGAATTTTGAACAGATTTAACAAGATTGTCTAAGGTTATAAATCACCTATATATACTGCAAATATTTTCTTCTGCGAGTGCTCTTTGTCTGAACTGGATACTCCAGTCCTGAGGCACACTTGATAGCTTGTGAAGAAAGAATGGAAGAAGCAAGATCAAGAACCTATTACTCCACTGGAGAGAAAATAGTACTCTATGTTTTCTCTCAATCTCTTCACTACTCCATTTTCATACTTTTAATAACGTCATGTGATTTTGAATTTTCTTTCCTTCTTTGTTCTCACAAAGTAATTGTTCAAAATAATTCATTAAATATTTTTTGCCATTATTTTCTATCATGCTGTTTACTTGTTCAAGCGAGTCCATTAAACTTCCCATTTTCATTTGGTTGCCACGAAAACCCAACAACTATGTTAATGAGGAGCAACACTAATGCAAAACTTTGTCTCCAAAAATCCAGTCCAAGGACCTATAATCATAAGTATTTGGCTATAATTTTTTTTTCTTTTTTCTTTTACCTTGAAATTTTCTTGTGTCTAAAGTGCCCACAAAAATAAGTACTCCACCACTTTTTGGTTCAATCACTTCTAACCTCAACGATATATTTTGCTAACAAGATATTTGGAGGAAACCTAAGAATACTCCACTATTATCTTCTCTCTTAAGACTTTTATCTTCTCTCTTAAGAATCTCCTTAGATACCATATCAGGAACAGTGAAGTTATTCTTTGCAAAATTATTTAAATAGATTATTTTCCTCTTGGTCTTGTATTTGCTCAACATGATGTATGGAGAAGAATAGAGTTAAATCACCTATTCCTTGGATGACATTGTCTGTTTCAAAGGACAATACTTCTATTTCCTACTTCTATGTCCTCCTCTTATCTCTTGCTTGATTTCCAATTAATCACAACTTCTTGGCTTCAAGTCTAGTGAAGCTGAATGACTATAAGAAGTCCCCCACTGCTACATCTTCATGGTTTCTCTTTGAAAGCTCTTTTACTTGGAGGTGGAATTTATTGTCATGTCTTCATTCAATTTGTTCTTCATTACACTGATCCAAATAGGCTCTGTAAAATCATTTTAGGTAGCAAAAACATTAAGACAATCTATATCAAAAAGTTTTGGTCCCCTCCACAGCTGAAACCAAAATGCCTAGCTAGGGTTTCTAATAACATGTTTTCTTACCTTTTAATTTGCTCAATTATTTTCTGATCCCCAAACTTTTTGGCTTATGTAATAAAAGAAGTCTTCACTATCTCATGTTAATAAGGATATTATAGTTTTTTAAGCTACTATGAAATGAGAAATCATTGGTTTGGATTATCCAATCAGATTTTGTTCTGTGTTTCAGTGCTTCACGTGCAAAGACATTATGGAAAGTATTAAAAAAGAAAAGTGTAAACTCTATACGTTCTTTCATTGTGAAGGGCACTTTCTCCCTATATATTTTGACTCAAATTATCTTTTTAAGAGAATTACTGTTTAGCAATTAAAGGTCAATTCACAAATTTTGATGTCTTATTTTAAAAAAAAACTTTGAATTTAAATTCCATTACAACCTTGTTTCACGCAGTAAGAGTATATTTCCTGGGTAAGGAAAATTATTATGGGAACCTACAGGATTTACAGCAAGGTTTGTGAGGTTTGTTTGTTTATTGTGAAAATGAGCCATCTTACCCACATTGCTACTTCTCAGCTAAGTCTCCATGAATTTCTTTGCATGAAAGCCTATTTTCTCAGGCAATTTTAAATTTTCTTAATAGGCTAAGTTAAAATTTTGAACAATTAAAATTTACCTGTCATAATTTTAAAACTCTTTTGAAATTCCTTTATCAGAATCGCGAATTTACCAATCCTAATTCCACCTTTACCATCAAAAACAGTTAACATGTTTTTTTCATGATATAGTATCCATGAAACTATTATTTTCCACTGACTTTGTTATGCATATATATGAACATGATGCTGAGCAAAATGAACTCTAAGATATGGAAAGAGATATTTATTCGCAGTTGTTGTTTTTAATGTACTATGTGATTTCTATTTTCCTTGGGTTTTTCCCCTATTGTTTATCTCCTACTGTGTTTGATATTGGTACCTTGTGTATTGTGTATACATTTACCTTAATTAGGGAAGGGAAGAGGAACAACAAAATGGCGAGACAAAGGACAAAAGGCAAACCAATGCAATAGCAATACTCAGAAGACAATATGTTGGAAATGTACAATAGAACTTGTGAGGGGTTTTGGGGTGAAGGAAAACTGTGAGAAAAATGAAAGAAGGGATAATAAGTTTGAAAAGTTATGTATTCACTGCCTTACAATTGCTAACCCAGTGCACATCACTTTCAAATTAAAATTAAATTAAAAAATAAGCTGCCTGAAATAAAATTTCACTGTATTGGTATAGTAAATATTGTTCTTTATGTACTAACTTTTAAAAAATCAGTACTATTTGGCATCTAATTTGAATGAATTACCCCTTCTTTATGGGAGGGCCATCAACTTGAATGTTATCCAATTAGACAATTTTTTCACAATATAATTGCCAATATTTTCAAAAAAGAATTAACTAGTACTTTCTCATACTAACCGAAAACCGTTTAATTCTATGGAAACCCATAACTTTTAAAAGTAAATAAGTTGGTTAGAGGACAGAATATGTATGTTCTTCAAAATTCATATGACTAATAACTACTCACTTTCAAATTCTGAACATTCCATACGTGAGAGATTCAAAATAGTACCTGTTTCCATGTTATGTAATTCTGCAGTAGATGCATTTTCCAATGGGGTGTTACAGATTGAGAAGTGAACAGAAAAATAGCCACATTCTGGTATAGGATAAAACTGTAAAGCATCGGTTATAATTAATTCTTCAAGAGCAAGCAATTGTTTATCAGATTAAGCTATTATTTCTATGACCATCAATCCCATAATTTATGCCATAAAGTCATCCTAGATCAACAGTTTTCAACTTGTAGTGTGCACCTCAAAATTCCCTTAATTCACATCACAAATAGCTTATCTCTATTGGGAAAAATACTACACCTCTGCTAATGTGATGCCCTCCGTGTTCTGGAAATAACACCACAATAAACTGGTTGCATCATTTTTCCTACCCTGGTATTCTTGCAAATATTATTTATATTTATACTTTTTTAACTATCATAGATATTCAGGATGCTAAGATCAGAAGATTACAGTTCAAAGCCCATGAGGCAGGAAGGTTCCCTAGATTCTTATCTCCAATAAACTTCTCAGCAAAAGCCAGACACAAGTGGTACTGAGGTTGAAGTGTTAGGGCAAAAGCCTTGAGCTTAACAGGCTCAGAGACAGTGTCCAGGTCCAGATTTCAAGCCCTATGACAAAGCAATAAAACAAAAACAAAATAAAAACAAACCCCAAACCTAGCATTTTTCTCACTGTATACAGAGGCACCTAATTAAGGAAATTGCTTCCTGTGTTACATACAGGTAGAAGAAAGAAGATGTCACACAATAATTCTCTTCATACCATGTTATATTAAAGCCTCAAAAAATTGCTTTTTTGTCGCATCTACCTCTACCAGCAAGGAAGACACGACCCGGGATTCTTCTCAAAGCAGTTTATTCAGGAACCTTGTTTGCTAGCTTCTCCTGCTTCTCCCTCGCCCCGCACACGCACTCCGGTTATAAGCCTCCTGGATGGCCAACCCCGAAGTGCCAAGTGGCAAATACCAATAGGGTCACAAACACGGAAGCAGGCCAGTAGCCAAGCTATAGCCATATAAGGAGTTGTTTTTCACAGAGAGCACTCGCCAACGGGAACGCGGAAGGCAGAAGCCAGTGCCATCTTTGGTCATGGCCGTGCCATGTGGCCCCGCCATCTTTGGTCAGCTCTCGCAGCTCTCTACACTTTTTCTAAATTTATAAATTAATGTCATCAATTTGTTGGCAACTTGGTCTACATTATTCATATTATCATTTTCTACATGAGCAGTTAGAATTATCTTTTAACTGAGTTCTAATTATAACTCTCTTGAAACAATATGCTAGGCAAATAGAATGCAAGAAACATTTATAAATTTGTCAATTAAACCCTCTACCTAAAAATAATTTGTTGTATCATATAGAATATGAAATTACAAACGAAATCAAAGTATTTTTTGAAGTCTAAACTCTAATTTAGCAAGATCTATAAAGACCTACATTAGATGAACTTTGCTATTCCTCCAGGCTTAAGCTTTTGTAATCCTTCATCCTTTCCTTGGAATCTAACAGAATGATGATTACTTACTTTTTCAAATTTTGGATGGGAATCATGAACCATTTTGCATCTAGGAATGTTCTGTAATGAAGAGAACATTTAAAACACAACTGAGGATTATATACCAGTTGCATTTCAATAGAAAACTTGGCTTTTCAAACAATAATGAAGAAATTAGCCCAAACTTCCAACAGTATATTCCTATCTTGTTTGGTTTGTTTTATTAAGACAAAATTATACTACCTGCTTCAGGGAAGGTATCAGTAGTAATTGCAGTCTCTAATCTCCTGTCAGTCTGAGTGCTCGAATTCAAGGCTTGTATCACATTGCCCCACCATAGTTTCTTGGTTTATTTACTTATTTGTTTGTTTGTTTATTTTTGGGTCTGGTAATGGGGTCTGAACTCTGGGCCTGGGTGCTGTCCCTCAGGTCTTCAGCTCAAATCTAACACTCTACCACTTAAGCCACAGAGCCACTTCCAGCTATTTTCTTTTTGCTTATGTGGTGCTGAGGAATCGAACCCAGGGCTTCATGAATGCAAGCCAAGCTCTCTACCACTGAGCCACATTCCCAGCCCCTGCTTGGTTTATTTAATCTAGATACAGATTAGAAATTCTGAACTTCTCCAGTGATATTATCCACTGGACTTCTCAGACTGTTCATGTACTATTTTCAAAGATGTTCTAATATTTGACACAGGGTATGAACATTTTCAATGCATCTACCGGGTCTCTCATTCATTCCTCCATAGATCCAATCCCTTTAATATTGATTACTTGACTCTCTTACTATCTCTGGTCTTTACATATGTAATATTCTCAAACTTTTTTGAAGAAAGTTCATTTGAGGATTTTCTCATTTTAAAAATTATTACTTGATTCCAGTCTTACTCAGGACATATTTTCTATTGTTTTCTAACTTTTCTACATATTCTGAGAGTTGCTTCAGTGGCACATATAAGTGCCTCTGTGTGTATGTGTATGTTTATATGTATGTTTGCAAAAGCCTCAAGCTCTTATTCATAATTCTTGCTCATGATTGTTATTCCATCACCTGAGCCATTCTTCCAATCCAGCTATTGGCTGGTTAATTATAGATAGTATCTCAAACACTATTCTGCCCAGGCTGGATGCAAACTGAACTTCCCAGAGTCCTTTACATTCTTAGGTTTCATTTATCCAGTAGAATCAACTTTTAAACTACAAACACTTTTTGAGTTTAAAGTCTAAGCTGTAGTCCAGATTTTTAACTCAAGATTTCATATACAGATAGATGAATATACAAATTACATATGCTGAGTGTACACTGTTAGAAATGTGATCCTAGGCTGGGTGGTGTTGAGATCTGAGGATTGGGGTTCAAAGCCAGCCCCGGTAGGAATGTCCCGGAGACTCTTTTCTCCAATTTACTGCAAGAAAACTGGAAGCGGCACTGTGGCTCAAGTGGTACAGCATTAGCCTTGAGCTGAATAGCAGAGGGACAGTGCCCAGGCCCAGAGTTCAAGTGCCAAGACCACCATCAACAAAAATACATAAGTAAAGGAAAGAAAAAAAATGTGATCTTATCCACCAGTTCATGGCTAGTATAATCCCTGCTCTCTCAAGATGGACTTTTTTTTCCAATTAAGTTCATGCTTTTATATCTGACTTGCATTTGAAACAGAATTATTCTTCCATTCTACTTTCTACAAAGTTGTGTCATTAGCAAGCGTTATTTAGAATATACTTTGTGTTCCACGTAGGCGTAATGCTTTTTCTATATCACTTTCATAAATCTACATACTGGACATGGCTTTATTGTTTCAACGTGGTCTTATTTGTAGAGTCTTCTGTAGTGTATTGAACCCTTATACTTAAACATAGAATTTCTCTTTCTCTTATTATTGCTATAGTTAACATGAGTTAACAAATTCATGTACACTCGGGAAATAATGTGCAGCACATACACTCACACACAAAAAAAATGATCTGAGAACTTTCTCCCCTTTAAAATTCGCCTTAATTTACAGAGAATTTACAAATTTTGAACTCAATATACTCATGGATAATGTATTTATAAGAAATATAAATTTCATATTTTCTCTTTACTAGTTGTCTCTGAAACACGTGTTAACACAGGTCCAAAGGTGTCCTTGTGTTATTTCGGTGAAGCCAGAAAACATTCATTATACCTCAAGCAGCACCATAGATTGTTCCTGAAAGTAATTGTTACTGGATGTGGAAACTGATCCCAAGAGAGGAATGGAACATAAAAGATTGATAAAGTTAAAATTAACTTGTGCTTTCCTTTTTACTGTAAAAGAAGAGAATCCAAAGGCTTGAAGGAAACTCTGTCCCTGACATTGTCTAGTGTGTTTTTACTCATATATAATTTTTCTGTAAACTTCTATTTGAGAGAATTACAGAAAGATATAATGTGCCATTTGATGACCAGCATAGAACAAAAGGAGATATCGTTGTTTTAAATATGATCTACTGCAGGGGCTGGGAAGGTGGCTCAGTGCTAGAGCACTTGCCTTACTTGCCTGAGGCCCTAGGTTAGATTCCTCAGCACCGCATAAGCAAAAATAAGCCAGAAGTGGTGCTGTGGCTCAATTGGTAGATCGCTAGCCTTGAGTTGAAGAGCTGAGGTAAAGCGCCCACGACCTGAGTTCAGGCCCACGACTGGCACCCCCCCCCAAAAAAAAAATTCTACTGAAAAGAAACAAAGACATGTTAGTTTAAAAGTGTTTTAGGGATGGATATTTCACCCCTGAGATGATTCTTTTTTTTTTTTTTTTTTTGTCGGCCATGGGGCTTGAACTCTGGGCCTGGGCACTGTCCCTCAGCTCTTCAGCTCAAGGCGATCGCTCAACCACTTGAGCTACAGCGCCACTTCCGGTTTTGTGGTGGTTTATTGGAGATAGGAGTCTCATGGTCTCTCCTGCCCTGGCTGGCTTTGAACTGCGATCCTCAGATCTCAGCCTCCTGAGTAGCTAGGATTACAGGTGTGAGCCACAGCTCCCGGCCCCTGAGATGATTCTTTTGTTGCAGGAGTCAGTTATCAATTCCTTTAGTTTGGTCCTGAGATCTCTAGAGCAATAAGGATTCAAAAAAGCATCTAGTGCGTATGATCAGCAAAAGGAGCCACTTTTCAGATCAGTACTCCTTTAAGAAGGGTCCCAATGAAATATCTGTTTTTTTTGTTTGTTTGTTTTTTGTTTTTTGTTTTTTGTTTTTTTTTTTAGCTTGTGTTGGTTCTGGGGCTTGAACCCAGAGGCTGGACCCTGTCCCTGAACAGTTTTCTTTCCTGCTCACCTACCCACAAAACTAGTACTCTACTGCTTGAACCAAAACTCCACTTCTGTATTTTTTGCTGTGTAATTACAGATAAGTGTTTGACAGACTCTCCTACCTGGTTTGGCTTTAAACTAAGATAGTAAGAAAGCCAAGTGACATCAATTGTATAGACTTCTCTTTTCAAAAAGAAATTTTAGATGAAGTTTATTGTAAAGCTAATATTTGACAATTTTTTCTTTCTTTATTAATGTGAGCATACCGTATAGAGGGGTTACAATTACATGGGCAGGATAACGAGTGCATTTCATATCAATCATTGTTGCCTCCTCTTTGTTTCCCCTTCCCATCTCTTCCCATATACCCCCTCCCCACACTTGATCCTCCCTCCCCACCAAAGTTGTAAAGTTCATTTTTCAACATAACGACTTGTACATCTCATTATTTCAATGGGTCCACCTGTATCCCTGGTTTAACAATTTGTTTTTGGAGAATATGTCCAGCAAAGAATCCATAACATAACTCAGCAAAAGTAGGTGCACTGAATCATTTTGGAATTATTCTCTTTTGCTTGGGAAGATTATTGATCTTGTCGTTCCTTTTGGGGAAACTTAAAGTCATATTTCACATTTTTTGTTGGTTGTGGGGCTTGAACTCTGATACTGGGTGCTTAGCTACAGCACCACTTCCTGGTTTCTGGTGGTTAATTGAAGGTTAGGGTCTCATGGACTGTCCTGACAAGGCTGGATTTGAACCACAATCCTCTGGTCTCAACCTCCTGAGTAGCTAGGATTAAAGGAGTAAACCACCAGCACCTGGCTCATATTTGCATTTATGTGCACTGAATGACACTGTGTAGACAAAGAATGGAAATTTTAACCAAATGATGACATTGCAGCACTTCAGAAAAATTGAAGGAGCAATAAATATGTCCTCCTTTTCCATTTTGTAACATTAATGACTGATGAGCTATGGGACCCTTACATTAGCATCCTGTGACATCTGAATAGGTGTATTTAGTATCAGGAAATGTTCATAGAGAAATATAGAAATAATATTTTTAGAAAGCAAAGGAGAGAAGGTATGAAAGAATAGCATAGAAGGAGATAGATTTATCAAACAGAGATTAAGAGCTAGCCTAAGAGATTTAGAATGCTAAAGGCAATGAGGAAAATCCTAGTTGACAACTAGTTCTACAATAACCAAAAATGATTCTCAAGACCAGTTTCTGGTATACCCTAATTACTATCATTTATTCCTTCTGTCTGGAGTTATTCCTTATTTTCTGTCACAACTATTAATTAACCTCTGCCTTTTGGGTGCCATAATTGACCAAAAAGATTTCAAGATTACACATAGCCTACTCTTCTCTTTCTGATTATCAATGATGACACAAATCCTGGAATCGTTGAATTTCCAGAGTTAAACTTTAACTGACATCTAAGCACATTCCTGGCATTAATTGCTGTGACTTAATGAACAAAACTTTTTTCAACACAGTAGCCTCATATAAGTAAAGTACATGAATCAGGTGTCAGTATGGAAGGACCAATTATATATTCCAAGTATGGGTTATTTATTTTGCATTTACTGTTTTTTTTTTGTTTTTTTTTTATTTGTTATTTTCTTTTTGCCAGTCGAGGGGCTTAAACTGAGGGGTAGGGAATTTTCCTGAGCTTTTTTTTTTCTTCTTGCTCAATGCTCGCTCTCTATCACTTGAGGCACAGCACCACTTCCAGTGGGGTTTTTTATGTGTTACTAAGGAATTGAACCCAGAGTTTCATGGATGGTAGGCAATCACCGTACCATGAAGCCACATTCCCAGAGCCCTAAATAACTTTCTTAAGATGGCAATACATTTTCATTACGTAACTAAGTATCATAATTTTGGCCAGGTGCTAGAAAATGATGTAGAAAAAAATACAATACAATAAGTCTAGTAAGGCTGGATGGACAATGAAGAACTCTCACGGTGTAGCCAGGGAACATAGGTGCTTATCTCATGGAGCTGTTTCAACAAGCTGAGCGAGACAGCTCCTGACTCAGAGCCAACCTCCAGAATGAGAGGGCCTCCTTGGGTTCCAGCCACATGGGGATGCTGGGCCCCCTCCTCCAGGACCCATTCAACCAGTTTTTGTGAGAGATAGAGAAAAAAAGTGAAAATTACAATTAAGTCTGGTGCCAGTAGCTCAGAATTCTAATCCTACCTACACAGGATGCTTGGATATGAGGATCATGGTTCATAAACAGCCCAGGCAGGAACGTCTGTGAGACTCTTACTCCAAAGAGCCACCATAAAATCAGAAGTAGTGCTCTGGGCTCAAGTGGTAGAGCACTAGCCTTTGGCTGAGGCTCTCAGGAACATCACCTATGCCTAGAGTTCCAGCCCCACGACTGACAAGAAGTGGACTTCCTACCACAAGAAGTGGATTGAATAGCACCCATTGTCCTAGGGAGCAAGGTAGCGAAGTCAGGCAGAGCTTCCTGTGAAGTTGAAGTCATAACTAGTTCACCTGGCTTCTCTCTGCCTTGGTTTCACCAGCTGCAAAACTCAACATAGTGAAGGATCCTCTTCCTCATGGGTATAGGGTAATTATGAAAGAGGGCAATGTTTTGTTTCATAATCCCACATCTGTTACACAATTAACAGGCCCCACCTGAGCCCTTTTCGGCTACCTTCCTGTTATTTGCTCACAGAATTGCGGAGAACCTTATCTAAAGGCTGCTCCCTCAGTACCTAGCCATGCTCCAGAGTTCCCTCTGTATAAATCCTTTGTTTCCTCATAACTCCTCTGAGGACAATGAGGTCTAATGGTTTTGACCCTACCCAGAGCTTCACCTGTGGTCAAGAATCAACTGCTGTGATTTTTTTTTTGCCTGCTCAAACTGACTTAAGAAACAATTCAAGCCACAGGAAAATCAAACACCACAAGCAGACCAGAGACTCCAACAAGAGACAGGTTAAGGACAGAAGGGAGATACAGGATCTTCCAATTCCCCCACCCCCCAAAAAAAAATCAAATAACTCTTTTTTTTTTTACATTTTATTAATTTTTTTCTAAAAGTTTTTTTTTTATTTTTTAACTTTAATTTTTTTCTATTAATTTTTTCTTCCTCTCATAATTTTTATTTTAGAGGATATGTGTGTGTACTTTTTTTTCTCTTTAAAAATTTTTTTTGTTTAGCTGTACTGATCATTTGATCCTTTCTTTCTTTCCTTCTCACTCTTTTCACTTTTTCTTCTTTTTCATTCTTCTTTGGATGACTTAATTGTTGTTCTGCTCATCCTGAGATATGCCAATAGTTGATTATTAGACGTCATTGTGTACAAACTTCATCCAGAAATTTATTACTCAATTTAAAACCTCTTAGATTTAAATTCCTTAATAGCAGTATTACCTATTTATAGGTACATAATATTTTAAGCATGTTTATTTTTAAGTTTTTCACGTCTCCTTTATATCCCTCCCCTTCTCTTATTCTATCCACATTCTTCTCTAAATATTACGTTTTCATTTTGCATAATTTTTAAATGTTGCACTTCTTAATTTTTAATTTTTGTTTTTCTATTTTTCTTGTCTTTTCTTTCTCTTTCTTCTTATTTTCTCTCTCTCTACTATCATTCTATCCAACCTATTTCCTGCTTTGAGATTAGGATTTAGTTAATTTAACTCTCCCACTGCCTTTCCACATCCCTATATGCCGATTTTTACCCATATCTCTACCTAAACTTAATAATTTCTGTTTGCCAAATTCTTCTTTGCGGTTTGTAGCCCCTTAATACATAGTTGTTTGATGTTGAATATGTATATCTGTTGAACTAGATTGTATCTGCAGATTTTTGACAGTGAAACTGCAAACTGTAGTTGATGCTTGCCTTAAAATAGTGTGCTAGCACAAAACCAGCGTTACTTTCATCCCAAATGGGCAGAGCAACCTGGAAAAACACAAGAAAAATGGCAAGTCCGGGTATCTCAACTCCCACTCATGATAATCAGGGGTAAGAAAAGATAATCAATAATCCAGAGGAGAGTTCTCAAAAAGCTCTACAAACACTACTGGTAAATATAGTAAATGAAAAGATTGAAAACCTGCAAAGGACTCTGAATGAGCGTGATAGGGAGAGAGAGGAGGCAAAACAAAATTTAATACAAGAATATCATGAGAGTGAGGAAGCTACTCAAATATTGATACATAATTGCATGAGCAGATTCAGAACACTCAGAGAAATAAAGGAATGTCGTAAGCAGGCTGAGATCACTCAAAGAGAACTACAGGGACTGCGTGAATGTGAGCAAGCTAATCAGGGAGAAATACAGGAATTGAGAAAGCGGGATGAGAATGCAGAATGATCACTAAAGGCATTCATGGAATCTATAAACAGAGAACTGAAAGATGTCAGCTAGACAACAAAGGGAATGTTGAATGGAACCCATCAGAAGGAATGGGAATAAAGAATCAACTAAATAATTTGAGAATAAACACTGACAACCAAATTAAGGAAGTAAAGAAGTTCACACAAGATCTAAAATAATGCTCCAACAAAGAATTTGAAGCCATCAAAGCTGACCAACTAGAAGAAAAAGAAATTTAAAACAAAGTATAAAGTCTTGATAGTAGGTTAGGTCATGCAGAAGATCGAATCTCGGAGATTGAAGACAGCCTAGATATTATAGAGAAAGGACATACAACCATCCAAGACAAATCCAAGAAATATGATAGATCTATTCAACACTGGGAAGACACCATCAGAAGGCCTAATCTGAGGATAATGGGTGTAGGGGGGAACCGAGAAACAGAAGTTAATGGTCTAGGAAATTTGTTTAACAGGATCCTAGCAGAGAACTTCGCAAACATGCAAAAATATAGGCCATTCAGATACAAGAAGATTTTAGAACTCCAAAAAGACCAGACCAATATAGGACATCCCACCATCAAATTATAATCCACGCATGATCAATTCAGACCAAAGAAAAGATCCTTAAAGCTGTCAAGGAGAAAAGGTTAATCACCTCTAAAGGGAAACCAAGTAGAATCACCTCAGATTTCTCAGCGGAAACAATCATAGCAAGAAGAGCCTAGAATGATGTATACCATGTCCTAAAGACAAACAATTATCAACCAAAATTCTGTACTCAGCTAAACTCTCCTTCATAACTGGAGGTCAAATAAAAACCTTCCATAGAAAAGAAAAATTAAGACAATATATCTCCACCAAACAAGCTCTACAAAACATTGTTAAAGACGTCGTACACGTAGAAAACTAACGAGATAACAATAAATGCCAGGAAATCACACCCAAACTGAGAATCCAAGAACCATAAGAAGAACCCAGTTGACGCAGCCCCCAAGAAGATGGATAAAATGACAGGTACTCCCAAATACCTCAGTCCTATCTCTCAACATTAACAACTTAACTCTCCAATTAAGATACTTAGACTATCTAGTTGGATTAAAAAGCAAGATCCTTCTATCTGCTGCCTTCAGGAGTCACATCTTGCCCATAAAAATAAACACATTTTGAATGTGAAATGCTAGAACAAATCTACCAAGCAAACGGCCCCCATAAAAAGGTGAGAATTGCAATCCTAATATCAGATATAAGAGACTTCAAATTAAAATACATGAGAAGAGATAAAGAAGGTTATTACATACTAATTAAGGGATCTCTCCTTCAGGAGAATATTACAATTCTAAATATCTATTCGCCAAACAACGGAAGACCCAAATTTATCCAAGAAACAGCACTTTCCCTCAAATCTCACAGAGATACACAGACATTAATTGTTGGGGAATTTAACACACCACTCTCCCCACTAGATAGATCAACTCGGCAAAAACTCAACAGAGAAACTGGAGATCTAAAAAACTGCATAGATCAACTACAATTCACAGATTTCACCCAGCAGCATCAGAATACACATTTTTCTCAGCAGCACATGGAACATCTTTGAAAATAGAACACATTTTAGTCCACAAAACAAACTTGTCCAAATTCAGAAACATTGAAGTTATACCTTGCATTCTCTCAGGCCACGAGGGAATAAAATTAATCTCAACACCAAAAGCCACCAGAGAAAATCCTGTAACACATGGAGGCTGAAGAACATACTGCTGAATCAAGAGTGGGTCATGGAAGAGATTAGAAAGGAAATTCAAATGTTCATGAACACACAAATTACCAGCTCCTTTGGGACACAGCAAAGGCAGTACTCAGGGGCAAGTTTATAGCTCTGAGTTCCTACATCAACAAATTGGAGAGATCTGAAACCAACAATGTAGTGACACATCTAAACCTCCTTGAAAAAGAGCACAAAGATAAACCCAAATCCAGTAGATGCAAAGAAATAATTAAAATTTAATCATAATTAAATGAATTAGAATCCAAAAAAACTATAGAAAGTATCAACAAAACAAAGAGTTGGTTCTTCGAAAATAACAAACCTCCCACCTAAGAAAAGTACAGGACCAGATGGCTTTACAGCAGAATACTATAAGGCCTTCAAAACAGAGCTCACACCAATACTCCTCCAAATCTTCAATGAAATTGAAAGAGAAAGTTCACTACTGAACTTATTCTATAAAGGCATCATAACTCTCATCCCAAAACCAGGCAGGAACTTATCACAGAAAGATAAATATAGACCCATTTCTTTGATGAACATTGATGCAAAACTTCTCAACAAAATTTTGGCTAATTTACTTCAACAATTTATCCAAAAAATCCTACACCATGATTAAATAGGATTAATTTCAGGGATGGACAGCTGGGTCAATATTCACAAATCAATTAATATAATTCATCACATCAACAGGAGCAAGGATAAGAAACACATGGTTATCTTAATAGTTGCAGAAAAAGCATTTGACAAGATCCAACGCCCCTTTAGATGAAGGATCTGGAAAAATTAGGAATCCATGGAACTTTCTTCAATGCAATAAAGACTATATATGACAAATCTACAGCCAGTACTATACTTAGTGGTGAAAAAAAAAAGCCATTTCCTCTTAACTCAGAAACGAGACAAGAATGTCCACTCCATTTCTCTTCAATCTAGCATTAGAATGCCTAGCTACAGGAATAAGACAAGATGCAAACCTAAAGGGGCTCCAAATAGGGAAAGAAGAAGTAAAACTCTCCCTTTTTGCAGATGTCATGATCTTGTATTTAAAGAACCCCATAGACGCCACTCCCAAATTACTCAAGCTGATTCAAAACTTTGACAAAGTAGCAGGGTATAAAATTAACCCACAAAAAAGCAATGGCTTTTCTCTATACCAACAATGAGAAAATTGTGGCTAAAATAAGAAAGCATCTCCATTCGTAATAGTCCCACAAAAAATAAAATACCTAGGAATTAACTTAACCAAAGAAGTGAAGGATCTCTATGATGAAAATTTTAAAAACCTGAAAAAGGAAATCAAAAGAGATCTTAGAAAGTGGCAGAAACTCCCATGCTCCTGGATTGGAAAGGTAAACATCGTGAAAATGGCCATCCTTCCCAAGGATCTCTACAAATTAAATGTGATACCTATCCATATTCCAACCTCATTCTTCAAGGAAATAGAAGAGGCAATCCAATAATTCATAGTGGACAAAATAAAAGATCCTAAATATCAAATATGATCCTCAACAGAAAGAACAGTCCTGGAGGAATATCAATACCAAATTTCAAACTCTACTACAAAGCCATAGTAATCAAAACAGCTTGGTAAGGCACAAGAACACACCTCAGGACTAATGGAATAGAATTAAAAACCCAGAAATGAACCTACATACCTATAGCCATTTAATATTTGATAAGGGAGCTAACAAAATAGAATGGAAGAAAGACAGCTTCTTCAGTATATGGTGCTGGCAAAATTGGTTAACTACTTGTAGAAAACTAAAACTAGATCCTTATATATCACCCTGCACCAGAATCAACTCCAAATGAATCAGATAAATCAGAGTCAATTAGACACTCTGAAAACATTACAGGGGAATAGGAGAAATCCTAGGTCTCCTTGGCACAGGCTGAAATTTTCTTAATAGAGACCCAGAAACACAAGAAATCAAAGAAAGGTTGGACAAATGGGATTGCGTGAAATTGCAGAGCTTCCGATTGGCAAAGGACATAACTAGTAAGATCATTATAAAGCCCATGAATTGGGAGAAAATCTTCACTAACCATACAACGGACAAGGGTCTCATATTTAAAGTATACCTGGAACTCAAAAAATTAAGTCCCACAACAACAAATCTTCAAAGAAACAACTGCCCAATAAATAAGTGGGCTAAACACTTAAAAAGAAACTTCTCTGTAGAGGAAAAGTGGATGGCCGATAGACACATGAAGAAATGCTCAACCTCTCTAGCCATAAAAGAAATGCAAATCAAAACAAAATCGAGATACCACCTCACCCCAGTTAGAATGGCTATAATCAAGAACTCTGATAACAACAGATTCTGGAAGGGATATGGACAGAAGGGAACCTTACTATATTGTTGGTGTGAGTGTAAATTTGTTCAACCACTTCGAAAGCAGTATAGAGGTTCCTCAAAAGACTCCACATAGAGCTGCCCTATGATCCAGCAATCCCAATTTGGGCACTTACCCAAATGTTCACAAACAAGACCTCAATAAAGCTACCAGCACAACTATGTTTATTGCAGCCTTTTTTTTTTTTTTTTACCATAGCTAAGATATGGAACCAACCGAGATGCCCCTCGGTAGATGAATGGATCAACAATATGGGGTATATATACACAATGGAATTCTATGCCTCCATCAGAATGAATGACATTACTCTATTTGTTAGGAAATGGAAAGACTTGGAAAAAATTATATTAAGTGAAGTAAGCCAGGCCCAAATAAACATAGGTCCCATGGTTTCCCTTATTTGCAATAACTAGTATATATCTGAGTCAAGCAGAAAATTTCCAATAAGTTCATGTTAGGAAAATGAACCCTAAGGTGTGTATTCAAATTTTTTTCTTTTATACGATTGTTTCTAGTACATTTATAAGATTATTTCTTTGTTGCTTTTTATGTCGCTCCCTCACGGTACAATCCCTGCTTACACTGTTTTTGATGTTATAATTTATGGAGGGGAAGGGAAAAAACAAATCGTTTAAATAGGGATTACAGGTGGACCCATTGCAACAATGAGACGTCGAATTTGTATGTCAAAAATGAACTTTACCACTTTGGTAGGGGGAGGTGGAGGATCGGGTAAGGGTGAGGGGGGAGGATGGGATGGGAAGGGGAAACGAAGGAGGAGGCTACAATGCTTGATTAGAAATGTACTCATTATCTTCCCCATGTAATTTTAAACCCTCTGTACAGTATTTTCACAATTAAAAAAAAGAAAAAAATGATTCGGCTGCTGTGGAGTAAAAGTTAGGGATAATCCATCTAAATCAATGATTGTGTATGTTGCTAAATGTCTACCATCCCAATTACAGAGTTCCAGGCCTGGTGGAGCATACCTGTCACAGAAAGGAGGACCTCTATCCAGTCCAGCCAGAGCCAGGCTCTGCTTCAGAAATGCCCAAGACAGAAAGGTGGCTCCTCACAGACAGGGAGAGGACACAGGTAGGGGGTCATGGTGCCCCCAGAGGGGTATCTGACCCGGGGTAAGGGTGGTTTTGCGGCAGCTACTCACAAGTGCTCCTGGGAGAAGTTGCTTGAGGCTGCTCCAGGTGGTGCCAGCAGCAATGGCAGTGGCATTGCAGACACATGGCCTCAGAGAAGAGAACCAGGCCCAGGGACCAGGTTGGGGCTTTACATGCCCTGGCAGGGTGCCATTTCCTGATGTTTGAAATTCCGAACCTTGGGAAGGCAGGGAGGGGGCTGGGGTGTGGGCAGGCATCTCAATTTCCTTCTATATTCCAGTCACCTTGAGTCTCACCACTCAGCCATCTCTACCTTCCTCAACTGCTGGTAGTGGTGTAAACTAACAGAGGGAATCCTGGTGCTACCAGGCAGCATGGAATGTGGGCGTGGCCACCATTCTTGTATCTCTTTGGTCATAAAGAACAATGAAAGAATGAGGGTGTGGCCAGAATCCTGTGATGCAAACAGTATGTGAGGAGTCAAGAAGATAGCAGCTCCCCTAGCCCTTTTCCCAGGGAACAATGTCCAATTCAGTTGGAGACAAGAGGGTGACCTGCTTTAGCCGAATGGCTGCACAGATTGTTGTGTATGGCTGTGTGTTCCCAGTCCCAGACCTTGAACTGAGGATATGGGCACAGTCTGTGATCTGCTTTTGCTCAAGGCTGGCCTTGTACACTGGAGCCACAGGGATTCTGGCTTTGTTGGCACTGAAGTTGGACTTTCCTTCCTAGGGTGACTTTGACCATGATCCTCCCATCACAGCCTTGTAAGTATCAAGGACGACTGTTGAGAGCCACTGGTGCCTGCCTAATCATTGGTCTTACTGATGTTCTTGGACAGACTGGTGAGTTCCATATCCTTGGGTTTAAGTGGTGGGAGCTGTAGCCCACAGTTGGAATCCTGGTCCTGCCACCTCCAAATGGAAGGCTATCCTTAGAAACTTATTCCTGTCCATATGATTACCAATGGAATATGATGTATGTCATGACTGAAATAGCATTTCTTCAATGATTCTAGGATAAAATTATATACAATTATGTTATAGGACACTAATCAATGTTAATTAATGCTTTATGAAGCATTTAAACAATCACATTCATAAAATGGAGGCATAATGAAATACCTAAGAATTACTATACTATTACATAATATAAAGGTGCCATTTTTCTGCCAGGACTGGGATTGGAACCTGTGGCCTTGGTAACTCTGTTGCACAGTGTGGGAAGGGGAAGCTGGCTTCCTTGAAGTCAAGAAATTCAAGTCTGTTCTTTAGGCCTGAAATAGATCCCCACCACTTGAAAACATCCTATTCATGTACAATTTACATATATGATTTATATTTATATACATATGGTGACTCCATATTGCATTCAGTGATGTTATTTTATTTTTTTGTTTTATTCATATATTGACAATTTATTTTGACTATTATGGCACATAAAACATTGATTACATTGATTACATAAGATATAGGTCTGCATATGTATTCCACTTCATATGTGACACCCAAGACTTTCACAGAAAAGGAAAACATGTCTCACCATCAAATTCTTACTCCACAATTCAATTTTTGGGGAGTGCTGTCATCTGAACTCACGGCCTACAACCCAACAAGGCCCAATTCATGAATGGGTTAGTGTCAGCACTCCATCCTGGGGCAAATTGAGCTGACAGGCTGTTCCCAAGACCTGAGATCAAGCCCCAGGTGTTAGCAAAATAAGAACAGATTGACATGCAGATGACAGTACGCTAATAAATATGTATTGTTATAGAGTGTTAGAGATGTCTATAAATTATTCAGTTATATAGACTACATTCCTATCAATTCCTGGGTACTAATCATGCGTCCATGTAATTAATGTTATTGTTTTCATCCTTATACTATTAATGAAATCAATCACTGTCCTGAAATTATTGTGTTCCTGTAAGTAATAATATTCTTTTTATGCTTCATAAATATTAAATAAAATCAATTAGCCTCCTGAAATGATGCTGCCTAAATTTATAGGAGCATCATTCATGATCAACTCATTGAACCTTGACACTGATAACATTCCATTTTTCTTCCTATGGATGGGAACCATTTTCTTAGTATCTCCTGCCATTTGGTTGGTGTTAGGAGAGGGATTCAAATCGGGGCCTATGTTGCCACGTGGGCCTATGACTTCCCAGATATTCTGGCAGCCTTCAGCAACGCAAGGTGAAGTACCCTTTGCAATAGTGTCATTCAGACCCATGAGGGTCACCGAGCAAAGGAAGAAAACATAAAAAGGCCACATTTTTTCTGTGCATAGCTTTCCCTGCAAGACCTGGGGGTCTAGGATCCCAGAAGCAGCTGTAGGTCTAGTGGCTGCACCCCAGCCTAGCGTGATTGAAGCTGAGGCAGAGTTGCCACAACCTGAATTCAAGCCCTTACTGAGAAAAGTAAAATAAAAAAAAATTAGCTCCCTGGCTTGCAATTCGTGATATTTATTCTTCCAGGCATTGGATTTGAACCCAGGATCTGGGTAAATCTAGTGAGGGATAAAATTGTAAGAGTGAGACTAGAAATGTGGCTTAGTGGTAAAGAGTTCCCTTAGCATGCATGAATGCCCGAGTTTAATCCTCAGTGTCACAAACTCAGAAAAATCCAATAGCTGTGGAGTGGCCCAAGTGGCTAACTTGAGGAAAAAGAGTTCAGAGACAGTACCCACACCCTAAGATCAATCCCAAGGACTGCCAAAAACAATAGACGAGATGTCAGTGGCTCACACATGGATCTCTAGAATCTCAGGAGGATGGGAGCTGAAGATCACAGTTCAAAGACAGCCTAATCAAAGAAAGCCTTTTAGATGCTTATCTCCAGTGAACCACGAAAAGACCCCATGTGGCACTGTGGTTCAAGTGGTAGAGTGTTCGCCTTGACTTGAGGGTTACTGAAACATGCACAGTGGACGTCAAAATAAGGGTGAAAGTTAACCCCTCTGACTCAGGTGATCCTGACCTTTGTAGGTCCGCTCCCTATTCCCCTGATTGGAGGGGAGGTATGGCACCCTACGAGACCTGTGAGAGGGACTTGCAAGACCCAGACCCCTATCCCATTGAGGGGTTAAGGGGTGGGGAAGTAACCTACTGGAAGACCTACCCTGGAAAGTAAGGGCCACCCGAGAGCTCGGATTCTAGGCCACAGGATTCACTTCCCCAAGCGTATCTGTTCAATCTGTCACCAGGGGCTAACAGGCCCTTGGAGTAGTAGGCCCTTGGAAGCTAAGGATCTTAAAGAGCTCCGCAAGGCAGTGGCAGAGGATGGCCCAAACTCTCCGTGGGCCCAGACCCTATTACAGGGCATTGCTTATTACCCATGTGTCCCTAAGGACTGGCTGGATATGTCCAAAGCCGTCCTTACTAGTTCTCAGTTTATTAAATGGTGTGCTTTCTTTGAGGAGGAATGCAGAATGTGGGCGGAGAATAACTGGCAGGCTCAACCTGCGATAGCTATTACTTATGCCATGTTAGCAAGGATGGGGGAAGTGTACTCCACTGACATCCAACAGGCCACAATACCTGGCCCGTACTGTCACCAGGTGAGGCAGGCAGGACTTGCCACGTGGTACAAACAGGATGATAGGCCTATTGAGTCCCCCATAGCAGGAGTGAGACAAAAACCGGGTGAGCCTCTACCAGATTTCATAGACCGAATCCAATCGAGCATTCACAGCAAGCTGCCAGAAGGGAACCTCCATGATCAGTTTGTAAAGCACCTGGTCTGGGAAGGCATGAATGCAGACCATCGCATGGCCTGCATGGGATTGAGAGAGAGTTCCCTGGGCAGCTGGGTGGTGGCTTCCCAGGATGTGGGAACGCAACAGCACCAGTTCCAATCATTAGCTTTAGATTTAAAGGCTCAGATATCTGCAATGACTGAGGCTATTACCCAGGATTTGGCAGCCCAGGGCCAAGGAACCCCAAGATCATCTGGGAGAGGACTTGTTTTAAATGCAGGCAGGAAGAGCACTTTAAGAGGGACTGTTTACAACAATCCACCAACAATCGTCCTGGGGGCAAACCATCCCCTACACTCTGCCCCACGGGCAGGGAGGAAAACAAGTTTGATTTAGATGGGAAGCCTTTAAAGTAGGGGAGGGGCATCCTCCAGCCCCACTAACTCAAGGAGTAACCCCATCTGTTGAGAGGCCCAGGCAGCCTTGTGGCAGGGTGACCCAGGTCCAGTGGACCGTCCCCCTGGTGGAAGGACTCTGCCCTAAAATGAGTATTCTCGTAGGCAGAAAGAGGTTTCACTGCTTAATTGACACTGGGGGCAGATGGAACCATACTCAGGGAGGAGGAAGTGCCCTTGGACTGGAAGCTTTCACCTGGGCCCCTGTTATTGGGGGTAGAGGGCAACACCCAGTTCCAAGAGACGGTTGCCCTTATGACATGGACTAGCCCAGATGGAGAACAGGAAAAGATATGCCCTTTAGTGGCAAAAAAACTCCCTGCCAATTTACTAAGACAAGACATGCTAAGACAAATGGATGCTGTGGTCAGTACAGACCATCAAGCATCCTATGATGATATCCTGGATGGGGATAAAGCACAAAGGCTTAAACAGGATCTAGAAGGAGTGAAGGAAAAGGATTTTTTTAACTTTCATAATTACAGAGAAGAACATAGGTTACCCACTCAGGTGCACCCCCAATCCTAAAATGTCACTTCCTCCGGAGTACCTCCCATTAGGTGGAAGCCGGGAAGCCCAATCTGGATGGAGCAGTGGCCATTGACCATATCTAACACCAATATTTGTTATTCAAAAAGCCTCCTGGGCTTGGCATATGCTCCAAGATCTACATAAGATACATGAAAGGATGGAGCTAATAAGAACACCCCTAAGAAGCATGCCCTGGACTCCTGCTATACCATCAGAATATACCTTGGTTGTGAAAGATTGTTTTTTTCTATCCCCGACATGACATTGGAGAGGACCTGACCCCTTAGTTACTATGGGCAGGGGTTTTGGATGTGGTTTTTCCCATAGGGGAGACAGCCCCCATTTGGATCCCTGCCAGGAACCTTAAGTTTTTACCCATCTCCTCTATACAAGAGGATGCCCAAAGATAAACTAACAAAGGGAAGAAAAACAGCCATGGGCAAGGCTTGTGTTTAAAAGAGAAAATCCAGAAAGATATCTAATAACTATCCCCAAGGGCAACCAGCCCTTGAGAAGCTCTTGTGTTCTCTAACAATTGCAGATGGCGATACTCCAGCTGTTTGCTGTCCTGACCCTCCCAGTCCTGGCAATGGACCTACGGAATCTGCATCAACCTCAACGGTTGACCTGGGCAGTTATCAGCGCTGGCAATGCAGAAAACATCAATAGCACCACAAGAGAAGCTGTCCCTTTGACCTGGTGGCCTGACCTTCATTTTGATCACCACCGTATGTCATTTTAATATTACCTGCTTCATTTTTTCTTTTACTAAATGCTTGTATGGCGGCATTGAATCCATACTTATTGTTAAACAACTACCTTTTGTTACAAGCCCCATCTCTGGACTCTGAAGTGGCAAAGACTGCTATTCCATCCTTAACTAATGTTAAAGGACTGGTAATGACATTTCCTGGCCTGGTAATGCTTTTGCTAATGGTTTTTCTATACATTCCTTGCATAATACCTACACTGCAAAACTCATTTGAGCTTAGCCAGCCTGTTACATAAGATCAAGCTCCAAGTGAATGAATTTCCCCCCTAGAGGAATCGCAGCCAGAGACAGGTAAGAGGGGGTGTCAGTCTAACCAACCTAAATACAGGGCCTTCAGCTTCACTCTGAAGAACTTCCCGATGACAAGTAAGGCAGACAAGGCAATCCACCCCAATGTAAGACAGGTGGTTTCGCTTCTTTAAACAAAGATGGGGGAGATGATGTTGGGAGCCATTGACAGTAAAGCTCAAAGGTCATTTTGACCCCTGTGCTAGCTTAAAGGAATGTACAAGGAACTTGCTTACTTAAAAGACACCAGGTGCCCAGGATTGCTTTGCTATGTCTGCAGTTTGTTTTAAAATTTCCTCGTTTTTCTGGACTATAGTAGAACGGCCTAAGTGTGGTGGCCCACGAGGATGTACCTTGTCACATGTGTGGAACTCCCAATACCCAGGTTGCTCCCATGTTCTAAAGAGGACTATCTTACGAGATACTGATACTGACTTTTATATATGCCCAGGAAATAATTGAACTGCTTCGGACATTTCTAACTGTGGTGGGACTGATGTTTATTACTGTGCTAGGTGGGGATTTGAGGCAACTGGGACAGGCTCTTGGATCATGCACAAGGGCCCTCCCTATCCTTGTCTTGTGAATCTCGACCCCCAGACTTGCCTCGAAACCCCTGTGTGGCAAATCCTATTCTTACAAATGTAATCCTGTTAAAACAAGAAAAAAGTGAGGGGGAATCTGCAGGACACATGGGCAGCAAAGAGGTGCTGAGAGAGTAGAGTGGGCTGAGCCCAATTTGCCTTAAGTTCAGTGCGGAACCAGCCCATGAAAGCTTAGTTGCCTGATAGGGTGTGACCTTGACAGTGGTTGGTTCCTGCCATGCCACCCACACTTTTTGGCTTTAAAAAGGGCTGCTCTCTGTTAATAAATGAGTTTTTCTTCCTGCTTGATTTGGCTCCCCACTGTGTATGATTGTCTCCCGAGCTGAGGGAGGCTAGGGAACGAGCAAGCGCGGCACTGACCTTTCCTCGGACCCTGTTCATCTTTCGTTGGACAGACACAGACCCAACACCTAGGTATATTTTTGCCAGTACTTGTCTTGAACTCAAGGCCTGGGCACTGTCTGTAACACTCTACTACTTGAGCCACAGTCCCAATTCTGACTTATTCTGTGTACCAAGAAATCGAACCCAGGACTTCTTGCATGTTAGACAAGCACTCTTTCAATAATCCACATTCCCAGCTCCCTCATTTTTTCCTTAATGGTAGTTTTTTACATAAGTAGGCTGCCATTTTATGTCCCCAAGTTTAATTTTCTGAATACTGGTTACTTCTACGAAACCTGTTCTTCTCTTCCCCTGCCTGGTTTGTTACTGTTCCTGCATTGGCCTCATAATAAAATGTAAATAAAATATGCTGAGAGCGTCAGTGTATCATATAAGGACACAGCCTGGAACCCTGGAAGAGAAAAGCCATGGGCCTGCAATGAAGAGAATGATACAGTATGCATAAGGAGCATATCTGAAAAATAAATCAGTAAATAAAGGGAGAAGCATTGCATAAGGTCTGTTTGCATTCTGGGAGGTAGTATACAGATTAAGTAGGTAGAGCGCTAAAAATTTTTTGTGGCCATACTAAGGCTTAAACTCAGGGCCCGATGCGTTTCTCAGCTGTTTTTCCCAAGGCTGAGGCTTTACCACTTTCACAGCTCCACTTCCAGCCATCTGGTCGTTAATTGGACATGAGCGCCTCCCAGGCTTTCCTTCCTGGTCAGGCCTGTGAATCCTGCTCGGTTTTCTCTCTTACAGCTGGAGCTCTACTCTCTGGAACACTGTACAACTTCTGGTTTACTGGTGGTTTATTGGAGATAAGAGTCTCACAGAATGCCTGCTCAGGCTGAATTTGAATGGCAATCTTGCAAACAGGATTCAATCGGCTTTCCTCAGGAAGACACCAAGGAGCCCCTCCATACAAAACCTTAGTCTAAATCTCGAGAGGCACTAGAGAAAAAGAGATACATGAAGACGAGTCTAGTGTGCTCTACATACTTAAGGTTGGAGACACACAACTCTCATAATTATTAGATCATTTTATAGACAAAAGGAGCAATGAAGACAGTATAAGGATCGCTCCAGCTTTTGGTCCTCTCATCTTGAGACAGCAAATTCACTGCAGCTCAATGCTAAGTGACAGAACGTGCGTGTCCTGTGGACATTTGCTCCCAAATCCTGTGACACTCTTTTCTCACTTTTGGCTTCAAACCTGTGACCTGACTGAGAGGAGAAGATGAGGAGAGAAAATCCTTCTAAGAGATAACAGCTATAAAGAACATTGGGTAGATAATTTATAAATTCAAACCTTTGGAATGACCCTGTTAAGAAGTCAGCTTGTCCAGATGAAAAAATGAAGAAGAAAAGAAAGAAGGTGCCAGTGGCTTCTCACTGTAATCCCAGCTTCAAAGGGGGCTGAGGTATAGAGAATCTGAGTTTGAACCCAGCAAGTATAGCAAAATCCATGACACTGTTATTTCTAAGAGATCACAGGAAAACCCAGAAGTGGGGCTGTGATTCAAATTTAATGCACTACCCTTGAGCAAAAGGAGTTCAGGGACAATGCCTAGGCTCGTAGTTCAACCCCAGGAACTGCCCCCTCAAAAAGAGCTTGTACCTCCATGTCTTTGGGTATGTATGGATATATTCCTAGAGGTGAAGCTCCAGAGTAGTTATGATGAATGACATCAAGCTAGGAAATTTGTATTCAATAAAATGATTTCATAACAGAGACTGCTTTCATGACAGTGCATAATACAGAGCTCCGCTCACTGTTCCCAGTGTAGCCTGAGGGTGTCTCTGCATCCCAGGCCTGCTGGAAAAAGTCTCTTCATTGTCTGGACAGGCAGACAAAAGGCCTCACTCTTGTACAGCTGTGTAACAAACAACTCCATCTGGGTTAGATAGTGAGGATGATTTTGGGCAGGCTCTGAAGGTCAGGAGAAAAAGTTCTCTTTGTATCCCAAACTCTCTGTCTCCCCAGTGCTCTGGTTTGACAGGAAGCCTTCATTTGTGACACCTCCTGTGGCAGGACAAATCCTGTGCACTTATCCTGCCTTTGTGAGACTATATTTCGGTGTCTCAGATACAGTGCTCAATATAATTCAAGAGTCCTTCTGGCAGACAACTAGGGTACTGAACTTCATTGTTTCATTGCCAGTGATGATGGGCCTATGATGCCTCTCCTAGGTTTCTGGAAGCTTGGGAAATCCAAGCACATGTCTGATATCACAAAGGTTCCTGTCATCTAGGGATGGTGAATCCCATCAGGTTTTGAAACATTTGACCTCTCCTATTTGGGCCCTGGGTGGCTAGGTTTGGGGGTTGAACCCAGGGCCAGGGTGCTGACCATGAGCTCAGTGCAGAAGCCAGGTGCTTTACCATTTTGTGTAACAGCATCAATTCTAGTCTCTGTGTGTGTGTGTGTGTGTGTGTGTGTGTGTGTGTGTGTGTGTGTGTGTGTGTGTGTGTGTATGCACGTGGGTGGACAGGGGCACGGGCACATACACCATTCTTGGAGGTTGAACTCAGGACCTGAGCACTGTACCTAGTTTGTCTTGTACAATCATGGCCTTCTCCCACTTGAACCACAGAGCTACTTCAGTATTTTTTTTTTTACTGTTGTGGTCCTGAGAAATCAAACCCAGGGTTTCATATTTGCAAAGCACTCTACCCCTAAGGCATACTCCAAGCCCTCTACTTCAGGTATGTTAGTTTGTTTCTCTATATTGTTATTATTGTAGGAGTTGATGTCTGGGCCTGGATGCTGTTCTTGAGCTCTTCAGCTCAAGTCTTGTGCTCTACCACTTGAGCAAAATACCATTTCAGCTTTTCTGGTGGCCCATTGGAGCTAAGTGTCTCAAGGACTTTCCTTCCCAGGCTGGCTTTGAACTATGATCCTCAGATCTCATCCTCCTGAGTAGCTAGGATGAAAGGCATGAGTGACAAGCACCTAGCTTCCACTTCTGGTTTCTTAGTGGTGAACTGGAGATAATACGCTCATGGGACCTTTTGTATCTGGGATAATTTGGAACCCAGATCCTCAGATCTCAGCTTCCTCGGAAGGCAGGATGAGAGACCTCAGCTATAGACCCCTAGGCTTTGGCATCTGCTGCAAGGGGCCCATGGCTCCAAGCGGTGGAGTGCTAAACATGAGCCCAAGAGGTAAGGGTCAGAGTTTAGACCCCTATTTCAAGGTTTATGACTGAGAAAATACAAAACAAACAATTGCCTGAAGTAAACAACTCACTAGTCTACAGTAATACATAATTTTGTCCCTGCCATGGATACATATATGAGCCTCAATATTCTTGTCTGCATAATCATCTCAGTGGGGAGATCTTACAAGGACCCAATGAAAGAATGCACCTGGTGAAGGACACAGCACATGGCACTCTTTGCATTGCACCCAGCACCCAATGCACGACTCAGTACACTACAACCTGTGAAGGACTCAGCACATAGCACCATGTGCAGGACTCATCACAGAGTACCCTATGGATGACTCACACGTAGCTCTGTTCCACAAGTTGTCATTAGACTTAGGGTGCTCTAATCAATATCACCATACTTTGAGGCACATTTCACAAAGCACACAAGTTCACACCTAACAGTTTAGTTGGATTTTTTTTTGGAGGGTGGGGAGGTTAGTCATGGAGCTTGAGCTTAAAGCTTGGGGATATTATTGTTCTAATAACATTTGCAAAAGGCTAGAACTCTACCACTTAAAGCCATATTTCAAAGAGTCTAGCAGACTTCCTGTCAAGTTTTAAAGCCCCAGAGAGGCCAGGATATCGGGGGTAAGCCAGGGTAAACCAGGATGATGGGGGTAACCCATGGAGCTGGGTTGCAGCAGTTTATATCTGACTAAGTCAGGTTAGGTGGCAGCTGTCAGCACCAGACTCCTAGCTTGCTCTTTCATGTGGTATTTGAAGTCCTGTCCTTCTATAGTTGCCATTAGAACATTGTACCTCTTTTTGGCGGCAGTCCTGGGGCTTGAAAAAAGGTTTTGACACTGTCCCTAAGCATTTATGCTCAAGGGTAGAACTCAATTGATTGAAAGACAGCAGAATTTCTGGGTTTTCTGTTTATGTGGCACTGAGGAATTGAGCCCAGGGCTTCATGCTCACTAGGTGAGTACTCAACAACCGAGCCCCAGGAGTGAACAGGTATAAATAGAGATTGATCTATATAAGCAATATATACACAGAAAGATGTCTGTATATTATTAATTTATAGATATTACTACAAATTATTACTTATTAAATTATTAATGATGTGTCCCAGTTAACAATTAATAAAGCATTAACTAAATTACTCAATATCCTGTTATTTTTATCACATATGTACATACATCCATACACATAATTTCATATTTAATAGAATGAGACATATATATATATATATATATATAGTTAAATTATGCATCATGTGTTACTACCAATTATTAGGTATCTATGTTTCCATGCAATTTTTATTCTGGTAATACTTAATAAAATATTAAACTTAATCCACATCCTATAATTTTAGTGTCTAATTTTATTCTAGAATGATTCACTACTAATTCAATCTGCTTTTCATTTATTGTAGTGACAATTCTTCCACCTATGACATTTTTTACATTTATGACATCCTATTACATATAGATTTGCATATATTACATATAGATTTTCATCTGAATTATACATCCTACCTGTCACCAAGCACTTTCAAAAAAAAAAGAAAACGTGTCACGCTCAGCTTCTCACTCCAAGATTACATTTTTTGGCAGTGGTGGGATCTAACTCAGGGCCTAGAAGGCTCAATTCATGAATGGCTGACTGTCAACACAGCAGCTTCTAGGCAATTCAGCTGCCAGGCACTTCCCAGTCCCTGAAATCGAACCCCGTATGCTGACCCCATATTGTGCTTAGTGTACTTATTCATTTTATTTTTGTTTTATTCATTTACTTACCATTTATTTTATTGACTGTTATTACACATGAAATATTACATTTATTACATAGGATATAGATTTGCCTATGTATGAAACTTCACACCTGATACCCAGGTCTTTCACAGAGAAGGAAAACCTGTGTCACCATTGGCTTCTTACTCCACGATTCAACTTTTTTGTGTGTGCTGGCATCTAAAGTCACAGCATACAAGGTCCAATTCATGAATGGATGAGTGTCAGTATGCCAGCCTGAGGCATATTGAGCTGACAAGCATTTCCAGAACTTGAGATCCAGCTCCATGAGTTGACAAAATTAGAACAGATAGACATACAGATGGTAGTACACAAATAAATATTGATTTTTATAGAGTGCCAGAGATGTATATACATTATTTGGTTACATAGGCTACATTCCTATCAATTCTTGGGTATTTCGTATACCTCCATGTAATCAATATTATTGTTTTCATCCTTAATTATTAATTAAATCAACCACTGCCCTGGAATTATTGTGTCCATGTAATTAATAGTATTCTTTGAATATGTCAAAAATATTCATTAAAATCCATTGGACTACTAAAATCACTCTATTTATATAGTAGTATTCAGAAACAACTAATTCAACCTTGCCATTCATAATCTTCCATCGGTATTCCTGTGAATAGGAAGGAGACATAGGATCTCCATCCTTTGGTAGGGGTCAGGACCTGGCTTCAAACACAGGGCCTATATTGCCATGTTGGCCTATGGCTTGCCTGGTAGCCCACCAGCCTTCAGCAGTACCAAGTTACCAACATTCTTCAACCGTGTCATTCAGAAGCAGGATGGTCACCTTGCAAAGAAAATAAATGTAAAACTGGTAGTCATCTGCAAGTTGCTAGTTTTTTTTTTCCATTATTTTTTTTTCTTGTCAGCCTTTGGGTCCCAGGAACCCAGGTTTGGCTGTGGGTCCAGTGGCTGCACCCTAGCCTGGAGTGATCAAAGCAGAGGCAGAATTGCCATGACCTGAGTTCAAGCCCTGTGCTTGACAAAAGAAAAATACATACATACATATATACATACATACATACATACATACATACATACATACATACATACATATATACATATGTACATACATTAAAAATATATTAAAAAATCATGAGGCTCCTTGGCTTGGAATTCATGCCATTTTTTCTGCCAGGCCTGGGCTTCGAACTCAGGGTCTGGGTCAGGGTCTGGGAAAATCCTCAGCACTGTGGGGGATGGGGAAGATCACCATTCTGGAAGACAAGAAAGTCAGGCCTGTTTCTAGGGCCTGAATTCAAGTCT
Source organism: Dipodomys merriami (assembly GCF_024711535.1). Taxonomy (NCBI): domain Eukaryota; kingdom Metazoa; phylum Chordata; class Mammalia; order Rodentia; family Heteromyidae; genus Dipodomys; species Dipodomys merriami. The sequence goes on along the minus strand of NW_027204682.1, from coordinate 238,264 downwards.
TAGCCCTTGAAAAAATAATATTCGTATATATTTTAAGTACATGAATTTTATTGACCTACAAATTTTTACTGCATATTACAGTTAGAGTATTCATTTTATTTTGTGTTTTATTTGTTTCTTATATATTTTAGTGAATATGATTACACATATAATATTTTTTGCATCTTATTACATAAGACATAAGTTTGCCTATGTATTCTACATCATTCCTGAGTCCCCGGAATTTCATCGATAAAGAAACCAAGTGGGAAAACTGGCTTTCCACCAGGATTAAGTTTTTGGCAGTTCTGTGACTTGAACTCAGGGCCTAGCAGGCCCACTTCATGAGTGGGTAAATAATAGCACACCAGTCTGATGCAAGAGAAGTTGGCGGGCAAATTGAGGACCTGAGATCAACCCCTAGGAATGGCCGATATATAAACAGATAGATGATTAGACTGCAGTGTGTGTGTGTGTGTGTGTGTGTGTGTGTGTGTGTGTGTGTGTGTGTGTGTGTGTGTGTGTGTGTGTGTGTGTTGTTAGCTATTTTTGACCAGGGCTAACCCTCTACCACTGGAGCTACACGGCTCTACTTCTGGCTTTGTTGGCACTGAAGTTGGACAAGGATCTCAAGGACTTTCCTGCCTAGTGTGAATTTGACGATGATCCTCCTATCACAGACTTGTAAACATTAATGAGGACTGCTGAGAGTGACTGGTGCCTGCCTAATCATTGGTCTTGCTGTTCTTGGACAGACCAGTGAGTTCCCTATCCTTCAGTTAAAATGGTGGGAGCTGGAGCCCACAGTTGGCATCCTGGTCCTGCCAACTCCAAATGGAAGGAGATCCTTAGAGACACTCATTCCTTTCTATATGAATATCAATGGAACATGATGTATGTTATGATTGAATGGGCAGCTCTTTAATAATTCTAATTATACACAATTATATTATAGGACACTGATCGATTTTAATCAATACCTCATGAAGCATTTAAACAATCACGTTCATTAAATGGGGCATAATGAAATACCTAAGAATTGGGCATCACATAGTATTAAGGTGCCATTTTTTCTGTTAGGACTGGGATTGGAACTCATGGTCTGGGTAACTCTGATTCACTGTGTGGAAAGGGGAAGCTAGCCTTCTTTAAGTCAAGAAATTCATATCTGTTCCTTAGGTCTGAAATCTATCCCCAGCACTAGAATACATCTTATTTGTGTACATTTTAAATATATGATTTATATTTACATACATAGGTTGACTCCATATTGCATTCAGTGTAGTTATTCATTTTATTTTTTGTTTTATTCATGTGTTTGTGGGGCACAAGGGCAGCAAAGATGAGATTGAGAGGAAGTTGAGTGGGAACAGCTCAATTGTTTACCTTAAAATCTGATTGGATAAAGCTTAGGTGCATAATAGGGTGTGACCTTTATAGTGATTGGTAGGTTCCTTTCCCTCCCCTTCCATTGCTCGCAGATTTTCCCTTTAAAAGGTACTTGCTGTCTGGTAATTAACCAGTTCTTGCTTCACTTGACTCCCCACTGTGTCTGAATATCTCCCGGGCTAAGGGAAAGGACCAGTGGTACACTTAACATTCCCTGGCCCCATCCATCTTTCCGGGGCAAACAAAGACCCAACATGTATTGACTGTTTATTTTATTGACTAATATGGCAAAAAGAACATTGGTTACATTGATTAAATAGGATATAGCTCTGCATATGTATTCCACTTATATCTGATACCCAGGACTTCCACAGAAAAGGAAAACATGTGTCACCATCAGTTTCTTACTCCATGATTCATTGTTTGGGTGTGATGGCATCTAAACTCAAGGCCTACAGGGCCAAATTCATGAATGTGTTTGTGTCAGCATGCCATCCTGGAACAAATTGAGCTGATAGGCAGTTCCAGGATCTGAGGTCAAGCACCAAGGGTTGACAAAATAAGAACAGATTTAAATGCAGATCATAGTACACTAAGATATATATATATATATATATATATATATATATATATATATATATATATATATATATATATATATATATATATATATATATATATATATACAGAGTGCCAGAGATGTCTATCCATTGTTCAGTTATATAGACTACATTCCTACCAATTCTTGGGTATTTATTATGCCTCCATGTAATTAATGTTATTATTTTTATCTTTAATAAACTATTAAGTAAATCAGTGTCCTGAAATTATTGCGTCCCTGTGAGAAATAGTATTCTTTTAATGTTTTATGATATATTAAATAAAATCAATCAGCCGACTGAAATGACGAAGTCTAATTGTGTACAATTACCATTCATGAGCATGTCATTCAACTGTGACATTGATAACATTCCATCAATATTCCTGTGGATGGGAACAAATTTTTAGGATATCCCACCATCTGGAAGTGGCATGACTGTATTCGAACTGTAGGCCTATGTTGCCGTGTGGGACTATGGCTTCTCCAATAGCCCTTAATTAAAAAAATATTTAGCTCCCTGGTTTGTAATTCATGACATTTTTTTCTGCCAGGCCTGGGATCTGAACTCAAGGTCTGGGTACGTATGCAGCACCGTGATGGAAGGGAATCTGAACATGCTTGAACACATGAAAGTCAGGCCTGTTCTCTAGGCCTGAATTCAAGCCTAAGAGCTTGAAAACATACTCCTTATATCCAATTTAAAGATAGGATTTATGCTTCCATACACACAGTCAGACCATATTTTGTTGGGTGTGGTTATTCATTTTATTTCTTGTTTTATTCATTTATTTACCATTTATTTCATTGACTCTAATGACCCCTCTACCATTTATTACATTGTTTACATCCTATAACAGCATCCAGATTTGTAAATATGTTCTCCATCATTCCTGACACCCAGGATTATCACAGAAAAGGAAAACATGTATCACACTTGGCTTCTTACTCAAACATTAAATTTTTGGATATGCTGGGATGTGAACTCAGGGTTTAGCAAGCTCAATTCATGAATGGATGAGTGTTACCATGGCAGCCTTTAGCCAATGAAGCTGTGAGGTGGTTCCCAGGTATTGAGATCTAGCCCCAGGTTTGGCTAAAACAGTGATACATGTATAGGCAGAGGGTGGTATACAAATAAATATATATTAGTAACGAGCGCCAGAGGCATCTATCCATGATTGAATGACACCTACTACATTCCTACCAACTCTTACACATTTATTATATCACCATTGAGGGAATATTATTCTTTTCATGCATAATAACCTATTAATTAAGATCAATCAGCATCCTAGAATTATTGCATCCAATTTTAGACTAGACAGAAGCATGATGTACTCTTTCAGTTGGTATTCCTATGCAGAGGAACGAGTCTTTTGTGATCTCCTGCCATTGGTAGGTGTCAGTACTGGGATTTTTTACCCGGGGCCTATGTTCACAGGTTAGCCTATGGATTCTCTGATAGGAAGCCAGCCTTCAGGTATGGCAGGTCAGGTCCACTTTGCAGCCATGTTATTCAGACCTAGGATGGTCACTGTGCAAAGAAAAAAATGTAAAACCCTCAGTCCTCTGCAGCTTGCCATTTTTTGTGCTATGCTACATATTTCTTATTCTTCCTGAAAGCCCTCTGGGCCTAGGATCCCTGGATTGGCAATGGGTCCGAGGGTGCCCCACCCTAGGGCGATTGAAGCTGAGGCAGAGTTGCCATGACCTGAGTTCAAGCCCCTTGTTGGCAAAATAAAGAATAAATAAAAACATTAATTAATTATTTAACTAAATTAAAAAAGAAATAAAGCTCCCTTGTTTTGAATTTCTACAAGTTTTCTTTCCTAGCCTGGGATTTGAACTCAGGGTCATGGTAAATATGTAGCAATGTGAAAGAAAATGCACATTTGCCACTACTTGAGTTCAAACCCCATGCAAATCCAAAATTAAAAATTAAGTCACTGAGCTCAGCAGGGGGAGTAGTTGTGGGGATGGGAGGGAAGGAATGGTAGGGGGAAAGCAAAGGAGGAGGCAACAATGCTCAATAGGAACTGTACTATTTACCATGCTCATTTAACTGTAACCACTCTGTACAACATATTTACAATAAAAAATGAAAAAAGTAGTGCTTAGAGAAGCATTTTGGGGGTAAGAGAAAGTGTCTGAATAGATGTACAAAATTCTACACTGCATTTTTTTTAATGTTCAGTATGTAACTGAATAAACATAACTGCTTCCATTAAAAAATTTAAGTCACTGTCTTGGAACTGGGGCCAGTATTTCCATCATTGCTGGGATTTGATCTAACCATCCAGGTAACTCTTTTGCACCATGAATGTAGGCAAAGCTCACTGTCCTTGAGGAAAAGAAATTCAGGCTAGAGATCCCAGCGTCTGAATGAAAACCCTGCAATGGAAAAAATATTTCTATATATGTGTAATATATGATATATATTTACATCTGTATGTTTATTACATATTTTAACTTTTATTATTGATTTTGTATTTTTTTATTTTTTATTTTTCATTTACTTATTGTTTATTGTATTTAGTATTATTATGCACACAATATTTAGTACATGTTGTACATCTATTATAAATTTGTACACAATAATTTAGGACATTGACTGGTTTTTCATTAATATTTTATTAAGTGTTAAACATGATACATAATTAAATGGAAACATTTTTCACAGTCTTCACATGTTTAGAGTCTCTCCCATGTATGAACTTTGTCTTCTTTATCTTTATAATTTTCCTATAGGAATTTCTTTAGATGATTTTTACTCATAAGCCTTTTATTGGGGATAGTCAAGTTGAGGGATAAAATTGTAATGGTGGGGCTAGAAATGTGACTTAGTGGTATTGAGCTGAGTCAGCATGCATAATGGTAAGGTTTGAATCCTCAGTGCCACATACTCAGAAAAAGCCAGAAGCTGTGGAGTGGCTCAAGTGGTACAGCACTAGGCTTGAGAAAAAGGAGCTCAGAGACAGTACCCAGGCCCTTAGTTCAAGCCCCAGGTCAGGCAGAAACAACAGACCAGATGCCTGTGGCTCACAACAGGAAACTTAGCTTCTCAGGAGGCTGAGACCTGAAGACCACAGTTCAAAGACAGCCTAGGCAAGGAAAACCTGTTAGACTTTTATCTCCAATGAACGACAAAAAGACCACATGTGGTGCTGTGGGTTAAGTGGTAGAGTGTTCGCCTTGAACTGAAGGGCTCAGGGACAGTGCCCAGGCTTGAATTTGAGACCAAAAACTGGAAAAAAGTGAGGGTTAAGCAAAGTACATTGCCTGTTTGCAAATTAGAACATTCTCTGGAAAAAATGAATGTTCATGTACACCAGAATTGGAGTTAGAGTTCAAGGTTCAATTGTAGCCCATTCATATGCATAGCCTCTCAGATTCTAGCATCATAACCTTGTGTCCTACAGGTTTCTGAAAGGTCCAATGTTGAAAGGCCTAATATGCTGCCCAAGCCCTTTGTGATAAGCAGCTGACTTGTAATGCGAACATTATTACAGTTCTGAACCTAGGAGAGCACCAGTAGCTCATGCCCATCACATTAGCTCAGGAGGCTGAATTCTGAGGATCACAGGATGAAGCAAGCTGGAATGACTCTCTGACTTCTACTGCTGAAAGGTCAGATGTTCAAGAGCTTCCTGTGTTTCCCGTGGTAATGAGAAGTTGCTTGCACTCTAAATGTTCTTAGAGTTATTGAGTTATAAAGCAGGAAATAAACATCATTGACCAATCCTGGGTTCACATGAAGTTCTCAGCTTCCAAGCCCTAGTCTTGTTAGCAGGAAGAACTCCAGTGTAACAATATTTGAAGGCAGAAACCAGTTTCAAAAGCCAGACTATGCGAAGAGACCTAGGCCTACAGGTTTAGGAGCTAGAATGTACACACTCAACAGGGAAGTGAGCTGCAAAACCATTTCATTCATTCCAGACACAGCCAGCAATGAGGGGAAAACTTGAACATTTGTCAGAGTTACACAATGATCAGGCTTTTCTCAGCCTCTTCAAACAATGACTAATTAACCTTCCTCCCTCAGGTGAAGGAAACCTCAGGCTATCTTTAGGTTAACAATAGAGAGCCTTGCTCTTTGGTCTTAGGGAGTGGGGTTTTGACTCTCCATCTGTCAGATTTGAAGGCCTTTCTTCTCGCTCTGCCTGTCCATTCTCCTTCCTTCATTCTCCACATCATTAATGCAAATCCCCAGTCCAAAGAGAGGCAGGGTCCTTTCTCTTCTGGCTCCAAGCACCTGAGTTAGAACCTGGCTCTGCCCTCTTGACTCTGGGGCCCTTGGCTGACTGAGAAGTGGGAGACGGTCTTCCTGCTCTGTGGTTGTATGAAGAACATGTTGGTGTCCTGGCACGTTGCAGAAGGCCTCATGACTGGGGAGTGTTCCCTTCTTTCCTCCTGACATCCAAGACCAATTCTGGCTTTTTCTTGAATGTGCTACTGAGCAGTCAAACCCAGGGCTTCTTGCATGCTAGACAACACTCTCTCACTAAATCACATTCCCAGCCCCCTCATCTTTTTCTTAATGGTAGTTTTTACATAAGTATGCTACCATTTTATGTCCTCAATTTTAATTTTCTGAATATTGGTTACTTCTAAGAAACCTGGTCTTCTCTTCCGCTGCGTGACTCTTCCTGCATTGGCCTCATAATAAATTGTAAATAAATGCTGCTGAGGGTGACCTGCTTTAGGCAGATGGCTGCACAGATTGTTGTGTATGGTTGTTTGTTAACACTCCTGGACCTTGAATTCAGGATCTGGGCACAGTCTATGAGCTGCTTTATTGAAGGCTAGCCCTCTAACACTGGAGTCATATGGCTATACTTCTGGCTTTGTTGGCCCTGAAGTTGGACAGGGTTCTCAAGGACTTTTCGGCTTAGGGTGACTTTGACCATAATCTCCTATCTCAACCTTGTAATGAGAAGTGTGATATATATAATCAGATAGACCTGTATTTGCATTTTGTATTAGATCTGCTTGAAGAATGCAGCTGCTATTCTACCCTCCCTTGAGCCCCAGAAACTCCTGGATCTGGAGTTGAAATTAACGACCCTCTGGCAGGGAGTACCTGAAAAAGTACACATTCCAGATCACTTTCCCCTGTGCCTAGGATCGGAGATAGTGGCTGCTTGGCAAAACCACTTCCCCCGGGTCGGGGTCAGAGATAGTGGCCATCTGGCAACAACTTCTCCTAAGTTACCCTAGAAGTACAGTCTAATTAGTTTAGAGCACAATAGCTCGCTAACCTGACTAGTTATTAGCCCCAGCCCTTTTCCCACTTTGTATTGCGCCAATCATCTGCTAGAATTATGACTTAAATTTCCCACGTGGTATATTAATTCATTGCCAATACATACTGAGGCCTTACCCCTACCAAAGAACATATGAAAAGTGTTGTAACCCTGTGCTTGGGGCCTCTCTCTGCAATCGGATATCAGTGCACAGAGGGGTCCGTGCTCGAGCTCGTCAATAAAAGACTCATTGCCGCTTGCATTGATCTTTGGTCCCTGGTGGACTTTTGGGGGGGCTCCAAGTCTCCGGGCATTATAATAAGTATCAAGGAGGACTTCTGAGAGCCACTGGTGCCTTCCTAAACATTGGTCTTGCTGATGTTCTTGAGCAGACCAGTGAGTCCCTATCCTCGGGTTGAAGTGGTGGGAGCTGGAGCCCACAGTTCGAATCCTGGTCCTGCCACCTCCAAATGGCAGGAGATCCTAAGAAACTCATTCCTATCCATATGAATACCAATGGAATGTGATGTATGTCATGATTGAATGGGACTTTCTTAAATGATTCTCGGATAAAATTGTAAACAATTAGATTATAATACACTGATTAATTTTAATTAGTACTTATGAAACATTTAAACAATCACATTCATTAAATGGAGGCATAATGAAATATATCAGAACTGGGTGTCACATGGTATAGGGGTGCCATTTTTTCTGCCAAGACTTACTTTAGTTAATTGTTATATCCCATTTTCTGAATGTAATTTGGTATATGAAACTAGGATATATTATAAATCAATTATTCAAAGTTTTTATCATAAATATTTATAGCAAAATATAGAGATGAATCCAAATTATATATATATATATATATAAGCAAATTCCCAAAATTAAATATATTTAAACCATTAAAATTTTTAACAAAACTTAACACTTGCTGCAGTGTTCATTATGACAGGAGCCTTGTATAGAATAATTGAATTCCTCCTCCTACACATCTCTTGAACAACAAATATCTGGAATTATTTTGTTTTTGACATGTCAATCTTGACTTTATTCTTAAATGTGTGCTTATGGAAGAAGTACATGGCTTTAAATTTCATGAAAATTCTTTTATACTTACTTTTTGTTGAATTGTCTAGTTTAAGAAAATCAATTACACTTTATATATAAAACATGTTCTATGCTCCATTCAGCATGACGTACTCTAACATTGGAACAATACAGACAAGATTTGAATGGCCCCTGGGCAAGGATGATAGGCAAATTCCTGTACCATTCCATACTTTTACAACAACAGATGCTGGAGGGGATGTGGACACAAGGGAACTGTACTGCACTCTTTGTGGGAGTGTAAACTTGTTCAATCACTTTGGAAAGTAGTATGGAGGTTCCTCAAAAGACTCCATATAGAACTCCCCTATGACATAGCAATCCCACTTTTGGGCATTTACCCAAAAGATCACAAACAAGACGGTACTAAAACTATCAGCACAATCATATTTATTGCAGCATTGTTTAAGATAGCTAAGATATAGAAACAACCCCGATGCCCCTCATCAGATAGATCAAGAAAATATGCTATTTGTACTAATGAAATTCTATGCCTCCATAAGAAAGAATGGCATCGCCCAATTTGTAGAAAATGGAAAGACTTGGAAAAAAATTAAGTGAAGTAAGCCAGGTCCAAAGAAACATAGGTCCCAGGGTTTTCCTAATTTTTAATAACTAATATATGTCTGGGATAAGCAGAAAAAGTCAAAATCTATGCACATATGACCAGATAAGATGATGTTAAGGGAAATGAACGCCCAAATAGGAACACAAGTGTTTTTTTTTTTCTTGCTATTGTTTCGAACGTACTTATAACAGTCTATGTGATTTTTTTTGTTTCTTTATATGTTCCTCCCTCATGCTATAACCCCTGTTTTCACTGTATTTGAATTTGGTGTGCCCACCTCTTGTATATACGCTCCTCTAATTTGGGAAGGGGAAGGAAAAAAAATGCTTAAGTAGGGATTCAAGTTGACCCATTGTAACAATGAGATGCACAAGACACTATGGTGAAAAATGAACTTTACAATTTAGGCAGGGGAAGGGGGGAGGGGAGTTTACTAGTAGAGGTAAGAGGGAAGGGACGGTAGACGGAAAATAAAGGAGGAGGTAACAATCCTTGTTAAGAAATGTACTCATTACATGCTCATGTAAATGTGACCTCTCTGTACAGTATTTTTAAAATAGAAAAGTATGAAAATGTTCTGAGATGGGAGAGTTTATTTCCTTTATTTTACTCAAACAATATGGCTAACAAATAAATTAATGCAAAAAACTGATATGAAGGTATTTTGAATGAATGTGTGTGTGTGCACGTGCACATGTTCTCATGCACTTGCATGTATGTTGGTGTGCTCACAGTTTGAAAAAGGGGCTTCAAAGTCTTGCTAGGCCTTTCCTCTCTAGATTGGTGAGCTACTATATGAGCTACATCTCCATTCCTAGCCCTTTGCTAACTCATTGAAATTTTTGAAAAATAATCTCATGAATTTATTTTGCCCTGATTGGCTTCCACTGCTATCCACAGATCTCTGGCTCCTGAGTAAATATGCCGAGTAGTTAGGATTACAGGTGTGACCAACCAGCACAAGGCATGCAGAGTAATTTTAAAAGTAGAAGAAAGTTTACTTCACGGGGGCCTGTTTTATCATCTCCTACTTTTAAAGCATTTTGGAGTGATTATTTGTGAATTTTTTTTTTCATTTTTTGGATTCTTAAGAAAGTAAGTGATGATATTTAAAAGTTATTACTTTTTAAAATGGAACCTGGAAAAATGGGACAGAATATATTTGTCTTTCTTATAAGCTCAGCTCTGTGCATGATAACCCAATGTCACCAACACAGTCTGTGTTGAAGAAAAAATGTAACAGAAAAAATAACCATGGGCAATAATTGCTATGGTATTATTTCTTGGACAGTATGAATATTGAATTGAGAGTGTAAGAGAATGGAGAGATTTTACCTACCTTTTGTGTATTGCTGAAAGACTTTTGGAAACTTTGACTCATTTTCTTCCTCACAGTGTGTGTTTGGGCCATGCACTTACTGCCTTTAATTACAATTTTTCCCAACACTAAAATGGTAATAACATTAGCATTATAGAAAATGTTATCTTAAGAATTAAGGAAAATAAAACTTGTGAAATACTTAACATAAACTTCCATGAATGAGTTTTGAGTTTAGCCAGCAGTTTTTTTAAAATACTAAAAAGAATGTGATAAGTATTACAGAAACCATTGCATATAGTGAGCAAACAGAAGTAATGTAATCTATTGGCCATACTCTTCTTCCAAGGAAGCCAGTTGGATTATTTCTCATGCTGTAAATCAAACTGGTTATCTTATGTCTTGAGAGTGTAAAAATATCAGGGACAAAATAATGAAGGAATGTTGTAGACTGAGGTGAAGTTCATATGAAAATGTGCAAAACTGATAAAAATTCAAAGCATCTGAGCATTATATTGTGTTTTACATCATTTAAGGTACATTGCAAAGTTAAGAAAGACCTAGAAGAATGGATTCTCTTTTCGATGTCTTATCATCGGTTCTTGGATGAACACTTTCCTCATTCTTGTAAAGGCATCATAAGATGAGGGGAACTATATTATTTTTTGTTTGCTTCTGTCCATTTATTCTTCATTTGAAATCTGAACTACTTGAGACTGAAAGAAAACAAGGAAATTAGACACGCAGTCTTTGGAAAAAACAATCATTGTGAAATAAATAAAATGCGTATGCATTTTATTTATATAGTTATATAGTTATATAGTCTCAAGCATAAACAGAAAATGATTAAGCAATATCATGTTATTTAAAATTGAAAATGTTAGGAGTTGCTTAATATTGTTGCTTTCTAATACCTTGAATTAATTATTGATTTTGTATTTGAAAGATTAAAGATGATATTAACAAGAAACTTGATTAAAAGTGTACAAAAGTTCTGAATAGACATGTTCTCCTTAAAGCCCTGAAAATTTCCAGTGGTCTTACAAAGTTATTTAATACCACTTCTACGCTGGTTTAATTCTTTTTGAGCAGAAGTCATTAGAGAAATGTAATTCAAAATTACTATGATACTACTTCATAATTATTGTAACTGTAAGTTCCGTTCCACCGTCCTCACAGCAAAGTCTCCACCTAGTATCTGCGTTAAGCAACTGGGACACTTGGAAGAGGTCACATCTGAATTTGATGTGGCCACACCTTTCTCCACCCATACCCTAGATAAGGCTTAGCCCAGGCCCAGAAGCTCTCTCTGCTTTTCTAGCTCTTTCTCAGCTCTCTTCTCTGTCCTCTCTCTCTCTGTTCTTTTCTAGCTCTCTCTGCTCTCTCACTCTTCTCTCTCTCTGCTCTCTCTCTGCTCTTTTCTAGCTCTCTCTGCTTTTTTCTAGCTCTTTTCTAGCTCTTTCCTCTCTCTTTCCCAGCTCTCTCTCTTTCCCAGGCCTTTCCCAGCCACGTGGAGTGCCAACCTTGCGTGGTCCCAGCAGGTCTACTGAATAAACCTACCCCTTACCTGAATACCTTGTGCGTGGTGCTGTTCTTATTTGACTACCTCATTTTAAAAACCTAACTAACTTTTATCAAAAAAATCAAAGGAATCACGTGTGGTGGTAAAGGCTTTTAACTCCAAGCATTTAGGAGGTTGGATTTAAGTCTAAGGCCAGTCTGGAGTACTGAAGAGAATAAAAACCTGCCCTTTATTACCTTTTAACAAAGGTAATAATGCTGGGAGTGGAGAAAAGGAAATTTTCTACACTCTTCAACAAAATGCAGGTTAGTATTCTCCTTGTAGAAAGTAATATGCAGCTTTCTAAAGAACTCCAAAGTTGAAATATAATCTGCCCCACCAATCAAGTGATTATTTCTCTATTTGTAACTCAAATATATTTGCAGTTCATTGTAATCATCATTCACAACAACAGCCAAGATATAAATCGAAGTTCAATGTTCAACTACAGACTTATAAAGCAACTGTGGTACATGCACAAATATCTTTTTCTGTTTCATCCTTAAAATAGCAAGAGACTTCTCCCATTAGCCACAACTTACAATGACCTGAAAGATGTATTCTAAATGAAGAAAAATATTGTCTTCTGATCTTTGTAAACACACACACACACACACACACACACACACACACACACACACACACACACACACACACACACACAAACATCAAAAATTAAGAGAGAAATTTTTAACAAGTAAAGCAACGTGGAATTGTTGGGGCATTTAGGTCACAATGTAGAAGATAGTAGATATACAGGATGAATCAGTATATAGTTGTAATGTACAACATGAGGATACAGGAGACAACACTGGCCTTACATGGTTTCCCTGATTTGCAATATCTAGTATATGTCTGAGTCAAGTAGAAAAGGTCTGATAAGGTGATGTTAGGGAAATGAACCCTTAGATATGTATTCTTTTTTTCTTTCATGCGATTGTTTCTAACACATTTATAAGACTATTTCATTGTTGTTTGTATGTCCCTTCCCCACAGTATAACCCCTGCTTTCACTGTATTTGATGTTCGGTATAATTTGTGGAGGGGAAGGGGAAAAACAAATCGTTTAAATAGGGATACAGGTGGATCCATTGCAACAATGAAATGTACAAGTCGTTATGTCGAAAACGAACTTTACAATTTTAGTGGGGGGGGGAAGCGGGTAGGATTGGGTGGGGGGCGGAGGGAAGATGGGAAGGAATGGGAAGGGGAAACAAAGGAGGAGGCTACAATCTTGTTAAGAAGTGTACTCATTATCTTGCCCGTGTAATTGTAATCCCTCTGTACAGTATTTTCACACACACAAAAAAAAGAAAGAAATGAATGAAGCTAAGTAAGTAGGAGTTGTTCTTATGAGTAGGGTTTGCTCTTTTTGTTGTGCTTCCCTCAGTAATGGATAAGATGAACATAATGTTGCATGCTCAATATAGAACAAAATTTCAAATTAAAATACATGATATTATCCTTGGTGTAAACTAATTATTGCAAATAAAGGAAACCACGGGACCTATGTTTCTTTGTTTAGTTTACTTCACTTAATATGATTTTTTCCAAGTTCTTCCATTTCCTTAAAAATGAGATGGTACCTTTCTTTCTGATGAAAGCATAGTATTACATTTATGTATATCTCTTTGGTGTGTGTGTGTGTGTGTGTGTGTGTGTGTGTGTGTGTGTGTGTGTGTATGTTTGTATGTGTGTGTTTCACTTTCTTGATCCATTCATCTACTGAGGGGCATCTGGGTTGATTCCATATCTTACCTAGGGTAAATACTCCTGTGATAAACATAATTGGGCTGGTAGCTTTAGAGTGGCCTTGTTTGTGGTCACTAGGGTAAATGCCCAGAAGTGGGATTACTGGGTAATTGGGGAACAGTATTGTGTACATCAAGGATAATATTAATAGTTGAGCAGAATAGCTCAAGAGCTATGTACATATGACTGTATAAGGTGATTGTTGTTCTTAATGTACTACGTGATTTGTTTTTATCCTTTTGTGTTTTCCCCACCTACGGTTTATCGCCTGAAGTCACTGTATTTTAATCTGATGCCCTGGGTATTGTAAATATGTTGATTTGAACTTGGGAATGGAAAGAGAAAAAACAAAATGGTGAGACAAAGGTCAAATAAGTAACCTATGCAACTGTCATACTCACAAGACAATATGTTGGAAATAATCTTGAGGGGGGGGCGTTGGGAGGGAAGAGGGTAAAAAATTGGAGAAGGGGTAACAAGTTAGAAAAGAAATGAATTCCTTGCCTTTCTTGTGTAAGTATAACCCCTCTATACTTTACCTTAACAATAGAATTTTAATAAAAAATAAAATATATGAGAGCAGCATTACAGGAGATAGGAAAGGGGGAAATACTGTAGTATAGTGCAGTAAAACAGCTGTGGAGACCAGAAATTTTACTTTTACATAGGAAGGAATAAAATAGCACACAGATTTTCAGCCTCATGTCAGTCATTACAAAGAGAAAACAAAATGCACAATCAGCAAACCAATATAGATAAAATAGAAAATTAAACAAGTTGAAGGGATGACTTGGACCAAGAATAACAAATGACACAATTAGGTAACAAATAACAAGCTGGTAAGTTTAAAAAGTATTACCCATAATTCTATTAAATGTTGTTCACATCACAATTTGTTAGCACTATAATTCAAATCACAGTTAAATAATATATCATTTTTATAATGTTATTTATTTTTGATTTCTTAATATTGAATGTTTAATATATAATTTTAATTTTAGCAGCTATAGAAAAGAAGAAAGTGAAACTAATTTTAATGATATATTTTATGAATTGTAAAACTGAGAAACATTAGAATTTAAACAAATAATTTATCATTATTGTTTTATTTCTGTGAATTAATGTAATAATTCAAAGTGTATTCTACACTTAACACTCATCTTAACATGAAATAATAAATTATTGTACATAACTCGGTTTTAGGTGGAAGGATTCAGAACTGTGGTAAAATTCACACCACACAATACACGTGGGAATGACCCCTCTCATCTAGTTTAAGTTGTGGAAATTTGATTTCTACATGAATGTAAAATTCCTGTCTAGGTGACATTTATACAAGTATATACAATTATATGCATGAGGAGTACTTCAGATGATACTTAAAAGTCATATTCATTAATTAAATTTTTATGATTTTGTACCAAATAAATATTTATAGAGAGACTGAATGTCTGATTAGATGATGGTGTATGTGGGCCAGATTATGCGTATTGAGGCTTATTTTATATTCCTGATATTGTTTCTACAGTTAGATTTAATTTCCCATAACTGGGTTAAGTGTATTATATTGCATATATGAAAGTAATTCTTTGCCATTAATCCTTTGCCATTTGTCAAATACTAATATAATTTATCCATGTGTTAGAAGTAATGGAAATAACAACAGATATAAGCAAGATAAATCAGTCTGAAATAGAAAAGTATTTTCACCTTTATTTTCATAGCTGGTCCTCTTTTACACTACAGAATATTCTTGGGAAAATGTGCTCCAGGATGGCCACAACTGCAGAATATTATGGTTTGATCTATCATAAGAGAAAGAAGGATGCAGAACCTCCCTTCCAAAAGTCTGCTCCCAGGGATGTAATCTGCTTTATGGTGGTTAATTGAAAATGAACATTTTTCACAGTCAACCTTGAAAAGCCATCTTGATAGACCATTTCTGTAAGTGGATTACTACAGAGTTATTCATGGCTTTGTAAGGATGCCAGATTGCCTCATTTTGAGACAATTTTACAGGAATTTAGTCACCAGTTCTTTGTATCTTTCAGGGAAAAACCAATTGACTCTAGGCCAGGGAAGCACTGGGGCCCAGAGAAGCTACTACCTTGAATAGTAATCCTAGACCTCTAAAACTAAACACACACACACACACACACACACACACACACACACACACACACACACACACACACACACAAATCAAACAATTAAACAAACAAAAAAATTCCAGTTAGTACAGCCAGTCAGGTCTGCTATCACAGCCTACTTAAAATCAGGCAAAAAAAGAGAAGCTGAGAGTTATTTAGATGATAACTAATATATTTTTTATGAGGCAGACTGAAATGAGACCCCAGAGAGAGGGTCAGGAAGACTGATAAGAGAGAATAAAATTGGTCACACAAAGATTGGAAAATAAAATTCCTTGCAGAACAAATAAATCATAGTAAGCCTGCGCATATAAGAACAAGACAGCAGACCAAATTCCAGAAATGCACATTTACTTAGAGGTCAGCTTAATTAATTATCAATGGAAATATTTGAATTCTTAAATATTTTACAACATGTGGAAGAATGCTGAAGAGAAAGAAAATGCCATCACTCTGTTAGGAGGTCCAACATCACTTAGGAAGTAATCAAGCACAGATTTGTAATAAAAAGAGTAAATAATTATTCCAAATGAGGGCTTCATTTGTTTTGATCTAACAGTTCTTGATTTAGGTGCTAGCAATTACCATACAATTGATCCAGTCCCACAGCTGAGTTAATACTGACCGCAGCATTCCCACATGAAGGAAAAGAGAAAATTTACAAATGTCTGATTAAATGAGTAGAGGGTGAAGTGTTCTAATAGTGATATCTAGGTTTAGACACAGGTGATGAGGTCGATTTTCTTTTCTAAAAATCCCCCATTTTTAGCCTACTGCCAGTGGCTCACAGCTGTAATCTTACCTACTCAGGATGCTGAGATCGGAGGACGGCGGTTCAAAGCCAACCTAGGCAGGAAAGTTCCTGAGACTCTTATCTCCATTTAACCACCAGAAAACCAGAAGTGGCACTGTGGCTCAAGAGGTGGAGCACTCACCTTGACTTGAAGAGCTCAGGGACAGTGTCTAAGTCCATACTTCAAGCCCCTCGACCAACAACAAAAATCTCCCTTTTCTTGGACTGCCTACATCTTTTCCTAACATTCAACAAAGAAGCCATTTTATCAACCACTACATTTAAGTCCTATTCTAGCTACTGCAAATAGAATGATTTGGTATCCTATGTCAAAAGGTTCATATTTGCGGAAATAACAACAGTGGTAAGTTTTTTTTTTCCAGTCCTTGAACTCTGGGCCTGGGCCCAGAACATGGTTATGCTGGTAGTTTTCATGTGAGCTTGTTTGTTATTTATTGGATTATTGCCAATGAGGGTAATTACTGGGTCTAAAGGGAGATCTATGTTTACTCATTTCAGGAAAATCCGTACTGCATTCCACAGTGGTTGAACAAGTTTAGTTTCCCACCAACAGTGTAATAGAGTTCCCAATTGGTTACATCCATTCCAGCATTTTCTATTGCTAGTTTTCTTGATAATGGCCATTCTAATTGGGATGAGGTAGAATCTGTCTTGGTTACTTGTAGATTTGTGGGTACCTTATAGCTACCATGAATAAATCCATGAAATCTATGTTGCTGAGAGTCTGCATTCCTTTCTCTTTTCTCTTAGTATAATTTTCCCAAGCCTTTCCTTTTCCTTAATACTGGTGAAAAGTCATCCTTTCTAATGGGTGATTAGAATTCCAGTGTGCTTGTGTGTGTGTGTGTGTGTGTGTGTGTGTGTGTGTGTGTGTGTGTGTGTGTGTGTGTGTGTGTGTGTGTGTGTGTGTGATGATTATAGGCCCATGAGTTCATTTCTATGTCTTCTGTTTCATGTGTACTTTTGTAATTCCATATTAAATTTGGATTGCTTTCTTTATTGCATTGAAGAATATTGTTAGGATTTTGATGAGTATCGCATGGTCAATTGTTTGGGGCAGTATTGCAGTTTTTGCCACTTTAATTCTTCCAACCAGGAACATTGAAAGATTTTCCATATCCTTGAATCTTCTTATATTTCCCTTTTTAGATTTTAATGTTTTCACAGTAGAGTTCCTTCACATTTTTAGTTAAATTAATTAATTCCTAGTTTTGTTGTTGTTTTGTTTTGTTTAGATTAGATTTGATTGGATTTTGAGGCTAATACATATGAGATTGTATTTTGGATTTCAGGTTGGTTCTTCCCATTGTTGGTAACACAGAAAAACTACTGATTCTTGTGGGTTTTATACCGTGCTACATAGCTCAAGGTTAGCATCACCTTTACTAACTTGAGGGAAGAAGCTATAAGGACTTTTAAATACAAGATCATTTCATCTGTAAAAAGGGATAGTTTTACTTCTTCCCTATTTGTATCCCCTTATTTTCTCTTTCCAATTGCTCTTGCTAGAAAGTCCACTACCATTTTGAAGAGTAGTAGAGAGTGAACATCCTTGTCTCATTCGTGATTTTGTCTTAATGCTTCCACTGTTAGGTTAAGGCTAATTAACTCTATCATAACCAAACTCTGTATTATATTGAGGAGTGTTCCATGCATTCCTAGCTTCTCAGACTTTTTTAATCATAAAGGGGTATTGGAGGTTTTTAAAAGCTATTTCTATATCCATATAGATGATCATGTGTTTCTCACCCCTGCATCTGCTGATGCTTTGTGTTATGGTTACTGACAAGAATATTGAATCAAATTGTATCCTAGGATGAACACAATTTGATCATACTATATGTCTTTTTTGTTAGTTACTGAAAATGGCTGGTGAGAATTTTATTAAGAAGTTCTGTTTTAATGCTTATCAAAGAATTCTCTTTCTTTGGTGATTCCCTATGTGATTTGGGGAAGTGTGTAATTCTATCTTCATAGAATGTGTTTGATAATTTCCTTTCCCTTTCCATTCCATTGAAGAGTTAGACCTGCATATTGTAAGTTCTCCGCAGTCCTTAATTCCATGGTAAATTCATTGAATCCTAGCTTTTTCTGGAATGGGAAGTGGTTTATTGAAATTTAATATTCATTACTTCTTATATGTTACTTCTTGCTTCAGATTCAGTATAGGAAAGCATCAATTTCTCCAGGATTCTCCAGATTATTGGCATAAGGTTTTCAAAATACTCTCTTATAACAGTCTCAATTTTGCTTATATCTGTTGTGTTGTCTCATTTTTGTCTCTAATTTTCTCTATTTGAGTGAGTCCTCTTATTTTTTTATTATGAAAGTGATATAAAGAGGGGTCATTACAGTTACATAAGTAATGAGTACATTTTTTTTAAGTGTTAACCCTTCCCCATTTTTTCCTGCTTCCCCCAACCCTGACATCCCACTCCACCAAAGTTGTAAAGTTAATTTCTAACATGATGTCTAGTGTATATCACTTTTGCTTTGGTTAATCTTTGTGCCACCATTTCTGTGATTTTTCTCCCCTTTCTCCAAATCAGATAAACATGTATAAGACAAAGCGTACCGAAATAAAAAACAGTGAGTACAAGGAATAAACCAAAGGGTAAAAACTTAATATAAATAACCCAAAGCAGCTCACTATACAATCATCTTGTATCCATTTCTTGGAGCTCATTTCGATAAGCATCATTTTATATGGTGATATGCATATTGCTTTTGAGCTATTGTGAATATTGTAGACATATTCTATTGTTTCCAAAGGAGTGAAAATCAGTGGCCTATGATTCTTTGGGTCTTGCTTGTTTGACTTATTATATTTTCGAAGTGATTCCATTTCCTTACAAATGGGGCAATGCCATTCATTCTGATGGAAGCATAGAGTTTTGTTGTGAACGTATATGACATTTTCTTGATCCCTCATTCCTGGCTCATAAGGGAGCTCTATTGAGAAACCTCCATACTTCTTTACAGAGTATTTGAACAAGTTTACATTTTCACCAATACTATAGTAATGTTCCTTTTTGGTCACATCCCCACCAGCCCAGCATCTGTTATTTTTAGTTTTCTTCATAATGGTCACTCTAACTGGGGTGAGGTGGAAGCTCAATGTTGCTTTGATTCGCACTTCTTTTATGGCCAGAAATGTTGCATATTTATTCATGCGTCTATTGGCCATGCATATTTCTTCTTCAGAGAAGTCTCTCTTTAAATCTTTAGCCCACTTATTAAGAGAGTTGTTATTTCTTTGAGGATATGTTTTTATTTGGGGGGGAGTTAACTTTTGGGGCTCTAAATATATTGAGATATGAGGCCATAGTGTGTTGTAGAGCAAGTAAAGATCTTCTCCCAATCTGCTGGCTTTTTATTTACTTATCTATATGAGTTCTCTTCTTAGTCAGACTTGGTATGGTTGTGTCAAGTCTGTTAATTTATTTAAAAAAAAACTCTGTTTTTTTTAATTCTTTCTATGTTTTATTTTGTCTTTATTTATTTATTTCTGATTTTATTACATTTGTTTCTGTCTACTGCTTTGGTTTAGGGCTTGCTCCTGTTTTCAAGGAGTTTGAGGTACATAATTAAAATATTTATTTGAGATTTCCCCAATTGCTTGAAGTAGGCACTCAGAGCAATAATTTTTCCTCTAACTACTGCATTTCCTGTGTCCCAGAGAAACTAGTATTTTATGTGTTCATTCTTGTTAAATTCCAGAAACTTTCAGTTCTTTTCTAATCCCTTCAGTGTCCCACTGGTCATTCAACAACGTGTTATTCAGTCTTCATGGGTTTTACAATTTTTTTTTGTTTTAGCTGTTTAATTCTAAGTTTATTCTGTTACAGTCTGACAAGATATGGGAATTCAATTAATTTTTCTTTCAATTTGGACAGAATTTCTGAGTGACATAGGATATGTTCTATTTTGGATAATCTTCCATGAGCTGCTGTGAAGAATGTATATTCTGATGATGAATGTATATTCCGTAGATGTCTGGTAGGGGTAGGTGGTCAATGTAGTTATTTAAGTCTGTAGTTTCTTGGTTGAGTTTTTCCTGGATGGTCGGTCATTCATGGATGACAATGATGTGTTGAAATGTGTTTTTAGGTTAAGTAGTATTTGGTTGATGATGTTTAGACATGTTATATCCTCCTAATTGAGTGTTGTCTTTATCAATATGTAATATCTCTTTGAACTAATTTTAATTCTATTTTATCTTATGTTAGTAATTCTACTGCAGCCTGTTTATGGTGTCCATTTGCTTGAAAATTTTCCTTCCAGCCTTTCAGTTTCAGTATGCGTTTGTTTTTGTCAATAAAATATGTCTCTTTTAGATGCTAGATGGATACGACGTGTTTTTTGATACCACTATTTAATCTATGTCTTCTATTCGGAAATTTAAGTCCACTGATCTAGAGAGTTAAGACTGAGAATTGCCTGATAAGTCCTGTTATGTTATACATTTGCTGTTCGGAGCTGTGCCTCATCTACTCTTAATATATTTACTTTGTTCTCTGATAGGGAGCATTTTACATAATCACTTGCTGTTCTACTTGATCTTCTCTATGTAGGATATATTTGATTAACTTCTATCCTGCTGACTTGGTAGAGATACATTGCTTTAAGTTGCTTTGTAATGAAATATTTTTATATTTCCTTTAAATGTAAAGGAGTTTGGCTTGGGCCCATATTAACGATTGGTAGCTGTTTACCTTTAATGTTTGTCATATATCATGCCAGGCTCTCTTTTTGCCATATCAGCTAAAAAATCTGTAATTTATCTCACTGTATATCCTTTATAAATAATCAGTCTTTTCTCTGTAGCATCCTTTCCTTGATCTTTAATGATCCTCTAATGGATTATGATGTAGAGGTTGCTTGTTCAGTACTAGAATTCTCTGTTTGGTGTTCTAAAGGTTTCTCTTTTCTGAATGAGCCTATCTCTCTGGATGTTTGGCATGTTCTCTGCTATATTTCTGTAATATGTTTCCCATCCATTTAGTTTCTTGCTCTTCTCATTCTTGATACCTATCTACCCGAAATTTGATTTCTAAATGAGTCCTGTACTTCTGGCAATATCATTTCTTATTTCTTTTATTTGTTCTAAATGATAATTTCCTCTTTCCTGTTAAACCTATTCTGTCTTTGACCCTGAGATTATCTTCTATGTCATTTATTTGCTGTGGAGACTTTCTGTTTTGTTTTCGATTTCCCTGTCTTCTAATTGGTCCTTTTTTAGGGCTTCTAACTCTTTATTAAAGATTTGTTTTAAGTCTTGTATGGAATTTCTGTACATTTTTTCTTTGGGTGGGGGGGTTGCAAAGGTTGTTTTTTTTAGCTGTGTCTTCTCTCATATCTTTTAACTAGGCATCCATTTTTTCCTTGGACTCCCTTTACTTCTCAGACTTTATCTTTGTTTCTTATCTCCATGAATTATTTTGCTAATCTTTGTTTGGTCTCATCTTGTTCACAAATTTCCTTGTAGAGGTTTTCTATCTTTTCATTAATCACATTTTCAGCAACATTTGTAAAATATTTTGATAACAATCTTCTAGGTCCTTGATTGTCTGTTCTAATCCCTGGTTATTTACTGTGTGAATTGAAGTACCTTGACATATTTTTCTTGTATTTTTTCTGATTGGTTGTGTCCATTTGGAGGTTTTCTCTTGGGGAAACAATGATGTTAATAATTGACTCTCTATGTTCTTGGTTGATTTGCTAGGTGTTGGTTTGGTCTTCTCTTTTGATTTGTTTTTCTGGAATTAGGTTTTTGTCTATACAATTAAGTGTAGAAGTGTAAATCACTTGTGGTGAGACTTTGTGATGTTAATACTTATGGTTCCAGTGACGGTTCGGACTGTCCAATGGTATGTTGAATTGTCTCTATGTATGCATGTGGTTTTCTCTGATGTACATTTCTGTTCCTACTTTTTTCTATGTAGCCCTTTTATTTCTACACTGCAGATGTGCTTTTGAATATGTTGGCCAATACAGTCACAGCAGTCACCTGCCTGGCTGGGCACGTTTTCATAGATTTCTGTTTTCTAGTGAAGATAGTATAAAATCTTTTTATGAATTTTATGTCTATAATTATATCTATAATTACAGCTGTAAATCTATAATTATGGCTATCTTGGTGTGACCCTCTAGAAGTGGAGTACTGGCCAGGAATCTAAATCTCTGTTTCATTAGAGAGAATTAGGGAAATTTTCTGTTGTTATTCTGCCATTGTTTTTCCTTTTCCTCAGATTTATTTTATATATTGTTATTTTTTTCACATAATTTGGGATTTGTGATGGTTGTATCAGGTTATTTTTGTTTTTCTGCTCGTGTTATTTTGAAGTAGTTATTTCAGGCTTCTATGAAGAGACAGAAAGAGAGAAATATTTGTTATTACATTAAGAGAAATAGAGAAGACATTTTAACCTATTTGCTACAAGTAAATTAGTATTAAGCAAAGCTAATGAAAATAATTACTTCTTACGCTACAGAGGACGAGTTTAGTACTGGGGATTATCTTGGAGGAAAAGACTTTAGAATAATAACAACTGATGCCTTATATTGAAATTACTGGCTAAACATTCTTCTTCAGAAAGGCAAAAGCTCCATTTCTTTCATATTAATATTATAAAATCATAAACCTGCATGTTGAATTGTTTTCCTCAGCTATTTTCAATTCCATGCTTCATCCATTACATATCTCTGAATGACCAATTCCTTAAAATACCTATATTTCTTTTATTGTGTTATAAATCTCAGTAATATAAATACGAATTTATCTCTGAGCCTCATCTTGAGCTACATTCATATGTAATTTATGCAGTCTCAAGCAAGAAACCTATTTTACTCTATTATATGTCTTAATCAATAAATGCATTCTCTTTAGAAATATGTTCTCATCTTTTATATTGCTCCAGTAAACATCATGTATCTAGTACTTTTAATGAAATATAAGGTTTGGAACTGGAAGCTACCCCCCCATTATCACTTTAACGTAAACTCCTGGAGACTATTTTGCATAAAATATATAAAAGTGCAATCCACATGTTTATATATAAATAATATAATGGTTAAGACAATTAGACACAAGGACTACCACATCAATTCTCAATTGACTTAAAGGCACCAAAACATTGTGTTCATGAATATCACTCATTGTTAGAAAATGACTAGTCAATACAAAGTTTATATTATATTTGAAGTTTACTAAATGAAAATTACACCCAGATTTGCTGTCAATATCTTGTTTCCAGGGATACATTTTTTCAGCAAACAGGGAAATAAAAATAAGGGTTTGACACAGAATGTAAGATGTAGAAGTAGACTGTCTGTCCTTAAAATGATAAGTACCTGCAAATCATGTGATATATTAAAAGATACTATAAAAATTCATAAGAGGATTTATGATCAGAAATGATATGTAAGCAAAGTAACTGGAAAACTGTATATGTAAATTGAACTTTCAATATAAGATGGCAAGTTTTCAATAAATGGGCCCATAGAATGTAATTCTGTATTTCTAACTCACATACCATATTCGGCATTTTTCCACATACTCCCATTCTCTTACCTCAGTTCCTGATCAATATTCTTGTATTTCATGTTGTCAATTCCTACTAAAATAACAAGGTGGATTTTTTTTGGTCTCTAGATCCAATACATTTTAGTATTTTGGAATAGTATGAATTCATGGAGTTTGACTTGAATGTCAAGATTGTAGATATTGTATTCAGGTTACTGTTAATTGGCCTGAAGCATACAAAGACACATAGTATACTAAGAAGAAGGGACTTGATCTCAGGGAAACATACATGTCCAGGCAAGATCCTGAAGCAAAGAAAAATAAATGTAGCAAACACCAATCAACTATAATTACAAAGGAATGGAACTGATCTCTGATGTTTCTGGGTGGCAGCTGTGTGTGTTTGCATGTGTGTGTGTGTGTGTGTGTGTGTGTGTGTGTGTGTGTGTGTGTGTGTGTGTATGTGTGTGTGTGTGTGTGTGTGTGTGTGTGTGAGTGTGTGTGTGTGTGTGTGTAGAGAGAGAGAGAGAGTGAGAGAGAGAGAGAATTTTAGTGTGGCTTCCATATTTATAGACCATAGAGCATTACTTATTAAGGAGGAGGTGCTCATATCAGAGCTCTGATACCATTGTCATCACTTTTTACTGCGAAAAACATTTGCTTAATCTCTAATTAAATAGGGAAAATAAACTAACATCTAACGTGATTGTTTTCACAATTTATTAGCATATTGAAGGCTAAAGGGAGGAATCAGAGATCAGTTTAACCTTCTTCCTCTCTTCTGAATATTACACAGCAATAGATGTGATTTCAGGAGTCTCTTGAAATGTACTGACAGCTAAATTATTAATGTGCTTTATAATATAAAACATATGATGGAGAAATAGATCAGCCAGCAAGCACAAAGTACTAGTGATAAGATCGAACTTTTGAGCAGGTTGCCATATCTTTTAGGAATGTAATTCCTGTATATGAACTTCAAATTTTGTGGCTTTCCCTGTGTGATCAAATGGTAGGAAAGTCCTATAGGAAAGTACTGTACTGTTCAGCCAAATAGAAAATGCTCATGATCCCATCCTCATGTTACAATTTTCCATTCCATACAGACTCTCTTTTAGAGTGCTTTCATTTAATATACTGCAGCACCTCATCCTTCCCTGTGGGAGACAGGAAAAAAGATAATTTTGATTGAATATTAAATTACATAAATTAATGTGTACAGGCATGATTTGTAAAATTATAGAAGTTTGTAATAAATGTAAGTAGGGAACATGTCACAAACAAAAAATATAATTAAAATCAAATGACAAGAATAGAAGACACAGCATTTTCTGCAGGAAAACATACATTAGATTAGTTGCAGAATTTCTCATTGGAGATAAATTTTATATTAGAGCATAATTCCCTTTACCCAAGGATTGAAACACTTTATTGAAAAATATATTTCTTAGAGATATTTTTGCTTCATAATATTAGGGATACAGGTGGACCCATTGCAACAATGAGATGGACAAGTCATTATGTCGAAAAACGAACTTTACAACTTTGGCTGGGGGTGGAGATGGGAAGGTATGGGAAGGGAAAACAAAAGAGGAGGCAACAATGCTTGATAAGAAATGTACTCATTATCTTGCCCATGTAATTTTAACCCCTCTGTACGGTATTTTCACAATAAAAAAATAATTTTAAGAAGAAAATAATCCCAAAGTAATTATTTTCCTATTTCCATCTGATTTACCTCCAAATTAGAAATCCAGATATATGATTTAATTTACTTTAACCGAATCTATTATTGAGAATAAGGTTCTTATACTCTCTACATTCGTCACACTAAGATCGTCAAATATGGTGACTTTGAAATGATTAGTCTCTTTATGAACTATGTTAACATTATTTACAATATGAGTGAAATGTTTAAAAATAGTATTTATTTAGTTTAATTACTCTGAAGAGACAAGAACTCATATAATAAAAGGTTAAAAATGATTAGTTTTTAACTTTAGAATTTAAGAAATGTTTTTGACCACACTGGTTACTGGAGCCTTCACAATAAACTCATGAGATAATTTATATTGATGAAGCAAAAATCCTAGAGCTTAGACATTTACAAATACAAAAATCAAGTCATTCTGAATATTTAGATCATATATTAAACAGAAAACTTAGCATTCAAATATCTGAATATAGTAATACATTTAATTGCAGGGTAAGTACTTGTTCTGAAAGGAGATAAAATTGCATTTATTTTTAAAAGTAAACCTAAGTATATATTTGAATAAAATACAATGTTTAAAATATCACTCATGCAAGACAAAAGATGTACAGTTCATTGCTTTTCATGACAATTATGTTCCCTAACTTACTAGAAATACTAGATTACTAACCCTAAATCTTTGCTTTGTAGGGAAATAGAAATTTAGTTTCCTAAAACTCATTACTACAACTTTTTTCAAGCAATTACTAAGTAATTGTTTATATTTTCTGTCATGGAATCTTATTTGATTTTTATTCATTAAATTAAATAATTAGCCAATAACAATATAAATTATGTGTAAACAAAGTTTATCTAACATATATATTTCTTTCAAAAGACAAATGGCACTCTTAAAAACACTGGAAGGGGGCTGGGAAGGTGGCTCAGTAGTAGAGAGCTTGCCTTGCATGCCTGAGGCACTGGGTTCGATTCCTCAGCACCACATAAGCAAAAAGAAAAAAAGCCGGAATTGGTGCTGTGGCTCAAGTGGTAGAGTGCTGGCCTTGAGCTGAAGAGCTGAGTGACAGCGCCCGGGCCCAGAGTTCAGGCCCCACGACCGAACCCCCCCCCCCCCCAAAAAAAAATAGAACACTGGAAGTCAGTGTTATGTATTTATTAATTTTTAGTTATTTTGTTAATGGTTATTCATTTTCAGAAGTGGCATTTTCATTATGCTCTTTCCATAATATATTTAAAACTTTTGATTATACTCCCTCTATTTCCGTTTTATTATTCTTCTCTCCAAAGCTCTTCTGTTTTTCACATCAAATTACATCTTTATATATGCACATATAATCTAATTTGGAAAATTTAATGTGAACTGCAGGTTAATTCAAGTTTACAGTGGATTAACAGGATGAAAAAAACCTTGATTATTTTGTTAACTTCTGAATTGAGCTATCATTATTATTTTGGTTAGGGTTAGGATCCCAGACAGAATTAGAATTAGGGTTAGAGTAACAGAAAATTTAGGTTCAACACAGGATGACCCATTGAAACAATGATACTCACAACACACTCTGTTGAGAATGAACTTTACACCATTGAGAGAGAAGACTGAGGGATGTAGGAGAGGGAAAGGATAATGGGACAACTCCAATGCTCTACAAGAAAAGAACGAATTACCTTACACATGTAATTGTAATCCCTTTGTAAGCCTCTTTACAATAAAATAAGATTTTAAAATTAATGAAAAATAAAACCTGACATAGAAATATAAGTAGAAAATATAAATAAAAAATGAAATAGAAAAACACTTTAAAACTTTAAAAATTTAGGTTCAAAATGCAAGTAAAATTTAGACCTACACGCTGAGCAAGAGATATGATAAATGTGAAATAGAGGCTTGCTATTAACATTATGATTCAGTTATATGTAGGCTTAGGATTAGGCAAGGTGTTCCAGTTAGAGCTGGGGTTAGGATAAGAAAAAAGATGTAAGATATTGTGTAAAACTGCAACATATTTTAAGAAGAATGAATGGTATCAAAGTTAGAATGAATGAAAACCAATGTGGGTGTAATTTCAAACATTCAGATATAATTTGGTTTAAACTGTGAGTTACTGTTTTAGTTCTTGTTAGGATTAGGGAAGGACAAGCTTTAGGGTAAAATTTACTTTTCCACTAAGAAGTAGAAGCAAAAAAATGAGTGATTCAATAGAATCCAAACAATTTTACTTACATTAACCATTTGTTGTTAACTCGGATTGTGATTAGGATTTGGTTTCTGGTTAAAGGGCGTTGAGGATAGAGTAAAGAAATGGATTAAACTCGTGGCTTACGCCTATTATCCTAGCTACTTAGGAAGCTCATTTCTGAGGAACACAGTTCAAAGCCATCCCAGGCAGGAAAGTCTGTGACAATTTTATCTCCAATTAACCACCAGAAAACAAGAAAGTGGTGCTGTGGCTCAAGAGGTAAAGTGCACACCTTGAGTTAAAGAACTCAGGGATTGTGCCCATGCCTAGAACTCAGGGATAGTACCCAGGCCCAGAAATGATGCCCCACTAACAACAAAAAGAAAAAAAAAAGGAATGGGATAAATGTTTAGTAAATCTGAACATATTTTAGGTTCTAGGAATTCAGGAAAAGATATTAGAAATATATTGTACTTCCATTATCACAGCTTTTCCTGAATGTTCCAGTTAGGGTTAAGATTAGAAAAATAACAAAATATTGGCCAAAACTACAAACTATTTTATAAAAAATGGATTGAATCAAAGAAGGGATTAATAAATCTAATGTATTTGTGTGGCTTTTAGAATCCAAATGCAATTGGTTCTAGGGTTAGTGTTACCTTTCTAATTTATGAACTAATTAATTAAAGGCACAATTCTTTCATTCTTACAAACCAAGACAGTTACGATTGTGAAAACAAATTCAATTTTCTACCTGAAAATGTGTCTTAAAATATTTTCCAACCAGGATTAAAGAATAGTGAACAGGGTGTCATTTATTACAATTAGGTAAGTTGATGACAAAGGTTTCAAAAATATCTAAATACATGGGATAAAAATTCAGACATGTTATTGGGAAAACAGACATTCTACTAGCTCTAGCTGGGAAATTGTTTGTTTGTGTGTGTGTGTGTGTGTGTGTGTGTGTGTGTGTGTGTGTGTGTGTGTGTGTGTGTGTGTGTGTATGTGTGTGCACCCACCACAGGTCTTCAACTCAGGCCTGGGTCTTGTCATCAGCTTATTCTGTGCAAGTATGGCACTAAACCTCGTAGCCACAGGTTTTCTTCTGGCTTTTTAATAGTTAATTTGAGATACATATTTCATGGATTTATCTGTCAGGACTTAATCTTCTGATCCCCAGCAATCCTTGGGTTAGCGTTACTGTGGGTGCTACCACAAAGTGACAGTTCATTAAACTGGGAGCAATATGGAATACTTTTACTAGATACAAAATAACCAGTTCATTAATGTGGGAGTAACAGGATCACACTAGATTGCCTTCAAACACATTGTTTCTAATGCGTTTAACTGAATCCCAAAACATAATCAAACTTATTAGCCACAATGTATGAAGTAGCACAGATTTATGATGTAGAATATGTACAATGAATTAAATCCTGAATCAAAAGTCTTTTCTGGATTTGCAGTAAAGATAGAGTGTCATTGAAATGAAGTCCCAACTGGAGGCCTGTAGTGAGCAGCAGAGCATCTGCTTAATGGGATTCCAACCCCCAGGACAATAAAGAAGTAGAAGAAAGTGAAAGTGTAGGAGAAAGAGGAAAGGAAAGGAGGAGGAAGGGGTAAGAAAGGAGGAAGGGCATAGATGGAGGAAGAAAAAGAGGGGAGAGGGAAAAAGTAGAGGGGAGGAGAGAAGCAAGAGGGGTACATTACCCTGGGAAGAGGATCAGGAGAGGAGTCAGGAGGAGGAAGATAAATGCAATATAACAACAAGAATTGTTGGAAAACATTTTGCAGAGAGAGATAGCACAGTGACAATAGGTGTGTTACCTGTTGCTCGGTTATTTTATTCATTCTTCAGTGAGGAATTCAGATGAAATCCTGAGTTTGGTGTTTTACAGAACACTTCAGGATTTCTTTTTCATGAATCAAACATGAGAAAGAACTAAATGCAACCTCCCTGAATTAAAAAAGAAAGTTTTAGTGGATGCTTTTCATTTTTTGTCTTTTCATTTTTTTTGTCCAGTTTTTCAGTGCTACAAGGCTGTGCCCTGGAGCCCTTTCCAAGTCCCCATGTGAGCATCCATTCCTGTAGTCTCTGTTGTTGTAGGTGCCTTCTCAGATCACCCGTTGAGAAGTGTGGCCCCTTCCCTTGCAGGGATGTGCAGTGAGTATATGTGTGTGCATACTCCCCAGCATTGTCAGATGAGTCCCGCCCCCCATGCCCACCTAACTTCCCAGTCTCAGTTTTTCCATTTCACCCAGGAGCTGGCAGCCATGGGGCTGGAATTGAGTCCACTGATGACCTCTCCTCCAGTTGTGCTGGCACTGCTCTTCAGTGGTCCTGGGTGCTAGTGCCATCCCAGGGAGACTGTTATGGGGTCACTGCCTACACCCATGGGTGTGGGGTGGGGGGACACTATGTTTGTACACTGCACAGTCCATGTGAGAAGGAAGGCTGGGTGTGCAGCTAGCCACTTTGGGGCCAGGCAGCGCAACCTTGGTTCACCTCATCAGTCTTTAAGTTCGTCTGTGGACTGGAGCCATGTGCTAGCCCCTCTGCCAGTGGGATTGTGAAAGCTGCAGAAGCTCAGCAACCTGGATCCCCTTCAGCATCTCTGTGGACTTCCATTTTCTGGTCCCTGTGGGCTCGGGTGCAGGACCATCCTTGCATATGCCCATCACTGCCAGAGGAACCTGGACTTGCAGAGTATCAGCTGCAGCACCGGGGGCACGAAGCCCCTTTGGCTTTGCTGTGTAGCCTCCTCCGTCGTCCTTCTGGTCCACATGGGCCCTTCTCTGGGTGCCATTCCGGGGATGCTCTTTTTGGAGGCAACAGGCTCACCCCCTACCATCGATGGTGTCCAAAGCAGGGGAATGGATTTGGCCTTGGCAATGTAGGCTGCACAGGTAGAAAGCAGGACTTGGGGTCTGCCCTGACTAACCCCATGGCTTCGGCACCTGAGTCTGGATTGCTTGGTTTGATCAATGATGGACCCTTGTTGGCTACAGCCTACTGCAACAAGTGCTGCACTTGCTGCAGCACCAATGTAGTGTCTTGGACCCCCTCAGGGACACCAAACGGACATCTGATGGGTCTACATGGGCTGGATGTGGGTTTCATCCAAGGACTTCATTAGAAAGTGCTACTCCCCTTCATTGTACTGTAAGCAAGAGGTGCCACGTATAATTTCTACTTTCTAACATTTTCCTTCACTGAGATAAACAGAACTGGGTAATATAAATAAGTTTTATAAAAACAAAATATATAACCTATATCACTTCAACCTGTTAAAACACTGTAATATTTTTTATCCGGTAGGAATTCTGTCTGTAATTACTTATTTTACTTTGAATGTAATTAATATAATATATTTTGTGTTTACTTTAGTATTCTAGTATAACTTTATTTACACTACTTACAAACAATTTGTTTTCAAATTCTGACATTTAATCATGTGTTTTTTGGATAAGAGTTTTTTTTTTTTTTAAATTGTATTTTATTTTATTTGAGAACATACTGTACAAAGGGGCTACAATTACATGGGCAGGATAATGGATACATTTCTTACCAAGCATTGCAGCCTCCTCCTTTGTTTACCCTTCACTTCCCTTCCCCGCCTCCCCCCTCCCCCCACCCAATTTTACCCCCCTCCCCCCACCCAATTATACCCCCCTCCCCCCCCCACACCGGCATTGTAAAGCTGGTTTTGACATGACATTTTGTACTTCTCATTGTTGCAACAGGTCCACCTGAATCCTTAAACGACTTGTTTGTCCCCATCTACTCCACATGTTATACTGACATCAAATATAGTGAAAACGGGGGTTACACTGTGGGGGAGGGACATACAAAGCAACAAAGAAATAATCTTATAAATGCATTAGAGATACATGCATGAAAGAAACGAAAACATTAAAATACATATTTAAGGGTTCATTTTCCTAGCATCACATTATCTGACCTTTTCCGCTTGACTCATACCTATACTAGATATTGCAAATAAGGGAAACCATGGGACCTATGCTTCTTTGGGCCTGGCTTACTTCACTTAATATAATTTTTTCCAAACCTTTCCATTTCCTAACAAATGGGGAAATATCATTCTTTCTGATGGAGGCATAGAATTCCATTGTGTATATATACCACATTTTCTTGATCCATTCATCTACTGAGGGGCATCTGGGTTGGTTCCATATCTTAGCTATGGTAAATAATGCTGCAATAAACATAGTTGTGCTGGTAGCTTTAGTGTGGTCTTGTTTGTAAACATTTGGGTAAATGCCCAAAAGTGGGATTGCTGGATCATAGGGGAGATCTATGTGAAGTCTTTTGAGGAACCTCCATACTGCTTTCCAAAGTGGTTGAACAAGTTTACATTCCCACCAACAATGAAGTAGGGTTCCTTTCTGTCCACATCCCCTCCAGCATCTGTTGTTATTGGAGTTCTTGATTTTTGCTGTTCTAACTGGAGTGAGGTGATATCTCAATGTTGTTTTGATTTGCATTTCTTTTATGGCTAGGGATGTTGAACATTTCTTCATGTGTCTATTGGCCATCCTTCTTTCTTCTTCAGAGAAGCTTCTCTTTAAGTCTTTCGCCCACTTATTTATTGGGCAGTTGTTTCTTTGAGGATTTGTTGTTGGGTGGTTTAATTTTTTGAGTTCCAAGTATATTTTAGATATGAGACCCTTGTCCGTTGTATGGCTAGTAAAGATCTTCTCCCAATCGGTGGGTTTTCTATTGATCTTGCCAGCTATGTCATTTGCCCTGCAGAAGCTCTGCAATCTTATGCAATCCCATTTGTCCAACCTTTCTTTGATTTGTTGTGCTTCCGGGTCTCTATTCAGAAAATTTCGACCTGAGCCAAGGAGACCTAGGGTTTCTCCTATTCCATCCTGTAATGTTTTCAGAGTGTCTGCTTTGAGTTCAAGGTCTTTGATCCATTTGGAGTTGATTCTGGTGCAGGGTGATATATAAGGATCTAGCTTTAGTTTTCTACATGTAGTTAACCAATTTTGCCAGCACCATTTACTGAAGAGGCTGTCTTTCTTCCATTCTATTGTTTTAGCTTCCTTATCGAAGATTAGGTGGCTATAGGTCTGTAGGTTCATTTCTGGGTTTTCAATTCTATTCCATTGGTCCTGAGGTCTGTTCTTATGCCAATACCAAGCTGTTTTGATTACTATGGCTTTATAGTAGAGTTTGAAATTTGGTATTGATATTCCTCCAGCAGTGTTCTTTCCGTTGAGGAGCGTTTTTGCTATTCGGGGTCTTTTATTGTTCCATATGAATTTTTGGATTGCCTCCTCTATTTCCTTGAAGAATGAGGGTGGAATTTTGATAGGAATCGCGTTGAATTTGTAGATAGCCTTGGGAAGTATTGCCATTTTCACGATGTTAATCTTGCCAATCCAGGAGCATGGGAGGTTTTGCCATTTTTTAAGTTCTGTGTTGATTTCCTTTTTCAAGATTTTAAAGTTTTCTTCATAGAGGTCCTTCACTTCTTTGGTTAAGTTAATTCCTAGGTATTTTATTTTTTGTGGGGCTATTACAAATGGAGTTGCTTTCCTAATTTCAGCCACACTTTTCTCATTGTTGGCATATAGAAAAGCCATTGATTTTTGGGGGTTAATTTTATACCCTGCTACTTTGCCAAAGTTTTGAATCAGCTTGAGTAATTTGGGAGTGGAGTCTATGGGATTCTTTAAATACAAGATCATGTCATCTGCAAAGAGGGAGAGTTTTATTTCTTCTTTCCCTAATTGGATCCCCTTTATGTCTGCATCTTGTCTTATTGCTGTAGTTAGGCATTCTAATACTAGATTGAAGAGAAGTGGAGAGAGTGGGCATCCTTGTCTTGTTCCTGAGTTAAGAGGAAATGGCTTTAGTTTTTCACCATTGAGTATAATGCTGGCTGTAGGTTTGTCATATACAGCCTTTATTATATTGAGGAATGTTCCATGGATTCCTAATTTTTCCAGAACCTTCATCATAAAGGGGTGTTGGATCTTGTCAAATGCTTTTTCTGCATCTATTGAGATAACCATGTGGTTCTTATTCTTGCTCCTGTTGATGTGATGAATAATATTAATTGATTTGCGTATATTGAACCAGCTTTGCATCCCTGAAATGAATCCTGTTTGATCATGGTGTATGATTTTTTGGATGAATTGTTGAAGTCGATTGGCCAAAATTTTGTTGAGAAGTTTTGCATCAATGTTCATCAAAGAAATGGGTCTATAGTTCTCTTTCTTTGATGAGTCCTTGCCTGGTTTTGGGATGAGGGTTATGATGGCTTCATAGAATGTGTTCGGTAGTGAGCTTTCTCTTTCAATTTCATTGAAGAGTTGGAGGAGTATTGGTGTGAGCTCTGCTTTGAAGGCCTTGTAAAATTCCGCTGTAAAACCATCTGGTCCTGGACTTTTCTTAGCTGGGAGGTCTCTTATTGCTGTTTCTATTTCGATGCTTGATATGGGCCTGTTAAGCTGGTTTAACTCATCTTGGTTTAGTTTTGGCATGTCAATATTTGCTAGGAAAAGGTCCATTTCTGTCAAGTTCTCAAACTTATTAGCATAAAGTTTTGAGAAGTATTCCCTTATAATGTTCTGAATCTTGGTTGTTTCCGTGGTGATGTTTCCATTCTCATCTCTGAGTTTATTAATTTGGGTGTGTTCTCTCCTTTTTCTGATAAGGTTTGCTAAGGGTCTGTCAATTTTGTTAAGTTTTTCGAAGAACCAACTCTTTGTTTTGTTGATTCTTTCTATAGTTTTTTTGGATTCTAATTCATTTAATTCTGATTTAATTTTGATTATTTCTTTCCGTCTACTGGATTGGGGTTTATCTTGCTGCTCTTTTTCAAGGAGGTTTAGATGTGTCATTAAATTATTAGTTTCCCATCTCTCCAATTTGTTGATGTAGGAGCTCAGAGCTATAAACTTGCCTCTGAGTACTGCCTTTGCTGTGTCCCAGAGGAGCTGGTAATTTGTGTGTTCATTTTTGTTGAATAGCATGAACATTTGAATTTCCTTTCTAATCTCTTCCATGACCCACTCATGATTCAGCAGTGTGTTGTTCAGCCTCCATGTGATACCAGACTTTCTTTGGTGGCTTTTGGTGTTGAGTTCTAATTTTATTCCCTTGTGGTCAGAGAGAATGCAAGGTAT
The DNA here is from genome assembly GCF_024711535.1 of Dipodomys merriami. Classification (NCBI taxonomy): domain Eukaryota; kingdom Metazoa; phylum Chordata; class Mammalia; order Rodentia; family Heteromyidae; genus Dipodomys; species Dipodomys merriami. The sequence continues at coordinate 203,196 of NW_027204682.1, read as the reverse complement.
AACTTCAATGTTTCTGAATTTAGACAAGTTTGCTTTGTGGCCTAAAATGTGGTCTATTTTAGAAAACGTCCCATGTGCTGCTGAGAAGAACGTGTATTCTGATGCTGCTGGGTGAAATGTTCTGTAAATGTCTGTTAAGTCTAGTTGATCTATGCAGCTGTTTAGATCTGCGGTTTCTCTGTTGAGTTTTTGCCGAGTTGATCTATCTAGTGGGGAGATTGGTGTGTTAAAATCCCCAACGATTAATGTCTTTGGATCTATCTGGGATTTGAGGGAAAGTAGTGTTTCTTTGATAAATTTGGGTGCTCCATTGTTTGGCGAATAGATATTTAGAATTGTAAAATCCTCCTGAAGGAGAGATCCTTTAATTAGTATGTAGCGACCTTCTTTATCTCTTCTCACGAATTTTAATTTGAAGTCTATTTTATCTGATATTAGGATTGCAACTCCCGCCTGTTTATGAGGGCCGTTTGCTTGGTAGATTTTGTTCCAGCCTTTAACCTTGAAAATATGTTTGTTTTTACGGGCAAGATGTGACTCCTGCAGGCAGCAGATAGAAGGGTCTTGTTTTTTAATCCAACTAGACAGTCTATGTCGCTTAATTGGAGAGTTCAGTCCGTTAACATTAAGAGATAGGACTGAGAGGTATTTGGGAGTTCCTGCCATGTTATCCACCTTCTTGGGGGCTGTGAAAACTGGGTTCTTCCTAAGGTTCTTGGATTCTCAGTTTGGGTGCAGTTTCTTGGCCTTTGTTGCGTTCTTGTTGGTTTTCTATGTGTAGGACATCTTTAAGAATCTTTTGCAGGGCTGGTTTGGTGGAGATGTATTGTTTCAATTTTTCTTTGCTATGGAAGGTTTTTATTTGGCCTTCAGTTATGAAGGAGAGTTTAGCTGGGTACAGTATTCTTGGTTGATAGTTGTTTGTTTTTAGGGCATGGCATACATCATTCCAGGCTCTTCTTGCTTTGATTGTCTCTGGTGAGAAATCTGAGGTAATTCTAATTGGTTTCCCTTTATAGGTGATTAACCTTTTCTCCTTGACAGCTTTAAGGATCTTTTCCTTGGTCTGGGTTGATCCTGTGTGGATTATAATGTGAAGGTGGGATGTCCTATTCTGGTCTGGTCTATTTGGGGTTCTAAAAGCTTCTTGTATCTGAATAGGCCTATCTTTTTGTATGTTTGGGAAGTTCTCTGCTAGGATCCTGTTAAACAAATTTCCTAGACCATTAACTTCTGTTTCTAGGTGCTCCTCTACACCCATTATCCTTAGATTGGGCCTTCTGATGGTGTCTTCCAGGTGTTGGATAGACCTATCATATTTCTTGGACTTGTCTTGGATGGTTGTATGTTCTTTCTCTATAATATCTAGGCTGTCTTCAATCCCTGAGATTCGATCTTCTGCATGGTCTAACCTGCTGTCAAGACTCTCTACTTTGTTTTTTATCTCTTTTCCTTCTAATTGGTCAGCTTTGATGGCTTCAAGTTCTTTGTTGAAGCTCTGTTTTAGGTCTTGTATGAATTTCTTTACTTCCTTAATTTGGTGTTCAGTGTTTGTTCTCAAATCACTTAGTTGATTGGTTATGGTTTCTTTGGACTCCCATTCCTTCTGTTGGGTTCCATTCAGCCTTCCCTTTGTGGTCTCCCTGACTTCCTTCAGCTCTTTGTTAATGGATTCCATGAATGTCTTTAGTGATCTTTGTGTATTCTCTACCTGGTCTCTTAATTCGTGAATTACTCTTTGATTAGTTTCCTCCCTTCTGTGGGATTCCTGCAGTTCTCTTTGAGTGTTCTCTGCCTGCTCACGCCATTCCTCCCTTTCTCTTTGAGTATTCTCAAGTTGTTCACGCAAATCCTGTATCAGTTTTTGAGAAGCTTCCTCACGCTTATGATGTTCCTGTATAAACTTCTGGGATGCCTCCTCTCTCTCCCTATCATGCTCATACAGAGTCCTTTGTACATTGTCAAACTTCTCATTTATCATGTTTGCTATTAGTGTTTGTAGAGCTATTTGGGAACTCTCCTCTGGATTATTCTTTATCTGTTCTAATCCCTGATTATCAAGGTTGGGAATTGAGATACCCGAATTTGCCATTTTTCTTGTGTTTTTCCGGCTTACTCGGCCCATTTGAGATACAGATTGCACCAGTTTTGTGCTAGAACACTATCTTAAGGCAACCATCAACCAAAGTTTGCATTTGTACAGTCAATAGTCTACAGATACAATCTAGTTCAACAGATACATCTATTCAACATCAAATGACTATATGTTAAAGGACTTCGAACCGCAGAAAAGAATTTGGAAAACCAGAAATTATTAGGATTAGGGAGAGATGTGGGTAAAAAATAGGAATAGATTGGTGTGGGGAGGCACAGGGAGAGTTAACTATGTCCTAATCACAGTGCAGGAAATGGGTTGGGTAGGATGCAAGTAGAGAGAGAGAGAAAAAGAAGAGACGGAAAGGGGAATAAAGAGAGACCAGAAAAAGAATAGAAACGTAAAAATTAATGTTATTATAGAGGTTAAAAGACCGTCTATTTAGAGAGGAATGTGAATATGTTCAGAGAAGGGGAGGGACATAGAGGAGATGTGGAAAGCTTTAAGGATGGGAAAGGGAGAAGAAAAGATCAGAAGTTCAGTAGAGCTAGATAAAAAACAAAAAGATAATTAAGAATGAAAGAAAAAGAGAAAGAAGACAAGAAAAGAAAGGAAAACTCTCATTCACGTATTCCTAAAATAAAAATTATAAGATGAGAAAAAAAAATTACTGGAAAACAATTATTTGTTCAGAAGAGGCAAAAATTAAAGATTAATAAAAGTTTTAGAAGGGAAAAAATTTATATATATATATATATATATATATATATATATATATATATATATATATATATATATAAGGTAACAAAAAAAAACAAAAAACAAGCAAAAAAAAGAAAAGAAGAAGAAGAAAAAAAAAAAGAAAAAAGAAAAAAAAGTCTTTTGATTTTTTTTTTTTTTGGGGGGGGAGGAGTGGGAGGAATCCTGTATCTCCCTTTTGTCTGCGACCAGTCTCTTGTTGTAGTCTCTGGTCAGCTTGAGGTCCTGTGGCTTGATTGGTTTCTTAAGTCGGTTGGTTGGAAGAGGCAGAAAAATGCTCTGCTTTACCCAAGATTTTGAGATCCCCCTCCCAGGTTAGTTTTCTGGGAGGGTGGTCTGCTTTGAGAGTCACAAAAGAGGGGGATGTGGTTATGAGGCTAGGTTCTGGGTAGGGTTGAGGCCTTTCAACAAACAGTAGCTTTTCCCTGGGGCTATTTTGTGATAGAGCTCACAGCGCCCAGCCTGGAGCCATTCTCAGGGTTTCTGTTTTTCAATTGATTGTGGTGGCTGCTAGAGGGAGGGGCAGCCTCTGGCTCTGGTTACCCAGTGACGCTAGGCACTCCGATGGCTGGCGCCTGAGCTGGGTGACTTTTCCCTGGATGGAGCTGAGTCTGGCAGGTCACTTCGGCGTTAAGTTCTTGTGACCTGCTAAATGACTCGTTTTATTCCAAGGCCTGAGCTGGAGCTAGCAGCAACTCCGAGCTTTGTCGGTATCCAAGATGGAGATCACTGGTGCTGGGGGGGGAGGGGTGGCCTTCCCTCCTCTGCTCCCTGAGGAGTGAGGATGTCGGGCTTGTACTCACGCCGAGTCTTGGATCCTGGGTCGTCTCTGGTCTGCAAACAGCAGGATGAAGATGTTCGCTCCTTGTCGGTTCTTGTTGGTGTTGAGTAGAATCCGCTCGTCCGCTGCGTCTGGCTCCTTCGTCCCCGACTCTCTGTGTCTCAGGTATGACTCCCCCGGCGGTGGTCGCCGCCGTGACCCCGCCGCCGGAGCGGCAGCTGGTGCGTTTCCTTGGCTTCCCCTCTCTTGTCTAACTCTCTGTCCTGTGATGGTACACTTGGTGTGATTCTCTGGCTTAGGACTGTTCACTGGAACTCTAAACCTACTTTCTATGCGAGAGCTTGTTCAGATTCCAGCTTCTCCTCCGCCATCTTCCCGGACTCTCCTGGATAAGAGTTTTGTTGTACTTTTATTTCCATTTGCCATTATGGCTTTATAAATACAAACAATAAAATCCATTCTTGTTAGTATCAAGTTTAATGATTTTAGACTAGAGACTCAAGGATATATCATTATATATCATACAGTAATGTGTATCACTTTGTTTAAAACTGCTCTATAAAATAATAGGTAATTCAGGCAGCAGCCACTTCATCTGGCATGCTGGTCCCTCTGGTGAAGTAGGACCCCAGTGGGAGCCTGCCCAGCTCGGGCCATTGTGGGCACCTCACCTGGGACTGTGGGAGAAGATCAGGATGTACCTGCTGTTGGGCTAGGGAAGCAACACTGAGGCTGCTAAATGAATGACACAGTGCCACTAACTCACATCTAGCACCCACCTGCTCCACGGGCTTGGGTCCTGAGGATCAGCCCCTGGGAGCATACACACCGTGTGGCCAACCTAGGAAGGAGTGCAGACCGAAGAGAAGCCACTCTGTGGTTCAGCTTGTACAGTATTCATATTTATCCTTCATGGAGCAGGGGACTATTCTGCTCCACTGTGGGGAGAAGACAAAAAAAGACAGGCCCAGGAGGGGTGATGCCAACTTTTGTATTCAGGCTGGCAAGGAAACTTTCCTCCACGCATGCTCAAGAAGCCCTTCTATGCTTGGAGTAGCAGCCAGGGACACTCCCATCCGATACTCCTGGCTGTTCTTTTGGGTTTGTATGTTAATTTATACAGAGAGCCCCTCCCTCAGACAGCAGAGTTATATTCTGGGTTTTCTTAAACATTCTGCATGTGAGCATTCCCAGTGTTTGGTTTTAGTATTGTTGCTTATAAATGCGTTGTGAAATTAGTGTTTTATGTATTGAGGTGTGGGAGGAGGAGACAGATTATGAACATAGTTTCCTACAAGCCTTTCATCTAAAAATGAAAGCAGATTCTCTCTAAAAATGCCTTTCAGGAAATAAGTTTGAGGGGGGAATAAAGGCTGTTTTCTCATGAGATCAAAATGTGCTATTTTATATGCATATTTTATGGTTCAAAATACAATTAAGTAATTTACTATCTAGGAATAATTTTCCAGAACTAAGACTTAAGTGTCATGGGAGCTAGAGGCAGGATTTTTTTTTTAGCTTTATCCAAAGGGAGGGAAGAAAGTTAAAATCCATACATTACTTTGTAGAATCAAAGTGGTAATACAAAATGAGAATCACTAAAAACCTCTGTGCTATTTGGGTTTTTTATTGTTCCATTTGAATTTTTGGATTACTTCTATTTCATTGAAGAGTGAGATTGGGATATTGATAGGTATCACATTGAATGTGTATATACCTTTGTCAATATTGCCATTTTCATGAGGTTAATCTTCCCAATCCAGAAGCATTGGAGGTTTCCAACTTCCTTAGTTCTGCTTTTATTTTCTTTTTCAGGTTTTTAAAGTTTCCATCATAGAAGTCCTTCATCTTTTAAGTTGACTCTTAGGTATTTTATTTTGTGTGCAGCTATTAAAAAGGAATTGCTTTCCTAATTTCAGCTGCACTCTTATCGTTTTTGGAATACAGGAAAGGCATTGAATTCTGAGGGTTAATTTTATACTTTGCTAGTTTGCCAAAGTTTCTGATCAGCTCAAGTAACTTGGGAGTGGAGTCCATGCAGTTCTTTAAATACAAGATCATGTCATCTGCAAAGAAGGAGACTTTTACTTCATCTTTCCCTATTTGGATTTCCTTTAAGTTTGCATCTTGTCTTATTGCCCCAACTATCATTCTAATACTAAGTTGAAAAGTAGTGGAGAGAGCAGACATTTTTATCTCATTCCTGAATTTATAAGAAATGGCTTTAACTTTTCACCATTAAATATATGCTAGCTGTATGTTTGTCAATCCTTAGCAGAAAAAAACAGAACTGGAGCAATATCATTTCCAAATTTCAAACTCTACTAAAAAGCTATAGTAAAAGAACAGCATGGCACAAGAACAGACCTGAGGACCAATGTAATAGGAATGAAGACTCAGAAATGAACCTACTGACATAGGAACATCTAGACTTTCACAAGGAAGCTAAAAAAATAGAATGGAAGAAAGACAGTCTTTTGAGTAAATTGTTTGGGCAAAAGTGGTTAAACTCAACTAGAAAACTAAAGCTATATCTCCGTGCACGAGAGTAAACTCCAAATGGATCAAGACCTCAAAATAAAAGAAGACACCATGAGAACCTTACATGAAGGAGTAGGAGAAACGCTAGGGCTTTTTAGCCCAGGCAGATATTTTCTTAATAGAGAACCAGAAACAAAAGAAATATTGGACAAATGACATTGCATGAAACATCAGAGCTTCTGCAAGGCAAAGGACATAGCTAGCAAGATCAATAGAAAGTCTATGTTCTGTGAGAAGATCTTCACAAGTCATAAAATGGACCAGGTCTTATATCTAAAATATATTTAGGACTCAAAAAATTAAATCCGGGCTGGGAAGGTGGCTCAGTGGTAGAGCGCTTGCCTTGCATGCTCGAGGCCCTGGGTTCGATTCCTCAGCACCACATTAGCAAAAAAAAAAAAAAAGCCTGAAGTGGCACTGTGGCTCAAGTGGTAGAGCGCTAGCCTTGAGCTGAAGAGCTGAGGGACAGCGCCCAGGCCCAGAATTCAGGCCCCACGACCAGACCCCCCCCCAAAAATTAAATCCCCCCAACAACATATCCTCAAAGAAACAACTGCTCAATAACTAAGTGGGCTAAAGACTTAAAGAGAGATTTCTCCGAAGAGGAAATAAAAATGGACATTAGACACATGAAGAAATGCTCAACTTTTCTATCCGTAAAGAAATGCAAATCAAGACAACATTGAGGCTACACCTCATTCTAGTTTGAATGACTATAATCAAGAAATATAATAACAATAGTCGTTGGAGCAAATGTGGCTAAAAAAGAACCCTACTGCATTGTTTATGGGAGTGTAAACTTCTTTAACCTCTTTGGAAATCAGTATGGGAGTTCTTCAAAAGACTCCACGTAGACCTGCCCTATTACCCATCAATCCCACTTCTGTATATTTACCCAAATGTTCACAAACTAGGTCATACCTAAGCTGCCAGGACAACCATGTTTATTGAAGCATTATTCGCCATAGCTATGATATGGAACCAACCTCAATGCTCCTCAGTAGATGAACGGATCAAGAAAATGTGATATATAAATATATGATATATGATATTAATATATGATATTAAGTGAAGTAATCCAGGCCCAAAGAAACATAGGTCCCATGGTTTCCCTTGTTTGCAAGGACTAGTACATGTCTAGCACAAGCAGAGAAGATCAAAGGCTAATGCACATATGACCATATAAGATGATGATAAGCAAAATGTACCCCAAATCAGAGACACAGTGGGTTTTCCTTTCTTGCTTTTGTTTTTAATATACTTATAATGTGCTATGTGATTCCTTTGTAGGTTCATCCCATCACGGTATAAGCCTTGTTTTCACTGTATTTGATTCCAGTGTTCTGCATCTTGTATATACATTTTTGTAATTTGGGGAGTGTGAGGCAAATAGCAGAATGCTTAAATATGGATGGAGGTTCACCCATTGTGATGATGAGATGTGCAGGACACTGTGTCGAAAATGAATTTACAATGTCAGGCAGGGGTAAAGGAAGGAGGAGTTGGAGAGGAGCGGAGGGAAGGGATACTAGGGGAAAAACAAAGGAGTAGGTAACAATGCTCAATAGGAAATATACTCATTACCATACTCATGTAACTGTAGACTCTCTATGCAGCACTTTTACAATAAAAATATATAAAAACTCTCTGCCTGGTGTAGATTTCCAGCACTTCTCTTGGCATTGCATTTTTTTGCCTTTTCTGGCTGTGGTTATGTCCACCTGCCCCGTGGAACAGTAGTCTTCAAGGCATCTTGGTCATGAACTGGGACTTGGGTTATCCAGTGGTGGTTGGAACCAGGCCAAGGACAGGACAAAACCACTTCCAGGACATGGCTTCTTAATTCCCAATGCAACGAGGATTGCAAGCAGAATTTCTCTGAATCTGACTCCAGAAAACTATCACTGAACCAAAAGGCATTCTCTCCTTTCTTCCTCCTTGGGAAAGTACAAAATATTTTTGCAGATTTTGGCACACAAAAATTGCCCACCACTCCCCTGGTAAACTAGGTTTCAAGTCACTAAATCATGTAAATGGATAATGCGACACTCATAATTCTGGACATCATCTTCAGGTTATTTGATGCTTTAATTGGTTGTTGGTGGTGGTTGTGGTAGGGGGCCTGAACTCTGGGTCTGGGTGCTGTCCCTGAGCTCTTCAGCTCAAGACTCGTGCTCTACCACTTGAGCCCAACGCCATTTCGACTTTTCTCTGCTTATGTGGTGCTGAGGAATTGAACCCAGGACCTCATGCATGCAAGATAAGCACTCTACCACTGAATCTCCTTTCCGGCCCTAATGCTTTAATTCTTTTAAGTTTATTTTTGTCAGTCGTAGGTATTGAAATCAGGACCAGGGTGTAACATATCCCTGAGTTCTTCAGCTCCAGGGAAGCATTCTACCACCTGAGCCATAGTGTCACTTATTGTTTCTAGATAAGTGACTCTCAGACTTTCTTGCTAGGGTTTGCTTTGAACCATGAATTTTAAAATTATTTTTCTTCTACTTGTTTATTGGAACATTACAGTTTTTCTGAAATTTAAAGTTTTCTGTAAACATTTGTTTTCAAATAATCCAACAGCATTAGAATCTATCCTGTAGAACATCCTTTTTGAAATTCTTATGTTAAGATGAAATTATTATTCGTTGTAGATAAATTCCTTTAATGTCCAAATGGGAAATATGCTAATTTCAGCAGCCTTGAGTCTCCTTCCTATTTTTTTTTCTCTCTACTATCTTTTCTTGTTCTGGATCAAGTATCATGGACTGTCCAAACATTCAAAGGAAGCTTATTCCATTAATTTAATAGAAAAGGAATGGGGCCTGCCTGCATCTCAAGGCATCTTTGAGTACCTTAATCCGAAAATTCACACCAGTGAATTTTCAAAGTTATTTTGATACTTTTTTAAACCATTCATTAAAGAAGTTCCAAATAGCAAGAATAAAAAACAATGTTCTGCTTTCTAAGAATGCTTAAAAAGCTAGTAATGCAACAAAACACATTCTATTCTTCCAAGATTCCATGGTGAATAATTTCACTTTTATCATAACCCTGACACTGACCTCTCCCTTCAAACTTGTAGCTTTATTCAGTTTTCTTGTTCCACCTTTGTTTTGGTACCAGCATCCGTAATCTCCTTGTAGTATTTGACAATGAAATTCCATTTGTTGTTAAAAAGCTCAATTAATATTGCCAAAGGCAGGCTCATGAGCATATCACAGAGCATAAACTATTGAATATCATTAATGTGATCCTATGCAACTATTCCACCAATTAATATAAGTACCACATAAATCGCATCTTCATATAACTTTTAAAATACAATAGTTACATATCTATGTCATAAAATAATTCAGACTACTAGTAGAAGAGACTAAGCTAAACCTTTTATATCATCCCCAAAAATTTATGTAAAATTTTCTTTTCTCATTAACATTCACCTTAGGGCCTTCTTTTCCTAGCACCAAGTTATAAGTCATGTACTTGGATTTTAGTCATCTCTGAGTAATGTCCTTTCTTTCCACTGCCAGTTAGTCCCTCATGTTAAATACCTGAGGAATTACTTGTCCCAATGTGCCTGCAAGAGGAGTATCCAAGTCGACTGTCTGTAACCACTCATCACTTACTTTGTTTCGGGATGGGGTATCAGAGACAGGGGTTCCAGGGATCAGGTGGCTGGAGCCATGGTATTATGAATTATGGTAGCAGAAAAGAGTAGTAGAGACTAGGATACCAGGGAAATGGTAATTGTGACTGTAATTGCTGAGTTGCAGTGGCATGAAATTGGGTAGCAGCAACAGCTAATACAGGCATACAAAACTCTTTAGCAAGGACAAGAAATCATAGAAAAAGTGAAAGAATAAAAGTTGTGAGGGATTGTGGGGTACAATCAGGGCAACAAGGTCATGGGTGTGAAAATGGGTAGCCAGTACTATGGTAGAAGCAATTGGAATGGTGGGCTGATGTGGTTCAAACTCTAGGTTTGCCTCTCCAGTTTTGGCTGTTAGATCTTTAGGGAACTACCTCTAGCAGTTCATTATCAGTTTATTGTGTGCAGGCACGTGCCATGTATAAATACCTACTCGGTAGATTGCATTCTTGACACCAGCTATATTATCTTTGCCCTAAGCTACCTGAGAGACCACACTCCAAAATGCTGCAGAACAGGCTCCACATAGTGAGTTTCAATCAACTCAAACAACACTTGCTGCTCCTCTCCAGTGTCAATTATCATGATAGAAATGGATCTGAGATGTGCTCAACAGCAGTGCTCTGAGAAGCTGCCAAATCTTACCCTGGCATTCTGGGAGCTCCCTAGAAATGGACAAGAGCACTTGCTGATGCTCTTCCAACTTCTCTCTGTGGCTCTAGGCAGCCAGACTGTTCTACCTCAGATGGGATACTTTGATGTCCAGGAAGCCTCAAACTAGCTCTATCTTTTCTCTCTAGGTGCTCATCATCTTCATCTGCCTCTCCTTTTCCCTCCAGGTAGCTTGCTTCATCTCCACTTCCTTTAAATTGCGCTTCATGTCAACCTGTGGCTATCACACCAAGCCCTTCCACTTTCTCATCTATCTCTCTAGCTGTGAATCTGGCACAACAAGCTACGTGTAACTTTTTTTTATCTGTTTATCAAGATTTGAGCTGGAATCCCAGGTAGTGCTAGCTAACTGAGAACTTGGGAACATCTTAAATACTCCCCTGACATTCACTGCTCATTGAGAAAGATGCAAATGTGTGGTGGTCAGTCTCTCCTACATTTCTTGTTCAGTAGAATAAAGTGAAGGCACAATGGGGATACTAGACAGCTGCTATGTCAGCAAGTGACCCAACCAAAGATAATTTAGTGAGGGGATACTTATCAAATGTAGTAGGATAAATCCACATATTTGTAGGACAATACTAAAGGCTTTCATTAAACTAGTTATTTTATGTCCCAAGTGACAGACCAATCTTAGGCTTTCCCCTAGATCTTCCTGATCTGAAGGCCTGAGGACTCCTACATACAACACAGACCTAATGACATGGGTGAATAGAAAAGTAGGTGAGTATGGATGAGTATTCTGAAGGTGTGCTAAGCTGTTGTCTTGTCATGATTACGATTAAATCAATGTCCTTTTTCTGACCTTCACCATATCTCTTTATTAGGCATCATTGGTAGGTTTCTTAGTGTGTCATTTTCTCCTGTTCAGTGCACAGGTTAAAATATTAGCATGCCAAACCATGGGTTTCCATTATCCTAGTAGACGTTTTCCCTTCTAGGACCTTCCTTCCAGATAATTCTCTTCTTGGGCCCTCATATGCATATATACAGAGAAGTGAATGTCTCACAAACCATGGAACATAGTTGCTCAATGATGATTAGCTAACATAGAGACTCAAATAATTTGGGTCTGGAGCCTTTCTGAGAGGCCTTGTACTATATACTGTGGGCAACATTGACAGAAATTCCTCAGAGCAATACCACTGGCAGCAAGTGAGCTCTGACTACTACTCAGCCCTTACTAGTTCTACCTCGGGTATGAACACATGAACAACCCTGATTAGCTTATTACACAGTGCCCCCATCAATGAAATAGTTTTGAGCCTAGGAGAAAATCTCCATTGGCAGTACACATAAGGAACAGATGATACCCCACACTCAAATGCTCCAGGAGAACAGAGTGTAAGGCTGTCTACACAATTGAGAAATAGGATTCTGAGGGTGGGAAAGGATGAGTTTAGATAGCAAACTTAGAAGTAATTATAAGTTTCTGAATTCCTAACCTAACTTCCGCTCCCCCTCACCTCAAATTCAGGAAGTGGTGGAATGTTTATGATCACAAAATGAAGTTTTTAATCCAGGCCCAAACTCTAGGTGTTCTTGTTACATCTTCCCACCTGCCCCTGATGTAAAAGGTCAGAAAGACAAAGGGGAAGGGAGCCCCATGCACAGGAATATAATTAGAAGTCACTGAAGTCTCTGACTTTCTATGTTGAAGGTAAGATAAAAGGCAGCTTGAGTTTCTAAGAACTCAGTTTCTAAGCTATATGGCTCCTTCAGAACTTCTTTCCCTCCTCCTGTGTTTTGAGAGCAACAGCTAGTACAGTGCTTCTGTCTCTTAGGTACAATCTTTCTCTTCACACAATGCTTAAAGTAGACAATAGGTGGAAGCTGCTATTAAATCCAAAAAGAATAAAATAGCACAAGTAAGTGCTTCTGCTGAATTCCTGGACCCAACATGTTCCAAATTCTGAAGACAAAATTATTATGGGTGAGTACTAACAACTTCCACAGAATGGTGAGCTTAGAACAATTTTCCCAAGCAGGTTCTGTCCATGTTATTACTATGGCTAAGATCTACTGGATCAATGAACATACAGACAGTGCAAGACAGAAAAGTGTAAGATATTGAGCCCCAAAAAAGAAACTGGACCAAGAAGAGAAAACTTATCATTGCTGGAAAAGGAGGAAGACAACTAGGAGAATGTTTCTCTGAATACAGACATGGATATAATTAGAACAAAAATGTAAGTTGTGGCTCATCAGTACAAACTATCAAATCAAATTTCACTAAAGCTAAAAATAAAATATAAAAATAAAAAACAACTATTTGGATTTCAGTACTAACATGTATTTTAAGGAGTGTGTGTGGGGGTGGTGGTCTGAGATTATATATGGGACATCATTGGTTCTTAAAAATCATCATATTGACACTAACCTTTAGGTTTCCCATTCAAGTCCGGTAGCTTTCTAGCTCTACCACTTGAAAAACACAATTCTCGCTTTCTTCTGGTTAACTGGTATTGGATATGTCAACCTGGATTGGTTCAATCTATGACCTTCAGATCTTACTGTATGGAATAGGTAATGTATGAGAGTGAGCCACTATGCTTAGCCCAGTATTTCCTGTAAGTTACTTAATCTTTCTGAATCTCAGTTTCTTCCTGTGTGGAAAGTGAAAAGAATTACTTTGTGGACCTTACAATCTGGTGGGATTTATGACAGGGTACAGGAAGTGTAAGTGTTCAGGATGTTTGGACCGAGTCGGACACTCTCATAAAACTACTGATGTTTATATGAAACGAATTCTAGGAATTGGAAACAAGAGCGATTTTGCTGTTCTCGTTTATCCATTTATGGGCATTGAGGGAGCCAAAGATATTCAAAGAGAACAGGGAAACAAATGCAGCAGTTGTACTCTGTAGATATTATGTTCACAATGAGTTATAACATTGTGGACAGGGACAGGAGGAAAATCAGAGAGAGAGAGTGCAAAGGAAGTGATGAGATTGTCAAACAAGAAATGAACTCATTACCTGACTTACAAAATGGTGATCCATATGTATACTACCTTAACAATAACAATTTTAAAAATCCAGGTTTCTGATTCTTTCCTCCAGTTTTTGTAGGTGCCCTTAAGACTCAGGCCCACCAATGGAGTTTTTGAAGGTCAATTTATATGATAATGAATATAGAGCCAGAATCTCTTAAGAAATGTTATAAAAAGTATTTCATTCTTACTACCAGTTTCTCTTTGAGTGGCAATTCTATATGTTGTTGGCAAAGATTTTTTTTAGTTTTTTTTTAGTACTTGTGAGGTGTTGAAATCCTTCTTAAAGCTTTGCGACAGATGTCTGCTATATCTTGGCACCCTGCCCCTAACTAAGATGATAATCAACCTTTAAAATTAATGTACTTGAGTATGAGTTTTATTTATTTATTTTATTAGTTGATGTTGATGAAGTCTGGACCTAGTTGCTGTCCTTCAGCTCTTCAGCTCAAGACTAGTGCTCTACCACTTGAGCCACAGTACCACTTCCACCTTTTTCTGCTTAGATGGTGCTGAGGAATCAAACCCAGGGTCTCATGCATGCATTCAAGGTAAGCTGTTAACCATTGATCCATCTTCTCAGCCCTTATGAGTGGTATTTTTGTGCAGGGGTGAATCAAGAAAATCTATTGAGCAAATGTAATCATTTGCCACTAGACGTATTCAAACTTATGAATTACCTGATATTTTAATGAATAAAACTATCATTGTTACTAAGAATTTTTGTCTCCCCATGCTAAAAACATATAGGAGGTATTTTAAACTAAAACTACAAAAGAAATTTTAAGATCTTGATACTAACAAATATGTCCAGGTGTTATTACATTAAACAGAAAATTCAAAATGGTTTTTCTTCATGAATACAGAGATCAAAGGTCTTATAATACTTATTTCAAAATCCAAATTAAAGGGAAAATCAGTCAGGAGGTAAAATTTATTTTGAATGTTAGTTTTTAAAGAGGAAAAGAAGATCCTAGATGGCAGACTAAAGTCAAAGCAGTATCAGATCTCTATGTGCTCAGTAATAAATAAGAAGCCTTAATTGAAAAATTGAGCTGGAATATGCACTTAGGACAAAGATAAGCAATCCGAGCCCACCACCAACAAAGAAACACCATAATGTATATCTCAGAAGAAAGAAAAATTTCAGACCAGGGCTCAACATCCTTATCCTTGATTTCAAGGATAACCTTTGATACACATCCATCACCCTACACACACACACACACACAAACACACAAACACACACACACACACACACACGAATGTATGCAACAACTCAACCTACTCACATCCATTCAACATGAATCAAAAATCATCCTGTAATATTTGAAACTTTAAAAATTTTAAGTCTTGTAAATCATTGATAACAGATGCATAAGCAATTATTTTCTGAATAACACTCTGATATGGAAATGAGAATTCATGTTGGTTATAACTACTTAAACATTTTTGAATCTTGAAAAAATTAAACAAGAGACAATCCGAATTTTGGGACTATATTTCTACCAGCTATTCTACAAAGGCTTAATAAGAAGTTATGAAATCCAAAATTAAATACCAAATTAATACAATTAATACTTGTGTAAGTGAAGTGAAAGACACTGATCAGAGACCTATGCTGCCTCCAGTTCTCAGCTGACTGCACACTGTGGCACCTTTGATTCTGCTGGGCCAAGCCCACAGTGTCTTCACCAGAGCCATGGCCATGTTGGGGTTGGAGCTGGGAGCTCTGTGGATAGGTTGGAAAGCCACGGGGGAGGCCGAGCTGGGGTTGGGGCTGGGGGAGGTAAGGAGAGGACGGGAGGCCCTGGCAGAGGCTGGTGAAGAGAGGAAGGAGTCAGTAGGCCAATGGCTCAGAAAGCAGCAGCCCCAAAGGCAGCTGGGTTCTGGAGAGTGTCTGTGAGGTGCGGAGTTTGGCCCCTGGGGCCCGGTGGCTGGGTGAAGAGAGGAAGGAGTCTCAAATCATACCCAGACAATGAGAAATGAGACAACCATGGCTGAAGAATTTCAAGAACAAAGGCAGGGACTTGTAGGTAAACTCAGGGGTCTGGGACGGCAGCAATGCTGGGCCGGTGGTGGTCATGCTTCTCTGGAGGCCCTTGGAAGTGAGGGAGGGACAGCTTTGCTGTGGGCTAGTCCTCAGTCTCCCCTTGAAGCAGGCATCAGCAATTGCCAGCATAGCCTCAGTCTGCCACACAGACCTGGCCTGGCGTGGATGCTGCAGACCAGGCAGCTGCTGGGAGGCTTTGTGCAGCTGGGCAAAGGAAGAATGGCAGGTGGGCACTGCTCCATACCAGCCAGACCCAGGGCCACTGCGGAACTTCTGGCTCTGGATCAGGACCAGGGACTGACCCCCAGACAAGTGGCCTGTGGTGACCTGCGTGGTGGCTGCCACGTGTGGGCTTGGAACTTCCATAACATGGCTGAGGAGTCTGCACAGAGATGCACATTTTTTCCTGTGCCTCTCCCATCTTTTGGATACCCACTGTCCTCAAACCTCGTGCCATGTCCATCTATAAGAGTCATCTTCTCCAGGCCTCTGAGAGGTCATCCCGGAGATGCTCACAGGGCTTCCCCCTTCTGGTTCACCATGCATGCAGGGATCACAGGGTGCCATCCTCCAGGCAAAGTGTACTCCCATTTCAAGTTGGCCACACTGCTTAAGGGAACACAAACTGCATTCTTACACAGAAAGCCAGGGGAACACAAGGCTGTCCTGCAGTCTAAGTCATCCTTTGACTCCTCCTGTTCAGGTGTGGGGCAACTGTGGAGCCAACCACCCCATCACGTTTGATAATTTAAAAGGAAGAGGAAAAAGCTTCATTGTCACAGATAGAGCTGCCCTTGGAGTTCTCAATTTACACTAGTCTTGTGCTGAGATAAGGATCCCCAAAACCACCAAGGAGCCAATTCCCATGCGAGCACATGAGAGACATTTATTGCAAGTTCGAGACTGGACTCACACCTGTCACCATCCCAGCGGGTCAGAGTTGAGTACCCCGACCCTTCAGTTAACAGTGTTTTTATAAGGTATAGGGCTTAGGTAAGGGGGTTCCTAGCTTGGCAGTTTCATTATTGATTGACATTTAATGAGTGAATATTGTAACAATCTTATTGGCTAGCCTGTACAGGCTAAGCAGTAAGCAGCAAACTATGTTAACTATGCTATTTTAAGAAACATCTGTACTGTTAGGTACCTTCCTGTCATTCGTCATCCATATGAACCTGTCATCCATGGCTATTGCTAGGGGAGTGACGAGCAGAACGTTATTGGGACATTTCCCATTTTTTCCGGAAACCTGAATTATAACTTTCAGTAAAAGTCTTTCAGTAAAGGCCTTCACAATGGATACTTTCTGTAAAGGCCATCAAAATGGAGTCTAAGTCCAGAATGGCTGTTCTTTGGCTAAAACCTCTCACTAGGGGTTTGTGTGTGTGTGTGTGTGTGTGTGTGTGTGGGGGGGGGGGGGTGTGTGTGTGTGTGTGTGATGTGTGAGAGTCAGCTGAGGTTTGGGGTAAAACACTTCTTCCTTTAAGCATTGAGTTTTGTATCTAGTAGTTGTTCCCCCTCCCGAATTCTGAATTCTAAAGTTGTCCTTCCATATACTATTATCCTTTGATCTTCTTGATATTCAGATTCCTAAGGTCTGCTTGTGAACTTCAGCATTTGCTTCATGAAAGTGGTGCCTTTCTTTTAACTTTTATAAAGCCTTTTGCTCTCATTAGATGCAGTTTGTGCTTTGTTAGTTGTTTTACTTAGCCTAGACTGATAAGGCCCAGGCTGTGACTGTTAATTCTGAGATTAGATTAGACCAATATGAGATACTATGCTTTCAGTCTATATAGTGGAAGAAGTTCAGAATCTTTATTGTAATAATTTCCTGGCTTTAAAAACAAACAAACAAATCCAGTGAAATAAATGTACAATCAGTTGTTTTTGTTAATTGTGCACCATTGTAATGAAAAAAAACCTTTTTACTAAAGTGAGTATTTAGAATGAAAAAAATCAAATATTATAGAATTTAAGAATTGATCAAATACAAAAAGAAAAAGAAAGTCACTGATCAGGAATGAAGTACAAATGTAAGTTTTTAATAAGTAAATGAAATGTTTGAGATTCTTATCCACATAGGAAATACATAGGAAGATAAATAGGAAAGTCACTGAGATCCCATCTTACACCCCAGAATAGATATCACCACTCAAATAAATAAACTGCTGGAGAGGTTGAAATAAATCAGGAACTGTATTTGGTTTTGTGGCATTGTAAACTAGGGCAACCCATATGGAGAACATAATGGAAGTTTACATAATACCAAAAAGACACATATGTTAATGACCTTTTCGGCAAGTTGGATACATATTGAAGGAATACAAGTCAACATGAACATCCATGGTCATGGCAGCAATATTCATAGCAACCAAGCTGTGTAATCAACCTAGATGCACAAGAAAGAGGGAATAAAGAAAATGCTCTATTCATAGCTTTCAACATATTCTGTTATATAAAAGAAGTGATTGTTTCTCCTGCATTATTGTTAAATATTTTGGGATATATACCTAATCCTAATTGCATAGGGTTTGTGGCATTGTATTTTTGGTTTAATGAGGGAGCTCCATATTGATTTTCAGAACACTTAAAATATGTTGAAAATAGCCTATAATATGTGTATATTAAAGCAAAATTTAAATATATAAATGAACACATCCAGGACCATCATATATATTTTATAATTTGCAGCAATTTTAAGAAGGCAACAACTGGGGGAAAAGACAATGTTAGAAGATTAATAACAAATATGCAGACATGGAAAAATACAAAAAATGTGCAACTAATTAGTGCTAATAGTAACAAAACATTTACCTCAAGTTTTAAAAATGAAACTATTAAAATAATACTTAATAATATCAAATAAATATGCCATGGAAGAAAATGTACCATAGACATATGTTTCCCCATAATTTGTTTTATTTTATAACAAATGGATTAAAATGTGATTACATGTCTGACGATGATAAAACATTTATGTGTAATTGATTGAACACAGTAAAGGAAAGCAACAGAGAAGTAGAGAGTAAGAACAACCTAGGGTATGGATGAAGATACTCAGTAGAACTTTGTGAGGAAAGAATGTCCACGGTTTTCCTCATCTAAAGAGAGCTAGGACAGCTACTTTTTGACAGAGCACTTGTTATATAGTCAGAGCAGTGGAGTTACTAATTTAGGTAGTAATTTTTTACTTTTATTCCCTAATCTTATGATGTGATTCCCAAATGATGTGAGTGGTCCTAGATTATCTGAGCCTTTCTGACACCAAGTTTCTAATTCCTCCCCCTGCCAATGATTTGTCTGTTACTCTCAATTCTTCTTGTTTCTGAACTCAACTCCTGTGACTTTTTGGTTCATGAGAAAGGACTGGAGAAATAGGATGGATGGCCTGGATTCTGACCTAACATCCACTCCAGCTTGGAGGATCTGGTGAGGAACTCCACCTGGGCCTCAGAATCAGAAATTAATTGACCTTTTTGGAAAGGGAGAAACTCACTCCCTTAGGCAGAATCTGTCATTCTTTAATTTTCTCTGAAGAGATTTGGTACTAGGGCACAATTTACAGAATGAGCTTTCCCACCACCCACCACAGTCTTGTCAGGAGGAAGAGGTTGAACACTAAAAGTGGCCTCAGTTCTCACAGGGCCAGTCAGAAGCCAAGAGATCACACTTCCCTCCTCATCAGGGACCTTCTGGTAGTTATAGAGTCTGAGCAAAGTCTAAGATGGAGACTGAGACTGGGTCTAAGGAGGACACAAAAGAATGACCTTCTATTTGACTACAAGTGAGTTGTGTAATGAAACATGACAACTTCATTAAAATATGAAAATATACTAGGTGAGTTATCTCATTGCCACTTTACAGGAGGTCAGTTTCCCCAAAGGAGAAGTTGTTAAATGTTTTGACTACCAGTTTGCTCTCTAGGCTGTTGTCTCTCCCACCAATTCCCATGCTAGGAATTCATTGCTTCTTTCAGGCACTCAAAAACTTGTCCTGACTCCTAGGTAGGAATACTGTAGGCTATTTTTTGGCTAACCTCTTGCATTTGAGGTAGAATAGGCCTAGGCTCTGCTCATGCCAAGAGGTAGATGCAAGAAGGTGAGTATAAGCTCAGATTTGTGCTGAAAATCAATCATATTGGAAAAAATTAAATGAAATTAATAGTTGATTGATTCAGGGTTTATAGCTACTAAATTTAGGTAATTATTTGTGACACACCTAGAACCATGGGTTAGGACGAGAACACTGAAGTAGGTTCAAGATAAGATGGAAAAGACACACCATAGCCATTACAGGAGATGAGAGTGTGAAGGAACTATTGGCATAGTTCCATTTACTATCTTAGGAGTGACCTTGGATAGGAGGCTTTTAGAATAATATCTAAAAGAGAGGGATTGGTGGACACTGGTGACTCACACCTGTAATGAAAGCTACCCAGGAGGATGAGATCTGAGTATTATGATGCAAATGAAGCCCAGGCAGAAAAAGCCAGAAGTGGTGCTGTGGCTCATGTGGTAGAGCACTAGCTTGGAGCTCGGGGACACTGCCTAGGCCCTAAGTTCAAGATACAGGATCAGCAAAACAACACCAACAAAACAATAATGATAAAAAGAAATAAAAGAAGGACTTAAATATATGTGATGGAATGATGATCCTGTGTAACTATTTAGGGAAGATAAAAGGAGATAAAATTTGGAGCAAAATAATACCTATTCATTACTAATCAAGGATGCAAAACAAATGCCAAATTCCTCTCTGGAAAACTACCTCTCTGGAAAACTTGGGCTGGGAAGGTTGCTCAGTAGTTAGAGTGCTTGCCTTATAAGCATAAGGCCCTGGGTTTGATTCCTCAATCAGAAGTGGCGCTATGGCTGGAGTGGTAGAACACTAGCCTTAAGGTGAAGAGGTGAGGGACAGCAACCAGACCCAGAATTTAGGCCCCATGACCGGCAAAAGAACCGACCCCCCCAAAAAAAAAAAACAGAAAAAAATCTTCGAAACTTATCTTTTATCAAAATTGAGGCGAGGCTTCCTTTACAGGAATTCTCCTTATCTAGCTCAAGGCCATCAGAATTTCAGAAGACTTTTCTTGTTGAGATGTAATGTACCTAACTCTACTGAACCTAATCATGGCTAGGTAAGTATGGACATTGATATGTTTATTGCATTTTTCCTTATAAATTTATAATACTGTCAGGTATTATAAATAATATATATAATATACATATGCATTATATATGATATATTAAATATATTATAATATAACATGTTATATATTAACAGACTTCCTAATTTTAGTGTTAGGTACATAACATATTGATTGAAAGACATATGCTTGAATCTCTGAGTAATTTCTCTACCACTGGAAAAATCCAAGTTTCATTCTTATTACCCAAAGAGCAACATAGGAACGCGATGCCCATGGAGGTGGTTCTCTGGATTTTGGAAACTGTCATCTGCATGTACATATATATATATATATATATATATATATATATATATATATATATATATATATATATATATATGTATGAATATATATATATATGTATGAATATATATGTATATTTATACTAGTGAATGTGTAAAACTATAGCAACAGTTACATAAGTGAACACCTATGTGCACACACACTCAATCACTTTCGAGTATAAGACTTTTTGTCTATGTGCCCTATTCACCTACACAGAGAGTACATGATTTGCCCTTTAATTGTCCTGGAAGTTCTTTATCTGGCTACTGTAGCTTCCCATCCTTTGCTGTCTAAGTAGCCAGATTCTATGTATTCAACAACAATACTTGTTACAGGCAACAGTATCCACTCTGACACACAGAGGAACTTGGATTTCAAAAATGCCACAAATAAGTGGGAGGTACAGCAGTAATTTTCAAAATTGAATAGATTATATATCTATTAGAAAGTTTGTAAGAAAAATAATTTCAATGTAGGATGAAACACTTGAAGAAAACTACAGTTTAAATTACATATGGCCAGGTGCTAGTAGCTCATGCCTTTACTCTTGGCTAATCTGGAGGCTGATATCTGAGGATCACAGTTCAAAGCCAGCTTGGGCAGAAAAGTTCCGGAGAGACACTTATCTCAAATCAATCATTAAGACTAAAATTGATACTGTGGCTCGATGTTGTAGAGAGCTAACCTTGAGTCAAAGACCTCAGGAACAGAGCCCAGGCCCTGAGTTCAAACCCTGCAATAGACAATAAATAAAAATAAAAATAAATTACATATAATTTCTTACCGACTCTCTACAAGGAAAATATGATATGTCACATGACACATATGACTTCAAGTTACAAAGTTCCTGGGCATTTCCCCACTCTTGAGAACTAGGAGTAATCCATATTGAAAAAAATAAAAAGATGAATGATTTATACAAAATTTCAAAACATACTATATATTATACAAAGGAAATGCAATAAACATGCATTTCACAGTCTAGTAACATCATATAGTAAAAAGAATATGATTAACTGATTCATAAAAATCAATACAATGCAATTAAAACATCCAATATCTCAGGTGTCAACTTAGCAGAATACTTTCAATCTATGATGAATATTTTGTAAATTACCCAGCACTATCCATCCCACAATGGCAGAAGGCTCTTCCTGAGAAAGTCCAGAGATTTGTGAGTGCTCCATGTATACCTGTTCCCATTCTCTATTACTTGGGCATGTGATAGACTGAATATCTGATAACTTGACAAAGGTACAATTTAGGACTGGCTTCCAGTAATGCTATTTTCGTTCTCAGAAAAAAAAGGAAATTGAAGACAGTAGGAAAATCTGCCAGATCCTTGAAAAATTTCTATCATTGTGCTAAAACTGTACCCTTCTACTGTCACTTGAACAAACCAGTATTTGTCACTCCAACCACATGTACAAAAAATGTCTTTCCAAATATTGACCTGTTTTCACTTTGGCAAATCAAGACACACTATTGTGGCCCCATTTTACTTAAAATATCAGCTACGGTTGGCCCAAGAGATAGTTGATCTTACCAATTTCTTAAATTTTAGGTCATCACCCAATCACTTCATAGCCCTTAAACATTAAAAATGTGTATCCATATAAGTCTGCATTACATGCTTATTACTGTTTTTCATTTGTCATCTTTTACATATTTGTGTATCCCAGGTCGTAGTTCTGTAATCTTCCTTCTCATGATTTTACCACTGAGTACATGTAATTATTTCTATTTTTTTCTCCTCCAGCTCTGTTCTTTCTTTAATTCAAGTCCTTAATAGCATCCTGTCTACGGACAACTCCTAGCTATTTATTTTAGCAAACTCAAAAGATTCCAAAGTGAGCTTTAATCTTTAATCTGCAAACCCATCCCTCATTACTATTTGATTAAGTGATACCTCTTTTAGTTGTCTTGTCAAAATACCATGGGGTCATTTCAGACTTGCATACATTTTCACACCTCATATGAAATCTATGACCATGTTTTGACAATTTATCTCACAGAATATATAGTACATGAGTGCTAATACTATGACTTAAATTCAGGGCCTAGGTACTTTTACTTTTCTTTTGTGCTCAGGCTGTCAGTCTTCCATTTGAGCCACAGCTCCACTTTTAGCTTTTTGGTTCTTAATTGAAGATAAGTGTCTAATGGTCCATTTATCTGGTCTAGTATATATACCTAACAGACTATTTTTTATGATTTCTTATATGATTTATATAGATTTCTTATGTTATTCTTTTATGATTTCATAAAGATCCATAAATAAAACTGCTCAGAACAGAAAACAGTAGGTAAGAAGTCATAAACAATACTATTATGGTGGTCTTAATGGCTAAGCATAATGAATATGTAACAAAACTGTTGGAAGATTCATTTGCTCTTTTTGCTATTCTCTCCCCCTTCTTTGTAGAAGGTTCTTACTATGAGGTGCCAAATTGTCTGGACCTTTCAAGCCTTGTCTCAGTGACAGAAGTGATGGAATTAGGGACATGTGCTCCCATGGATGGATTTTAGGAAGTTCACAATATAGCAATACAAATACACATAAAGAAACTTTTGTGAGTGATGTGTATTCACTTCCTCAATTACCAAAATTTAATTCATACGTCAAAACATCAAATTACTTATATTATCATATATGCAGTTCAACTGGCATCACTAGCACCCCCATAAATCAGAAGCAAATTAAAAGTTCTACTTCAAAAATTAACAGATAAGGCAGTGTTGGAAATACAAGAAGATAAACAATAAATCTAAAAAGTGAGATCTTTAATACTGGCAATGAGCAGTGATAGCTCAATTTTAACCAGGCTTGAAAATTTCGGGTATCCACTAACTTATGTGTTTAAAGTTGCAGTGTTGACCTTAGTACCAACATTGGAGGTAACATTCAAAGCAGTTAAGGTTGCTGCAGTATTGTAGCTCAATACAGTGCCACCCTACCTGATAATGGTAAAGTATAGAGTAGAAGTTAAGTCAGTAAAATGTATAGGAAGGATTCTCCACTGAGAATAACTGCAGGGGTGATCATCACTCTTGCATTGAAAATGTATTGCCCACCATTCTACTTTAAGCTCTAGCATTTTTCTGATCTGAAGACAATTATAACATACGAATGTGCCATGAGTGCTGAGAGGTGTATATTACTCGAATCTACGTATAAATCCTCACAGGTATGGAATGGGCTGACCCTGATACTTCATTCTGTGTTGTTGCGTTTCATGAAGAAACAGTAGTAATTAGGCAATTCACACTCACCTAAGTGTAATTCAGGCAACTAGGTCATCACTCCAGTGACGTGGTCTGACCTATGAAATAAATAACATTATTTCACAATGTATATGTGTTTCTGAAAATATGTGCAATACCAAATACCAAATATACAAAAGGGACAATGATCCATCTCTTATGTTATCAGAAGTAAAGATAGTCCTGAATTGTACTTTCTTGCTAGAGGATCACAGGTTAACTGCTGATGTTTGGTATCATTCCAGGTGATCCTATACATTTGTCAGTCTTCTTTGAGGAAGTTTTTTTACGTAGTTTGTTTTGAGTTATTCAGAATATCAGTACTGTCATTAACCACAACCTTGGGACAGCAAATATGATGGGATACCTGGCCAAAGAAATGAGTAATCACAGGAAGTGATAGGAATGAAGACACCAGAGGACGCAAAGCCTCATTGCCAGCTTCTGGATCCCCAAATCCTGCTTAACAGACTTTATATTCATTCTAGTATAGGGGGGTGGTCAGTGGCTACATGTATGTCCACAAACTAAGGCATCAATCTAGCTTGTAGTTATAATTATTAACATGAGGTATTGTTTGTAAATATAGTGATAATTGAATCCCTTATTGTTAGGGAGCAGAAGGGAGCAATAGTCATTACAACTATAGCACAGACATCCATCTTGTCTCCAAAGTCTTAATCTTTTAGTGTCCAACAGCTCTATCTTAAATACCCTTGAGGTAATAACTCATACCCCTGTTTTCCCTTGACTGTTTGACCTTCCCAGAGCCCAGTTCTCAGCCTTTTGATTGCTGTTTGAGATGGCTTCCCAATATATCCCTTTCCTGGTCTAAAAGCTTGACTCTAGAATCTCTCACAAGTACGGTGAGGGATGTATTATTTTGAAAAGGATATTTTTTCTAAGATAGGTTCAGTTTTTAAATTTTATTTTATTTCAGAGATACTTTACAGAGTGGTTACAGTTACATGAGTAAGGTAAATTCCTTGTTGTATATTCTTACCCATTCCATTGTTGTTCTCATATCCTTTCCCCCATCCTACCCCTCTCCCCACCCCAAAGTTGTCAAGTTCATTTCTGACATAGTGTCTTGTGAATATCATTGTTGCAGTGGGTCGCTCTTTGTACTTTTTTCATCATTATGTTTTTCCTTTCCTTCTCCAAATCAGATAAATGTATATACAAAATTGAAGGTACCAGAATTAAGACAGAGATTGCCAGACATAAATCAATGGAAAAAGACAAATGAAATAAAATAAGATCTAGATACACTACTTTAGAGATATCAAGGTTGACATCTGAAAAAAAATGACTTGTTTCCATATCTTGGAGTTCATTTCAATTAGCATCATTTCGTAAGGTCAAATGTACATACCTCTGGAGCCAGCAATCCCACTTCTGGGCATTTGTGGAAATGATCTCAAGCTAAAACTCACTAAATCTACAACTATGATTTTGGCAGCATTATTACCATATCTAAGATATTGAGCGAATCTAGAAGCCTCTCTGTATATGAATGGATCAAGAAAAGGTGGTATATATACACAATGAAATTTTGTGTTTCTATCAGAAAGAATGACACAGCCCCTTTCTTAAGAAAATGGAAAGTCTTGGGAAAACAGTCATGGAACCTAGTTCCATGGTTTCCTTCATTTTTATTAATATATGCTTAGGATAGTCCTGGCAGACAGGTTCCCATTTTAAACTCTTAATATTCCCTTTTTTCTCCCTCTTCCTCTCTCATTCCATTTGTGTGTGTGTGTGTGTGTGTGTGTGTGTGTGTGTGTGTGTGTGTGTGTGTGTGTGTGTGTCTGCGTGCGTGCACGCGCACCGCCCAGCAATGAAACTTGACGTGGAGCCTCAAACTCTTGCTTGGTTTTTTCACTAATAACTGACTGAGTCTGTACTATTTGATACAAGGTTTCAATCTGTCTTTGATTGAACAACTGAACATAAATAATTCATGGATTGCTACCCCAGCCATCGGTGAACTATGAACTTCCAATCTCAGGCTCATGACTATCTAGAAATAGGGATAAGGCACTAGCAACCAGCTCTATTGCCAAGTGTATTTGCTTTGATTTGTTTTTGTTTTTTATTGTTTTTGTGCATCCAAAATCTGTAAGGAAAACAAATCATTTATAAAGAGGACTATTCACATAAAATGTGTGTTGTTTAAAGATTACCTTAATAATGTTATCCTTTTGCATCCACGTTATGTGATTTGATTTTTTTATCTCTACTATTACAAACAGTCAAGTAACATACACATTTTGAATCTTCTTCTCTTGGTTTTACAGTTTGTTAGGTGTTTCAAAACAGAGTTTATCAAGGTTTAACTCTTCACTACTGAAGCAAGACGTTTATGATTATTCCATGTCCTGTAAATCGTAAGTTCATCATTCTTGTGGCACCTTATGAGCACAGGTAGATTGTATAATAACTACACTTATTTTAGATCTCAATGCAATGTGCTCTACTGCCAAATATTCAAGGGCATCCTTTGTAATTCTCCTGCTCTTTTCTATACTCTACAGTGCTAAGTCCCGTGATGATCTTGTTGATTTTCCCCGCTGGTACATTCATCATTTCATCTTGGGAACTACTGGTATGCACTACTGTACTTCTTTCCGTTCTCATTGTGCTTTGGCTTAACCTTTCCCCCCCCGGAGGGCCAGAGATGGGGATATTTTATTCAATCTTTAGCTAAGACATCTATCTTTATACTTTCTAGAAATACATTCATTGAATTCTTTCTGTAAAGTCTAATACCTTGAAAATAATTACTGCATTTTCATGGCCTTTCGATTGGCATTAGGGAAGAATATAGGTCAGTAACTGTAACTTAGGTAAAAGAAGATTGCAATCATTCCTCAATAGCTGTTGTTCATTGGATAATGTTTACTTCAAGATCTGCCTGCCTGCTTCCTTTTCATTGTTTATTTTTCATTGTAGCCTTTTCTTCTGGAATGTATTTATGGGCCTAGTGAAGATCAATTCCTACTGTAATTAGTCATTTATTTTATTCCAACATAACTTCACAGATCCTTCTGACTTTCTTCAGGGTCTGTATAGTAGTGCTTCCCATTCTTAGGTATGTTTTAACATCGATGCATCCAATGATAAAGGCACATTGCTTAAATCACCATTTTGATGACTGCAATAAACCATGTTGCAACCTCACTATATTGCAATTTTCTGGTTTTAAATTCTTTTAGATTAGAATTGATGCTTGAGAATGAACTTTCTGCGTACAATTTTATATTTTCCTAATTATTTTTAGTACACTTTACAATATTGCATAAAGTGAAAACATTACTATTTACTTAGTTTTAGGATTTCTAAAATGGTCAGAGTAAAATTTCTATTCATTCACAATTTTAAGACAATAGTGTCCCTTATGACCAAGTGAGACATATTAAACTTTTAATTTGTGATCTTTTATGGTGGTTCTGGGGAATCAAGTCCAGTGCTTCATGTGTTTTAGTCTACTGTGTGCCTCTGAGCTTGATGTTAACTGTGGTTTTATTTTCACTCAACTGGAATAAAGAAAAACTTCCCTAGGAAAGAATTATTACTTGGTTACTTTCTCCAGTATCTCTCACATACATAAAAGTAATATAAGTCTACACTGACTGAAAATAGTGTTCTTCTATTGTATTTATTAGTAGTAACTTTTTATTTTTTGTAGCCCCACTCTTCACTAAGTCTTGCCCCTTTCCTATCCCTCCTTCCCATAAAACTTGACTAGATCGAATGGAAACTCACTTCCAGTCAGCCTCCTCCTTAAAAAGCCCAACCTTAACTAACCTACCCCCTGGTAGCTCTGCTATAAACTTTCAAAGGCCTGACTGCAAACAAACTCCTTCCTGAAAGCCCTCCTCTGCTATAGGGAAATCTCTCTTCCACTCAAAACCTTCCTGGAATACCTGCTGTGCACCACCAGAAACCAGGCCACATTCATATCTCCTTCTATGTCCCACCTTGCTGCACCAAGAACACTACCTACATCAGGCTCCTCCCTCAAATCCCCAGCTCATCCACCAGATACCCCACCCTAACTACTCTAGTCCCTCATAGTTGCATTGCTCCCCTTTCCTAGTACTTCCAAGCTCCTCCTTTACCTTTCATACCCCACCCCCAACTAGCCTTCTCCCTGGAGCCCCTCCTGTTTTCATCAGAACCTCTGTCCGTAACTAGCCTACTTCTAAGTGGGCTAACCTCTCAAACCCAACCTTGAACCTACATATTCTCACAAAACCCATCATGCAATAACAAAAACCCTTCACCTCCCTATAACTGCCCTTGAAGCCACACCTTGCTTGGCTAGAAGCTTCTCACACAGCCCATCTCCTGACTGGAAAGCCAGTCCTGTTCCCCCACAAGCCTCTCCACCTCCCACAAGTATTCTCTCAATGCCCTGCCTTAGTCTCCAGATGAACTCCACCCCTATTGGCTCCTCCCGCAGATCCACACCCTACTCCACCAGATACCCTGGCCATAATTATCTACACTTTGTATCCCTTGCACTCCTTCTCAAAGCCCCTCCTCCAACTAACCCCATGGCTCCAAGCCCTGCCTTGCTCCAGAAAAACCACACTAGAATACCCCCCCACACTATCCCATCTCTCAACACCCACATTGTTCCACTAGAAACAACTGCACCAGTTGGGCTCCATCTGTCAGCCTCAACAGGCTCAACTGTAAGTCCCTGTCCCTGTCCCTACGTATTCCCTTTTTGAAGGTTGCTTTGCCCTACTGGAAACCCTATCCAAAGACCATGGCCTGCCTTGCAACACTGAAATCCCCACCCAACATTACTCCTCTTTTCAAAGTGGTGACTGACTATACCAGAAACCCCATCTTAACCATTCTAGTGCACTTGATCCTATCAGTGCTCTCACAAAGCTCTGGTTCTGCAAATCTCCTCCATACATTGTGACTACACCCTTCTCTTCAGGAAACCCCACTTCCACCCTAACACACTCCCCAAAGGCCTGCCATTGTCCACCAGTAACCCTGCGCCTTACTAGTCCATGTCTTCCTTTTACCACCCTGACCTCTCAAAGCCAGACCCTGAAAAGCCTCTCCCTCATAGCTCCACATTCCTGCACCAGAATCCCCACCTTCTGTCAGCCTCTTGCCTACATTCACTGCCCTGCCTTATGGCAAACCTCATCCTGCATATCCCACAAGGGCTCACAATGCTCCCACAGCACCCTTCCTCTAAGTAACCTCCTCCTTTGTAGATTTGTTCTTCCTTCTCAAAGCTCTGCCCCAATCAGCCTCCAGCCCTGTGACCCAGCCTTCTTCCTAAAGTCCCGCCTACTCTACAAGAGACCAGACCCCGAACAAGTCTAGTACTTCCTGTCTCCTCTCTGCGGTCTCAAAGCCCTACACAGACTAGTCTTCACCCCCTAAGCCTCACCCTGCTCAACTACAGAGACTGTGCCAATACCAACTCCTCCTTTTAACCAGAGAGGGCTCCACCAGAAACCCACACCATTTCATCCATGAAGTTCCAATCTAGTAACTGTTATTACAAATGTGATTTTGTACTGGCCATAGAATTCATACTAACCAATATGATAAGAAAGCAGTATTGCAAAAAGGCAACAAAAATTAGATAGCTATTAGATGCCTCATTCTATTTTGGGGTTCTGTTACCAGGCAGATACACATTGTGTGAAAATGTATGAAGGTGATTCCTCTTATTGGAAACCATTCTTTAAATATCAGTAAGGTTTCATGAATGATCATTTTATTTCTCGCAAATTCGTGCATATTTGTCCCCATTAATTTAAAAAATATTAGTTATTTTAAATCCTCTTTTTTCGTTGAGGAAAGAGTATTAGATGACTCATCTCTATAATAAATAATTTTGGAGTTGCTTACCTTCCTATGTACCAGAGTTTTTAGCAACAGAAATTCTCTACCAGGGGGCTGGGAATGTGGCTCAGTGGTAGAGTGCTTGCCTTGCATGCATGAGACCTGGGTTCAATTCCTCAGCACCACATAAGCAAAAAAGAAAAAGCCGGAAGTGACACTGTGGCTCAAGTGGTAGAGCACTAGCCTTGAGCTGAAGAGCTGAGATACAGCGCCCAGGCCCAGATTTCAGGCCCCACGACTGGACCCACCCCCCAAAAGAAAAGGAAATAAGAAATTTTCTAACAGAATCCACTTAGAATTTCCTCCTTCCACTAAAGTGTCCTTTGGAAAAGATTGAAATGAGATTATACAGATAAAATGCCAGAAATAAAAACGTATTTTAGATCATAACAAAATTATCATAAAGACCCCACCCAATGTGCTTTTAATTTTCTAACTAAGGGAACTTAAGCCTATTTAACTGTAGACTTTCTGAAGACTAGAAGACAAAAATATAAGAAATGCTCTGTTATACCATGGTTCTGAAAACAAAACCAAAATAAATAAAGACAACATAATGATACAGAAGTGAATGAAGAACTTGTACATGTGATATAGAGTGTAAAAAATACACTGAATCAGGTAAAAATTATTTTGGTTACCACGTCTGGTTGTTCAATATATTTCCTTGTAAATATTGTTCTTTGTTAAGCTGTGAATTAATATTAAAAGTCTCAGCAGAGATCTGCCCAGGTAATTGTGTTGTTAGTCAATTTCATCATTGCAAGATCATCAGGATGAAAAACTCCACCTACCTTAAGACACACCTGCAACCGCAGTAGACATACACTCCTATTGGTCCAACAGTGTAAGCCAGACCTGTGTTTTACCAAAGCTTTGTATGTGGTATGCTCTGGTTTATTCAGGCTGAAGAGCCAAAGTAACTCCAATTTGAGATTAACCCCACCATCTTGTGCTAGGCTTCCCTCAGAGTAATCCCAAGAGAGAGAGAAAAAAGAACACAGGTTGCCACCAATCCTGCCCACCCTTAAGAAATCAAACCAGTTGCCCAAGTGTTCCAGGAACAGTACATACCAATAGTTCAGAGAAAAGGCAGTGCGGTTCGGGTGGACTCAAACCAATCATGTAACTGCTTGTGTGGAAAGTCCCTAAATTTTTTTGTTCAATACTATAAAACTGTGCTGATTTTGTGCTCAGGGATTCTTAGCATCACCGGTTAGTGAGTGCACAGAGGACCAGCTTGGACTTGCAAATAAAGGACTCTTATACTGTTCATATTGGTCGTGGTCTCTGGGGGTCTTTTGGGAGTCTCAATCTGTACAAAATTTCTGGGTGTTCATGTGGAATCCCCCTCATAAAACTATCCAGATGCCCCACCACAGAGACTCATAAAAAACAGATGTTAAGTCAAGGCACTGCTGTTCTGTATATTTGGTTGCCTGCAATTTCTGTATCTGTAATTCTGGTTTCCCACAGGGTCTGTATTCTGGTTGTAAGGACTCTTGGTAGACGTACTATAAGACTGTCAACGGGGTCTGTGAGAAGATGTCCCCAGACCCCTCGGGGTAGAGTGCTGTTCAGTACGGACTTTTTTGGGGAAATTTTCTGTCTGTAGTCTGGCACTTTCATGCAGACACTTTTTGGGAAATTTTCCATCTGTATTGGGAAGTTTTCCATTTTTGGGGAAACTCTCCATCTGTAGTTTGGCACTGTCTGGTTTACAATTTACAATGATGCACTGTGTCTTTGTAAGTTCTGTCTTTGTGTTGAGTGTTCTGTTTGTCATTTGGAGTTTATCTTAGCCTTTGGCCTTGGCCCAGGAGGGTCTGAATATGGGGGAGAATCTGTCAGTCTGAGTAGATGGCCGCTAGGGAATTATTTCCCTTGCCCCAAAATGACGGACTTCTCTTTCACTTTGGAAGGCCCCTGGGTCAACAAATGCTGGTGAGACATCACCCCATTCACTGAGACCTGATTGTTCTCTGTTCTATGTTTCCTGATGTAGGGAAGTTCTGGGTGAGAGTGGCAGGCTCATTCAGCAGACTCTGGATTCAGCTTGCTGAGTGAGAACGGCACTGAGTTCTGATAGGGATAAACTCAACCTTTGGGTATTGAGTTTTCTAGTTCTGTTTTAGAATTGGTATGAGCTTTACATGTGGGTTTTTGGGTTTTGTGTTTTTGTTATTTATTTGAACATCTCTGGGGAAATAAAAGCTCCAGCCTCCAGCTGAGCTCAGTCACAGAGAAGGCTGTGTGGCTGGGTTTCACTTTTCAGCTAGTCCTGAAAATGTAAAGGGCTCTTGTCTAAAATTGGATAAAAATCAGGGCAGTTTAGTTTCCGGTGACCCCCCCCCCAACATTCCTCCAACAGAGGGGATTCAAAAGACTAATTGGCAAAATGCCTTCATAAACAAGCAAGCCCAGGAAAAATGAAGCTCAACAAAGTTACTTAGTTTAAAAGAAGCATTATCTTAAAGTTTTGTTTGAAAATTTTAGAAAATGTATGTACAAGTTGTTTTTATTTTTGCATGCTTAAAGATCTGTGTGAGTGTGTTTTGTATGTGTTTGTTAATATGTTGAAGATAGACATTTTCAGCATTCTGTAACAATTGGGTGAGTTTAAATTTAAAATTCAAAAGGTTATGAGGTTTGGACATTAACAAAAAAATTTTAAAGAATTTTTACTTTGTTTCAAATGGCTTTTTAAAGATTCTTTAACTTGAAAATTAGAAAATCTGGTATTTTAGAATGCATAAGTCTCTTTACACTGTAATCAAGTTATCTGGCTTAACAACAAGGAGAAACTTAGAAGACAGGAGAAGGACTATTTTTAGGAGTGAAGGGTGAACATGCAGAACTGCAAGTCAGCTGGTCATGCACAGTGGAACCATGCATGGTGAAAGAAGGCAAGCTGGCACAAACGCAGTTCATCTAACCCTAAAGATCGGACTGGGTGCGTGCCCATTACACAGGAAGGGCTAAGTGGGTCATCTTTATTCTGTACCTTTTAACTTCAGATAGACACTGGAAACATGATGGTAAAACTGAATGATGTAATGATCTGATTAGCATTGCTAAAACTGTCCCTTGGATGTGTTAAAATTAAAATTAAGAAGGCCTTAAAAAGGGTTAAAAAGTTTATTTATATAATGCGATTTGTTCTCAATGATATTCTGCTATTGGATATTTTTTAAGGCATAATGGTGTTAAGTCTAGCTTCTTGGTACAGTGATGGTGATTATAATTTTTGCAATAAGAAAAAATTATTATTTGAGTTTAAATGTTTTAATGTGTATCAGTTTTAAAACAAGCAGCCAAGAGGAAATGAGTGACACCTAGCCTTGAGAGGTCAAGGGATTATTCAAAATGCAACTAAAAACTAAAGTATAGAATATTAAAATGGAGATTACAAATTAGGAATTGATTTCTGTATATAAAGCTTAAAAGTAAAAATGTTCTAAACATTTGCCTCAAAGTGCTAAAAGGAAAAATTAGGATTACCAAAATAATTGCTTAATACTTAGTTTAGTTTGCTCTCATAGGTTTTTCTTGTAACAGTTCCCAGCAGGTCCACAAAAAGGAGTGAAGATTCGTGTAAGTTTATCAGATGTACCTTTGGCTCTTAGTAATTTTCAGGTAAGAACATATTTAAAAGACACTTCTATGTTGACCACCTTGTTTCTTTTAAGTGGAGGAAAGTGGCCTTTTATGAGAATTATTGAACTGTAAACTGGTTCCACGCCAGCCCAGGCAGAAAAAGATCCTTGTGAAACTGTCACCTCTACTCAGCCAAAAGATATCTGAAAGAGCAAGCAGAGTTGCTTTAGGACTCAAAGTGGCAGAGTGATAGCCTTGAGCTGTAGAGCTGAGGGGCAAAACTCAGGCCCTGAGTTCAAGTTCAGCAACTAAGGGAAATGCCAATGAGGCATTTTTCCCAGTGTGGAGAAGACACTCCTGGGATGAAAGAAATGGAGGAGCATCCAGAGACCATAAGCCACTGCTTGGAAGGCAGAAATAATGTCAGATCCTAGAGTCATTTGTGGTTGGCCTTTCAAAAATTGGTCAGAGCCAGGGGGTCATGGGAACATATTTTGTAAGGATGCCTAATGTCTATGCCTATCTACCTTGTAAGGGACAGGAACTCGTCAGTCATCTGTGATAGTACTAAAAAGATAAGGTTTTAAAATGTGGAACATAGTTTAGATCCCAACACCTGTATGTGCCAAAAGCTCTAATTGGCAGTAAATTTTGAGCTGATGCCAGCTACATGAAATTCATCTGCTCAGGAAAAAAATCTTTGTAAACCTGAGAGTGTGTTTCTATTGATATCTGTCTGAAGGCCTGCTTAGGTAACTCAGACATTCTTATGTTACTAGAGATCACATTACTATCCCATCCAGAAAGATCCTTTTGCAAACCAAAAGTCTAAATAAGCTCCACTGCTATAGCCAGAACAAAGGTCTGTGCATTTTTTGAAAGTTAAAAGATTGTTCTTAATGACATTTAACCCTGATAACCTCTTTGTAAAATAGGCTATGGTTATTGACTCCTGGCTAACTAGGATCAACATCCCTGAGTCAGCTTGAAGAAGTGACAGAAGATGAATCTTTGCCCATCATCCCCTTTTAAGAACAAGGGACCAGATTCACTTTTTTAAAAAGGTGGCAAAACAGACAGAAGGAAAAGACAAGACATGGGAAATAATATTATGGGCCTGAGCCCTCTATATCTGCCTAGAAAATCCTAGCCTTATTAAAAGAACTATCTAGTTTAAAATGTTGGCAACTTTGTAAATTGTCCCGGGCTATTGTCTAAATAGTTTTAAAATCTAGTGGGGTCACAGCCTGCCAAGCATATGTCATGTGTCCTTAACCAGGTTGTGTAGGAATTTGCAGCTCAGCACGAGGTGTGACTGTCCCTTGGAGCCACTGAGAGACCCTGCCGCTGCTGCTGCTGCTGCTGCTGCTGCTGCTGCTGTTGCTGCTGGTGCTGCTGCTGCACATGCTAATGGGTAAAGTTCAACGACAGCCTGGCAGTCACCTGGAGGAAATCTACATCATCACCCAGACCACCTCCATCGCAGTAAAATAGACTGAACTCCTGCTTGATTCCATCACCTGAGAATGCTTCCCTGTTGAAATCTGCTACAAAATAAGATCTTGTGGGACATTTTTTGCTGATATCTAGTAAGCCCCTCTACTCCCACAGTGGATATTGGGGGCAAGGATATCACTGGCTTGCCTTAGGCACTTCAGGGCCATAGCCTAGTTTGTCTCTGGTATGGTAATAACCTGCTTCTTCCTGGGTGTTTTTTAAAGATAAAGGAGAGATTTTCTTAAATCAATGGAGGTAGTAAAAGGAATGAGACCCACCCTAATCTTAGCCTTAAAATCTAGCAAGCTTTTCATCCCATTCCTTGAGGCTTTCTGAGATAACTTGTTTCCACAAGTCAAAGGAAAACAGAGCAGATTTAAACTCTAGCCACAAAGAAGCTCAAGGAATCATAAAGAAGAGGAGGGTAGTAAAGAAAGCCTTACAAAAAGAATTGGAAAAAAATTGGTATACTCTGGATAAGAAAGGATTTACAAAGTAAGGAATGTCTTAAAATGTTTGTAAAGAGGACAAACCACAGAAATTTTAAGTATGTAGCAAATGGTATGAGTATATTTTAAAATTGGAACTTATGAGTACAGCTGGTATGAAATTAATTGAGCTGGGGCTGGGAAGATGGCTCAGTGGTAGAGTGCTTGCCTTGCATGCCTGAGGCCCTGGGTTCGATTCCTCAGCACCACATAAGCAAAAAGAAAAAAGCTGGAAGTGGCGCTGTGGCTCAAGTGGTAGAGCGATAGCCTTGAGCTGAAGAGCTGAGGGACAGCGCCCAGGTACAGAGTTCATGCCCCACAACCGGACCCCCCCCAAAAAATTAAGTGAGCTGTGATATATGGAGTCAGGATTGCTGGAAGAAAATGAAAGGGCCTTTGGTACTGTTAATTTTGTTACTCACAATTGGACCTTGTAGAGTGATGTCCTTTATAAAAGAAAGGATCAGCAGAGTCCATCTATTTGTTCTGAGATCCCAATACCAATCTGTAAATATAGAAGACTGTGCCAATTAGGGGACCATGATTGGTCCCCGATGGTCTGGAAGAGGAGGGAATGAAGAGCCAAAGTAACTCCAATTTGAGATTAACCCCACCATCTTGTGCTAGGCTGCCCTCAGACTAACCCCAAGAGAAAGAAAAAAAAAAACACAGGTTACCACCAACTCTGCTCACCATTAAGAAATCAGAGCAGTTGCCCAAGTGTTCCAGGAACAGAATATGCCAATAGTTCAGAAAAAGGACAGTGCAGTTAGGGTGGACTCAGTCCAATCATGTAACTGCTTGTGTGGAAATTCCCTAAAAGTGTTTGCTCAATACTATAAAAGCTATGCTGATTTTGTGCTTGGGGACTCTGACCGGCACCCGTTACCGAGTGCACGGAAGACCAAGCTTGAGCTTGCAAATAAACGACTCTTTTGCTGTTCGCATTGGTTGTGGTCCCTCGTGGACATTTGGGGGTCCCAAGTCCGTACAACAGGGCTTGATACAAAATGTCTCTGTGCAGAGAATTAAATGATGGCATTTATAGCTAAAATGTTTTACGGTTATTATTAACATCTGACACATGCTGAGATGTTTATTTATACCTCTCTTTCTCCTTTTCTTTCTTCTTCCCTTTCTTTCTTTCTTCCTTCCTTCCTTCCTTCCCTTCTCTCCTCCTCCATCTCTATTATCTTTTCTTTCTCTTTCTTTTCTCTTTCTTTCTTCACTTTTCTTTCCTCTTTTAGGAAATGAGTATGAATTTAGATATTTTGTTTGCTCAACAAGTATTCTACCATTAAAACAATCCTTTATCAATTTAGTTACTTTGCTCATAGGTTATCAATTTTGCTGATGGCTGAAAAAAGGTTAAGTTCCACAGTTCTTTCTTCAAAGCAGCTGGGAACACAAATGAATTCCAACATGCAAGACTTTAGGATGATATGAAAATCTTATTACTTTCCTTGCACACTGGTTCTGAACTGTGATCCTCTCAAATTCTACCCCTTTAGTTAGTGATGTGAATTCCAAGAGCCTGCCCTGTGTATAGATTGACTAAATGAATGATTGAAGGCAATTTCACTTTAATCTCTTTTTTTGGCAGTCCTGGGGCTGTTATAATTTTATTTCTAGACAATTTTTGTGCATATGTGCATAATAGCGTTAAAATTGCTTTCCCCCTTTTTTATCCTTTTTTATTTTTCTTGGTCATGGGGCTTGAACTCCAGGCCTGGGTGCTGTCCCTAAGCTCTTTAGATCAAGGCTAGTACTGTACTACTTGAGCCACAGTGACGCTTCTGGGTTTCTGGTGGTTAATTGGAGGTAAGAGTGTCACAGATTTCCTGCTAGGGCTAGATTTGAACTACCATCCTCAGATCTCAGTTCCTGAGTATCTGGGATTACAGGCATGAGTCACTGGCTCCCAGCTAAAATGTTATTTATTTTAAGTTCTGTGATTTAGA
Organism: Dipodomys merriami; assembly: GCF_024711535.1. Lineage (NCBI taxonomy): Eukaryota > Metazoa > Chordata > Mammalia > Rodentia > Heteromyidae > Dipodomys > Dipodomys merriami. Next base: position 165,485 of record NW_027204682.1, on the reverse strand, counting down.
TGAGGGACTAGCATGCGTGTGTAGAAAGTTAACTTTCAAGTCATCTTTCTGAATAGTTTCAGAGGTTGATATTCATAATATTTATTGCAGTGTTTAAGAACAGAAGCTCCCAAAGTAACAGAATGATCCTTCATTTTCTCCTTCCCATAGGTATTTTTAGAAGAAAATGAGTGAGATCTAAGTCTAAGACAATATGTACTTGAAATTATAAAAAAATTATTTTGATGACACATAAAGAGCCAGATTATGAAACTGCCTTTCATTTTCTAAAGAAAGGAACGTCAGACAAGTATATTTATTTGCAGGCTTTTTCATCTGAACAACAAAGAAAAAAAAAAGCTGAAAAAAAGAAAAAAAGCTGAAGGGGCTGGGAAGGTGGTTCAGTGGTAGAGCGCTTGCCTTGCATGCATGAGGCCATCGGTTTGATTCCTCAGCACAACATAAGCAGGAAAAAAAGCCGGAATTGGTACTGTGGCTCAAGTGGTAGAGTGCTAGCCTTGAGCTGAAGAGCTGAGGGACAGCGACCATGCCCAGAGATCAGACTCAACGACTGGACCCCCCCAAAAAAAAAAAAATAAATAAATTAAATTAAAACGCTGAAGAAGATCAACATCCATGTAAGTGTGATATAGCATTGGATACTTTAAGACATTAATTTATTAAGGTACAATAATTATTTGCAAATGGTATCAGTTCGTTAAATTTATTCATTGTAATTTATTCATTTTATTTTATTTACATGTCACTTAGTATATAAATACATATATATATATATATATATAACATATATATATATATATATATATATATATATATATATATATATATATATATATATATACCAAAAATTTAGGAAGTATCAATCTCAACAAAACAGTGGATCATGTTGAATCATGCCATTCATCTCAGCACCACAAGAGGCTAAGTTGCTGCTCAGTACCTGTGTCATATAGATCCCTGGTTCACTTGGAGGCAGTCACCTCTCCTGATCCAGAAACTGGGCTGGGATTTAGCCAAGAGGAGGAAGGACTCTGCCTCATCTTCCCTGGGTGGACCTCACAGAATGCAATGTATTTGCTTGCTTTCCTCTTCCAAAAGGCTTGAAATGCCATGCTGCTAAGTGTTCACAATTTGATTCCAGTGACCTGTGGTAGAGGTGTGAGGAAATATTAAATTAAATTTCACATTTGCCAATTGAGCTGTTCTTCCCAGCCTGTGAGTTCAACTCAGCAAGTGTTCATTATTTGAGAGTTGAGAATACTGAGGTAGAGGAGAGTGGGAGGTTGATTGAAAGAGAGGAGAGATAGAGAGAGGGAGGGAGGGAAGGAGAAAGAAAAGAAAGGAAGGAAGGAAGAAAGGAAGGAAGGAAGAAAGGAAGGAAGGAAGGAAGGAAGAAAGAAAGAAAGAAAGAAAGAAAGAAAGAAAGAAAGAAAGAAAGAAAGAAAGAAAGAAAGAAAGAAAGTGATAGAGAATGGAGTCAGAAGTCACATGCCAGAGGAACTACCTGTATTTGGTATTAGGTCTGCCCCAGCGTGCAGACCCTATGCAGACACCCCCCCATTTCTTGGCTGTTTCCACCCTTTATGTGTTACCTAGGTATCTGACACACCTGGAGATAGCCACCTCCCCCTCCTGCTAAGTCACAACCTGGTCAGCCTCTGGTAACACTTCTCATCCAATCCTTGGCCTAGATATGTCCTGACACTAGGTTAGGTTGCTCCACCTTTTTTTACATGCCGCTCTGCCATGTATGGCATGGGCAGCAGTTAGGTAAATAAACTACTTTACCTGACTGAATACCATGTGGTGTTCTTTTCGATGGCTACCTAATGAAACTTACCTAATTAATATACCTTACACTTCAGTGTTTCTTTTTTCTTTAATTTTAATTTTAATTTTTTGTAAACATATTCTACAGAGGGGTTACAATTACGTGGGCAAGATAATGAGTACATCTCTTATCAAGCATTGCTGCCTCCTCCTTTGTTGAACCTTCACATCGCTTCCCAGCCTCTGCACGCCTCCCCACCCAAACCCGCCCCCCACACACCAAAGTTATAAAGTTCGTTTTTGACCTGACAACTTGTACTTCTCATAGTTGCATCGGGTCCACCTGTATCCTTAACCAACATGTTTGTCCCCATCTCCTCCACAAATTGTACCGACATCAAACATAGTGAAATCAGGGGTTGTATTGTGGGGGAGGGACATACAAAGCTACAAAGAAATAATTTGTAAATGAGTTAGAATCAAATGCATGAAAGAAAAAAAAAACATTTAAATACTTATCTAAGGGTTCATTTTCCTAACATTACATTATCTGACCTTTCCTGCTTGACTCATACATATACTAGATATTGCAAATTATGGAAACCATGGGACATTTGTTTCTTTGAGCTTGGCTTACTTCACTTAATATAATTTTTTCCAAGTTTTTTCATTTCCTAACAAATGGGGAAATGTCATTCTTTCTGATGGAGGCATAGAATTCCATTGTGTATATATACCACATTTTCTTGATCAATTCATCTACTAAGGGGCATCTGGGTTGCTTCCATATCTTAGCTATGGTAAATAATGCTGCAATAAACATAGTTGTGCTGGTAGCTTTAGTGTGGTCTTGTTTGTAAACATTTGGGTAAATGCCCAAAAGTGTGATTGCTGGGTCATAGGGGAGATTTATGTGAAGTCTTTTGAGGAACCTCTATACTGCTTTCCAAAGTGGTTGAACAAGTTTACACTCCCTCCAACAGTGAAGTAAGGTTCCATTCTGTCCACATCCCCTCCAGCATCTGTTGTTGTTAGAGTTTTTTATTACAGCCATTCTAGCTAGGGTGAGGTGGTATCTCAATGCTATTTTGATTTGCATTTTTTATGGCTAGGGATGCTGAGCATTTCTTCATGTGTCTATTGGCCATCCTTCTTTCTTCTTCAGAGAAGTTTCTCTTCAAGTCATTAGCCTACTTATTTATTGGGCAGTTGTTTCTTTGAGGATTTGTTGTTGAGGGATTTAATTTTTTGAGTTCCAAGTATATTTTAAATATGAGACCCTTGTCCGTTGTATGGCTAGTGAAGATCTTTTTCCAATCTGTGGGCTTTCTATTGATCTTACTAGCTATGACTTTTGCCATGCAAAAGCTTTGCAACTTCATGCAATCCCATTTGTCTAACCTTTCTTTGATTTGTTGGGTTTCTGGGTCTAAATTAAGAAAATTTCGGCCTGAATCAAGGAGACCTAGGGTTTCTCCTATTCCATCCTGTAATGTTTTCAGAGTGTCTGCTTTGACTCCGAGGTCTCTAATCCATTTGGTGTTGATTCGGGTGCAGGGTGATATATAAGGATCTAGTTTTAGTTTTCTACAAGTAGTTAATCAATTTTGCCAGCACCATTTTCTGAAGAGGGTGTCTTTCTTCCATTCTATTATGTTAGCTCCCTTATCAAAGATTAGTTGGCTATATGCATGTAGGTTCATTTCGGGGTTTTCATTTATATTCCATTGGTCCTGAGGTCTGTTCTTGTGCCAGTACCAAGTGGTTTTGATTATTATGGCTTTATAGTAGAGTTTGAAATTTGGTATTGATATTCCTCCAGCAGTGTTCTTTCCATTGAGGAGCATTTTTGCTATTCGGGGTCTTTTATTGTTCCATGAGAATTTTTGGATTGCCTCTTCTATTTCTTTGAAGAATAAGGGTGGAATTTTGATAGGTATTGCATTGAATTTGTAGATAACCTTGGGAAGTCATGCCATTTTCGTGATGTTAATCTTTCCAATCCAGGAGCATGGGATGTTTTGCCATTTTCTAAGTTCTGTTTGGATTTCCTTTTTCAGATTTTAAAGTTTTCATCATAGAGGTCCTTCACTTCTTTGGTTAAGTTAATTCTTAGGTATTTTATTTTTTGAAGGGCTATTACAAATGGAGTTAGTTTCCTAATTTCAGCCACACTTTTCTCATTGTTCGCATAGAGAAAAGACATTGATTTTTGAGGGTTAATTCTATACCCTGCTACTTTGCCAAATTTTTGAATCAGTTTGAGAAATTTGGGAGTGCAGTCTATGGGATTCTTTAAATACAAGATCATGTCATCTGCAAAGAGGGAGAGTTTTATTTCTTCTTTCCTTATTTGGAACCCCTTTATGTTTGCATCTTGTCTTATTGCTGTAGCAAGGCATTCTATTACTAGATTGAAGAGAAGTGGAGAGAGTGGACATCCTTGTCTTGTTCCTGAGTTAAGAGGAAATGGCTTTAGTTTTTCACCATTAAGTATAATGCTGGCTGTAGGTTTGTCATATACAGCCTTTATTGTATTGAGGAATGTCCCAAGGATTCCTAATTTTTCCAAAACCTTCATCATAAAGGGGTGTTGGGTCTTGTCGAATGCTTTTTCTGCATCTATTGTGATAACCATGTGGTTCTTATCCTTGCTCCTGTTGATGTGATGTATAATATTAATCGATTTGCGTATATTGAACCGTCATTGCATCTCTGAAATGAATCCTGTTTCATCGTGGTGTATGATTTTTTGGATGAATTGTTGAAGTCGATTGGCCAAAATTTTGTTGAAAAGTTTTGCATCAATGTTCATCAAAGAAATGGGTCCATACTTCTCTTACTTTGATGAGTCCCTGCCTGGTTTTGGGATGAGGGTTATGATGGCTTCATAGAGTGTGTTCGGTAGTGAACTTTCTCTTTCAATTTCATTGAAGAGTTGGAGGAGTATGGGTGTGAGCTCTGCTTTGAAGTCCTTGTAAAATTCCGCTGTAAAACCATCTGGTCCTGGACTTTTCTTAGCTGGGAGGTCTCTTATTTTCTGTTTCTATTTCAATGCTTGATATTGGCCTGTTAAGCTGGTTTAACTCATCTTGGTTTTGTTTTGTCATGTCAATATTTGCTAGGAAATGGTCCATTTCTGTCAAGTTGTCAAACTTATTAGCATAAAGTTTTGAGAAATATTCCCTTATAATGTTCAGAATCTTGGTTGTTTCCGTGGTGATGTTTCCATTCTCATCTCTGAGTTTATTAATTTGGGTGTATTCTCTTCTTTTTCTGATAAGATTTCTAAGGGACTGTCAATTTTGTTAATATTTTCGAAAAACCAACTCTTTGTTTTGTTGATTCTTTCTATAGTTTTTTTTTATTCTAATTCATTTAATTCTGATTTAATTTTAATTATTTCTTTCCGTCTACTGGATTGGAGTTTAACTTGCTGCTCTTTTTCAAGGAGGTTTAGATGTGTCATTAAATTGTTGGTTTCAGATCTCTCCAATTTGTTGATGTAGGAGCTCAGAGCTATAAACTTGTCTCTGAGTACTGCCGTTGCTGTGTCTCAGAGTAGCTGGTAATTTGTGTGCTCATTTTTGTTGAATAGCATGAACATTTCAATTTCCTTTCTAATCTCTTCCATGACCCACTCGTGATTCAGCAGTGTGTTGTTCAGCCTCCATATGATACCGGACTTTCTTTGGTGGCTTTTGGTGTTGAGTTCAAAATTTATTCCCTTGTGGTCAGAGAGAATGCAAGGTATAACTTCAATGTTTCTGAATTTGGACAAGTTTGCTTTGTGGCCTAAAATGTTGTCTATTTTAGAAAATATTCCATGTACTGCTGAGAAGAACGTTTATTCTGATGCTGCTGTGTGAAATATTCGGGAAATGTCTGTTAAATCTAGTTGATCTATGCAGCTGTTTAGATCTGTGGTTTCTCTGTTGAGTTTTGGCCGAGTTGATCTATCTAGTGGGGAGAGTGGTGTGTTAAAATCTCCAACAATTAATGTCTTTGGATTTATGTGGGATTTGACACTTCAGTGTTTCCAGTTTTGAATCCATGGATATTTTTTCTGACACATGTGTGTTCAGTATCTACAAAACATATGTACTAACTTATCATGTAACAGTATAATTTTGCCTGGAATCTTTTTTTAAAATTTTTTTTAATTGTGAAAATACCATACAGAGAAGTTACAATTACATGAGAAAAGGTAATGAGTACATTTCTTATGAAGCATTGTTGCCTCCTCCTTTGTTTCCCCTTCCTATCCCTTCCCATCCCCCACCTCCCCCGCCAAATTTGTAAAGTTCATTTTTTGACATAAAATGTTGTACATCTCAGTGTTGCAATGGCTCCACCTGCATCCCTATTTAAACCATTTTTCCCTTCCCTTCCACAAAGTATACCAACATCTGAATCTTTAATAGCAGCCTAATTAACCTTAAAGTCTATTTTCCTTGCTTTGTTTCGTTTTTTGCCTAACATAAGCAAAGATTTGGTGGGACATTCTGAAAAGATCTCTTCCCTCATATTTACTAATCTCCCTGGGCTTCAACCCTTGAGGTACCAGCTCAGATGATGGAACTTTGAAATTCTGGAAAGCAGATGCACATCATAAGGCCCATGGCTTTGGGTTTTCTCAGATTATTTTTTAAATGTACTTGTTACTAAGGTGTGTACAGTGAGTTTACCATTCCACAATTCATGTCATGTGTATATTTTTCTTATAGACAATGGCATCCTTTCCTTAGCTTTCTCCCAGTTTCTTTTTTTGTTGTTGTTGATGTTTTGTTTTTTTATTTGTGTACCTGACCTTCAGCTTGAAATCATGATTGTGTGCTGCCCCTGGGTTTTTTAATCAAGGCTACTCTACCTCTGGAGCCCCAGCTTCCTTTATGGCTTTTTGGTTGTTAATTGAAGAGAAGAGTCACAAATTTTCTCACTCCTGCTGTCTTTGAACTGTGATCATCAGCCTCCTGAGTAGCTAGGATTATAGGCCTGAGTCTTCAGTGTCCAGCTACTAAAGTGTTGGTTTTATGCTTCCCTGGTTGTGTTACAATTTTCCTCGACTCTTAGCACTAATACTACATATTGCCTGGCTAAAATCTGAATTGGTAGAACATACTTGTATTTTGATTAAAACAAGAATAGGAAACTATAGGCCATAGGGACATATAAGCTAAACAATTCCCTTGGAACATGGCATAAAAACGAGTAGGTTTATTGCCAGTTGACTGTGTCTTGTCTTTACTGTTAATTCTACATGGCCTGTGAATGATGTTAAACATATCCAAATGACCATTGGCAGAAATAATGTTTCTCATCCTGTTCTAAAATTAAAACAAAAACCAACCAAAAAAAACTATATATGAGTCCAGCAATTTCCTCTAATTAAAGACCAGTCTGCCCCAGTTTATGAAAAAAAAAATCCTTTAGTTAGGTGCTGTTGCTTTTTCTAACTGCAAATATAACGAAATCTGTTGTAGTCTCTAGAATTGTATACCACACCTGTCATTTTAATTCACAAGAAATTCAGCCATTAAAAAGTTTATTTATTTTTTGAGTCAGTTGTGGGGTGAACTCAGGGCCTGGGCACTTTCCCTGTGCCTCTGTGCTCAAATTAAGTAGCACTCTACCAATTGAGCCACAGGCCACTTCTGGTTTTTGAGTTGCAAATTGGAGATAAGAATCTTATGGGGACTGGCTTTGAACTGTGATACTCAGATCTAAGCCTCGTGAGTAGCTGGGATTATAGGCATGAGACACTGGCACCTGTCTTCAAATAGACATTTTTAAAATGATGAACTGCTTGGTGCCTCGGGCTCACATATATAATCCTTGCTATAGTTAGTGTTACAGGTATGAGAAACAAATACTAGGTGTGTGTTGTTCATGATAGTTTATATTGGCATCTTTTAATATAATTTGTTTCTTATACTACAATGCTCTTATTTTCATTTTCTCCTAGGTGAGGGTGATAGAAACCCTAGGTCTCCTTGGCTCAGGTGGAAATTTTCTGAATAGAGACCCGGAAACACAACAAATCAAAGAAAGGTTGGACAAATGGAATTGCATAAAGTTGCAGAGCTTCTGCAGGGCAAATGACATAGCTAGCAAGATCAATAGAAAACCCACGGATTGGGAGAAGATATTTATTAGCCATACAACGGACAAGGGTCTCATATCTAAAATATACTTGGAACTCAAAAAATTAAACCCCCCAACAACAAATCCGCAAAGAAACAACTGCCCAATAAATAAGTGGGTGAAAGACTTAAAGAGAAACTTCTCTGAAGAAGAAAGAAGGAAGGCCAATAGACACATGAAGAAATGTTCAACATCCCTAGCCATAAAAGAAATGCAAATCAAAACAACATTGAGATATCACTTCACTCCCGTTAGAACAGCAAAAATCAAGAACTCTAACAACAACAGATGCTGGAGGGGATGTGGATAGAAAGGAACCTTACTTCATTCTTGGTTTGAATGTAAACTTGTTCAACCACTTTGGAAAGCAGTATGGAGGTTCCTCAAAAGACTTCACATGGAATTCCCTTATGACCCAGCAATCCCACTTTTGGGCATTTACCCAAATGTTTAAAAACAAGACCACACTAAAGCTACCAGCACAACTATGTTTATTGCAGCATTATTTACCATAGCTAAGATATGGAACCAATCCAGATGCCCCTCAATAGATGAATGGATCAAGAAAATGTGGTATATATACACAATGGAATTCTATGCCTCCATCAGAAAGAATGACATTTCCCCATTTGTTAGGAAATGGAAAGGTTTGGAAAAAATTATATTAAGTGAAGTAAGCCAGGCCCAAAGAAACATAGGTCCCATGGTTTCCCTTATTTGTAATATCTAGTATATGTATGAGTCAAGCGGAAAAGGTCAGATAATGTGATGTCAGGAAAAAGAACCCTTAGATGTGTATTTTAATGTTTTTTTCTTTCATGCATGTGTTTCTAACCCATTTATAAGATTATCTCTTTGTTGCTTTGTATGTCCCTCCCCCACAGTATATCCCCTGCTTTCACTACATTTGATGTCAGTATAACTTGTGGAGGAGATGGGGAAAAACCAGTTATTTAAGGATACAGGTGGACCTGTTGCAACAATGAGAAGTACAAGTTGTCATGTCCAAAACGAGCTTGACAACGTCGGTGCGGGGGGCGAGGTGGAAGTTGGGGAAGGAGAAAGATTGGGATTGGGGGGAGGGGGGAGGCTGGGAAGGGATGTGAAGAGTAAACAAAATAGGAGGCTGCAATGCTTGGTAAGAAATGTACACATTATCCTGCCCATGTAATTGTGACTCCTCTGTACAGTATCTTCTCAAATAAAATTACATTAAATTTTAAAAAAAGACCTATTTTAAGTGGGAAGAAGGTTCTCAGAAAAATTTTTTCAGTGTTTGTGTTGTGTAGTATTACCCAAGTGTACATAAGGTAACAGAAGGAGAAACAATAGGAATAGGAGAAGAGAAATTCTGTATTTAAGTAAAATGCTTCTATACACTATAGAAGACTCTGCAAATAAGACAATTTTGAAATAATAAAGCCATGGCCAGTGTGCAGATCTATGGGAGTGACATAGAGAAAGCATTACTACTAAGTGGAACATGAAGGATGAGACCACTCTCTTTCTTCTAATAGCTCTAAATCATTATAGCTAATCATTCAAATTTGTAAAAAGTAGAATGGAAGAATAATTCTGGTTCCAAGCAATTCATATATAAGACCATGGACTTAACTGGAAAAAAGGCCATGTCGAGTGCACAGGAATTATACTAGCAATGAACTAGTGGCTAAGATCACATTTCTTTTTCTTTTTCTATTCTTTCTTTTTTTTTTTTTTGATGGTAGTGGGGCCTGAAATCTAGGCCTGGGCCCTGTCCCTCTATTCTTCAGCTCAAAACTTTTTCTCTACCTTTGAGCCCCACACCACTTCCAGGTTTCTGTTGGTTAATTAGAGATAAATGCCTCAGAAACTTTTCTACTCATACTGGATTTGAACTGCAATCCTCAGATCTCAGCCTCCTAATTAGCTAGGATTACCAGTGTGAACCACTTGAAACCTGCTTAGGATCACATTTCTAACAGTGTATACTCAGCATAAGTAATGTGTATAGTCATCTGTCTTTATATGAACTCGAGATACAAATCTGTGAAACAGATTAGATTTTACACTCACAAAAATGGTTGTAGTTCAAAAGTTGATACCCCTGGAGAAATAAAACTTAAGAATATAAAGGAGTCTGGGAAGTTCAGTTTGCATCCAGCTTGGGCAAAACAGTCTTTGAGACACTATAATTAACCGGCCAAAAGATGCATTAGAAGAATGTCTCAAGTGATGGAATACTAGTTATGAGCAAGAGTGCTGAAGAAGAGCTTGAGGTTTTTGCATACATATATACATACAAACACGCACATACACACAGAGGCACTTATATGTTCAAACACACATATGGAACAACTGTCAGATTATGTAGAAAAGTTAGAAAATATATCCTTAGTAAGAATAAAATCAAGTGATAATTTTTAATATTAGAAAGTCCTCAAGTGAAATTTCCCCAAAAAGCTTGAGAATATTACATAGGTGAGAACAAAGATAGTAAGAAAGTCAACTCATCATTAATAAAGGGATCAGATCCGGGGAGGAATGAATCAGAGACCCCTTCACAGCATCTGAAAAGGTTCATATCCTGTTTCAAATGTTAGAACATCTTTGAAAATAGTACATGAACAATCTGAGCCATCAGTCTAACGGAAAATATTATTGGAGAAGTTCAGAATTGCTAGTCTGTATCTAGATTAAATAAAAAAAGAAAACTATTGTAGGACAATGTGATACAAGCCAGGAATTCTAGCACTCAGAATAAGACAGGTGATTAGAGAGTGGAATGACGTAGTGATACTTTCAGTGGACTAGGTAGTATAATTTGTCTCAATAAAACAAACAAAAAAGGAATAAAAAATAAGCCAGAAAGGAATACACAGTTGGAAATTTGGGCTAATTTTGTCAATATATTTTGAGAAGTCAAATTTCCTATTGAAACGCAACTCATATAATCCTCAGTTGTGTTTAAATGCCGCCTTCATTACAGAATATTACAGTTGTGTTTAAATGTCGCCTTCATTACAGAATATTACTAGATGCAAAAGAGCTCATGATTCCCAACCAAGAATTTGAAAAAGCAACCATCATTCTGTTAGATTCTAAAGAAATGTTGGATTACAAAAGCTTAAGCCTAGAGAAATAGGAAAGTTCATTTAATGTAGGACTTTGTAGACCTGGCTAAATAAGAATTTAGATTTAAAATAAATATTTTTGTTTGTAATTTAATATTCTATAGGATCGTATAAAATTGTTTTTAAGTAGAAGATTTAATTTACAAATTCACAAATTATTATGGCATTCTATTTGCCTAAAATATTATTTCAAGTAAGGTATAATTAGTAGTTAGTTAACAGTTAATTTCAACAGTTCATAAGTAACATGATAATGTGAATAATCTAGATAAAGTTGTCAACAAATTGATACTATTAATTTATAAATTTACCAAAAGAGCAACTTTTTGAGACTTTGGTGTAACATGGTATGAAGAGAGTAATTGCGTGACATCTTTTTTTTTTCTACCAATACATAACACAGGAATAAATTTCCTTAATTATGTACCTCTGTATACAATGAGAAAAATGCTACGGTAAGGGTTTGTTTTTATTTTGTTTTTGTTATTTGGTTTGTCCTAGGGCTTAACTTCTAGGCCTGGGCGCTGTTCCTGAGCCTGTTTTTGCTCAAGGCTACTGCTCTACCACTTGAACCTCAGTGCCACTTGTGTCAGGCTTTTCGTGACCAGTTTATTGGAGGTAAGCATCTAAGGAACCGTCCTTCCTGGGTGGGATTTGAACCAGAATCTTCAGATCTTAATATTCAGACATTCAGATCTCCTGATTATCTATGATAGATAAAATATGTAATTATAAATAATATTTGCAAGTGTTCTGATCTCAAGGGTAACACTGGGTGGAAAATGATGCAGCAAAGTTTAGTGTAGTGTTTAGTGTACGAAGGGCATCACATTAGCAGTAGTGTAGTATTTTTCACAATACTTATATGCTAGTCATGTTGTGAATTTAAGGAATTTTAACGTGCACATTACAAGTTGGAAATTGTTGAGCTAGGATGACTTTATGGCATAAAATCTTGGGATTGATGGTTATCTAAATAATGGCTTACTTGATAAACAAATGTTTACTCTAGCGGAATTAATATAGATACTTCATCGTTTTAACTTCTACCAGACTGTGGTTATTTTTTCTGTTGAATTTAAATATGTAACGCCTCATTGAAAACTGCACTTATTACAGAATTAAATAAAATGCAAACAGGTACTGTTTTGAATGTCTCTAGTGTGGCATGTTCAGAATTTGAATATGAATAGCTAGTAATAATAGGAATGTTGAAGAACACATATATTCTGTCCTCCTAACAATTATTAAGTTTGAAAAGTTAAGTGTTTCCATAGAATTGAACTTTTTCTGTTTTAGTATGAGACAATACTAAAACAATTTTTTTCCAAAATAATGACAAGTATATTCTAAAAATATGGTATTGTTTGATAATATTCAAGTTGATGACCCTCTCATAAAGGGATAATTAAATCAAATTAGCAGCCAAAATGTTCATTTCTTAAAAAGGTAATACACTTAGAATAAAATTACTATACCAATACAGTGAAATTATATTTTATACAGCTCAATTTTAATTTAATTTTATTGTCAAGGTTATATATAGAAGGGGTTGCAGTAATTATAAGGTAGTGAATACATAATATGTGCTACTTTTTTTACCCCTCCCTCATTTTTCTCACAGTTTTCCTTTACCCCAATACACCACATAAGTTGTAATGTAAATTTCCAACATGTTGTTTTGTGAGTATTGCTATTGCATTGGTTTGCCCTTTGTTCTTTGTCTTGCCATTTCATTGTTCCTCTTCCCTTGCTAAATTAAGATAAATGTATATACAATACACAGGATATTGAAATCAAATATAACAGGGATAAACCAAAGGGAAAACACAAAAGAAAAAAGGAATCACATAGTACATTAAAAACAACAACCACAAACAGAAAATTCTGTTCCCATATCCAGGAGTCCATTTTGCTCATCATCATCTTATATGGTCATACGTACATAGTTATTGAGCAATTCTGCTCAACTGCTAGCACTATCCTAGACATTTCCTACTTATTACAAATGAGGAAACAACGGAATCTATTTCTTTGTGTCTTGTTTATTTTACTTTGTAGGATTTTTCCAAGTCTTTCCATTTCCGTATGAATTTGAAGTATAGAATTCCATTGTTGGTGGGAATGTAAACTTGTTCAACCACTTTGGAAAGCAGTATGGAGGTTCCTCAAAAGACTTCACATAGATCTCCCCTATGATCCAGCAATCCCACTTTTGGGCATTTACCCAAATGTTTACCAACAAGACCACACTAAAGCTACCAGCACAACTATGTTTATTGCAGCATTATTTACCATAGCTAAGATATGGAACCAACCCAGATGCCCCTCAGTAGATGAATGGATCAAGAAAATGTGGTATATATAGACAATGGAATTCTATGCCTCCATCAGAAAGAATGACATTTCCCCATTTGTTAGGAAATGGAAAGGCTTGGAAAAAATTATATTAAGTGAAGTAAGCCAGGCCCAAAGAAGCATAGGTCCCATGGTTTCCCTTATTTGCAATATCTAGTATAGGTATGAGTCAAGCGGAAAAGGTCAGATAATGTGATGTTAGGAAAATGAACCCTTAAATATGTATTTTAATATTCTCGTTTCTTTCATGCATATGTTTCTAACGCATTTATAAGATTATTTCTTTGTTGCTTTGTATGTCCCTCCCCCACAGTGTAACCCCCGCTTTCACTATATTTGATGTCAGTATAACATGTGGAGGAGATGGGGCCAAACAAGTCGTTTAAGGATTCAGGTGGACCTGTTGCAACAATGAGAAGTACAAAATGTCATGTCAAAACCAGCTTTACAATGTCGGGGGGGGGAGGGGGGTATAATTGGGTGGGGGGAGGGGGGAGGCTGGGAAGGGAGGTGAAGGGTAAACAAAGGAGGAGGCTGCAATGCTTGGTAAGAAATGTATGCATTATCCTGCCCATGTAATTGTAGCCCCTCTGTACAGTATGTTCTCAAATAAAATAAAATAATATTAAAAAAAAAAAAGAATTCCACCGTGCATACATAAACCACATTTTGTCAATTAGTTCATCTACTGAGTCGCATATTGGTTTAAAACATGACGGCATGTAATTATCACTTAGGGTCATTCAAAAATGAGAGATGCCACTTCCCCAGACATTCTAAAAGCATGATTTCTAAGTAAGATAGGATTTTATGGTGGTAGGAGTTTTGAGAAATCTGGATGAGTCTCATGTATATCTTGCACTTAATTAGGCAGGAAGATATCCAATATCAGAAGATAAATATGGTAGTGTCAAAAATATGTCCCTTGAGAAAGATATAGGAGGCTGCCAGAAGTATAAAGTAGTTCAGATAATTTTGAAGAATTTAGAAATGCAAGCTTAAGTATGTCTCTTTAAATAACAATTATGTAAGTGGAAGGGCAAAAGAAGGGGACGAGAAGAAAACAACTGACAGCAGATCATTGTCCAAAGATAGAGTATAAAAAGACATAATCTATAACTTTCAAGTTAAAGAGAGACCAATAGAATACATCTCATTTAATTTAGGTACATGCAAAATAATTACTTGGCTTTTTCCTACTTTAATGCTCCAAAACAATGGAAGATTTGTAAGAAAAGTTATGTGATTGCCATTGCTTCAACCTGAACACTAACTGTGATAAGCCTTTTTTTCTTACTTTGCAGTTGGAATTTATCCTAGTTGATGATATTGTGTCTGATTAGAGTCAGAGTTAGCGGCTTGTACTTGTACATTTATCCCAGAATAGGTTAAAGCAGTCCCCCCCCCCCAAGATATCCAAGTACATTGTCTGAATCTGTACTTTGAACACACCCTCACACCTGAGCACATTATTTGAAAATATACTTCAGCATTTCTTGGCACATTCTACTTTGTACCCTTGTCTTTGCACATTCCTTTTGAGTTCGTAGTTGCTCTATTTACATTTCATCTGTAAAAACTGCTAAGAAAATTGTTCAACTACCACTTCTTCTTTGCACATGCCCAGTCTATGTATGAAGGTACATTGTCCATGTTAAGCAATAGGGTAGTGCTCACTCTCTGCGGAGAAAAGTTCCACAATATGACCCTGTGTCCACATTAAAGTGTGTAGAATTTAAAGCATTTTAAGACAAACAGTGATATTAGAATTGAAAGGCACCTTATGGACATTTTCTTGGAGCTCATTAGTTTACCCAAGAGAAATATAAATCATCCACCAAATCTGGATTAATATTTTTAATGTTGCCACTGTGCATGCATCCATATTAAAAATCTGCACAAATAAAGAAACAAAAAAACTAAACCTTAACAGGTAGATTGACTATGTGCTTATAACAAATTATGGAATAGATTTTGGAATTATTGCAAATTCCTAACCAGTATGAATTAGTTTCTTCTCTCCCCACCACTACACACAAATATTTAAGAGTGGCAACAGAATTATTTCAAGTAATATACTGTAAATGTTACTGCAATATCATGTGTATCTCTAAAATTCCCTTGAAAGTAATAGATTATACATTCTATTGAAATATTAGTTATTGTATTCTAGGAAACTTTTGGAAGAATAGACTGTATATCTTTGAAATGAAAAAGGTCAAAAAATAGTAGCATAAAAGTTTTAGAGGAAGTCTGTCTTCAGCAATATATATATACATATATATATATATACATATAATATGTAGAAAGACATACATTTTAGAGAATATTTGTCATCAGAAATAAATACATATATTTGAATTTATGTGTGGAACGATGTACATTATAGTGAAACAAAAATCTTAAAACATAATTAAATTAAAAAAAATACATCAAACCAAGTGACTCACGCCTATAATTTGAGCGATTCTGGGTAATGAGATCTTAGAATTGTGTTTGAAACTAGCCCAGACAGGAAAGTACTTTTTAGGGGACTGGGAATGTGGCTTAGTGGTAGAGCGCTTGCCTTGCATGCATGAGGCCATGGATTATATTCCTCAGCACGGCATAAGCAAAAAGAAAAAAGCTGGAAGTGGCGATGTGGCTCAAGTGATCGAGCTCTGGCCTTGAGCTGAAGAGCTGAGGGACAGCGCCCAGGCCAGAGTTCAGGCCCCACGACTGGACCCCTCCATCCCGCAAAAAAAATACTTGTTCAATTCTTATCTCCATTTAACCACTAAAAACAGGAGTTACCTCTGTGCCTCACATTAATTTCAAAAAAGCACCTTTTAACTGCTGTGAACATTCCTTAGAAACATGAATACATTCCCCTGGAAAATGTTAAGTAAAACCTATAGAATATTTATGTTTATGTTAAAGACATGACTATTCAGTTTAAGGTATTTAGGTAATGATTAGGAATTAAGAATAATGATAATATATTGGGACTGGTCTTTTATTCTATTTTATTATAGTATTAAAATGATATTTGTAATGATTGTATAAAAATACTCTTGTTTGCTATTTGAGTTATAATAAGTAATAAACATTTTAAATTGATTTCCATAGGAAAAAATCATTTTCTTAATGGTATCAATTCTTTTTTTTCTTTTCTTTTTCTTTTTTTCCTTTTTTTCCTTTTCCTCACTTTTTTTAAAAAATTTTATTTTTTATTGTGAACATACTGTACACACGGGTTCCAATTACATGGGCAAGATAAGTACATTTCTTATCAAGCACTGCAGCCTCCTCCTTTGTTTACCCTTCACATCCCTTCCCAGTGTATCAATACTTTTGTAATTTCAAAACAATTAAAAAAATTAGTCGAAGGCTGATTTGCTCTAAGACTATATTTGTTTTCTTGTTCTAGTTTTTATATGTTGGTCGAAATTAAAATTCCAAAAATTCAATGGATATTGGTATTCAGGAACATCTTTATATGTACTAATATTGGAGTTGCTTAAGTGAAATTGTTTTATTTCATTTGTTATTTTCACAAATAAGTCAAGATGATTATGTATTTTTATTCTTTTCATTGCTATTGGTTCTTACCTTGATAATAATTTTTTTCCTAGCAAAGTAGAGAATACAATTTGATTGAAGAAGTAACATATGACTTTCTTAGAATGCAGATGCATAGATTTGGGTCATTTGTCATTTGCTAAAAGTTTCTTCCAGAAAAGGTTATCAATTACTTATAAGTGATGCATAATTCCTAGATATTACAGTTATCATATACACTTTTTGATTGAGTTATCTCTGTATAAACTAAAAAAAAACGACCAAAAAACTCAAAAAACACAGAAATCACATCGTTGTTTTAAACGCTGTAGTTTACAAAGACTTTTTAGCCAACAATGAAAACATCTTTTTAGGTATTCTGCAATTTGTGTGAAGTATTTTTAACAATAGTTTTCCTTTTTGCTGACATGAAGTTCACATGCAATATATAATCTCCTTTTATTGTATACATTGTAGTGCTTTGGAAGTAAATTGTACAATAATAGGTTTTCCAAGCCTAATTTTCACAAACTTGCATTTCTTCAAATAGAAATGCCATAAATTTTAGAACAGACATTAAAATAGATATAAAATTCACTTACAGGAATTTGTCCAGCATACATCCTCTATAGTGTGTCTTTTCAAATTTATTTTTGGGGATTATTTCCAGGTTCTAACACATATTATTCAAGTGTACTGTCAATGAGCTATATTCCCTGTCCAAACAAGTTTTTCACTTCTCTTTAATATATACATAGAAGTGTAATAAATATATCCTGTAAATTTTCTTTGACCTTTTGAAAACTTGCTTGATATAATGATTGTAGTATTGTACAAATTGATTTGCTATGTGGAGTATATCAATTTCTCCATAATTGCACTACTATATTTTGTGTAATCTTTTTATTTTATGGTCATACTAGTGAGTTTTCTTTTGATTTATTCTTAGATACTAAAGAGGAACTTATTTCATTTGCTCCTCCTATTGACTATCAATTTACATATGTTCTTTAAAGAAATACCCTATTCGGGAAAAATTTATATAGAATTAGAAGATATAAAAATACTTAAGATTCAGTAATATTGTAGCATTAACATTGTAGCATTAACAAATATGTTTCCTGTATCTCTTGGATACGTTTTCACTTCGGTTATAGTGTCCTTTGAATTATGAAAAGCTATCACTTGATATAATCCAGATTATTTTTGCTTTTCATTAGCCACTAATGCATTCCATGTCAAAATTTTAGAAACCTTTTACATTTATGCATTATAGGTTTTCACATCTCACATTTAGTTTGATAATCATTTTTATATTAAATTTTTGTATAAGGATGGAAGTAGGCTCATATCTGTAACCCTGCCAGGCCGGGCAGGAACGTCCATGAGACTCTTATATCCAATAAACCTCTAGAAAACCAGATCTGGTGTTGTAACTCAAGCCGTAGGGCACTCACATTGAGCAGAAGAACAAACAGACAGCGCTTAAGCCCAGAGTTCAAGCCCCATGAATGTCAAAAAAACAAAACAAAACAAAAAAGGATTGAGGTAGTAGTCTAAGATCATTCTTTAAATCTCGAGAGACAATAGTGTCAATACACCCATTTAAGATTTTATTTTTTTTCATAAAGTCATAGGATAGTTTTCAAAATCTATTGATCATAAAACTAAGAATTTATTTTTGACAACTCTGTTACATTCTTCTATGTATCTGCTCTTATAGTAGAACTATTTAGTCTTCACTACTAAACATGGTAATAAGATTCAAAGTTAGTATGAAGGCTGAAGCTACACAATTTTACAAGATTGTTCTGACTGACCTGTATTCCTTGAATTTACATACGAGTTTATTGAGCAGGTGGACCAATATTCTACAGAGATATCTAGATGTTTGATAGTCACTCATATTTTGTACCTTGTAAAAACACAAGACCCCAGATATTATACATAGAGAAATGTCTTTAGTGAATACTGGAAACAACTAAAATTTATTTAGGAATGAGTTAAGACTTAGATAATGCTGTAGCATCATCAAACTGAATGATAACAACGTGAGCTGTACAACAGAGGAGAGTGAGAGGGGAAATAATGATGGAACACATAGGAGCTATATGTCATTGCTATGGTGTTTCAAAAAACAGAAAGACTTCAGAGAAGAAAAGGAGAAAAGTAAAGTGTCCTGAGTCAAGTTTTTTTTTAATCCATCTAATAGTTTGGACCAAAAGTCAGTGAAAATGGGAAAAAAGAAAATAGAAAATAAAGCATTGTATATACCTGTTACAATGTAAGGAAATTTAATAGGAATATGATAATTAATTCGCAAAGAAATAAGAGAAAAATTAGCTAAACTCTAAAGGGAAAAAGAATGAAGAGAGAAAAGAAGCAAAGTAAAACATTTATCAATAACAAACACAAGACTTTGGAAGTGGAAAGTTAGTGGGAATATTCTAAATAACAATAAAAATTGCTAGCGTAGATAGAATAAGGATCACATTTTATCATATATAATTTTGAAAAAACATACTAGGAATGAAATTTTCAATGTCATGATTTGCAACACTATTTGGATTATAACTAGGCAGTATAACTCAATGGTAAAACATTGGCCTAGCATGTGTGAAGCAATGGTGTGATCTCCCAAACATTACAAAGTACACACAAAGCAAACACACACAAAAACCACATAAAACCACATAAACACACACATACACACATTTGGAATATTCATATTATCATATTAAACAGAGGAAATTATCACAAATACTAAAAGTATGTTAATATATGAAATCATAATATTACTCATACTATTTAAAAGTTTAGTAGAAATAAAATAATCACAATATACTTGGATTTTAATAGATTAAGTAAATTGAAAATTAATAGAAGACATGAGAATATTTGCCAATAAGTTTAAATAATAAGCATTTTGAAACAAATGTCCTTTTATTTTGACAAAAGATTGATGTTACTGGTGTTTTAACTCAAGATTTAGAATATGATAGCGAGGTGCCCTATATAACAGTAGCGAGGGCTATATATCTATTCATTTCATTCTGAATAGTTTTATAATAAGATCAGAGTTTCTCAGTATCTCTCGAATTACAAACCCTATTTACACTACCCACCATAGCTAGAAAATGGATGCCACAAATCACAATGCCGAGCTCAAACTTTTTTTTTTTAATTCAAGTAAAACTATTTCCAAAAAGTGGCCAAGTAATGAAGCATTTCTTAATAAAGTATGTGCTTCTTGAAAATACAGTAAGGATTTGTTACCTGGACAAATATGTTTATAACTATAAGAAAATAAATTTATTTAAAATCATTAACCATATAAAAATTAAGAATAAATTGTTTAAATAGTCATGTTAAATATTATAAAAGAAAAATACATGTGTCTGAATAATTTACATGTGTAAAAATCATGCAAAAATAAATTAACTAATCCTACAACTCTGAAAAAAATGAATTACCCTAAAGAAACGAAATCATTTAAGCCCAAAATTTGAAATTTAGAAAATAAAATGAAGTGTGCTCTTTAGTTGACTCAATTAAGTGTAAACCCTCTGTATATCGATTTTATAATAAAAATGCATTAACAAAGAAAGCAAAAGTACCCATGGATCAATAGCAACAAAAAAAGCATCAGTATTTCTTGTTTTGAGTGTACAAAATTCAATGGAAGGAATTACAATGTTCCTTCCCTATTAAATGTACTCAATACTTTACCTTATTTAGGTAACTGTAACCTCTGTGTACATTACCATTAAAATAAAATTAAATTGAAATTAAAAATAACCCAAATGATATACCAATTAAGAATTCGTAGAAGCCATTGGTTAAAAACTTTGTAAAAAACTGCCATAAATACCCAAGGAATATATTTGATGATATTATTTAATTACTTCAACTTCAGCAGAAAAGCCAAAAGTTTAAAAATTGTTATAAAGTAAAGTAATAAATCAGAATATATTACTATTAATAATAAACATAAGATTAATTTATAGTGGTAGTCCAATATGTAAGAAATGAGGGAATTTGCCATTCATTTGCACTTAATAAGGGAGAAAGAATATTTTAGGTCTTTTTAAATTATTATAAGTTTAATGAAGAAACTATTCTGTCACATCATATGATAGTCAGATAAAGCTGATATTAGAGCAAAGAACAGTTTTTTGAATGTTCATGTATATATTTATTTTGGTTGTGGGAAATTGTGGGTATTTCAACTTGGGGTATATTTTTCTTGCTAGGCTGGCATCATATCAGTGGCTCATTTTAGTATAGGGGTTTCCTTGCCACAAGAACTTGGACCTGATCTGTGCTTTTAGCCTTCCCATCATCAATGGCATCCGAGATGAACATCAACTTGTCCAGCCTGCTACCTTGATTGGCCTGGATCCACAGTCCTTTCCATCGTAGTAATTAGATTGTGAAGGATGGTGGAAATGTTCCAATTCACCCAGCTATAGATTGAGAAGGAATTCCACTAAACTTTTGGCCTGGGTTCTGTTCTCAAGCCTCCTAAGTAGTTAAGAGTACAGATTGAAGCCCATGGTGCCAAGCAGTAACAGCATTTTTAAAGCAATTAGACATATATATGACTTAGGCTTGTGATTACCTCAGGAAATGAATAAAAGAGCAGTGAAGCATAGAGGACAGGCAGAATTTTAACTAGCTACTCAGAGGCTGAATACACTTAACTAGCTACACGGAAGTCTGAAATCTCATGACCACTGTTCAAAGCCAGTCCAAGCATGAAAATACAAGTGATTATCTAAACAAACAAACAAAAGAAACAGAAGTGGTTGAAGGGGTAGACCACTATCCTTGGGCACAGAAGCTGAGGAATAGTTCCCAGGCACTATCAAGCCTCAAGAATGATGAATGCATGCATGAGCACATGCACATGTGTGTTTGCATACTCCCATGCGCATGAACACACACACACACACACACACACACACACACACACAAATGAGCATTTCAATGTGAAGTTCTTTTTTACCTTGCTGTACTTTATTACCCTGTATTAGTTCACAAATTAACAAAATCAGCTAAGGACCTATTTACATAAAATTCATCATGTTTCTCTAAAATCTACTTTCTTTTTGGAAGCTTGCTTTTAATTGACCCAAAAGTAAATTATTCAGGAAGTCAATTCATCACTCTCGAGTCTATAGTATTAGATGATTGTTTAGGTTCTTCCTAGCAATATGATTTTGAGAAATCCTGCATCAAATAATATATTTCTTTCACTAGAAGGGAAGCCTCTGTCAAAAAATTAATAATAGGTTTTTCTCCTCCTGGCATGCATCCGTAGTTATATTATCTTCATATATTTCATGATCTGTGTATGGCAAAGACTACCGTGAAAGTAAAAACACCCTTCTCAGCGCTTAGCATTTTTATACCATTCATAGATATGAAGGTGTTTAAATGTTACTGAAATTGCATTGGAATAAATAACGTTCACCCTGACTATCTTGAGAAAGAAGAATTCGTTTCTCAGCACTTTAGGTAAGAACATCAGGGAAAGAAACAAAAAGTAAAGTTAGGAACAACTCAACACATACATTCAAATGAAACAAAACAAGACAAGAAAACACAAATTAATTCAGTACTCAAGAACCTGCAGGAAATGCAAAGATTTTTTAAAAATCATCTATGACAAGCTTATGAAAATCCTGACTACATGGGAGTGCACTGTTGTGAGAACATTGGCTAAGGCCCAGACTAGACAGAAAAACCTGTACATAACACCATGCACTTGTTATTCTAAATTCCAGGAAGAATAACATAAAGTGGACTGAGACCAAGATCATACACATGTAGGAAGCCAGTTTCTATCTGAAAAAATTATCAGGATAATTTAGGGCAGGACACATGACAAAGTGGTAAGAACACCCATTTAGTGGGCACAAGATACTGTAATATTAGGGATATTAAAGAAAAAAGCTATGATTTTAATAATTGGAATAATTGTAACACTTGAGTATTTGAGTGGAGAAAAATCCATTAGAGAGATAGAATGAACCCACTTTCCAATGCTACTTTAGTGATAATGTTTAGTGATTCTTCACACAAAACAGAGTTACCTTGCAAATGAGCATGGATATGCATTTGGGTTATGGAAATACTCTACTTACACAGGTGTAAATTAAATAGATTTTTTGTGTAGATTGTAGTTCTTGAACTAAGAGCCGGGTTATGTCCCTGAGCTTTTTCTCTCAAGGCTACCACTCTATTACTTTAAACCACAGTTCCAGTTCTTATTTTCTGTTGGTTGTTTGGAGATAAGAGGTTAATGGACTTTCATGCCCAGGATGGGTTTAATCCATGTTCATCAGATCTCAGCCTCCCGAGTAACCAGGAGTCTAGGCATGAGCCGTCGATGTTTTTAATAATTTAGTAAATTGTATAGTTACAGAAGTTAAAAATTATCGTTGTAACCTGTGTAATATATGTATTTATGTATATATATCAATACATATGGATAGAAATAGTTTAACATATTTTTGTATCTACAGTACATATATGAAATCATCCATTATAAAATAAAATGGAAACAAAAGTTAATAAGGAGCAAAACAAAGGGAATTGTTACACGTTTCTTTTTGTTGAATGAAATATGAATCAGTTTGGAAAAACCATCTCTAACAAAATGGATAATTTCTATTAATTCTAATCCATCTATTTGCCCATATTGTGCATCCTCACACATGAGTGTCAAAATCAAACCACACTTTTTGTATGTATTTAACTCACCTATTATAATTTAGGTGATAGATGAAGTAATCAAATAAAGATTAAAATAATAGTAAGTGAGGCTATGAGTTAGAGCTGAAAAAGATTTTAAATATGATAATAGCTAATTAAAATGAATATTTCTTACTTTTACTCTTGTTATGTCTCTCATTCGCACATTAGGAAAGTACATAGAAGGTTCTCACTAAATTTATGTATTAAAAATATATTGAAAGAATATGGGCATAGTGTGGTTTTAGCTTATTGAGACATGTATGGGATAGTGTGTTTTTGAGGACTTGCAATACGTTGTGATGGAGATGAAAGGAAGGATGTGCTTATTCTGAAAAACTGGCTAGAGGATTGCTCACAGAAAAATAGTGATGAATTCTTAGAAAAGGTTACTGTAAAATCACTTTCACAACCTTGTTCATTACTGCACTATTCACCACAGCCAAGTTATGGAAACAGCCAAGATGCCATTTGGCGGAGGGATGGTTGGAGAAAGTGTGTCATATATACACAATTGGATTGCATGCATCCATTATGAGGACTGTTACATTATTTGCAAAGAAATGGATAGATCTAAAAATATGCTAAGTAAACGAAGTCAGAAGCAGACACACAAAGGACCCATGTTCTGTCGCATATTTGGAAGCCAGAATTTTATGCAAGTTAAACAACAGTATTAACCAAAGCTTTCATTTTTCAGAGCAGTATTTAAAAGGTGTAGTAGTATCTTATAAAATTGAACTTTTAATCCAACAAAATGAATACCAGGAAACTATCACCTGGAAGATGTGAGGGGAAGACAAAGGGAAGGAATAAAGAGAGTTATGGAGTAAGAGTGAAGACATTATATTCAATGCAAATAATATGAAAATAGAAAAAATTAAAGTGGGGTGAGGTTTGGAAGGGTAGGGAAAAGTTATATAAAGATCCAAACTTAAAAACTCATTTATTCAATGGAAATTCCCGTGTATACCTAGTTAAGATAATAAAAATATAATTAAAAACAATGGAGACATTTGATCTTAAACCCTGTTCTCTTAAACCATGAGTCAATATAATATTTTCTTCCTCAGAAGTTTTCTTTGTAGGTATTTTCCTCATAGTGACAGAAAAGTGATCAAAGCAATGAATATCAATACATTACATTGCACATATTAAATCACAGTAAAAATGTTAGAATTCACTACATGATAAAATAAAAGGTAGAATGTGTCAAATGCTAATTGATTGTTTTTCCAAGTACTTTACCTATGGTATATAATTTAATCCTCACAATAATTGCATAAAGTGGAACTCCTTACATTTTTAATTCTCAGTTAATAATATTGAAGTCTTCAGAGTTGGAGTTACTAGTACAACATTGCACACATGGTAAGTGTTAACCTGAGGATCATGTCCCACTGTATCAATTACCCTTATTCTATTTTATGACTAAAATATCAGCACTTAGTCTACAAATTCTAGGAAAATTTCCCAGAATTATTGTTTTCAGTTTCACAATATTTCACTTTATCTTTGTTAGAAAATAGGGAACTGTAATATGAAAAGTCAAAGTTAATAATCAATGCATACCTCCTTGGTGAAAGGAACTGCTAAAGTATTACATTCTTGATTTCTAGCTCAAAATAGTAAAAATCATATTTTATCCCTTTACTCAACACTGCAATGCCTGGGGACCATATTTCTGTTTAACACTGTCTTACTGAAAGAATGACCTCCCCAATTCCTGATGGAAACAGACTGCAGGTCTTATGGACCAATCATTTTCACATTGCAGCTCAACTAAGTTGTTTACCATTCGAAGTATTTTGATTGCTTTTTGTACCTAACATTTTGAGAGAAAGGTACTACTTTAAAATGCTGTTAAAGCAAGACTGATATAAAAATCACCTTTGACCCCACATAAATATGTTACCTTTCCTATACCCAAAAATGCATTCTGACCTATCATTAATGTTAGGAATGAGAGGATAAAAAATCATAGACACCAAGACCTAAGTATGAATTAAAAGACTCTCCAACTTGTGAATACTATTGGTTTAAAAAGAAATGAAGGGCTTGGAAGGTGGCTTAGTGGTAGAGCGCTTGCCTTATATGCATGAAGCCCTGGGTTCGATTCCTTAGCACCACACAAGCAAAAAGAAAAAAGCTGGAAATGACGCTGTGGCTAAAGTGGTAGAGTGCTAGCCTTGAGCTAAAGAGCTGAGGGATAGTGCCCAGAGTTCAGGCCCCACTACCGGACCCCTCCCCTCCCAAAATAAAGACATCAATACTACCAAATTTTTTCAAAATTTCTTATGATACTGAAGACTAATGAAAATAACTCATGTTCATGGGAGTAGAACACAAAACACAAGATTAATCCTAATCATATTAAAAGACCTTTATTTATACTACAAATTCACTCATAACTACAAAGATTCTAAAAATAACTGAAGCACAGTGACACAAAAATAATTTAACTGCATCATGTACATTCAAAGGACTGTCCTAATAGAAAACAAAATTATACTTATAATTAGGTTACCCAATTCACTTACATTCTTTTATTCTATTTCTTTTAGTTTCATAAAAACTGGCTTTACATAAAATGATGCATAAAAAGCCAATATAGCCACTTACATTTTCAGATCTTAACAATATTTATTTCACAAATGTCTTTAGCTGTATAGTCAAAGAACTAAAATATTACTAAAACATTTATATGTTTTTATGAAATTGCAAAACTCTCTCGGGGGGGGGGGGCTGGGAAGGTGGCTCAGTGGTAGAGTGCTTGCCTTGTATGCATGAGGCCCTGGGTTCGATTCCTCAGCACCACATAAGCAGAAAAAGCTGGAAGTGGCACTGTGGCTCTAGTGGTAGAGTGCTCGCCTTGAGCTAAAGAGCTGAGGGACAGTGCCCAGGCCGAGTTCAGGCCCCATAACTGGCAAAAAAAAAACAAAAAAAAAAAACAACTCTCTCTGGGGTGTTATTTATATTGGAAAAGATATTAGAAAAGCCTTATTTGTTAAAGTTGTGATAGTTACTCCCACAAAAGAACTATTAATGAAGAAAGCTTTGTATGTACAAAACAACTTCAAATGCATCCACAATCTGGAGATAACACATGTTTTTGTTTTTTTAAAAATATATATCTAACAAGTATAGATACAATACTGATTTTCAGTCATTATGATGGGATATTCAAACCTTAAAAATACGGGGTTTATTATCTTAGTGTGAATAGATAAGGTCTTACAAAGAAAGTTATTTTCAACTGAAATCCGGAAAGAGTTTATCCACCTTGAGTTTCACAGAAATACCCTGAGAGTAATACCTATTTGGTCAAGTCGGTCAAAATCACTCCATGAATATTTCTTAAAAATATAACCAATTTAAGAAGTCAAATACACATTTTGTACAGTCATCTTACAGAATAACTTACTACCTAATTATATGTGTATATTTTTACCTAACATATATTAAGAAATAAAAATGATCTCTTTTATCTAACTTATGTTGTAAATGCTTTGATTATGATGATTTTATTACTTAACAAATAAAATTTACTGAAATGACAGGACAGAACACTTATAAATAAAAAACATTGCAACACAGCTCTTTGCAGCCTCATCCTGTTCATATTGGCAAGCAATATTGCAAGAGCAAACTCACACACATAAACACACATGTGTGTGCACGAACACACACATATACACACATGCTAAATTCAGGGTTTATTGTACAAAAAAGTTCAAATAAAATATTAGTGATTTGGACAAATGATAATTTGCCTTATTACAAAATAATACATAATCCAGTCACCATGGTAGTAACATTTTATCTGCCCCGCCACCTGTGACCACTTAATTTATTTTAGGTAATTATTAAACTAATTCATTCCTTCATTAGTTAAATACTAATACTAGAGCTTGAACTCAGGGCCTAGCTCTGTCCTAGAATTTGTTTTTTTTTATTTGTTTTAGTTTTCTCAAGGCTATCATTTTATTGCTTGTACCATTTCTAGCTTTTGCTGGTTACTTTCAAACCAGAATCTAATGGACTTTTTTTCTTGGTCTGGTTTCAAACCACAATAATCAGATTTCGTCTTTCTGATTAGCTTGGAATAAAGACATGAGCCACCAGTGTGGCTCCTACTTTTTCCTATACTTATATATTGCACATACTTAGCAATTTAATATTGAGAGTATAGAAGCAAGTTGTATAGTGATTATATTGTTCTGTCAGAAATTCAAGTTAGTAATGTAAATTTCTTCTTAAGACCATACACAAAAAATACATACGAAGAAATCTGATGATGTGTGTGTATGTGTGTATATGTGTGTGTATGTATGTGTGTGTGTGTGTGTGTGTGTGTGTACTGTTGCAATATGTTTCACATATAAGTACTGTGCAGGGGTGTCCAGACATTCACAGTAATTGCGTGAATATCTGCCTTGAGCTACCAATTCATGGACAATGTCTAAGTGTCCACTCTAGGCTTCCCGATGAAGAGGGGTATACTCATCCTCATCCTCAGTATTCATATGACTGGCCTTTTTTGAAAGTAGTCTCTGCACTATAGTAAGTTGCAAGTAAAGCACTCTACCACTGAGCCAGCAACCCAGTCCAAGGATTAAGATTCTTATTTATAATTTGGTCAAAGCTATGTCTCCTTATGTAGGCTACTAAAATGTATTTACTAATTTCAATAAATACATAAATTCTATTTCAATCTCTTATAACAAATAAAAAATAAAATTCTTTACTTTGTAAATGGATCAGAAGCATGGATTTTTTGGCCAGCTAGGTCATTGAACATCTGTATCTCTCTTCCTCTCTCTCGTTCATGATTCTCATAGACAATAAGTTGATCCATAATTATCCTAATTTATTTTGCTTTTATATTTTTGGTTGCATCATTTCACTTTCTGCTCTGCCATTTTCCAAATCAGCACCACATAAACAGAACCGCAGAAGTGGTTCTGTGGCTCAAGTGGTAGAGCACTTGCCTTGATTTGAAGAGCTCAAGGACGGTGCCCAAGCCCAGAGTTCAGGCCCCACACCTAATTTTTTTTATAAAGAATCTAAATCCTTGATGATTCTATTAACAATTCTGACTGAAATCAGTTGAATCACACTTTTCTTGCACAATGAAAGAAGAGATCCAGGCTAGGAAAGCAGCTAGAAAAGACAGGCAGATTGTATCTGTGACAAAACTTTGTGGAAAATGGTATGAAAGATTACTTACTGGTGATCCATTTGCATTGAAAGTATGATGCTGAACTATTGTTTGCTGATTCTGACCGATTGCTTTGATCATTATATTATCCATGAAGAAAAACTGAAATTTAATTGATATCAAAGGACTACTAATACATGTTGACTCCTCATTAAGCATCTTCAATCATCAAAATCAACTGAAGAAAATAGATAGGCCTATTTTTTAGATGAAAACAAGTGTCTTTAAAAAAAAACAAGAATTTAGGTAGTCATACAAAGGACTTCTATTTTACTACTGCACTATACATTTTTTTCTAAGGTTGGTTACCAGTAAATAATGGATCTATTAGAAAGCACTTAAAGCTCATATATTGAATAGTAAGTTCTCTTACACTATATCTTGATATTTCCCAAATCATTTACATAGAAGGCATTGTTTCCTATTTTCTCCTTTCTAGAATAAGCTGCCTATGAAGACAGCACTGGTCCTCATTTTCAGTCTGTGCATTTGAATACGGAGGAAAATCTTTCCTCTGCTCTCTATCAATTCACTACTCTCCAGTTAGAATAATTTAAAATAGTAAAAATGGAAAAAGAGAAAATAAATCATGGTGGATTAACATATGCAGAAAATTCACCAGATTTTTCTGACCAGTTCAACCAACCTGAACTATTGGGGACATACATGGACACTTCATTTCCACTGGTACTCAAAGTCTCTGGTTAGGCAATTCTGATGAAGACAAGGAACAAGATGAAAACGTGAGAAAGGTATCAATTGCAAGAAAATAATGGAGAAGAATCCATGCAAATTTCTTCTTTGGGATGTTGAAATGAATCGGCTTACTACAGTACCGAGACTATTTTTCAAAAAGGCCACTCATATGAATACTAGAGATGAGGTAAGTGTACCCCTCTTCATCAGGAATCCTAAAGTGGACATTTAGACATTGTCCATGAGTTGGTAGCTCAAGGCAGATATTCATGCTATAATTCTGAATGGCTTGGCAACCCTGCACAGTGCTTATATGTGGAATAATACCAGAATGGATTCTTTCTTACTTCATCATGATGCAGATACCAATCTCCAAACTAAAGTCCTCTTGACCCCCTTGAATCTTGTTGCTGGGAATTGAAATAGCAAAGATATGCTGTACCTCCTTCTGTTGAATCATGATATCAAACCGGATCTGAAAAACAACTTGGAAGAAACCTCATCTGATATTGCCAAAAGGATAAGTATGTATCACTACTTTTGAAGTAGTGGAAGGCTGTACAAATTGTACTCCTATGTAGTAATGGTTTGGTTAAGTTTCTTAAATTTCAAAAGTGCCAGTCCATCCTTTCTGTCCCTACAAAATATTTTCATAATACAAAACAACAGTAATATCTTAATTTAAAAAATTATGGATTCCATGGTATTCTTCCACGTGAATTGCATGACTTTGGTGTCAAAATGTATTTAAGAGTTGTTTGTATGCATCTATAATGATTTCTGCAGAGTTTGGAATATTTTTAATTTTATTTTTTCTGTTGAAATGAATAGTATAGAAATTAAAGATAATCCTGGTGCTTGTCTGAAAAAAGTATCTATCTTTCTATAAAGTTCATAATCTATTTCATTGTCTTCTAGATATAATACTTTGCAGTCTATATTGTTTTATAATATAAAGGTTCATTAATAAATGTGTCCTTTCAGATTACATTCTATATAGAAAAAGTTTAAAATTCCTTATTTCCCGAGGTCCTTATATTATTTTATTTCTTTGGGATAAAAAGATAATGTTATCTAATTTCAAGTTTTTTAAAGGTTATTCTATGTAAGGGCCGTTCGAAGGTGAAGATTTAATACACTGATGTCAAACTAACCTGTAATTCTATGAATTACAGGTTTTGTTACACTTGATTTTTGTAATCAACTTTTTAATAACTGTTTTTCATTTCTTGCATTTGAAGAATGAAAAATATGGAATACTTCACACATTTTCATATCATCCTTGTGCAAGTGCCATGTTAATCTCTGTATTGTTGTAATTTGGGTAGACCGACTGCTGAAGCATGGAGTATCCTCTTAATTTAAGTAGTTAATGATGCAATCTTTATACAGGCATATATCCTTGGTTGCCTATTTGTAACAAGGAACCTTTATTGTTCCTAAATATGCTATTGATCTTATTTCTATAAATTTCTGTATATAGTGGAAAAAACTTATATTGTTTGGTCGATTGCTCACATTTGCAATTTTTTGTCAATGACTATTTTGTCGTTTTCATTTGAAATTTGATCATATTTTGAAGCCTTTATAGCTAAGTCCAAAGGTGATGGCTTTTCAAGTACTTATCAACGGAGTTAGCTTTGTGGAGCTAATGGATTCAAAGTAAGCCTTGCATAAGAGCTACTTCTAAACTTCTGCAGCTTAAAATTTCCTAAATGAGGTCTCAGTGGTACAAATGTCTTCCTTACCCTTCACCCTTCTTCCATGTAGGAACAGACCAACCAGAATATCTTACCCTGACAGCATAGTTTTCTTACTGGAACAAAATTAATCTTAGTTACAAGGGTTCATAGAGAGATGAACACTGCAGACCGAAATATTCAGAATAGAAGGTATTTTATCAAAATATAATTGTTTATTATACCTATCATTTTAAAAGTAGCTAAAGCCAAGAATGTGAAAAAATTGTTCATATGCATGTTTACCTAATATCCTGGCCTGTCTACCATCCAACAAGGCAGGAACTTACACTACTGACTTTCTATCACCAGATATTTCCATACCTCCTAGAGAAGTCCATATGTTTCTCCTCGATATTAGGCTTAAATTGGTTATGTTTTAATCAAAGTGTTTCCTCTTGCCTCCAGGCTGTAAATTTACAAATGGTAAAGTTTTAGGTCTAACTCTACCGAAAACTGAGGTAGAGATAATGGAATAATACTTTAAAGCAGAGTTGCCTTTGATACCCTAACCACAACAGAACAATGAATAACAATTTCTCATAATATATATACTTATATATTTTATATTTATATGTATTGATCTTAAATTTCACACAGTGACTCTTACTAGAATTGATTGATAATTTGACAAATAAATTGAAATTTATTCCCATAAATAGATTGGAACATGAATAATTAGGTTTAGAATATATAATAGAATATAAAAAGTATCAATGCAATGTCCTCGGTATAAACTTGTGATACCTTCTAAGTGTTCGTGGTCTTCTGAATTCACATAGTAAAAAAAACCAGTATTGTTTTCCTCTAATCTAGAAGAGATTTTACACTGCTGCTGTGTATATTGTGTTAACTCGCTAGTCCCAAAGTGTTTTTCTCCATATTTCTGAAACATTCTTACTGATTATACCCAAATTTTGCTGATATGATGCCTAAAAGCTATTATTCTTCTGCAGTACCCACGGGTCTGAGGATATCAGGTCCCAGTTATCTGCATCATCAGGTAAAATGGGCAAACCTTCTCATCTTGGCCCATGCAACATGCTAACAGAAAGTAATTAAAGACCCATCTCAATTTCTCACTTCCTATGATATTTCAGTGCCCCAATTCATTGCAGGAATTAGCAGTAAGCAATTGTGAAATGTAAGGCAACTTAAAATGAATGATGAGATCACAAAATATGAGAGAAAGTACTGTAGTTCAAACTTTCAATTTACAGATGAGCAGCCCATATGAGTAAACAAAATCCCAAATGTCACAAGATTATTTTTAATACCCCTCTCTTAATGATGAATGAAAGATTGCAGTCCAGCATAAGTAGGCAAAAAAATAATTCCTGGAATGATAGATCCATAATTGTTCTACCAAGGCTAGGAAAACTTGACTTAGAGGTCCAATATAATTTCGAAAAACATTAATTGAGAAGACCCTTAGTACTTCAAAACACTGGTACTTCAGTAAATCTTGGTTCTGTAGTATAAAAATGTTGTCATTCTCAAACCAATGATAACCTACATTTAATCTCTTGAAAGTATATAACTTTTCAAATAAACTTTTTAAAATCATATTCACCAAAATAACACTTGACAAGTAAATGACAGTGACATTAAGTTTTTCAAGTGTAGGAATCAAGTTACAATAGAGTTGATTTATTTACTCAGCACTAATGCCAAATAAGTTCAACCATTCATTAAAGTGTAGAAATAGTATCTCCCACCATTTGCGTTGTTCAGTAGGTGCCTTCCAGAAATGTGTAAAATAGATCAGCCTCCCATAATTCAAACCCAAATATTGGATAATAAAGTAAATTTCATCACATAAGAATGCACACTTTAAAAAGTTACTAATAGTTGCCCTATCATGTGTTGCCTTATCATATTTTCCCTATCTGTCTAACATAGTAAGAAATATGACTTTAAGTCTTGATTATGGGTACTGATCAGATATGTGATAAACGTAAAATTTGTCTTCTATTTCTATCATATTACTCTACAGTAATAAAATTTAGTTTTCTTCTTTGTCCAAAACTTATAGGTAGTAGAAAATATCATCCCATGTAAAATAAAATAATCACACACCAATGTACAAAGCCATTTATAAAAACTGGTAGCTAGCTATAAATTCTAAGTGATTTTTAAACTTTCTTGTTGACTAAAGATAAATCTTCCAAAAAGATGAGAATAAAATCATGTCTAGGTGCTTCACGTCTCCAGTCTTACAAATTGTTATTGCAGATGAATGAATTATGGAAATATAAGCTGACATCAGTTCAAGTATATGCAGGATTGAAACTCCATGGAATGTATATAAGCCTTTCAAACTATTAACTGACAGTTTAACAGAATGACTATCAGGATATTGAAACCAGAAAGGAATAATAGTAAAGACATAAAATGAATGAAAAATGGAACAAGGGGCAAGTACAGCTAGAATACTCAATGTACACATGTAATAAAGGAAGTAGTAAATCTGAAATAAGTCTTGGAGAAAGGGTTGGTTAAGAATGATAGAAGTATTGCCTCTGATCCAGGAGCATTGGACAATTAGGTGGACATATTTAATTCCAACCCACTTGTGCAACCTTTTGAAGTTCAGTTAAAAACACAACTACAAACAAAAACACACAAAAATCACAACCAAACAGCAATCTCTAGAAAGTATTTATATGACCTCACAAAATTTTAAGCAGTTAATGAAGGGCAGTCTTGGGAAAAGCAAACAAAGCTGTTCAAAGATGGCAGGTTAGGGTAGGGGAGAATTTTGAACAGATTTGAATAGACTGTCAAAGGTTATAAATCACCTACATCGACTGCAAATATTTTCTTCTGTGAGTATTCTTTTTTTGGGGGGGGGGCGGTCGTGGGGCCTGAACTCTGGGCCTGGGCGCTGTCCCTCAGCTATTCATCTCAAGCCTAGCGCTCTACCATTTGAGTCACAGCTCCACTTCCGGCTGTTTTCTTTTTGCCTATGTGATGCTGAGGAATCGAACCCAGGGCCTCAGGCATGCAAGGCAAGCGCTCTACCACTGAGCCACTTTCCCCGTCCCCATTCTGTGAGTATTCTTTGTCTGAACTGGTTACTCCAGTCCTGAGACACTCTTCATAGCTGACGAAAATAGAATGGAAGAAACAAGATAAAGAACCCATTACACCACTGGAGAGATAACAGTCCTCTATGGTTTTAATAAAGTGATTTTGAATTACATCTTTCCTTCTTTTTGAGAGAATTACTGTTTGGTAATTAAATGTCAATTCACAAATTTTGATGTCTTTTTTTTTTAAGAACTTTGAATTTAAATTCCACTAAAACCTTGTTTTCACACAGTGAGAATATATTTCCTGGGTAAGGACAATTCTCAAGGGAACCTACAGGATTTACAGCAAGGTTTGTGAGGCTTGTTTGTTTAGTGTGAAAATGAGCCATATTCACCCACATTGCTCCCTCCCAGCTAAGTCTCCAAGGATTTCTTTGCATGAAAGCCTATTTTCCCAGACAATTTTAAATGTCCTTAATAGGCTATGTTGCTAAAAAGTTTGAACAATTAAAATTTACCTGTCATAAATTTTAAAACTTTTTTGAAATTCCTTTATCAGAATCGCGAATTCAACAATCCTAATTCCACCTTTACCATCAAAAAAAGTTAACATGTTGTTTTCATGATATAGTGTCCATGAAACTACTGTTTTCCAGTGGCTTTGTTATGCATATATATGTTCATATAAGCTGATGATGAGCAAAATGACCTCCAAGATATGGAAAGAGAGATATTAATTTGCGGTTGTTGTTTTTGATGTACTATGTGATTTCTATTTTCTTTGAGATTTTCCCCTATGGGTAATCCCCTGCTGTGTTTCATTTTCATACCCTGTGTATTGTGTATACATTTACCT
Source organism: Dipodomys merriami (assembly GCF_024711535.1). NCBI lineage: Eukaryota > Metazoa > Chordata > Mammalia > Rodentia > Heteromyidae > Dipodomys > Dipodomys merriami. The sequence continues at coordinate 130,254 of NW_027204682.1, read as the reverse complement.
TAATTAGGGAAGGGAAGAGGAACAAAAAAAATGGCGAGGCAAAGACAAAGAGCAAACCAATGCAATGGCAATTCACACAACACAATAAGTTGGAAATGTACATTACAACTTTTGTGAGAAAAATGAGAGAGGGGATAGCAAGTTTGAAAAGTTATGTATTCAGTACCTTACAATGGCTGTAACCCCAGTGCACATAACTTTCATAATAAAATTAAATTAAAAATAAGCTGATGAAATAAAATTTCACTGTTTTGGTATAGTAAATATTATTCTTTATGTAGTAACTTTTTAAAAATCAGTATTATTTGGCATCTAATTTGAATTAATTACCTCTTCTTTATCACAGGATCACCAACTTGAATATCCAACTAGACAATTTTCCACAATATACTTGCCAATATTTTGAAAATAGAATAAATTTACTACTTTCTTATACTAACACAGAAAACATTTTCATTCTATGGAAACCCATAACTTTTAAAAGTAAATAAGTTGTTAAGAGGACAGAATGTATTTGTTCTTCAAAATTCCTAGGACTAATAACTACTCATTTTAAAATTCTGAACATTCCATACCTGAGAGACTCAAAATATACCTGTTTGCATGTTATGTAATTCTGCAATAGATTCATTTTCCAATGGGGTGTTACAGACTGAGAAGTGAACAGAAAAAGAGCCACATTCTGATATGGGATAAAACTATGAAGCATGTTATAATTAATTCTTCAAGAGTAAGCAGTTGTTTATCAGATTAAGCTATTATTTCATGACCATCAATCACAAGATTTATGTCATAAAGTCATCCTAGCCCACCAGTTTCCAATTTGTAGGGTGTACCTCAAAATTCCCTTAATTCACATCAAGTATAGCTTATCTCCATTGTGAAAATACACTGCATCTCTGCTAATGTGATGCCCTCCTTGTTCTGGAAAGAACACCACTATTAACTGGGTTGCATCATTTTTCCTCCACTGGAATTCTTGCAAATATTACTTATATTTATACTTTTTAACTATCAAAGATAATCAGGATGCTAAGCTTGGAAGATTACAGTTCAAGACTGTGAAATCTCAGGGTCTATGTTGAAGGGGCAGAATGATGCAGGCTCTGGCCTCAGGATTATCTGAGGACTGTGTTTAAGTATTAGGAAAGCTCTTGGTATGCCGGGCTAGAGAGGAAAAATGTTCTCTCCCTATCTCAAAACACATGTCATGGACTCCTGGGAGCTGAGGAAGTAGCTCTTCTGCTTGCTTAAGCATAGTTGAACAGCTGGTCAAGCATTTTCCTGAGATTGGAAAAGTGGTTTGAGCTTATTCTAAAATAGTTTTGATAAATAATATACCAAGACAGGGCTGAGAAGGTGGCTAAGTGGTAGAGTGCTTGCCTTGCATGCATGAGGCCCTGAGTGCGATTCCTCAGCACCACATAAGCAAAAAGAAAAAAGCCAGAAGTGGTGATGTCGCTCAAGTGGTAGAGCTCTAGCCTTGAGCTGAAGAGCTGAGAGAGAGCACCCAGGGCCAGAGTTAAGGCCCCATGACCAGACCCCCCCAAAATTAATAATATACCAAGGCATTGTCTCATAGGTCAAGTAAAAATGTATCTGTTAAAATTTTTGTGTCAATGTCTTCTGACCAAATCTTGGCAAAGATCATGCTTGCTTGTCTTTAAATACCCACTAACAACAAAGCACAGCATGCAGTGGCAATTGCTGTTTGCACTCTGCATCCCCAGTGCCCTGGTGATTTCGTTACACTTACTCAGGGACCCCAAGGCACTAGACGTTACAATTGGTACCCAAACAGGGACCCTTCATGGTTGAATTCAGGAAGGGATATTCAGGTAAGTACTTTTAATTACAGGATGATGGGACAAGTTAAATCTACTCCATACTTAACTATGCTTAAACATTTACTTGCTGCTTATGGTCTAAATATTTCTTCTTCTGACATAGAAATCTGTATTAATGTAGTTAGGGAATGGAATCCTTGGTTCCCCGATGAAGGAACATTAGATGTCGATAATTGGAAATGAGTAAAGAATAACGTAGAAAGAGCTGTTCGAGAAGGGGAAAAGATTCCTATTAGATTTTGGTCCATTTGGGCTATTTTACATACCCTTTTTAAAGCTTTGAATGAGGAAAGATTAAAAGCAGACTTAAAGAAAGAGGCCACCCCTTTTATAGTAGATTTACAATTGGACTCTGAGGTTAAGGACTCAATAGATAAGGATGCATTGCAGTTAACAGAGAAAAAACAAGAGGTAAAAAAGGCTGAAAAGGAACAAACTGAAAGTGTAAACAAAATGTCTGAGCAAATGGAATTGATATTATCAAAGTTACAACATATGGGGTTGGAAATTAGCAGAGTGAAAGGAGAACCTGAGAAACTGAAAGTAAAGCAGCCTTCGGCTCGTTCACTGGCCAATGCAATTTTTACAGCATCATTCCCTCACAAAACACAGGGCTCAGACAGTGACTTTGATGATGAAATGCCTATTTTTTCTTATCCTGTAATTCAACGACCCCCTATGAATGGTATATCTCAACCAGCCAGATATTAAGGTGCTGCTGTAGATGATATTGGTAAACTTAAGAAGGCAGTAATGTTGTATGGTCCGTGTAAGGTCCACTCCAGGATGGCCAGCAGACTCCACACTCCTCGCAGCAAAGTCTCCACCCAGTACCTGCGTTACCTAGGCAACTGGGACACCTGGAAGAGGTCACATCTGCATCCCCTGAGGTCACATCTGAATTTGATGTGGCCACACCTTTCTCTGCCCATACCCTAGATAAGGCCTAACCCAAGCCCAGAGGTGCTCTCTTGCTGCTCTTTTCTCGCTCTCTCTGCTCTCTGCTCTTTTCTAGCTCTCTCACTGTTCATTTCAAAAACTCTGCTCTCTTTCGCTGCTTTCTCACTGTTCTTTTCTAGCTCCCTCTGCTCTCTTGCTGCTCTTTTCTAGCTCTCTGCTCTCTCCCAGCTCTTTTATAGCTCTCTGCTCTCTCGCTGCTCTTTTCTAACTCTCTCTTCTCTCTCTTTCCTCTCTTTCTTTCCTCTCTCTTTCCCAGCTCTCTCTTTCCTAGGCCTTCCCCAGCCACGTGGAGTGCCAAACTTGCCTGTTCCCAGCAGGTTTACTGAATAAACCTACCCCTTACCTGAATACCACGTGTGTGGTGCTCTTCTTACTCAGCTACCTTTTTTTAAAAACCTAACATAAATGGTGCCGTGACTCGGATAAAGGGCTTAAATTCAGGATTGCTGGGATTTCTCTGTTTTTTTTTTTTTCGTCTTTTTTCTTGTTCTGTTTGTTTTTACCCTTTTTGCTCTGAGGAATACGCACAATTCTGATGGCCTTTTGTGAACCCAACTGTCTGCTGCGGACAGAGCTCATCGATACCATTGCTGGCCTTCATAATCCACGTCCACACCACTTCTCTACTCTGGTGAGTGAAGCTACTCTATGGTTCTCTGTTGCTCTCTCTAGAGGGCTCTGGGGAATGTTGGGACGCCGCTTCCGCTTCGTCAGCTCTACTTCACTCACCAGACTGACTCTCCTACTCTTTTAATGGGGTGCTGTGAATCACGCTTGAGCCGTGAAACCCCTTTAAAATGTCTCCTGCTCTCCCTGGAAAGCCAGAGTGCCTCATTTTTATGCCATTCTCAGATGTAGACAGTTTTTGCTACTTCAATGGTAAATGGTCAGAAGTCTGTTTACTTTTGGGCTCTCTCTGTTCTCTCTCTGCCATTCATGTCCAACTTTCCCTATCTCTCGCTGTCTTTTTTCTACATTTTGGCTTGTGTCCTGAAGAGTGTGACGCAGGCTGGGTCCCAACGACCCCCTCTAGGTTCTCTTTCAAAGGCTAGCCAATTGTAGTCTTGGTCTATTTGTTCAAGGTGTCTTTGCATTTTTTTTTCAGAAATTCACCATCTTGAGTTCACCATCTTGGCCACATGGTGACTTTAGGGTTTGGCCCTATCTGGCCCTTAACCTTCCACCAAAGTTACTATTCCATCCATCTATTCTAACGTGCCTTGCTAACAAGTTGCGCTCTTCACAGGCCCTGGTAACTGAGGCTCAACCATGTGATGTGCCTTTGTTAGCAAAGATGTCTAAACATTGTTGTTAAAATTTTAGGTTTTGAGTTTTGCCCTTTTTGTTTTGTGTTGTTTATTCTACTGACTACATGGTTCTAAAATACTGGGCATATCTGTGCTAAAATTGTCATCACATCTAATGAGGTTTGTCATTTCAGAATATTTGTTGGCAATTCTTGATAAGCCTTTTTCTTTTGTGTTGTGAATTCTACTGACTACATGGTTCTAAAATACTGGGCATATCTGTGCTGAAATTCTCATCACATCTACTGAGTTTTGTCATTTCAGAATATTTGTCTGTCAATTATTGATAAGAACCAGGTCAGTTCTACTTATTCTACTTGATCTCCTTGTTGCTTTAATTGAAAATAATAAAGGGTTTTTGTGGCATAGATTGCAGTTCAAAGTCAGCCCAGGCTGAAAAATCCCTAAGACTCCATCTCCCAACTAACCTACAAAGAGCCCGGCTGGAATCATGGCTCAAGATTCTTATTTCTAAGCAGCCAAACACTGGAAGTACTAAGGTAACTCAAAGTGGTAGAGCACTAGCCTTGAGCAGAAGTGTTCATGGACCGTGCCCAGGCCTTGTGTTCAAGCCTCCTTGAATACCAACTGGGGCAAGCCATCCCAGCAATGAGCACCTAGACTCAGCCAGTCTGGGGAACAAGGGAACATGGAGAGGAGTAAGAGGAGATGTCACATCAGCTACTTTGTGCCTGCCCTTTCAAAATTTACCAGAGCCAGGAGGTCAGTGGAAGTAAGAAGCCTGCCCATTAAATGTCTATACCTGTCTACCTATTAACTAAACAGGAATTTATATTCTTGCCTTTGTCACCTAACTTCTCTACCTAGTCGCCAGATGTCAGAAGTATCTAGGGACATTTCTACATTTTCAGCCCCAAGTCCTTCCTCTTGCCATTTATTTGCTCTGGAGTATTTTTTTCCAGCCTCTCAATGCTCATCAGACTTCTCCAGGCTTCATCTAAGGACTCATGCCACCAACGTACCACTGCTGTTCACTGCCTTCTCTGGGAGGGGACCAAATTCCAGCCTTTTACCCCTATTGTCGATGCCCCCTTGTCAGCAGGAAGTAGCCAGAGAGAATCCATGCCCTATTTTATGATTATTAAAAGGCTGGAATATAAGGTCCGCTACAGGATGGTGAGCAGACTCCACCCTCCTCGCAGCAAAGTCTCCACCCAGTACCTGCATTACCTATGCAACTGGGACTCCTGGAAGAGGTCACATCTGCATCCGTTGAGATCAAATCTGAATTTGATGTGGCCACACCTTTCTCCGCCCATACCCTAGATAATGCCTAGCCCAGACCCAGAGGTGCTCTCTTGCTGCTGTTTTCTAGCTCTCTCTGCTCTCTGCTCTTTTCTAGCTCTCTCACTGTTCTTTTCTAGCAATCTGCTCTCTCTCTCTCTGCTCTCTCACTGTTGTTTTCTAGCTCTCTGTTCTCTTGCTGCTCTTTTCTAGCTCTCTGCTCTCTCACGCTCTTTTCTAGCTCTCTGCTCTCTTGCTGCTCTTTTCTAGCTCTCTCTTCTCTCTCTTTCCTCTCTCTTTCCCAGCTCTCTCTTTCCTAGGCTTTTCCCAGCCTCGTGGAGTTCCAACCTTGCCTGGTCCCAGCAGGTCTACTGAATAAAACTACCCCTTACCTGAATACCACGTTCGTGGTGCTGTTCTTACTCAGCTTCCTCTTTTTAAAAACCTAACAGTCCTCAGTCTCATTATGTTAAGGAATTGCTTAATGGGCTTGCCTGACATTACAATAATTTTGCTCCCTAGGATTGGAAGATGCTTTGTAGAGCCTTGCTTAAGAAACCGAAATACCTACAATGGCAAATGTGGTTTACTGAGTTATGTACAAAAAGGGCTAAACAAAATGCACAGAGCAGTAATCCACACCTGCAGATCATAACCTTTCCCATGTTAAGTGGAACAGAACAATATGCGGATGCTCATATGTAAGTGAACTCTCCTGAAGAGATCCATGAGGAGTTAAGAGACATTGGTATTGAGGCATGGGAAAGGATTTGACCAGTAGGAGAGCATTATGGCTTTTGGACTAAAGAAATTAAAAAACCTAATCAACCCTATGTTGAATTTTTATCACGATTGAAATTGACCTTGGAATGTACTGTTGTGGTAGAGGCTGCAGGGCAACAACTGCTACACATGTTGGCTTATGAGAATGCTAATGAGGACTGTAGACGGACCCTATTGCGTATTAAAGAATCTGGGGATGTGAATACATATTTAAGGGACTGCAAAGACGTTACATCTGAATCCAGGTGTATGCAGGTATTTGCTAAATCTATGGCCACTAACCTGGCATGCTTGCAAACAAAACCCTCTAATCTAAAGTGTTTTGGATAGGGTCAAAAAGGCTACTGACGTTAACAAGAGAGGACCAGGAATTTGCCCTAAATGTAAAAAATGGAAGCACTGGGCAAGGGAGTTTTGATCAAAAATAGACAATAAAGGAATTCCTATAAAAGATGCTTACCCTATGCAGGGAAAGTCTCCATTGGGACAGCCCCGGGGCCCAGGATTAATAATGGAGGGCAGCCAACCATTTTATCCCTTGTTCCTGCCACAGCCCACAGCACCGCAGTGGACATACCAGCCTTAAAAGATTTTATTTTGAAAGGTGGTGATAAGCCACAAAAAAATCCTACTGGAATTTATGGGCCTTTACCTGAAGGAACATTTGGCCTATTGACCTGTAGATCCAGTCTTAATGCAAAAGGAGTTTTAGTATATTTAGGAATTATTGATGCTGACTATATTGGGGAAATAAAATTTTTAATGTCAGCTGCTGCACATATTTCCTTTAAAAAGGGAGAATGAATTGCTCAAATCTTGTTATTATCATATATATCTATTGGAAAGTCATTTACACTCCACATTGGGGGATTTGAAAGTACTAACCAACAAAATGTGTTTTGGACTACTCATATTACTAAAATGCAGCCTAAGATTAAGATTAATATTCAGGAAAAGATATTGACAGGACTAATAGATACTGGCTCAGATATTACAATTATTAAAACTCATGAATGGCCTAATCATTTATTATATAAAATAATCCCCTGTAATATTAAAGGAGTTAGCAATACTCCTGTAAATTTTATAGGACAAACAGTGTCATATGTTACTATAACCTCAGAAGACGGACAGAGAGCTGTCCTTAAAACTTATATTATGGAAGTTCCAGTTAACATAATTGGTAGAGATGTACTGGAACAATGGGGAGCTTATATTCAATTTTAACATTTTTAGATGGAGCCCATAAAGATATTAGGGAAATTTGAGGAACTTCTTTGGATTGAACAATGTCCTATATCTAAAGAAAAATAAGAAACAGCTCATCAATTAGTTGCAGTACAGTTAACCAAAGGACATATTGAGCCTTCTATGTCAACATGGAATTCTCCAATATTTGTTATTAAAAAGAAGTCAGGGAAATGAAGATTGCAGACTGATTTATGAGGAGGTAAGGCATCCATGTACCCTATGGGGGCTTTACAACCTGGTATACCGTCGCCTGCCATGCTTCCTAAAAATTGGCCAATAATAGTAATAGATTTACAAGATTGCTTTTTTTTTAAACCATTCCTGTACATGTAAAGATTGTAAAAGATTTGCCTTTTCTTTACCACAAATAAATCATCAAACCCCTCATCAGCGCTTCCAATGGGAGGTGTTGCCCCAAGGAATGATGAATTCTCCAACTATGTGTCAGATATATGTTGATAAGCCTTAAAACCTGTTAGACAAAAATGGCCTCACATTTATATTTTTCATTATATGGATGATATTTTGTTTGGAGGACCAAATATAACAGAATTAGAAATGGTGTTACAGTGTTTACACTTTATATTTAAAGATTTTTGATTAATAATAGCACCTGAAAAAATACAAAAAGATACGGTGGTAAAATATTTAGGATATATTGTTTGTAGACAAACAGTGACAACTCAAAAAATATCTTTACGACGTGATCAATTACATATATTAAATGATTTTCAAAAGTTACTAGGAAATATTATTTGCATGCTACCAGCCTTAGGAATTCCTACTTATCTATTACATAATTTGTTTCATTGTTACAAAGGGAGCCTGATTGACATAGCAAAAGAACTTTAACTAAGGAAGCTGAAAGAGAAATACAATTTGTAGAACAGAGAATAAAAAAATGTTTTTACATCGAGTAACGCTTAATCAACTCATAAATTTATATATTTTAGATACATGAAAATACCCAACAGGAATTATAAGACAAAATGAGCTACCATTAGAATGGATTTATACACGGCATAGATTTACAAAAAATATTATGCCTTATGAACAACAGTTGGCAGTTATTATTCAACAGGCCAGGCAACTGGTATTTATCCTATCAGGGCATGATTTATTTGAAATCATCTTTCCTTTGCCAAAAGACCAAGTAAAATATTTGTTAAACCTGTCTGAAATGCTACAAAGAGCATTAGTAAATTTTACTGGGCAATTTTCCTATCATTTTTCCCAAAGGTAGATTGTGGGATTGCTTGGGTAAACAACAACTTATCATTAATAATATAATTACCAAGGCCCCTATTTCAACTGCTATTACTGTTTTTACAGATGGCTCCAAAACAAAAAGTGCTATTGGACAACAAATAAATATTGGGTACAAAGAACTACTTAAGCATCAGTTCAACAAAATGAACTTTTTGCTATTATTAAGGTGTTACAAGATTTTGTGGGAGATGTTAATATTGTTACTGATTCTGCCTAAGCTGTAGGAGTTGTGAGTAATATAGTCACTGCAGTTACACATTCATCTAAACCCCAGCTAAACCAATTATTTAAACAATTACAAGCTCACATTAGAGCTCACTCTTCCTTACCTGGGTACCTTGTATATGGCAATAATCAGGTTGATAAATTAATTTTGTTCTGCTAAACAGGATCATTCTCATTTACATACAAATTCTAGCTATTTACATATGCTTTATAAAATACCTTATTCTCAAGGTAAACAAATTATAAAAAGGTGTCCTATCTGCAGACCAATGCTTTGAGAGTTGTACCTGCTGGAGTAAATCCTCCCAGATTACAACCTATAGAGCTCTGGCAAATGGATATAATCCATGTATAAGCCTTTGGCTGTTTTTCCTTTGTACATGTTACAATAGATACGTATTCCAAATTTGTTTGGGCTTCTGCCCTTATGGGACAAACTGTTAACCATGTAATAGAACACTTATTGGAAGATTTTGCCATTATGGGAGTGCCTGCCAAAATGAAGACTGACGTGGACCAGCCAATAAAAGTATCAGATTTAAAAGATTTTGTGAACTTTATGATGTGGTACATATTACAGGAATAGAATATAACCCCCAAGGACAAGCCATTATTGAATGTGTTCATGGCACACTAAAACAACAAATGAAAAAAATTAAAAAGGAGGAAAAGGTTGGATGAAAGTATGGATATTTTGTGGTATTCCATGCAAAATCCTAAAATAATTTTACATCAAGCTCTTTAAGTTCTTAATTTTTTAAACTAACCACAAGGAGATATTTTAACTAGAGCTGAGCGCCATTTTGAGCAAATATCACAAAAACCTTATTTAAATGCTCCCGTATGGAATAAGATTGCATTGGATGCAGAATGGCAACTAGGAACATTATTACATAAGGGGCAAGGATAAGGTTTTGTGTCTACACAGGATGGCAAACAATACTAGCTTCCTGCCTGATGGATACAGACGTGGCCCAGTGAGGACAGCCCCATATCTTGCAAGGAATCGGCCACCAGTTGAGGAAAAAGAAATCCCCACTGCCCACCTGGGGGCAGGTTAAAAAGTTGACTGGAGAAGGACAAAAGATGTTACAATTTAATGGTAAACCTGTCACGGCTGAGAACTTGTTCCTGGCCATGTGCCCTGCTTATTGTAAACTCTGTCCATGCTAATGCTAATGTAAGTTATTGGGACTTTGTTCCTAACCCTCCTTTATTGGAACCTGTTGTTTGGGGAGACATGTATATAACAGTCTATACTGTTCCTGCTGTTTTATCTCCTCCTTGGAATAATTTCACATTTTGCAATAAAGATGATGGTACCTTTTTAAATTTTACTTACTATACTCATTCCTTGCCTGTTTTTCTGGGGCCTCCTCCATGTTTAGTAATGAATTGGCAACATTGGGTTTTACCTGGGAAACGCACTTCCAATTCTAAAACACAGCTGCACCAATTAACTACTTGGCCATTAATAGTAGCTGGGAAAGTGTCACTGATGGCGAGTTATCCTTACCTATGTGCCCTGATTTTACTTATATTGATTTAAAATATCAGCCTTTTGTGTGGCAAGAGTGTAGAGGAACATTTGGGAAAATGTTCAATAATTTTATTAATTGAGGACCTTTTGGACAGTTTATTAACACATGTTCAGAATGGAATATTACCAGATGTGATTTATCAAATGTTACTAGGATGCCGGAAGCCATTAATGGATCGCTTACTGGAGCTCAATTGATGGCCTAGGGAGATGGAGGCTTTGCAGATGCTCTATGGGCTTTCATGGCTGCACCCACTGCTGTTCAGACTCATCTTTGGAAGGTCGCAGCGGCGCTGAAACCCATGATGCTATCAAATGGATCGTTTTCAGGGACGGTGAACTCTGCATCCACTTATACTTTTACTTTGTACAAATCTTATGATGCAACTGCTTGTGTAGCTCTGCCTTATGCATTTTTAGTGGGAAATTATACATTTTCTCCTACTATTTCTTGTTTTAATTGTCGCCTGTGTTCTTGCATTAATTCCTCTCTTAATTTTAATGGCAGTATAGTACCATGATATTACAACAAAGAACTCATATTTGGCTACTGTTAAATTAGGAAGAGAATGGTCCCAAAATCCTTTGGATAGTGTTGTTATTGAATTTTTTACCAAACTACTACAATGTACATAGTGCATGATTGGAGCCATGGTAGCTGTCATCTTAAACTTAATTGCTATTACCACTGTTGCTGCGGTGTCTGGAATTGCCCTACACACTTCCTTACAAATTAGCACTTTGTGGAAGAATGTCACCGGGATTCACATGAATTGTGGGTCTCACAGGTAGAAAATGATACTCTATTACAAACACAGATTAATTTTCTTAAACAGACAGTGGGATGGTTAGGAAACAAGTTATTGTTTGTGAAAAAAAGTTATTGTTAAAATGTGATTGCAATTTTACTACCTTTTGCATTATTAATGTAAAATATGATATATATATATATATATATATATATATATGATTAGAATGTAATACAGCAATATTTATATGGAAATTCTACTGCTGCTCAATTGATTGCTCAGTTACAATTTGATGTACATGATATTTTTGGTAAACAATTTACAAATGATGATGCTTCTAATATTGCTGATGCATTTATTAAACAATTGGAAGGGTTGGATCCAAAAGAAATACTACAAAGCATTTCACATACTGCTAGTGGTGTGGAAATTATGGTTGTTATTATTTTGTTTGCACTTGTACTGTTATATTTGATATTTATGAAACCAATGCAAGCGTCTATGATAACTCTGTGGAAAGCTTTACTTTTAAAACAAAAGAAAAAAGAAGGAAATTGTGAAGACTCAGGGTCTATGTTGAAGGGGCAGAATGGTGCAGACTCTGGCCTCAGGATTAGCTGAGGACTGTGTTTGAGTATTAGGAAAGTTCTTGGCATGCCGGGCTAGAGAGGGAAAATGTTCTCTCTCCCTATCTCAAAACACATGTCACAGACTCCTGGGAGCTGAGGAAGTAGCTCTTCTGATTGCTTAATCATAGTTGAACAGCTGGTCAAGCATTTTCCTGATTGGTTTGAACATGCTCTAAAATAGTTTAGATAATAATATATCAAGACATTGTCTCATAGGTCAAGTAAAAATGTATCTGTTGAAATTTTTGTGTCAATGTCTTCTGACCAAATCTTGGCAAAGATCATGCTTGCTTGTCATTAAATACCACTAACAATAAAGCACAGCATGCAGTGGCAATTGCTGTTTGCACTCTGCATCCCCTGTGTCCTGGTGATTTTGTTACCCTTACCCAGGGACTCCAACGCACTAGACGTTGACAAAAGCCCACCGAGGCAGGAAGGTTCTCTAGATTCTTATCTCCAATAAACTTTCCAGCAAAAGCCAGACACAAGTGAGCTGAGATTGAAGTGGTAGGGCATGGGCCTTGCGCACAAAGAGGCTCAGAGACAGTGTCTAGTCCCCGAGTTCAAGCCCTAGGTCAAACTAATAAAATAAACAAACAAAAAAAACAAATCCCAAACCTAGCAGTTTTCTCACTGTATACAGAAGACGTTATTAAGGAAATTGCTACCTGTGTTACATACAGGTAGAAGACAGATGACACACAATTATTCTCTTCATACCATGTTATACCAAAACCTCAAAAAATCGCCTTTTCTAAATTTATAAATTAATATCATCCATTTTTTGCCAACTCTGTCTACATTATTCACATTTTCATTTTATACATGAAGTGTTGGTATTATCTATTAACTGAGTTCTAATTCTCATGAAAGAATATTCTAGGCAAATAGATTGCAAGAAACATTTGTAACTTTATCAATTAAACCCTCTACATAAAAGAATTTTGTAGTATCCTATAGAATATGAAATTACAAACAAAACCAAAATGTTTATTTTAAATTTAAACTCTAATTTAGCAAGATCTACATAGTCCTACATTAGATTAACTTTGCTATTTCTCCAGGCTTAAGCTTTTGTAATCCTTCATCCTATCCTTGGAATCTATCAGAATGATGATTACTTACTTTTTCAAATTTTGGATGGGAATCATGAGCCATTTTGCATCTAAGAATGTTCTGTAATGAAGAGAACATTTAAAACACAACTGAGGATTATATATGAGTTGCATTTCAATAGGAAACGACTTCTCAAAATATAATGACAATATTAGCCCAAACTTCGAACTGCGTATTCCTTTCTTGTTTGGTTTGTTTTATTAAGACAAAATTATACTACCTGGTCCAGGGAAGGTATCACTGTGTAATTCCACTATCTAATCTCCTGTCTTAGTCTGAGTGCTAGAATTCTAGCCTTGTATCACATTTCCCCTCCATAGTTTCTTGGTTTATTTAATCGAGATACAGACTAGCAATTCTGAACTTCTCCAGTAATATTATCCACTATACTGCTCAGAGTGTTCATATACTCTTTTCAAAGATGTTATAACATTTGACACAGAATATGAACATTTTCAGATGTACCTGCAGGAGTCTCTGATTCATTCCTCCATGGACCTGATCCCATTAATAATGATTACTTGACTCTGGTCCCTATCTATGTAATATTCTTAAACTTTTTTGAAGAAGGTTCACTTGAGGACTTTCTAACATTAAAAATTATCACTTGATTCCAATCTTACTCAGGACATATTTTCTATTGTTTTCTACCTTTTCCACATATTCTGACAGTTGCTTCATATGTGTATTTGTGAGTGCATATATGTGTCTCTGTATATATGTGTATGATTGTATGTATGTATGCAAAAGCGTCAAGATCTTATTCAGCAACCTTGCTCATGGCTGGTATTCCAATACTTGAGCCATGCTTCCAATCCAGCTTTTGGCTGGTTAATTATAGTTTCTCAAAGACTGTTCTGCCCAGGCTGGATGCATACGGAACTTCCCAGACTCCTTTACATTCTTAGGTTTTATTTATCCAGTAGTATCAACTTTTAAATTACAAACATTTTTGTGAGTGTAAAGGCTAAGCTGTAGCCTAGATTTTCAACGTAAGAATTCATATAAAGATAGATGAACATGCACATTATATATGCTGTGTGTACACTGTTAGAAATGTGATCCTTAGCTGGGTGGTGGTGAGATCTTAGGACAGGGCTCAAAGCTAGGCTGGGCAAGAAAATCCTGGAGACTCTTTTTCCAATTAACTACAAGAAAACTGAAAGTGGCACTGTGGCTCAAGTATAGAGCATTAGCCTTGAGCTGAATAGCAGAGGGACAGCTCCCATGCCCAGTGTTCAAGTGCCAAGACCATCACTAACAAAAAATACATAAGTAAAGGAAAGAAAATAAATGTGATCTTATCCACCAGTTCATGGCTAGTATAATCCCTGCTCTCTCAGGATGATCTTTTTTTTCCAATTAAGTCCATGCTCTTATATCTGATTTGCATTGAAAACAGAATTATGCTTCCATTCTACTGTTTACAAAGTTGCGTGATTAGCAAGCATGATTTAGAAAGGGAGTGGCCTCATACTTCCTGTTCCACGTACGAGTAATGCTTTCTCTATATCACTCTCATAAATCTACATACTGGACTTGGCTTTATTGTTTCAATGTTGTCTTATTTGTAGAGTCTTCTATGAACCCTTATACTTAAACACAAAACTTCTCTTTCTCTTATTATTGCTGTTGTTTCCTTACTGTTAACTCATGAACAGTTGGCAAATAATGCGCAGCACATACACTCACAAAAAAATGATCTGAGAATCTTCTTCCCATTTAAAATTCGCCTTAATTCATAGAGAACTTACAAAGTTTGAACTCAATATACTTATGGAAAATGTATTTAAAAGCAATATAAATTTCATATTTTCTCTTTACTAAGTTGTCTCTGAAACACGTGTAACCTCAGAGCAAGATGTCCTTGTGTTTTTTCGGTGAAGCAAGAAAACATTCATTATATCTCAGGCAGCACCGTAGATTGTTCCTGGAAGTAACTGCTACTGGATGTGGAAACTGGTCCCAGGAAAGGAATGGAACATAGAGGATTGACAAAGTTCAAGTTAAATTGTGCTTTCCTTTTTACTGTTCAAAAAATCCCAAGGCTTGAAGGAAACTCTGTCCCTGACTTTTTCGTGTGTGTATTTACTCATATATAACTTTTCTGTAAACTCCTAGTTGAGAGTATTACAAAAAGAAATAATGTGCCATTTGAAAGCCAGCATAGAACAAAAGGAAATAACGTTGTTTAAAACATGTTCTATTGCAGGGACTGGGAAGTTGCCTCAGTGGTAGAGCACTTGCCTTGCATGGATGAGGCCCAGGTTCGATTCGTTAGCACCACATAAGCAAAAATAAGCCAGAAGTGGTGCTGTGGCTCAAGTTGTAGAGCGCTAGCCTTGAGTTGAAGAGCCGATGGACAGCGCTCAGGCCCAGAGTTCAGGCCCACGACTGGACCCCCCAAAACCATTCTACTGGTAAGAAACAAAGACATGGAGGCTTTAAAGTGTCTTATCGATGGTATTTTCACCCCTGAGATGATTCCCTTGTTTCAGGAGTCAGTTATCAATTCCTTTAGTTTGGTCCTGAATTTTCCAGAGAATAAGGATTCCAAAAAAGTATCCAGTGATTATGATCAGCAAAAGAAGCCTCTTCTCAGACCAGTACTCCTTTAAGGAGGGTCCCAATGAAATATCTGGGGTTTTTGTTTGCTTGTTTTTTTAGTTTGTGTTGGTTATGGGGCTTGAACTCCTAGGCTGGATCCTGTCTCTGAACAGTTTTGTTTCCTGCTAACCTGCCCCCAAAGCTCTGCTGCTTGAACTAAAATTACACTTGTGGTTTTTTTGCTGTGTAATTACAGATAAGAGTTTGACAGACTCTACTGCCATGGTTGGATTCGAACTAAGATAGTAAGAAAGCCAAGTGACATCAACTGTATAGACATCTCTCTTCAAAGAAGAAATATTAGATGTTTTTTGTAAAGCTAATATTTGACATTTTTTTTCTCTTTTGTATTGTGAGAATACCATACAGAGGAGTTACAATTACACGGGGAAGATAATGTGTACATTTCTTATCAAGCATTGTTGCCTCTTCTTTTTTTCCCCTTCCCATCCCTTCCCATACTCTCCCTCTTCCCCCATCCCATCCTCCCCCCACCAAAGTTGTAAAGTTCATTTTTTGACATAATGACTTGTACATCTTATTGTTGCAATGGGTTCACCTGTATCCCTAAACGATTTGTTTTTAGAGAATATGTCCAGCACAGATTCCATAACATAACTCACCCAAAGTAGGTGCATTGAATCATTTTGGAATTAATTTTTTTTGCTTGGGAAGATTATTGATCTTGTCGTTCCTTTTGGGGAAACTTAAAGTCATATTTCACCATTTTTGTTGGTTCTGAGGCTTGAATTCTGATCCTGGGCACTGACCCTCCGCTCTTCAGTTCAAGTTGACCTCACTACCACTTTAGCTACAGCACCACTTCCTGGTTTCTGGTGGTTAATTGAAGATTAGGTTCACATGGACTTTCCTGACAAGGCTGGCTTTGAACCACAATCCTCTGGTCTCAACCTCCTGAGTAGCTAGGATTACAGGTGTAAACCACCAGCACCCATTTCATATTTGCATTTAGGTGCACTGACACACTGTGTAGACAAAGAATTGAAATTTTAACCAAATGATGACATTGCAGCTTTTCAAAAAAATTGAGGTAGCAGTAAATATGTCCTCCTTTTCCAGTTTGTTACATTAATGAATCATGAGCTATGGGACCCTTACATTAGCATCCTGTGACATCTGTATAGGTGTATTTAGTATCAGGAAATGTTCATAGAGAAATATAGAAAGAATGAGATTTTTAGAAAACAAAGGAGATAAGATATGAAAGAACAGCATAGAAGGAGATACATTTACCACGCAGAGATTAAGAACTAGCCTAAGAGATTTAGAATGCTAAAGGCAATGAGGAAAAGCCTAGTTGACAAATAGTTCTTCAATAACCAAAAATGGTTCTCTAGACCAGTTTCTGGTATACCTTATTTACTATCATTTTTTCCTTCCATCCGGAGTTACTCCTTATTTTCTGTCATAACTATTAATTAGCCTCTGCCTTTTTGATGGCAAAACTGACCAAAAAGATTTCAAAATCACGCAGACTACTTTTCACTTTGTGATTAGCAGTGATGACACAAAATCCTGGAATCCTTGACTTTCCAGAATTAATCTTCAGCGGACATCCAAGCACATTCCTGGCATTAATTGCTGTGACTTAATGAACAAAACTTTTTTCAACACAGTATCCTAACATAAGTAAAGTACATGAATTAGGGGCTATTGTCAGGTGTCAGTATGGAAGGAGCAATTATATATTTCAAGTATGTGTTCTTTCTTTTCCATTTACTAATTTTTTTGCCAGTCCAGGGGCTTAAACTCAGGGGTAGGGAATTATTCCTGAGCATTTTTTTCCTCAAGGCTAGCACTCTACCACTTGTGGCCCAGTATTCTTTCTAGTGTTTTTCTTTTTTCTCTGTTACTGAGGAATTGAACCCAGGGTTTCATGAATACTAGGCAATCACCATACCATGAAGCCACATTCCCAGAGCCCTAAATGACTTTCTTAAGAAGGCATTACATTTTCATTCCATAACTAAGTATCATAAGTTTGGCCAGGTGCTAGAAAATGATGTAGAAAGCAATACAATACAATAAGTCCAGTAAGGCTGGATGGACAATGAATTTCATGATCTAGCCAGGGCACAGTGTGGCTTACCTCAGGGTGCTGTTTTAACAGGCTGAGCTAGACAGCTCCTGACCCACAGCCCACCTCCAGAATGAGACGGTCACCTTGGATTCCAGCCCCCTTCACCAGCACCCATTCAAACAGTTTTTATGAAAGAGAGAGGGAAAAGTCAGAATTAAAATTAGGTTGGGTGCCGGTGGCTCACAACTCTAATCCTAACTACACTGGAGGCTGACATATGAGGATCATGGTTCATAGCCAGCCCCCACAGGAACGTCTCTGAGACTCTTATTTCCAAAGAACCACCAGAAAACTAGAAATGGTGCTGTGGGCTCAAGTAGTAGAGCACTAGCCTTTTGCTGAGGAGCTCAGCAACAGCGCCCATGCCTAGTGTTCAAGCCCCACAACTGACAAGAACTGGACTCCTTACCACAAGAAGCGGATTGAATATCACCCATTGTCCTAGGGAGCATGGTAGTGAAGTCAGGCCGAGCTTCCTGTGAAGTTGAAGTCATAAGGAGGTTACCTGACTTCTCTGTGCCTCGGTTTCCCCAGATGCAAAATTAAACACAGTGAAGGATCCCCATCCTCATGGGTATAGGGTAACGATGAAAGAGACCCATGTTTTGTTTCAAAATCCCCAGCTGTTGCATGATTAATAACTGGCCCCACCTGAGCCCTTTGTGGGTATCTTCCTGTCATTTGCTCACAGAATTGCAGAGAAACTTCTCTGAATGCCACTCCCTCCATGCCAAGCCATGCTCCAGAGATTCCCTCTGTATAAATCCCTTGTTTCCTCAAACTGTCCTGTGAGGAGAATGAGTTCTGATGGTTGTGGCCCTACCCAGAGCTTCACCTGTGGTCAAGAATTGGCTGCTGTGGACCAAAACCTTGGGATAATCCATCTAAATCGATGACTGAGCATGGTGCTACATGGTTACCATCCCAACTACAGAGGGCCAGGCCTGGTGGAGCATACCTTTCCCAGATAGGAAGACTTCGATCCAGTCCAATCAGAGCATATATTGAGTCTCTGTTTCAGAAATGCCCAAGACAGAAAGATGGCTCCTCAGAGCCAGGGTGAGGAAACAAGCATGGGTCATGGTGCCTAAGGAGGGGTGTCTGATCACAGTTAGTTGTGATTTGGGGGAAGCCACTCACCTGTGTTGCTGGGAAAAGCTGCTGGAGGCTGCTCCAGGTGGGGCAAGAAGCAATGGCAGCGAAACACATGGACCAAGAGCAGAGAACCAGGGCCAGGGACCAGGTCAGGGCTTTAGGCCTGGTTGGCAGTGCACCATTGCCTGAGGTTTAAAATCCTGCAACTTGGGAAGGGGATGAGGGAGCTGGGGTGCGGGCAGGCATCTCAATTTCCTACTATACTCCAAAGTTGCTTGAGTCTCTTCCTCACCACTTAGCCACCTCTACCTTCCTCAATTGCTGGTAGTGTTGTAAACTAACAGAGGGAATCCAGGGTGCTACTAGGCAGCATGGAATGTGGGCGTGGTCACCATTCTTGTATCCCATTGGTCAGTAATAACCATGAAAGAATGGGGGTGTGGCCAGAGTTCTGTGATGCAAGCAGCATGGGCTGAGTCAAGAAGACAGCGGCTCCCCCAGCCCTTATCCCAGGGACCAATGTCCAATTCAGTTGGAGACAAGAGGGTGACCTGCTTTAGGCAGATGGCTGCACAGATTGTTGTATATGTCTGTTTGTTGCCAGACCCGGACCTTGAACTAAGGATCTGGGCACAGTCTGTGCACTGCTTTTGCTCAAGGCTCGCCCTCCACACTGGAGCCTTGGGCTTCTGGCTTTGTTGGCACTGAAGTTGGAAAAAGGTCTCAGGAACTTTCCTGATTAGGCTGACTTTGACCATGATCCTCCCATCACAGCCTTGTAAGTATCAAGGAGGACTGCTGAGAGCCACTGGTACCTATCTAATCATTGGTCTTGCTGATATTCTTGGACATAACGGTGAGTACCCTATCCCCAGGTTGAAGTGGAGGGAGCTGGACCCCACAGTTCGAATCCTGGTCCTGCCACCTCCAAATGGCTGGAGAGCCTATGGAATTCATTCCTATCCATATGAGTACCAATGGAATGTGATGTATGTCATGATTGAATGGGCAGTTCTTGAATGATTCCAGGATAAAGTTATACACAATTATATTATAGGACACTGATCAATTTTAGTTAATTCTTTATTAAGCAGTTAAACAATCACATTCATAAAATGGAGGCATAATGAAATGCCTAAGAATTGGGCCTCACATACTGCAAAGGTACCATTTTTCTGCCAGGACTGGGATTGAAACTCAATGTCTTGGTAACTCTATTGCACTGTGTGGAAATGGGAAGCTGGCCGCCTTAAAGTCAAGAAATTCAGTTCTGTTCCTTATGCCTCAAATAGATCTACACCACTAGAAAACATCCTATTCATGTACAATTTACATACATGATTTATATTTATATACATATGTTGACTCCATATTGCATTCAGTGTAATTACTTTATTTTTTTTTATTTTTTCATGTATTGACCATTTATTTTATTGACTATTATGGAATATAAAACATTGACTACATTGATTACACAGGATATAGGTCTGCATATGTATTCCACTTCATACCTGACATACAGGACTTTCATAAAAAGGAAAACATGTGTCACTATCATCTTCTTACTCCACAATTCATTTTTGGTAGTGCTGGCATCTGAACTCAAGACCTACAAGCCTACAAGGCCCAATTCATGAATGCGTGAGTGTTAGCATGCCATCCTAGGACAAATTTTGCTGACAGGCTGTTCCCAGGACCTCAGATCAAGCCCGAGGGGTGACCAAATAAGAAAAGATTGACATGCAGATGGCAGTATGCTAATAAATATATATCTTTATAGAGTGTCAGAGATGTCTATACAATATTCAGTTATATAGACTACATTCCTTCAAATCCCTGGGTATTAATTATGCCTCCATGTAATTAATGTAATTAATGTAATGTAATTAATTAATTGTTTTCATCCTTAAACTATTAATGAAATCAGTGTTCTGAAATTATTGCTTTCCTTTAAGTAATAATATTCTTTCAATGCTTCATAAATATTAAATAAAATGAATCAGCCTCCTGAAATGATGCTGTCTAATTTTATAGGAGCATCATTCATGATCAGTTCATTCAACCGTGACATTGACAATATTCCATCGTTAATCCTATGGATGGGAACCATTTTCTTTATCTCTGGCCATTCGTTGTTGTCAGGACAGGGATTCGAAATCAGGGCCTATGTTGCCACGTGGGCCTATGGCTTCCCTGATATTCTGGCAGCCTTCAGCAATGCAAGGTGAAGTACCCTTTGCAACAGTGTCATTCAGACCCATGAGGGTCACCATGCAAAGGAAGTAACCACAAAATGGCCATATTTTTTCTGTGCATTGCTTTCCATGCAAGACCTGGGGGTCTAGGATCCCAGGAGGAGCTGTAGGTCTAGTGGCTGAAACCCAGACTAGGGTGATCAAAGCTGAGGCAGAGTTGCCACAACCTGAATTCAAGCGCCATATTGAGAAAAGTAAAATAAATTACTCTCCCTGGCTTGCAATTCACACTGTTTATTCTTCCAGGCTTTGGATTTGAACTCAGGATCTGGGTAAATCTGCAGCAAAGTGGATGAAGGGGAAGATCACCGTGTTTGAACATAAGAAAGTTGGTCCTGTTCACAGCCGGGCGCCGGTGGCTCACGCCTGTAATCCTAGCTACTCAGGAGGCTGAGATCTGAGAATTGCGGTTCAAAGCCAGCCAGGGCAGGAAAGACCGTGAGACTCCTATCTCCAATAAACCACTAGAAAACCAGAAGTGGCGATGTAGCTCAAGTGGTAGAGCGCTTGCCTTGAGCTGAAGAGCTGAGGGACAGCGCCCAAGCCCAGAGTTCAAGGCCCATGACCAACAAAAAAAAAAAAAGAAAGAAAGAAAGTTAGGCCTGTTCACTAGTCTTGAATTCAAGCCCCAGCCCTGTAAACATACTATTTATATACATTGTAAAGATAGATTTTATACTTACCTATAGATGTTCAGTCCATACATGTTTGGTGTGGTTGTTCTGGTATTTTTTGTTTCATTCATTTATTTACCATTGATTGTACTAAGATGAAACCCCTTTAATTTATTACACTGATGACATCCTATCACAGAGCATCTAGATTTGTAGAAATGTTCTCCATCATGCCAGGATTCTCAAAATCACCCAGGATATTCAGAGAAAAGGAAAACAAGTTTCACACTTGGCTTCTTACTCCACCATCCGTTTGTTGGTAGTGCTGGGATCTTAACTCAGGTCCTAGTACGACCAATTGGCCTATAAGCCAAGGTGAACACACTAACCTGTGAGCAACTAATGAGCTAAGCTATTCCCAGGATCTGACATTGATTGCCAAGGTGGTCCACGATAGTCTTGAATTCATAATTTAAACGTACGATCTATATTGATACACATGTGTGTAGAGAATCTTGTGTTCGGTGAATTTCTTCTCCTTATTTTGTCTCTATTTCATGGAGGTATTGTGTATTTTACTAAATATGGTGACAGGTATAACTTTGCTGACATGGATGACAACCTATTCCTATGGTTATAGGGTTGCCTTTGAATTCCTCTTCTTGGTTGAGACTCAGGACTTTCACAGGAGAGGAAAACGTGTGAAACAACTGGCTTCTGACATCAGGATGATGTCAATTCTAAATTCTGACATCAGGATGATGTCAATTCTATTCCATTGGTCCTGAGGTCTGTTCCTGTGCCATTACCAAGTTGTTTTGATTACTATGGTGTTGTAGGAGAGTTTGAAATTTGGTATTGATATTCCTCCAGCACTTTTCTTTCTGTTAATCATCTTTTATGCTATCCAGGGTCTTTTATTGTTCCATATGAATTTTTGGATTGTCTCTTCTATTCCTTGAAGAATGAATTTGGGATATTGATAGGTAATACATTCAATTTGTAGATAGCCTTGGGAAATATTGCCATTTTCATGATGTTGATCCTTCCAATCCAGGAGCCTGGGAGTTTTTGCCACTTTTTGTGTTCTGTTTTGATTTCCTTTTTCAGGTTTTTAAAGTTTTCATCATAGAGGTCCTTCACTTCTTTGGTTAAGTTAATTCCTAAGTGTTTCATTTTTGTGGATCTATTATGAATAAAGTTGCTTTCCTGATTCCAGCCAAACTTTTTTCATTCTTGACATACAGAAAAGCCATTGATTTTTGAGGGTTAAATTTATACCTGTTACTTTGCCCAAGTTTTGAATGAGCTTGAATAATTTGGGAGTGGAGTCAGTGGCATTCTTTAAATACAAAATCATTCCATCTGCAAAGAGGGAGAATTTTACATCATCTTTCCATTTTATGTTTGAATCTTGTTTTTGCCGTATCTAGGCATTCTCATACTAGATTAAAGAGGAGTGGAGAGAATGGACATCCTTGTCTTGTTCCTGATTTACGAGGAAATGGCTTTAGTTTTTCACCATTAAGTATAATGCTGGCTGTAGGTTTGTCCTATACAGCCTTTATTGTATTGAAGAATGTTCCCTGGATTACTAGTTTTTCCAGAGTCTTCATTATCAATGGGTGTTGAATCTTGCCAAATGCCTTTTCTGCATCTATTGAGATAACCATGTGGTTCTTATCCTTGGTCTCATTTATTTGAATTTTATTAATTGATTTGCGTATATTGACCCAGGTTTGCATCCGTGAAATGAGTCCTGTTTGATCGTGGTGTTTGATTTTTTGCATGAATTGTTGAAGTTGAGTGGCCAAAATTTTGTCAGAAATTTTGCATCAATGTTCATCAAAGAAATGGGCCTATAATTCTCTTTTTTTCATGAGTCCCTGACTGGTTTTTGGATAAGGGTTATGATGTCTTCATAGAATGAGTTCGGTAGTGCACTTTCTCTTTCAATTTCATTGAAGGGCTATTGGTGTGAGCTCTGCTTTAAAGGCATTGTGGAATTCTGCTGCAAATCTTTCTGGTCCTGAGCTTTTTTAAATGTGACTTCTCTTATTGCTGTTTCTATCTCAATGTTTGATATGGGCATTTTAAAATGTTTTAACTCATCTTGTTTTAGTTTCGGCATGTCAATATTTGCCATGAAAAGGTCCATTTCTGCCAAGTTCTCAAACTTATTAGCATAGTTTTCATAAGTATTCCCTTTTAATGTTCTGAATCTTGGTTGTTTCTCTGGTGATATTTCCATTCTGATCTCCGAGTTTATTTGGGTGAGTTTTCTTCTTTTCCTGATAAGATTTGCTAAGGGTCTGTCAATTTTGTTAATTTTGTCGAAGAAACACCTCTTTGTTTTGTTGATTCTTTCTATGGATTTCTTCGATCCTAATTAGTTTAATTCTGATTTAATTTTAATTATTTCTTTCCATCTACTGGATTGGTGTTTATCTTGCTGGTCTTTTTCAAGGAGGTTCAGATGTCTCATTAAATTGTTGGTTTTAGATCTCTCCAATTAGTTGATGAAAGAACTCAAAGCTATAAAGTCGCCTCTGAGTACTGCCTTCGCTCTGTCCCAGAAGAGCTGGTAATTTGTGTGCTCATTTTTGTTGAATATCATGAACATTTGAATTTCCTTTCTAATCTCTTCCCTGACCCACTGGTGATTCAACAGTGTGTTGTTCAGCCTCCATGTGTTACAGGACTTTCTTTGGTGGTTTTTGGTGTTTAGTTCTAATTTTATTCCCTGTGGTGTGAGCGAATGCAAGGTATAACTTCAATGTTTCTGAATTTGGACAAGATTCCTTTGTGACCTAAAATGTGGTCTATTTCGGAAAATGTTCTATGTTCTGCAGAGAAAAACGTGTATTCTGATGCTGCTGGGTGAAATATTCAATAGATGTCTGTTAAATCTACTTGATATATGCAGCTGTTTAGATCAGCGGTTTTAGACTTGAGCTGAAGAGCTGAGGGACAATGCCCAGTCCCAGATTTCAGGCCCCAAATCTGACCCAAAAAATGCCTCTGCCACATCTGCCTTGCTTGCTTTGACTCACCTCATGTTGGCATACTAGGAGGCCAGCATAAGATGAAGCTCCAGAAACCTTTTTGGATAGAAAAAGTAACCACTGCATGGAAAGTGAGTGGTGTTTTAGAAGAGATTTTGAGCTGAACACAGGCAGGAGGGCTCATGGCTTCAGCATCATCTGTCTTCTGAATCATTGCTTAGTTACCAGCTGATATTTTTTGCTCCAAAATCAATGTGGCAAAGTCTGCAATTCTTATTGACTCATCCACATACACAGACCTGGTGAGGCATCCAGAATGACTTAAAATGTAGATTTCCTAAATCAGAGAAATCTGTACCAGAGGAAATGGGCAGAAAGAACTTCATTTAATCAGGTTCAATTCATTTTTACTTGCTAATAATTTAAATGAAAGAACAATATCAAACTAACCAAGCTTTCACAAAATCAAAATATCCAATCAACTACATTTTACAGGAAGTAAATATTCACAGCACAAATCAGAATTTCTGAATAGGTGGTGCTCTCAGAAAATAAGAAATTAGGGTTCAGGACACATGTCGGATACATTTCACAACAGCATCAAAATTAAATTCATTACCACAGGTGGCAAAAGTTGCTTAATCTCAGCATGTAAGGACATTATCATGGTTTTCTGGTCCTTAGTAAAAAAGATGGAAGAGTTTGATTTCCCTTCTCAATTTCAATCTTCAAATTCACATTTTCTTCTAAGGAAGTCATTTATCTCACACACCTGACAATACAGAATATGGCTTCAAACCAGGGTCTCCAGGGCATCTGGGAGCAAAATAGGAAGAGAGAAACAGGCTACAAGAAGCTTGATTGTTCAGGAATAAATCATGTTTGTACTTCTGCTTGAAAGACCCCAGACTCCTGGGACACTTTCGTCTATGGGAGGGTGCCCCAGAGACCAAGACTCCAAACCAGTAGATGCAACAAGCAAGAGGAGTTTATTTGACGTTTGCGCAAACGGACTCTCTGTCCCGAGCAGACAGGGAGCCCCAAGCAGTGGTTACAGGCTTTTTTTAAAGGCAGAAACCCCAAGATTTACACATAACACAAGGCGTCTGGTAATTATGGGTCACTATACACTCTACCAGTCATTTTTTTACTACATGGGGAAGTTTATAACACTCTTTGTAATAAAACAATTGGCGCGGATGCTCAAAGGAGATAGTCACTCTGGGAGATAAGGGTCAGGGAGTTTACAGAATTACAGGGTTGAGATTGATTAACATTTGGCCTAGTTTGCTGGACTTGCCAGGTGGTCCTTATCTTGGGTCCCTATCTTGGGTCCCTATCTTGGGTCCCATTTGGCCACTTAGGGAATTTTCAAACAGGAACCAGAAAAACATACCTGTGTGTTCTTTATCTATGACCACAAGCCTTGTCCCAGGGGCCGGCATCTGGGCTCCGGCATCTGGGCTCCGAGACTTTTTACTCAATTCCTTATTTCCCGTGCAGAAGGGAGGGTGTTAGTGATAGGGCGAGCAAGTTTACAAAAGCAAAATCAGCAGTTAGCTATTGTGAAATGTAATTCTAATTTTTAATCTTTCATTCCCTCCTTTTTCTTTGGGCTAATTTTAATCTTAAAATTCAGGGTGTCTCTATATTTTCTTGTGGGATGTCAGTCGTTCTCAATGCTTGGTATTTGGATCTCAGAACTAATAGACAGACTGCACTGATCTTTTTCTTATACAAAAGACACCAGTCTGTTGAGTATTCAATGTCTGATTGTAACAAAATTAACTTTACCAGGGCCCCTTACATTTTTTTTCCACCAGTCCTGACTCCTTGTATCACAGTTAATTTTATACCAGCTGTACTTGTAAGCTCCAATTTTAAGACATACTCATACCATCTGCTACATACTTAAGCTTTCTGAGGTTTGTCTTGAAGACAATCCTTACTTTTCAAATTTCCCCAATTTCCTTTCCAAGGCTTTCTTTACTACCTTCTTTCTTTACAATTTCTTGAGCATCTTTGTGGCTGCAGTTTAAAACTGCCCAATTTTCCTTTGGCTTGTGGAACCTTTATCTTAGAACAGCTTTAAGGCACCACTGTGATGCAGAAGCTTGCTATATTTTAAGGCTAAGAGTATTACCTCCATTGATAACACACTCAGGTTATCACAATACCAGAGGCAAACTAGGCTGCGACCATAGAGTGGATTTCCAGTCACTATGCACTGAAGTGCCTAAGGCAAGCAAGCCAGTGATATACTTGTCCCCAATATCCACTGTGGGAAGAGAGGGTTTCTGGATATTACCCAAAAGAATGTCCCACAAGATCTTAGATTTAGCAGCAGTCAGCCAGGAAGCAGACTCAGGTGATGGAATCAGGCAGGAGTTTTTCCAGGTGGCTGTCAGGCCGTCGTTGAACTTTACCCATTAGGGTATGCAGCAGCAGCAGCAGCAGCAGCAGCAGCAGCAGCAGGGTCTCTCAGTGGCTCCAAGGGACTGTCACACCTCATGCTGGGCTGTAAATTCCTACACAGACTGGTTAAAGATACATTGCATAGGCTTGGCAGGCTTTGATCCTGCTGGTTTTTAAGATCTTTAAACAATAACCCATCACAACTTTTTTTACTAAACAGATATTTTTGTAATCAGACACAAAAGGCTCAGAAGGCTTAGTCTTGTAACCATCTCTGACAAAAGCAGTCTCCACACCTTGCACACCGACAACTGTTAACACTATTTTTTATGCCTTTTTTTAAAAATTATTTTATCTATTTTGCTTTATTTTTCCAAAACTGACTCTGGACCCTTGATCTTAAAATGGGGGTAGAAGGGTGAAGGTCCATCTTCTAACTTCTTCAAGCTGACTTCAGGGGCGTTGATCTTACCTAGCCAGGAACCTATAACCTTAGCCTATTTTACAAAGAGGCCATCAGGGTTAGATGTCATTAAGAACAATATTTAACTTTTGATAACTGCACAGACCTTTTCTCCAGCTACAGCAGTGTAGCTTGTTTAGCACTCTGGTTTGCAAAAGCATTTTTCTAGATGGCTTTGGAATGTGATCTCTAATGATCCCAAACAATGCCTAATTTACCTTTGCAGGCCTTTAGACAGATATCAATAGAAACACACTCTCTCAGGATTACAAACTTTCCTCAGCAGATGAATTTCATGTAGCTGGTGTCAGCTCAATATTACTGCCAATTAGAGCTTTTGGTACATAAAGGGGTTGAGATTTAAACTATCCCCCACATTTTATAACATTAGCTTTTTACTATCACAGAGGACTGGCAAGTTCTTGTCCCTTACAAGGTAGTCATGAACATTAGGCATGCTTCCAAACTATCTTCCTATGACCTCCTGGCTCTGACCTGTTTTGAAGGGCCACGCAGAAATGACTCTAGGATCTGACATTTCTGCCATACAAGCAGTGGTTTACTGCCTCTGGATGCTCCTCCAATGCTTTTGTCCCAGGAGTGTCTTCTTTACTTTGGGATAAATGCTTCATTGGTATTTCCCTTTAGCTGGTCACTGGACTTGAACTTGGGGCCTGAGCACTATCCCTCAGCTCTACAGCTTAAGGCTAGCACTCTGACACTTTGAGTCCCAGACTCGGGGCTTGAATACTGTCCCCTAACTCTTCAGTCCAAGGCTAGTACTCTGCCACTGTGAGTCTCAAGCTTGGGGCTTGAGTACTGTCCCCTGACTCTTTAGTCCGGGGCTAGTACTCTGCTGGCTGAATAGAGGTGACAGTCTCACAGGAACCTTTTTGTGCCCGGGTTGGCTTTGAACCAGTTTGCAGATCAATGAGTCTTTAAAAAGGCCATTTTACTCCAATTAAAAGCAACAAGGTGGTCAACATAGAAGTAGCTTTTAAGCATGCTCTTACCTGAAACTTATTAAGAGTCAAAGTTACATCTGACAACTTGTAAGAATCCTCTGTGCTTTGCTCTGGGCTTGCTGGAAACTTAAAAAAAAAAAAAAAAAAACAACCTATAAGACCAAACTGGAATAGCAATTATTTTGGTAATCCTAATTTTTTCCTCCATGCACATTGAAGCCAATGTTAAAAACAACTTTACTTTTAAACTTTATATCCAAAAATCGATTCCCTATTTTTTAGTCTCCTATTAATCTTCTTTTTAATATTGTATACTTTAGTTTTTATTTGCATTTTGAAAAGATCCCTTGAAATCTTGAGGTCAAGTGCCACTCATTGCCTCTTGGCTTCTTGTTTTAAAACAGACACACAAATAACAATCATCATAACTGACCCAAAAAGCTAGACTTAGCATCTTTATGACTTTTAAAAATATCTTAATTGTAAAACATTAAAAACAAGTCACATTATACAAATAATTTTTTAACCCTCTTTTTAAGGCCTTTTTAATTTTAATGTTAAAACATCCAAGGGGAGTTTTTAGCAATACTAATCAGATCATCACATCACTCATTTTAACCATCATGTTTTCAGTGTCTATCTGCTGGGAAAAGAGAGAACAAAGATGGGCCACTCAGCCCCTTCTATGGAATGGGCACACACCCAATCCGACTCTTTAGGGTTAGATGAACTGCCAGCTTGCCCTCTTTCACCATGCATGGACTCCTCCCAGGACCTGTCCCACCATGCATGACCAGCTGAACTGCACTTGTGCTTGTTCACCTCTCACCCCTAAAGATAGGTCTTCTGTTGGCTTCTAGTTTTTCCCCCTGTCTCTTCTCTTGGTTCTTGAATGAAATCATCAGTTTTAGACAGACAGAACAGGTACCATCTTTGACAGTGTTAAACTAACCTTTACATTTAAATTTTTAATATTTATCCCAAATTTTAGCCAAGGGAACTAGATCCCAAACAGCCAATGCATTTATGTTAAGCCAGATAACTTGATTACAGTATAAACAGTCTTATGCATTTTAAAACATTAGTTTTTTAAATACCAGATTTTCTAATTTGCAAGTTAAAGAATCTTTAAAAAGCCATTTAAAACAATGCAAAGATTTTTTTTTTAAAATTTTTGGTAATGTCCAAACCTCATAACCTTCTGAATTTTTAAATTAAAATTCACCCAATTGTTACAGCATGTTGACAATTTTATCTTTGAACACGTTCACAGACACACACAAAACATTCACACAGATCTTAAAGTGCGCAAAAATCAAAATCAGTTGTATGTACACCTTCTAAAGTTTTTAAACAAAAATTTATGATAGTATTTTTTTAACTGGGTACCTTTGTTGGGCTTTATTTTCCCAGAGCTTGCTTATCTAGCAAGGCAATTCACTAATTAGTCTTTTGAATCCCTTCTGTTGGAGGAGGGCTGGAGAGGGGGTCACCTAAAACCAAACTGGCCAGAATTTTTTAATCCAATTTTAGACAAGAGCACTTCACAATTTGTTACATTGTCAGGACTAGCTGAAAAAGTCCAAACCAGGCACACAGCCTTTTACACCCTCACTGCTGGCAGCCTGCACAAGGAGAAAACGCAGCCTGAGGCTTGAAGGGAACCAAACTAGCCCAGTAACCTTCCATGACTCACAGGGAGGGTGGGCATAGCAGGTCTGTGACCGAGCCCAGCTGGAACTTTTATTCCCCCACAGATGTTTAAATAAATAAATAACAAAAACACAGATAAACACAAAAACCAAGGATCCACATTTAAAACTGGTACCAATTTTAAAACAGAACTAGACAAGAACCAAAGGCTGAGTTGGGGACTAATGGGCCCCAGGTTATCCCTACCGGAATTCTGTGCTGCTTCCACTCAGCAAGCTGAATCCAGAGTCTGCTGAGTGAGCCTGCCACACTCACCCAGAACTTCCCCACCCCAGAAAACATAAAACAAACACACACACTAAAGTTAACAAGACAAACGACAGGCCACAAAGACAAAATCAGGTCTCAGTGAATGGGGCGACATCTCACCACCATTCACTTACTAGGGGACTCAACCCCCCTACTCACCTCTGGAGGATTTTTCTCTTAGATTCCTGCAGACGTTGACCCAGGGGCCTTCCAAGGCAGAGGAGAATTCCCAGTCATCTTGGGGCAAGGGAAAAGAAAAATCCCTAGCGCCCGTCCCCCACGCTCAGACCCCCTGAGCCAAGGCCCAAGGCTGAGATCTAACTGGGGCAACTCGCAGGTGGTCAGTGGCAATTTCATAATTGACAAACAAGCAAGTTCCTAAAACCTGACAATCTGGGCTCGAGCTGTAACTTTTTTCCAGTGATCTAAAGTCAGATTTAAGGGGGTTGTTAGTTGCTGCCCCTTCCCTTTAAGGACAGCAAGACAGACAACAGAGACAATTAACACTAAACAGAAACAGAGGAAACCAGACAGGCGCTGCGCAGCAGTCGAAGGACTGCAAACAGAAAAAGCAACTTCAGATGGTAGTGGCCGACCATGGCTAAACTCCCCGGGAAGGAGAGAGATTCCACGTTCCCTCCTTCCTCCAGGTCACCCAGGAGTAGGACTCCCGGGCAGGGCCAGGAAGAGAGAGTTTCCACATTCCCTCTTCCCCCCCAAGTCTCAGGGCACGTCTGCCTGAGTCGGGCCTGGGGTCTCAGGGCACGTCTGCGTCTGCCTCCCCCACTGGCCCAAATACAGGCAAAATACAGGACCTGTACAGGCACTTTTCTTTGGATCACAGAGTACAGAATGCAGAACAGAGATAACAAACACAGAAGACGCGAAACGCAAGAGCTCTATCTTACCTCCTACCGGTCCTGGAATTCGGGGTCTGGGGGCACCAGCTTCCCGGCCAATGCACCAAATGAAAGACCCCAGACTCCTGGGACACTTTCGTCTATGGGAGGGCGCCCCAGAGACCAAGACTCTAAACCAGTAGATGCAACAAGCAAGAGGAGTTTATTTGACGTTTGCGCAAACGGACTCTCTGTCCCGAGCAGACAGGGAGCCCCAAGCAGTGGTTACAGGCTTTTTTTAAAGGCAGAAACCCCAAGATTTACACATAACACAAGGCGTCTGGTAATTATGGGTCACTATACACTCTACCAGTCATTTTTTTACTACATGGGGAAGTTTATAACACTCTTTGTAATAAAACAATTGGCGCGGATGCTCAAAGGAGATAGTCACTCTGGGAGATAAGGGTCAGGGAGTTTACAGAATTACAGGGTTGAGATTGATTAACATTTGGCCTAGTTTGCTGGACTTGCCAGGTGGTCCTTATCTTGGGTCCCTATCTTGGGTCCCTATCTTGGGTCCCATTTGGCCACTTAGGGAATTTTCAAACAGGAACCAGAAAAACATACCTGTGTGTTCTTTATCTATGACCACAAGCCTTGTCCCAGGGGCCGGCATCTGGGCTCCGGCATCTGGGCTCCGAGACTTTTTACTCAATTCCTTATTTCCCGTGCAGAAGGGAGGAGGGTTAGTGCTAGGACGAGCAAGTTTACAAAAGCAAAATCAGCAGTTAGCAATTGTAAAATGTAATTCTAATTTTTAATCTTTCATGCTTTTTCTTTTTAATTGTGAAAATACCATACAGAGAGGTTACAATTACCTGAGAAAGGTAATGAGTACATTTCTTATCAAGCATTGCTGCTATGGAAAGACTTGATGGCACAGCTAAGCTAGTTTGGGAGTGCTGTCCTTTCCAGCACCCAGGTGGGAAGCTGGTTAGTTGGGAGGGGAGAAATGTCTTAAATTTCAGAAAAAGGCAAAAGATTTGTGCATGGTTGTTCTTCTCAGAAAATAACCTTTAAATAAGATACGTTTTTCTCTTTACAAAACAATTATACCGTAGTCCACTTCACTGTAATTTCCCCTTCTGTAGTTAGTTACTGCAGAGCACATGGGCAGCAAAGGTGGTGCTGAGAGGGAGTGGAGTGGGCAGAGCCCAATTTACCTTATGTTCAGTGCTTAACCAGCCCGTGAATGCTTAGGTGCATCATAAGGTGTGACGTTGACAGTGATTGGTTGCTCTTCCTCCCATGCCATGCCACCTGCTTCTTTTGGCTTTAAAAAGGGCTGCTCTCTGTTAATAAATGAGTTTTCTTCCTGCTTGACTTGGCTCCCCACTGTGTCTGATTGTCTCCTGGGATGAGGGAGGCTGGAGAATGGGCGAGCACCGCACTTACCTTTCCTCAGACCCCTCTGTCTTTCTTGTTTGCTGGATGGACAAAGACCCAACCAGTTACCTGTGCTCAACTGTGCTCTGAAAAGCTTAATGGAAAAACATCTCATAATTTGAAAGAGACCACATTCACATAATATCTTTATTTTTTTGGGGGGGTTCTTTTTGGAGCTACAGTTTCACTGTATATATCTTTGATTATTTTCCTGCCTAGGCTTCTGTTTCCTGGAATTACAGGTATGCACTTCCACATCCATTTCACATTACTTTTTATTTTTACAGTATATTGTTACAATTTTTCTATTTTTATTAGTTACTGTTATATTTGTCTTACTGTACCTAATTTATACTTGAAGCTTTATTGTAACTATATTTCTTTGGGTAAAAGCATAAAATGGTCATCTGGTATTTACAGTGTTGCTTCCAGAACTGATTGAGTATACTAAAATCAGCAGAGGGTCCAGTCCCATATAGAAAATAGCATAGTATATTATACAAAATAAGTTACACTATAAATCACATCAAGGTTATATGTATTACCAACATACATGTAACAGTATGTAAATAGTTGCTATTTTGAATGTTTGGGGAACATTTTTTCCCTGAATATTTTAAATTTCTGGTTGATTGAATACCTAGATGTGGAAATTCTGGATACTGAGGGTTAATTCTATAAAGTACTTCATGGATTTCAGGTATTCACTTGAAATGTATATCCAGAGGCTAAACAGGAACTACTGTAACGATCAAAATGAAACTTGAACCTCTTATTTTGCCATAATTATTCATTAAATAAAATGTGGATAAATTTGATTCTGTACGTCTTGCTCCTCCTCCTCCTACTACTCCTCTTCTTCTTCTTCTTCTACTCCTCCTCCTCCTCCTCCTCCTCCTCTTCCTCCTCCTTCTTCTTCTTCTCCTCCTTCTTCTTCTTCTCCTCCTCCTCTACTCCTCTTCCTCCTCTTCCTCCTCCTCCTCCTCCTCCTCCTCCTCCTCCTCCTCCTCCTCCTCCTCCTCCTCCTCCTCCTCCTCCTCCTCCTCCTCCTCCTCCTCCTCCTCCTCCTCCTTCTTCTTCTTCTTCTTCTTCTTCTTCTTCTTCTTCTTCTTCTTCTTCTTCTTCTTCTTCTTCTTCTTCTTCTTCTTCTCCTTCTTCTCCTTCTTCTCCTTCTTCTCCTTCTCCTTCTCCTTCTTCTTCTTCTTCTTCTTCTTCTTCTTCTTCTTCTTCTTCTTCTTCTTCTTCTTCTTCTTCTTCTTCTTCTTCTTCTTCTTTCTTCTTCTTCTTCTTCTTCTTCTTCTTCTTCTTCTTCTTCTTCTTCTTCTTCTTCTTCTTCTTCTTCTTCTTCTTCTTCTTCTTCTTCTTCTTCTTCTTGTTCGTCTTCCTCCTCCTCCTCCTCGTTTCTCAGTTCTGAAGATCCAGCGCAGGGCGTTGCATATAAATGGCTTGGTCTCTAACACAGTTCTACATCCCAACCCTCTAGAGCTTCTAAAAAGCTAGTTTGAGAATATCACAATGTTTAATTATCAAAACAAACTTTTAATTTCCTTTCTAGGTTCCAGAACAGGGAAAAGTGGGGTGGGGGAATAAATGGGACAGTCACCTAGGGAAAATTTTGCTGATTATCATATTTTTATTCATATGGCATTTAAAAATATATTACCATATAATTTAAATCCTATTTTTAAAATTTCTTCGTAGGAACAATGACCAACTAAAAGTTTTTTTGTTTTTATGTATAAGGTTCACAATGCTGTCTCTACAAGAATCTTTTAAAACATTCTTTTGACAATCTCCAAAGAGGCACAACCGAAGTCTATATATTAAATATTCTAATCATCATATGAAACAATTAGGAAGGGCAAATCAATAGAAACAATGAAAACTATGTCAAACACAATGAACAGGACAATTACCCATCAAACAGAGGCTTATCATGTTTGAGAACAGCAGTCTGAAAATTTGCAGAATTACTGACAGGACAATGTTTGAATTCAAAGGAAAGAGGAAAACCCTTAAAATATTGAAAGACAAACATGCACCAATATGTCATGTCTGTAATCCTACATACTGAGGACGCTCATTAGTGGCTAAAGAAAAGCAAGAATAAACTGGATAACATCAAATGATAACCTTTCATAATTCAAAGGACACTATAACAGAAGTGAAAATATATCCAACAGATACAGGGCACATATGTGTTAATGCTACAATGTTAATGATACAATGATCCTAAGACTTAAGTTTTTTTATATCTTATAATTCTCTCTCTGTATATATATTTTTTGGGGTCCGGTCATAGGGCTTGAACTCTGGGCCTGGGCACAGTCCCTCAGCTCTTCAGCTGAAGACTAGTGCTCTACCACTTGAGCCACAGCGCCATTTGCTGATTTTTTCTTTTTGCTTATGTGGTGCCGAGGAATTGAGCCCAGGGCCTCAAGCATGCAAGGCAAGTGGTCTACAACTGAATCACCTTCCCAGCCCCTAATTCCGTATATTTTTTTCTGAATAGTATATTTCTTTTTTTAATTGTGAAAATACTGTACAGAGGGGTTACAATTACATGAGCAAAGTAATGAGTACATTTCTTATCAAGCATTCTTGCCTCTTCCTCTGTTTCCCTTTCACATCCATTCTCATGCCCCCACCATGTCTCCCCCTAACTCTCCACCAGGCCAAAGTTGTAAAGTTCATTTTTCAACATAACGACTTGTATAGCTCATTCTTGCAATGGGTCCATCTGTATCCCTATTTAAACTATTTGTTTTTTCCCTTCCCCTCCACAATTTATACCAACATCAAATACAGTGAAAACAGGGGTTATACTGTGGGGGAGAGACATACAAAGCAACCAAGAAATCATCTTATAAATGTTAGAAAAAATCACAAGAAAGAAAAAAAACATTTGAATACTTATATTGGGGTTCATTTCACCTAACATCAACTTATCTGACCTTTTCTGCTTGCCTCACAAATATACATTACTGCAAATAAGGGAAACCATAGGACCTATGTTTCATTGGGCCTGGCCTACTTCACTTAATTAATTTTTTCCAAGTCTTTCTATTTCATAAGAAATGGGGCAATGTCATTCTTTCTGATAGAGGCATAGAATTCCATTATGTATATATACCAGTTTCTTAATCCATTCATCTACTGAGGGGGATCTGGGTTGGTTCCATATCTTACCTATCGTAAATAATGCTGCAAGAAACACAGTAGTGCTGGTAGCTTTAAAATAAACGTGTTTGTATGATTTGGGTAAATGCTCAAAAGTGGGATTGCTGGGAAATAGGGCAGCTCTATGTGGAGTCTTTTGAGGAATCTCCATAGTACTTTCCAAAGTGGTTGAACAAGTTTACACACCCACCAACAATGAAGTAGGGTTCCCTTCTGTCCACATACCATCCAGAATCTGTTGTTAGAGTTCTTGATTATACCCATAATAACAGGTGTGAGGTGGAATCTGAATGTTGTTTTGATTTGCATATATTTTATAGGTAGTGAGGTTGAGCATTCCTTTATGTGTCTACTGGCCATCCTTCTTTCCTCTTCAGAGAAGTTTCTCTTTAAGGTTTTAGCCCACTTATTTATTGAGCAGTTGTGTGTGTGAAGATTTGTTGTTAAGGGATTTAATTTTTTTATTTCTGGGTATATTTTAGATATGAGACCCTTGTCCGTTGTATGGCTAGTGAAGATCTTCTCCCAATCCTTGGGCATTCTATTGACCTTGCTAGCTTCATCCTTTGCCATGCAGAAACTCTGCAATTTCATGCAATCCCATTTGTCCAACCTTTCTTTGATTTATTGTGTTTTTGGGTCTCTTTTAAGAAAATTTCGGCCTGTGCCAAAGAGACTTAGAGTTTCTCCAATTCCATCCTGTAATATTTTCAGAGTATCTGCTTTGACTCCAGGTTTTTGATGCATTTGGAGTTGGTTGTTGTGCAGGGTGATATATAAGGATGTAGCTTTAGTTTTCTACAAGTGATTAACCAATTTTGCCAGCACCATTTACTGAAGAAGCTGTCTTTCTTCCATTCTAATTTTTAGCTCCATTGTCGAAGAAAGATGGCTATAGGTCTGTAGGTTAATTTTTGATTTTTAATTATATTCCATTGGTCCTGAAGTCTGTTCTTGTCTTCAGTATCAAGCTGTTTTGATTACAATGGTGTTGTAGTAGAGTTTGAAATTTGGTATGGATATACCTGCAGCACTTTTCATTCTGTTTTTGATCATTTTTGCTATTCAGGGTCTTTTATTGTTCTGTATGAATTTTTGGATTGCCTCTTCTACTTCCTTGAAAGATGAGGTTGGAATATTTATAGGTATCACATTGAATTTGTAAGTAGCCTTGGCAAGTATTGCCATTTTCATTATGTGGATCCTTCCAATCCAGGAGCATGGGAGCTTTTTCCACTTTCTAAGTACTGTTTTGTTTTCTTTTTCAGGTTTTTAAAGTTTTCATCAGCTGGGCACTGGTGGCTCACGCCTGTAATCCTAGCTACTCAGGAGTGTGAGATCTCACAATCATGGTTCAAAGCTAGCCAGTGAAGTTAAGTCCATGTGACTCTAATCTCCAATAAACCAGTAGAAAACCGGAAGTGTTGCTGTGCCTCAAGTGATAGAGAGCTATCCTTGAGCTGAAGACCTGTGGGACAGCACCCAGGCAGAGAGTTCAAGACCCATGACTGACAAAAAAAAAAAGTTTCCATCATAAAGGTCCTTTTTGGTTAATTCCTAGGTGTTTTATTTGGGGGAGGGTGCTATTATAGATGGAATTGTTATCCTGGTTTTAGCCACACTTTTCTCATTGTTGGATTAGAGAAAAGCCATTGTCTTTGAGGGTTAATTTTATACCTGGCAACTTTGTCAAAGTTTTGAATCATTATGAGTAATTTGGGAGTGGATTCCATGGGATTCTTTAAATACAAGATCATGTCATCAAAAAGAGGGCAAGTTTTAATTAATCTTTCCCTATTTGGATACATTTTATGTTTGCACCTTGTCTTATTGTTGTAGTTTGGCATTCTAATACTAAATTGAAAAAAACTGGAGAGAGTGGACATCCTTGTCCCCTTCTTTTTTTTTTTATTGTGAAAATACTTTACAGAGGGGTTACAATTACATGGGTAAGATAAGGAATACATTTCTTATCAAGCATTGTAATCTCCTCATTTGTTTCCACTTCTTATCCCTACGCATCCTCGCCCCGCCCCCACCCAATTCCCCCCTCCCCCGCACCAAAGTTGTAAAGTTCATTTTCAACCTTAAGACTTGTACGTCTCATTGTTGCAATGGGTACACCTGTATCCCTATTTAAACGAATTGTTTTTCCCCTTCCCCTCTACAAATTATACCGACATCAAATACAGTGAAAGCAGGGGTTATACTGTTGGGGAGGGACATACAAAGCAACAAAGAAATAATTTTACAAATGTGTTAGAAACAATCGCATGAAGGAAAAAATAATATTTGAATACATATCTTAGGGTTCATTTCCCTAACATTAAATTATCTGACCTTTTCTGTTTGACTCAGACATATACTAGATACTGCTAATAAGGGAACCTATGGGACCTATGTTTCTTTGGGCCTGGCTTACTTCACTTAATATAATTTTTTCCAAGGCTTTCCATTTCCTAACAAATGGGGCAATGTCATTCTTTATGATGGAGGCATAGAATTCCATTGTGTGTATATACCACATTTTCTTGATCCATTCATCTACTGAGGGGCATCTGGGTTAGTTCCAGATCTTAGCTATAGTAAATAATGCTACAATAAACATAGTCGTGCTGGTAGTTTTAGTGTGGTCTTGTTTGTGAACATTTGGGAAAATGCCGCATAGGCTGAAATATTCTTAATAGAGACCCAGAAACACGACAAATCAAAGAAAGGTTGGACAAATGGGATTGCATGAAATTGCAGAGCTTCTGCATGGCAAAGGTCACAGTTAGCAAGATCAGTAGAAAGCCCACGGATTGGGAGAAGATCTTCACTAGCCATACAATGGGCAAGGGTCTCATATCTAAAATATACCTGGAAATCAAAAAATTAAATCCCCCAACAACAAATCTTCAAATAAACAACTGCCCAATAAATAAATGGGCTAAAACCTTAAAGAGAAACTTCTCTGAAGAGGAAAGAAGGATGGCCAATAGATATATTAAGTAATGCTCAACCTCCCTAGCCATAAAAAAATACAAATTAAAACAACATTGAGATACCACCTCACTCCAGTTAGAATGGCTAAAATCAAGAACTCTAATAACAACAGATTCTGGAGGGGATATGGACAGACGGGAACCTGACTGCATTGTTGGTGGGAGTGTAAATTTGTTCAACCACTTTGGAAAGTAGTATGGAGGTTCCTCAAAAGACTCCACATAGAGCTTCCCTATGACCCAGCAATCCTTTGTCCCCCTCTTGATTTAAGAGGAAATGGCTGTAGTTTTTCACCATTAAGTATAATTCTGGTTGTAGGTTTGTCATATACAGCCTTTATTCTATTATGAATGTTTCCTGGATTCCTAATTTTTCCAGAGCCTTCATCATAAAGGGATTGTTGGATGTTGTCAAATGCTTTTTCTCAAACAATTGTGATAACCATGTGGTTCTTATCCTTGCTCTTGTTGTTGCGATGTATTATATTAATTGATTTGCATATATTGACCCAACTTTGCATCCCTGAAAGGAATCCTGTTTGATTGTGGTGTATTATTTTTTGGATGAATTGTTGAAGTCAACTGACCAAAATTTTGTGGAGAAGTTTTGCATCAATGTTCTTCAAAGAAATGTGTTTAAACTTCTCTTTTTTGATGAGTCCCTGCCTGGTTTTGGGATGAGGGTTTTAATATCCTCATTGAATAAGTTCTGTAGTGAACTTTCTCTTTCAATTTCATTGAAGAGTTGGAGTAGTATTGGTGTGAGCTCTGCGTTGAAGGCCTTGTAGAATTCTGATGTAAATCTGTCTGGTCTTGGGATTTTTTTTAGATAGGGATTCTCTTATTGCTGTTTCTATCTTAATGCTTGATATTGGCCTGTTAAAATGGTTTAAATCATCTCGGTTTAGTTTCAACAGCATGTCGATATTTGCTATGAAAAGGTCCATTTTTGCCAAGTTCTCAAACTTATTAGCATAGTTTTGAGAAGTATTTCCTTATAATGTTCTGAATCTTGGTTGTTTCTCTAGTGATGTTTCCATTCTCATCTCTGAGTTTATTTATTTGGGTGATTTTTCTTCTTTTTCTGATAAGATTTGTTAAGGGTCTTACAATTTTGTTAATGTTTTAGAAGAACCAACTCTTTGTTTTGTTGATTCTTTCTATTTTTTTTGGAATCTAATTCATTTAATTCTGATTTAATTTTAATTATTTCTTTCCATCTACTGGATTGGTGTTTATCTTGCTGCTCTTTTTCAAGGAGGTTCAGATGGCTCATTAAATTGTTGGTTTCATATATCTCCAACTTGCCCCTGAGTACTGACTTTTCTGTGTACCAGAGGAGCTGGTAATTTGTGTGCTGGTTTTTGTTGAATATCATGAACATTTGAATTTCCTTTCTAATCTCTTACATGACTTACTCATGATTCAACACTATGTTGTTCAGCATCCATGTGTTACAGGACTTTCTTTGGTGGCTTTTGGCGTTGAATTGTAATTTTATTTCCTGTGGTCTGAAAGAATGCAAGGTATAACTTCAATGTTTCTGAATTTATGCTTTTGTTTTGTGACCCAAAATGTGGTCAGTTTTTGAAAATGTGGCATATGCTGCTGAGACAAAGTTGTATTCTGATATTGCTGTGTGAAATATTCGTTAGAT
Organism: Dipodomys merriami; assembly: GCF_024711535.1. NCBI lineage: Eukaryota > Metazoa > Chordata > Mammalia > Rodentia > Heteromyidae > Dipodomys > Dipodomys merriami. The sequence goes on along the minus strand of NW_027204682.1, from coordinate 89,739 downwards.
GTCTGTTAAATCTAGTTGATCCTTGGAGCTGTTTAGGCCTGAAGTTTATTGTTTTTGCCGAGTAGATCTATCTAGTGTGGATAGTGGTGTGTTAAAGTCACCAACAATTAATGTCTGTGGATCTACGTGAGCTTTGAAGGAAAGTAGTGTTTCTTGGATAAATTTGCGTGCTCCATTGATTGGCAAATAGATATTTAGAATTGTAATATTTTCCTGAAGGAGCAATCCATTAATTAGTATGTAGTGACCTTCTTTTTCTCTTCTCACTAATTTTAATTTGAAGCCTATTTTATCTGATATTAGGATTGCAACTCCCACCTGTTTATGGGGGTCATTTGCTTGGTAGATTTTGTTCCACTCTTGCACTTTCAAAATGTGTTTGTTTTTATTGGCAAGGTGTGACTCCTGAAGGCAGCAGATGGAAGGATTTTGTTTTTTAATCCAACTAGACAATCTACGTCTCTTAATTGGAGAGTTAAATCCGGTAATGTTGAGAGATAGTACTGAGAGGTATTTTTTTATTGTGGAAATGCAGTACAGGTGGTTTACAATTACATGGACAAGATAATGAGTACATTTCTTATCAAGCATTGTTGCCTCCTCCTTTGTTTCTGCATCCCATCACTTCCCAGACTCACCTTACCCAATCCACTCCCCCCCACCAAAATTGTAAAGTTCAATTTTCAACATAACGACTTGTATATTTCATTGTCGCAATAGTTCCACCTGTATTCCTATTTAAACAATTTGTTTTTTCTCTAACCCTATTCAAATTATACCAACTATAATACAGTGAAAACTGGAGTTGTTTTTTGTTATGTAGAAAAACGAACATTACAACTTTGGCCAGGGAATGGGGGAGGGAGGGAGTGGGGATGAGTGTGGGGGGGAGGTGAAAGGGATGTGAAGAGGAAACAAAGGAGGAGCCAACAATGCTTGAAAATAAATATATTCACTAACTTGCTCATGTAATCATAACCCCTTTGTAGAGTATTTTCACAATAAAAATATTCACTTATTATAATTCAAATACCAAGCAAGAGTAATTTTATATAATCATTACAAGTATCATTTTATCACTATCATAAAACAGAATAAAAGAGCAGTCTCAATTATTACCTACCTATCATTATGCTTAATTTCTAATCATTACCTAAATATCTTAAACAATCTAAATAGTCATGTCTTTAACATAGACATAAATATTCTATAATTTTACCTAAACATTTCCAGGGTCATACATTCATGATTCTAAGAAATGTGCACAGCAGTTAAAAAATGCTTTTGTGAAATTAATGTGAGACATGTTGTTGTTGTTGTTGTTTGCAAGTCCTGGGCATTGTCCCCAAGCATTTTTGTGCTCAAGGCCAGCACTGCACAACCTGAATCACAGGGCTAATTTCTGTTTTTGAATGGTTAATTGGAGAATAAGAAACTCAACTGTAGTTTTCTGTTTGGGCTGGATGTGAAAACAATTGTTAGATTTCAGCCCCCAGAGGAGCTAGATTTACAGGCGTGAGTTACTGGCACTTGGTTTGATGATTTTTTTAATTTTAATTATGTTTTAAGATGTTTGTTTCACTATAATTCACATAATTCTATAGATAAATTTATATATATATGACGACAAATTCCCTCTAAAAATGTATGACTTTCTACACATAACATTTATACACACACACATATAGATGTTTCTGAATATATATACTTCCTCTAAAATTTTTATGCTACTATTTTTTTACCCTTTTCATTTCAAAGATATAGTCTATTTTTCCAAAAGTTTCCTAGAGTAAAATGACTAAAGTTTCAATAGAAAGTCGAACATATTATTTTTAAGGTAATTTTAGATATACACATGATATAGTAGTAATATTTATAGTATATTAATTGAAAAATTCTGTTCAAACCCTTAAATATTTGTTTGTAATGGCAGGAAGAGGGGAAGTTAATTCACACTGGTTAGAAATGTGCAATGCTTCTAAAATCTGTTCAATAATTTGTTATAATCACATAATCAAGCTACCTGTTATGATTTAGTTTTTTTGTTTCTTATTTATTCAAAAATTTAACACGGATGCATGCACAGTGGTAATAATAAAATTATTAATAAAATACAAATAATACAAAATCATAGGCACATACCAGATTTTCAATAATTAGCACTTAAGATCCTAATAATAATTTTGTTGAAGATGATGATAAGAATGACTTTGATAATGGCAATGTTATAATTGAAAAGGAATAAATTTTAGACATCTTTGAATTTAGATTTCCCACATTGAATACATAATAATAAACAGTGTTGGATTACATAAAATAAGGAAGCAGTAGGGAGGTTGTCAAAAGACTTCACATAGAACTCCCCTATGACCCAGCAATCCCACATTTGGGCATTTACCCAAATGTTTACAAACAAGACCACACTAAAGCTACCAGCACAACTATGTTTTTTGCAGCATTATTTACCATAGCTAAGATATGGAACCAACCCAGATGCCCCTCAGTAGATGAATGGATCAAGAAAATGTGGTATATATACACAATGGAATTCTATGCCTCCATCAGAAAGAATGACATTTCCCCATTTGTTAGGAAATGGAAAGGCTTGGAAAAAATTATATTAAGTGAAGTAAGCCAGGCCCAAAGAAGCATAGGTCCCATGGTTTCCCTTATTTGCAATATCTAGTATAGGTATGAGTCAAGCGGAAAAGGTCAGATAATGTGATGTCAGGAAAATGAACCCTTAGATGTGTATTTTAATGTTTTTTTTTCTTTCATGCATGAGTTTCTAATGCATTTATAAGATTATCTCTTTGTTGCTTTGTATATCCCTCCCCCACATTATAACCACTGCTTTCACTATATTTGATGTCAGTATAACTTGTGGAGGAGATGGGGAAAAACCAGTTGTTTAAGGATACAGGTGGACCTGTTGCAACAATGAGAAGTACAAGTTTTCATGTCCAAAACTACCTTTACAATGTCGGTGCGGGGGGGGGGGGAAGAGAAGGATTGGGATTGGGGGGAGGGGGGAGGCTGGGAAGGGATGTGAACAGTAAACAAAGGAGGAGGCTGCAATGCTTGGTAAGAAATGTATGCATTATCCTGCCCACGTAATTGTAACTCCTCTGTACAGTATGTTCACAAATAAAACAAAATAAAATTAAAAAAAAGAATAACAAGAGGAGAGTTTCAATATCAAGAAATAACAATCACATAATCATGTGAGACAGTAAATCCCTAATGTTATTCTTGTAGTCTCTCTAATGTATATTCACTTTTCTTGGTGGTATTGTTTTCTTATAAATAAAATTGTTTATTTTCACGTTTATTATCCCACATAGATAAAATATAATAAGCTGACTGCTTTGTTATCAAATGATCTTGTTTGTTCTAGCCTTGGGAACTTAGGAGAAAGCCTTTCACCACCCACATAGCCAGTGGCTTAGTTATATATCCCTAGAAGGTAACAACACATGCCTCAAGCATGCTTCACTCATTAGGCGGAAATCCTTGGTCAGTTTTAGTTTCTATCCAGTTCACTGAAGAAAATCTATGTATAAATTTATGAAGCACACTTGGCAGCACATAAAGCAATAAGAAAATTCTGATGGACTAAGATTAGTTTTCAACCTAGTGTGATTAGTTCAAGTAACTTCTCATATACATACTATTCAATAACCAATGTTTTTCAGAGATATGTTGAGTATGTTCTTCAATACAAATGTAGACACATGACCTACTTTACATAATATCAATTACATATCTGTGGTTGCCTTAAAAGGACACAGCCCTTAGAGCGAGGAGGTAAAATTTATTTTTATTTCTGCATGAAGCAATTTGTGACTTCATACCAACAAACTGAATTTGACTCTTTCCTTATTTGTAAGCTAAGGTGGAAAATGTAAGGACTCTTCACTTTTCTTTTTTCTTCCTCTAGGAGTAAGCAAAGTATTCTTCAATATTTCTGGTAGATTACATCCATTTATAGATGAGAAATGTAAGGCCAACAGTCAATTTAGTGAGTAAATAATGATACTAGAATTTGTGTCTGAGCTCTTCCCTCTGCACACTTAACAAGGAACAGTAATTTGTTGATGGAGAGGACCAATATGAAAACACTATGTTGAAAAAATATACTTTGTAAAAAGTTGTTTAAGTCTAGGTGACCAGTGATGAGTACATGAAACAGACTTGTGTCAGGGGCATAAAAAGGAGTACATAGAAATCATATTAGTGCTGGGCACCAGTGGCTCATGCCTGTAATCCTATCTACTCCGGAGGCTGAGATCTGAGGATCATGGTTCAAAGCCAGCCTGGGCAGGGCTCAATCTCAGGTCCCGGGATGGACCTAACCCTCTATTGGCTCACAGAATGTTGTACTCACCATGACCCATTCATCACTTTGGTTTGCTAGGCTTTGAGTTAAAATCCCAGAACTGTCAAAAGATGAATACTGATGTGAGAAGCCAAGTGATCTTCCTCTTTTCCTGTGCTGTGAGAGTCCTGCTTCTCAACTAGGAATGGAACATTCTATATAGGCAAATCTATAGCCATGAGAACAGGTTGACATCCATGTCAGCACAGTTATACCTGGCACCATACTCAGTAAAGTACACAATACCTCCATGAATTAGACACAAATTAAGGAGAAGTGCACTGAACACAAGATGCTGTCTACACATGTATATCAATAGAGGTCCTATGTTTAAATTATGAATTTATGATCATCCTGGCCCTCCCTGGTGCTCAATGTCAGGTCCTGGAAATGGTCTAGCTCCTCAGTTGATCACATTCCAGTGTCCTCACCTTTACCCTTTCACCAATTCGGCCTGCTAGGTCCTGAGTTCAAATCCTAACACTGTCAAAACATGAATCCTGATGTGAGCAGTACATCAGTTCACCTCCTTTCCAGTCCTGTGAATGTCCTGGGTCTCATCTAGGATGGACAAGGCATATGCTACTCTATAGACATACGAATACGTTGTCATGCATGTCAGCACATTTATATCTATCATCACACTCAATAAAATACCAAATTCATCTCTGACTTAGACACACAACAAAATAAATAACTAAACTGAAAGCATGATGCATTCCACACATGTATGTAAATAGAGATCCTATGTGTAAAATATGTAGGCATATGATTTTTGTCAGTGTTGGGCTTTAATTCAGGCACTGGGATCAGGCCTGAACATGTAGTCTTCAGGGAAGGTGATGTTCCCCTTCTTCCACAGTGCAACAGAGTTACCCAGACCTGAGTTTTAATCCCAGCTCTGGCAGTAAAATGGGGAGTATTCGGACTAGGGTGCTTCCTTCATAATTTTTTTTAACAGAGTCAGAGGTTGAACTCAAGTTGTGGCAACTCTGATCAGTTCCGAACATCTTAGGCTGCAACTTCTGGACCTACAACCCATCATCGGATCCTAGGACCCCAGGGCTTGCAGGAACAAAAAAAATAGCCGCGAAGGGAAAAGAAAAGTTGCAGGAAGTTCCACCTGGCACTTTTATGTTCATTTTCCTTTGCATGGTGATCATGCTGGGTCCGAACTCAGCGGCCTGCAGAGTGAAGGTGACCTGGAGTGGCTGAAGGTCTGCTGGCTCTCGCGGAAGCCCAAGGGCATCGGGGTATGGGAGACCTCAAGGTCGAATCCAAGTCAGTCCCCCTCCATTGAGGGAATGGCAGAAGATCCTGAGATACTCTTTTCCAGCACTTGGAAGGGTCGTGGAATTTGATCAATCTCATCTGTGAATGAGTACTTTTTGCAGGATGCACCTAGGAAATGATAAGCAAGACTCATTGTGTATAGATTATTTTCAATGAAGAGTTGATGAAGCTTGACCATAATCATCACAGTCATGAAATGGAGGCATCGGGGAAGATCCAAGAATCGGTAGTCATGGGGTATATTGGATTCCATCACAGGTCGCCATCTCTCCTAATGTATGCAAATATGCAGACTACCTTCAGCTTATGAAGGGATGAGTATTGTGCTCTCCCTCTGCCACTCCTGGGGCTCAATCTCAGGTGCTGGGAACAGCTTAGTTACTTTTTAGCTCTCAGCATGGTATCCTCACCTTGACCCTTTCTCCTGTTGGGTTTGCTAAGCTCTAAGTTCCAACCACAACAGTGCCAAAAGCGGAATGCAGATGTGAGAATCCAATACATCCACTTGTTTTCCTGCCCTGTGAAAATTCTGGGTCTCAGCTAGGATGCAGAAGGCTTAAGCAATGTTACAGACATGGGAATTAGTTCTCATCCCTGCCAGCACAGTTATATCTCTCATCATAATCAATAAAATACAAAATGCATCCCTGACTAAGATACACAATAAAAAGAATAACTACAGTGAACACATGATGCATTCCAGACATGTATTTAAATAAAGATCATATGTTTGAAATAGGTGGGTATATGAATTTTGCCAATGCGGGGGCTTCAATTCAGGCCCTGGGAGCAGACCTGACCTTGTAGTCTTCAAGGATGGTGATCTTCCCCTTCACCCACAGTGCTGTAGTGTTACCCAGATCTGAGTTGGAATCCTAGTTGTGGCAGAAAAAATGGCAGTGCATGGGAGAGCTGAAGATGTCGGCTTCTGTGGTCAATGATCACAGAATGAGACTGAAATATTCTCTGAACAGCTGCATGATGTGAACCTTCTGCTCAAGGAAAAGGCCAGAATCTTTGATTACCTGGAGCAAGTAAACTCAAAATTATAGGAGGAGCTGGAAGTGCTCTGGACAACAGGAAGAAAGGAATCTGCAAGTTCCAACAAGCACTGGTGGGCATGAGGTACTGAAGAGACTTCTGGACAACTTGAGCTGACTGGTGAGCACAGTGAATCTAGAGAGAGACATCTTCACAGAAGACCTGAGCATTGAGAGGTCCACGTGGAAGGAGGAGGCCCGGCTGCTGACCCAGTGGATGAACGAACTGACAGAGGAGAAGGAGCAAAAGGGAGAGGGGCGAGGCAGGTGTTTGGCCTAGAGAACAGGCTGGAGGAACCATGGCCCATCTCAGGTCGAGTGACAGTTGCAGGCCCATGCCTACTGCACGCACATGGAGTTGAAAAACCGGGAGGAATAACTTCACATCCAGGTCCAGGAAAACCAGAGGCTCCGTCTCCAGAACCCGGAGCAGCAGTAGCAATGGTGGAGACTGGAGGAGAAGGCCAAGGATTGGCAGGAGATCCCTGAAACCCTATGATGCGCACATATGTGTGACGGACAGCTGGAGGAGCAGCTGGCCCTGCTGAGGGATGCTCTCCACAGGGTGAGCGGTGAGAAGGAGGAGCTTGGGAGCATCCTGGACACAGAGCAGCAGGTGAAGAAACACCTGCGGGAACAGCTGGTCCACACAGAGGAGAAGATAGAGGAATGGAAAGAAGTGGCTGAGATAGAAAGAAAGCCAAGCATCTCAGGACCAGCAGGAACAGTCTCTGGCCCAGCTGCAGGAGCTCAGAGCCACCTGTGAACAGCACAGCATCTCCAATTAGCGGGTGAGCTCCAAGAAGGAGGCCCTGCAGCAGCACCTAGAGAGGCAGACCCAACACCTGTAGCAACTGAAGCAAGTGCACGGCCCGACCAACTGCGGAGACTAGGTGGTGCCACCAATGTGGCAGGACACTCTCAAGTGCTTGAAAGCAATCAGACCACAGGAAGAGGGGCGGCAGGCCCAGCTGAGCTTCCTGGCTTTCCCTGGGGAAAGGGAAGTCAAAAACCCTGGAGAAGCAAAAGTTGAGGAGTCGACTCCCCCCATACACATGAACATTGCAGAGGATGGAGACATTCCCCAAATTGATAGGGATGTGGATTTGTGAGCACTCTTAGTGGCTGAAATCCACAGGGGGAAACTCCTGCAGTGGGAGTGGCAGGCCTGCTGTGGGCAACCGGTTCACCTGGCAGCTCAAGTGCCAGAGAAAGCTTGAGCCACAGGCCCTCCATCCCATGAGCTGGCACCACAGCCTGTGTGGGGATGGGAAGAGGGACACCTGGGTGTCCGAGAAGAAAATATACTTTGTCCACGACCTGCCTGATGAGATGGACTTCCATAGTCCAGCGGGTGATCCTCAACATAGATGCAGCCAGCTCGGCACACATTGCACTGTTGAGGAGTCCCTCGTGGCATGTAAACAGCAGATGTTCATTCTGGCTGAGCTGTGTCAGAAGAAACCTGAGCGTGTGTACCAACTGTCCTAGGAGAAGATGGAGAAGAGGAGAGAGCTGCAGGACCCGCTGTCACTCCTCACAGGGGAAGACATGGACAACGGGCTCCAGATGCCAGCACAGGCTGAGCCTCCTGTCGCTGCCGCCGCTTTGGATGCCTCCATGCTCCAGGGCGGGCGAAATGAGGGGGGAACAGAAAAGTTTTGAAGAATTACCACTTCAACACAGTGTGGAAACTGCGAGAGGAGAGATCGAGGTTCCCAACCCCATAGAGGACTCCCCCACAAAGCACATCCTGCCGCGGCTGCCCCACATCTAGAGACACCCACAGCTCATGGGCTCAGGTGAGGAGCACTCCCTCCCTTTCTTCTGTAGAGTGATGCAGATGATGACTATGTGACATGACTCTTCAAGGCCTCAGCAGCCAACATATGTAGGTGGCCAAGTGGCCTTCTCTCAGGCCTACATCTGCTGGGTCATGGTAATGGTAAACTGCGGTTTGGGTAGGGCAAAGGCTGCTGGGAGGTGGCCCAAATTCAAGGGGCATCTAGTGGCCTATTGGTGGCCAGGGAAGAGGGCTATGTTACGCTTATCACAAAGAATAAATTGTTTTCAAAGGAAAAACAAGCCTCCAATAAAGAAGGCTGTGTGCTGAGTTATCCCAATGGGTGCAATATGCTGCATCCTTGAGAAGAGAAGAATGAGGAGAGTGCTGTCTGCCGAGTCCTGTAGACTGTTTGCTCTGTACTGATTTTCAAATGGTGCTGTGTGCTGAGTTCTTCCACAAGGTGTTATGTGCAGAGTCCTTCAAAACTATGCTATGTGCTGAATTTTTAAAAGGGTGCTGTGCACTGAGTGTTTTACACAGGGTGCTACATACTCAGCCCTTCAAAGTGTGGTGTGTATGGAGTCTTAACACAGGGTGCTATTTGCTGAGTCCTGGGAAAGAGTGCTACGTGCTGAGTTTTTCAAAGCGTGCCATGCACTGAGTCCTATACACTGCGTGCTATGGACTCCCTCATTCAAAGGGTGCTGTGTGCTGAGTCATCCCAAAGGCTACTATATGCTAAGTCCTTCAAAGGGCACATTGTGCTGAGTCTATTACTCAGGGTACTTTGTGCTGTTTTTTGAAGTATGCTGTGTGCTGAGTCTTCTCAAAGGGTGCTATGTTCTGAGTCCTTGAGTCTGAGTATCTCTCAGTATCTCAGTCTCTCAGACTCTCTCTCTTTCTTTCTCTCTCTCTCTCTCTCTCTCTCTCTCTCTCTCTCTCACTCAGTCACTGTGCACGTTCTTGATATGTGGAGTGGAGAGGCTTGGAGGAGAGTCTCCTCTAGTAGTGGAGCTGAGGGGAGATTCCATCCCCTGAGAAAGTGCTAGGGTTGGTGGGGAGTGATGAGCTGAGGTGAGGCGAATGAAATGGAAGGTAGAGTGTCAGATACAGAAGACAGAATACACCAACTGGACCAAAAAGTGACAGATATGGAAAAATCACTCAAATTAAACCAAAGGAAAATTCAAGACCAAGCAGATAATGACAAGAAATTTAACCTTCGTATAATTGGAGTGGAAGAAGGTGAGGAATTCCAGAGCAAGGGAATGCAACACCTATTGAACAAGATAAAAAAATTATACACAATGAACAGGTAGGCTTCATCCCAGAGACTCATGGATGGTTTAACATACATAAGTCAATAAATGTAATCCAACACATCGACAGAGCCAAGGTGAAGAATCACATGATTATCGCCACAGATGCAGAAAAGGCCTTTGATAAAATTCAACATTCATTCATGCTAAAAGCTCTGCAGAAAATAGGAATAGAAGGAACATTTCTAAAAACAATAAAAGCCATTTATGACAGACCAATAGCCAATATTATACTTAATGGGGAAAAGCTACAACCAAATCTCCTAAAATCAGGAACAGGGCAAGGATGCCCACTCTCTCCACTCCTCTTCAATATAGTCCTGGAACCCTTAGCCAGGTTAATAAGGCAAGAAATAGACATTAAAGGGATCCGCATAGGGAAAGAAGAAGTTAAACTACCACTTTTTGTAGACGAGATACTATACCATCACGATCCAAAAAACTCCCTCCACAAACTCTTAGAAATCATTAATCACTTCGGCAAAATAGCAGGATACAAAATAAACCCACAAAAATCAGTGGCCTTCCTGTATACTGACAATGTACAAGAAGAGAGGGAAATAAAGGGAGCATCCCCATTCACAATAACCTCCCCAAAAATAAAATATTTAGGAATTAACCTAACCAAAGGTGTAAAAGAACTATTTAATTAAAACTATAAAAAGTTAAAGAAAGAAATTTCAGAAGACACTAGGAAATTTAAAGACCTCCCATGCTCTTGGATAGGCCGACTTAATATAGTAAAGATGGTAATACTTCCAAAACTAATATACAAATTCAATGCAATTCCTATTAAAATCCCAATGACATACATCACTGAAATACAGAAAACAGTCCAAAAATTCATATGGAACAACAAAAGACCTAGACTAGCTTTTTTCTTTTTGCTTATGTGGTGCTGAGGAATCGAACCCAGGGCTTCATGCATGCAACACAGCACTCTACCATTGAGCCACCTTCCCAGCCCCTTCTTGGTTTATTTAATCTAGATACTGACTAGCAATTCTGAACTTCTCTAGTGATATTATCCGCTAGAATTCTCAGACTGTTCATGTACTATTTTCAAAGATGTTCTAACATTTGACACAGGGTATGAACATTTTCAAGTGCACCTGCGGGGTCTCTGAGTCATTCCTCCATGGATCCAATCCTTTTAATATTGATTACTTGACTCTCTTACTATCTCTGGTCCCTACCTCTCTAATATGCTCAAACATTTTGAAGAAAGTTCACTTGAGGATTTTGTAATTTTAAAAATTAGCACTTGATTCCAGTCTTACTCAGGACATATTTTCTATTGTTTTCTAACTTTTCTACATATTTTGAGAGTTGCTTCATTTTTGTATATGTGTGTGCACATATAAGTGCCTCTGTGTGTATGTATATGTTTATATGTATGTATGCAAAAGCCTCAAGCTCTTATTCATCATTCTTGCTCATGACTGTTATTCCATCACCTGAGCCATTTTTCCAATCCAGATTTTGGGTGGTTAATTATAGATAGTGTCTCAAACACTCTTCTGCCCAGGCTGGATGCAAACTGAACCTCCCAGACTCCTTTACATTCTTAGGTTTCATTTATCCAGTAGAATCAACTTTTAAACTACAAACATTTTTTGAGTTTAAAGTCTAAGCTGTAGTCCAGATTTATAACTCAAGATTTCATATATAGATAGATGAATATACAAATTACATATGCTGAGTGTACACTGTTAGAAATGTGATCCTAAGCTACGTTGTGGTGAGATCTGAGGATTGGGGTTCAAAGCCAGCCCAGGTAGGAAAGTCCCGGAAACTCTTTTCTCCAATTTACTGCAAGAAAACTGGAAGTGGCACTGTTGGCTCAAGTGGTAGAGCATTAGCCTTGAGCGGAATAGCACAGGGACAGTGTCTAGGCCCAGAGTTCAAGTGACAAGACCACCACCAACAAAAAATATATAAGTAAAGGAAAGAAAAAATGTGATCTTATCCACCAGTTCATGGCTAGTATAATCCCTGCTCTCTCAAGATGGACTCTTTTTTTTCCAGACAAGTCCATGCTCTTATATCTGCCTTGCATTGGAAACAGAATTATTCTTCCATTCTTCTTTCTACAAAGATGTGTCGTTAGCAAGTGTGATTTAGAATACACTTCGTGTTCCACGTAGGAGTAATGCTTTCTCTATATCACACTCATAAATCTACATACTGGATTTGGCTTTATTTTTTCAATGTGGTCTTATTTGTAGAGTCTTCTACAGTGTATTGAAACCTTATACTTAAACACAGAATTTCTCTTTCTCTTATTATTGTTATAGTTAACATGAGTTAACAAATTTATGTAAACTTGGGAAATAATGCGCAGCATATACACTCAGAAAAAAATTATCTGAGAACCATATTCCCCTTTAAAATTCACCTTAATTTACAGAGAATTTACAAAGTTTGAACTCAATATACTCATGGATAATGTATTTATAAGAAATGTCAATTTCATATTTTCTCTATACTAAGTTGTCTCTGAAACACGTGTTACCTCAGGTCCAAAGGTGTCCTTGGGTTATTTCGGTGAAGCCAGAAAACATTCATTATACCTTAGACAGCACCATAGATTGTTCCTGGAAATAACTATTACTGGATGTGGAAACTGATCCCAGGAGAAGAATGGAACATAGAGGATTGACAAAGTTCAAGTTAACTTGTGCTTTCCTTTTTACTGTAAAAGAAGAGAATCCGAAGGCTTGAAGGAAACTCTGTCCCTGACTTTATTTAGTGTGTTTTTACTCATATATAATTTTTCTGTAAACTTCTAAATTGAGAATATTACAAAAAGATATAATGTGCCATTTGATGGCCAGCATAGAACAAAAGGAAATAACGTTGTTTTAAATATGTTCTACTGCAGGGACTGTGAAGGTGGCTCAGTGATAGAGCATTTGCCTTGCATGCTTGAGGCCCTGGGTTCGATTCCTCAGCACCTCATAAGCAAATATAAGCCATAAGTGGTGCTGTGGCTCAAGTGGTAGAGCGCTAGCTTTGAGTTGAAAAGTTGAGGTAAAGTGCCCAGGCCCAGAGTTCAGGCCCACGACTGGACCCCCCAAAAAATCTACTGCAAAGAAACAAAGACATGGAGGTTTTAAAGTGTTTTATGGATGGATATTTTACCCCTGAGATGATTCTTTTGTTGCAGGAGTCACTTATCAATTCCTTTTGTTTGGTCCTAGTTCTCCAGAGCAATAAGGATTCCAAAAAAGCAACCAGTATGTATGAACAGCAAAAGGAGCCATTTCTCACACCAATAGTCCTTTAAGGAGGGTTCCAATGAAATATCTGGTTTTTTGTTTGCTTTTTTGTTTAGCTGGTGTTGGTTCTGGGGCTTGAACCCAGAGGCTGGACCCTGTCTCTGAACAGTTTTCTTTCCTGCTCACCTAGTCCCAAAGCTAGTACTCTACTGCTTGAACCAAAACTCCACTTCTGGCTTTTTTCCTGTGTAATTACAGATAAGACTTTGACAGACTCTCCTGCCTGGTTTGGCTTTAAACTAGGATAGTAAGAAAGCCAAGTGACATCAACTGTATAGACTTCTCTTTTCAAACGAGAAATATTATATGAATTTTATTGTAAAGCTAATATTTGACAATTTTTACTTCCTTTTTATTGTGAGCATACCGTACAGAGAAGTTACAATTACATGGGCAAGATAACCAGTGCATTTCTTATCAATCATTGTTGCCTCCTCTTTGTTTCCCCTTCCCATCCCTTCCCATATACCCCCTCCTCCCAGGCGACCCTCCGCCCCCCACCAACGTTGTAAGGTTCGTTTTTCAACATGATGACTTGTACATCTCATTGTTGCAATGGTTCCACCTGTATCCCTAGTTAAACGATTTGTTTTTAAAGAATATGTCCAGCATAGAATCCATAACATAACTCAGCAAAAGTAGGCCCACTGAATCATTTTGGAATTTTTTTTTTTGCTTGGGAAGATTATTGATCTTGTCGTTCCTTTTGGGGAAACTTAAAGTCATATTTCACCTTTTTATAGGTTGTGGGGCTTGAACTCTGATCCTCGGTGCTCAGCTACAGCACCAGCTCTTGGTTTCTGGTGGTTAATTGAAGGTTACGGTCTCATGAACTTTCCTGAACAGGCTGGGTTTGAACCACAATCCTCTGGTCACAATCTCCTGAGTAGCTAGGATTACAAGCGTAAACCACCAGCACCTGGCTCATATTTGCATTTATGTGCACTGAATGACACAGTGTAGACAAAGAATGGAAATTTTAACCAAATGATGACATTAAAATTGAAGTCCTCCTTTTCCATTTTCCTACATTAATAACTCATGAGCTATGGGACCCTTACATTAGCATCCTCTGCCATCTGTATAAGTGTATTTAGTATCAGGAAATGTTCATAGAGAAATATAGAAAGAATGAGATTTTTAGAAAGTAAAGGAGATAAGGTATGAAAGAATAGCATAGGCGATACATTTATCACACAGAGATGAAGAGCTAGCCTAAGAGATTTGGAATTCTAAAGGCAATGAGGAAAAGCCTAGTTAACAACTAGTTCTACAATAACCAAAAATTGTTTTCAAGACCAGTTTCTGGTATACCTTAATTACTATCATTTATTCCTTCTATCTGGAGTTATTCCTTATTTTCTGTCACAACTATTAATTAGCCTCTGCCTTTTTGGTGCCATAACAGACCAAAAAAATTTCAAAATCACACTTAGCCTACCCTTCTTTTTGTGATTTTCAGTGATGACACAAATCCTGGAATCGTTGAATTTCCAGAATTAAACTTTACCTGGCATCTAAGCACATTCCTAGTATTAATTGCTGTGACTTAATGAACAAAGCTTTTTTCAACACAGTATCCTCATATAAGTAAAGTACATGAATTAGGGACTGTTGTCAGGTGTCAGTATGAAAGGAGCAATTATATATTCCAAGTATGGGTTCTTTATTTTTTATTTACTAACTAAATGGTTTATTTGTTTTGTTTTGTTTCATTTTTGTTCTTTTTGCCAGTCGAGGGGCTAAAACTCAGGGGTAGGGTATTTTCCTGAGCTTTTTTTTTTCTTGCTCAATGCTAGCTCTCTACCACTTGAGGCACAGCACCACTTCCAGTTTTTCTTTTATGTGTTACTAGAGGAATTGAACCCAGGCTTTTATGGATGCTAGGCAATCACTGTACCATGAAGCCACATTCCCAGAGCCCTAAATAACTTTCTTAAGATGGCATTACTTTTTCATTCCATAACTACGTATCATAATTTTGGCCAGGTGCTAGAAAAGGATGTAGAAAGCAATACAATATGTCTAGTAAGGCAGGAGGGACAATGAATAACTGTCACGGTCTAGCCAGAGGGGCTTATCCCATGGAGCTGTTTCAATAACTGAGCGAGACAGCTCCTGACCCACAGCCAACCTCCAGAATGAGAGGGCCACCTCGGGTTCCAGCCACATGGGGATCAGTACTTTTGAAAGAGAGAGAGAAAAAAAGTCAGAATTACAATTAAGTCTGGTGCTAGTGGCTCAGAATTCTAATACTAACTACACAGGACGCTGAGATATGAGGATCATGGTTCATAACCAGCCCAGGCAGAAACGTCTGTGAGACTCTTATTTCCAAGGAACCACCAGAAAATCAGAAGTAGTGCTTTGTGCTCAAGTGGTAGAGCACTAAATAGCCTTTTGCTGAGGCTTTCGGGAACAGTGCCCATGCCTAGAGTTCCAGCCCCACAACTGACAAGAAGTGAACTTCCTAACACAAGAAGTGGACTGAATAGCATCCATTCTCCTAGGGAGCAGGGTATCAAAGTCAGGCAGAGCTTCCTGTGAAATTGAAGTCATAAGTAGGTCAACTGGCTTCTCTGTGCTTTGGTTTCACCAGCTACAAAACTCAACATAGTGAAGGATCCTCTTCCTCATGGCGATAGGGTAATGATGAAAGAGAGCCATGTTTTGTTTCATAAGCCCACATCTGTTGGACAATTAATAACAGGCCCCACCTGAGCCCTTCCCAGCTATCTTCCTGTCATTTGCTCACAGAATTGCGGAGAAACTTATCTGAAGGCTGCTCCCTCTGTGCCTAGCCATGCTCCAGAGATCCCTCTGTATAAATCCCTTGTTTCCTCACAACTGTCCTGAGAGGAGAATGAGGTCTGATGGTTGTGACCCTACCCAGAGCTTCACCTGTGGTCAAGAATCATCTGCTGTGATTTTTCTGCCTGCTCAAACTGACTTAAGAAACCATTCAAGCCACAGGAAAATCAAAAACCACAAACAGACCAGAGACTGCAACAAGAGACAGCTTAAGGACACAAGGGAGATACATTATATTACCATCCCCACCCAAAAATATCAAAGAACTCTTTTTTTGTACCTTTATAAAAAATGTTTTTCTAAAAGTTTTTTTTTTTTAATTTTGAATTTTTTACTTTAATTTTTTTTGTTTTTTATTAACATTTTTTTCTTCCTCTCAGAATTTTCATTTTAGGGGTATATGTGTGTGTACTTTTTTCTCTTTTCTTCTTAAAATTTTTTTTGTTTAGCTCTACTGACCATTTGCCCTTTGTTTCTTTCCTTCTTACTCTTTTCACTTTTTCTTCTTACCTATCTTCTTTGCGTGACTTAATTGTTATTCTGCTAATCCTCAGATATGCCAATAGTCGATTATTAGACCTTAGCCCCATTGTGTACACCCTTAATCCAGAAATTTATTACTCAATTTAAAACCTCTTAGCCTTAAATTTCTTAATAGCAGTACTACCCTTTTTACCTGTATAATATTTTAAGAATTTTTATTTTTAAGTTTTTCACATCTCCTTTCTATCCATCCCCTTCTCTTATTCTATCCACGTTCTTCTCTGAATATTACGTTTTCATTTTGCATAATTTTTAAGTGTTGAACTTCTTAATTTTTTTTTCTATTTTTTCTTGTCTTTTTTCTTTCTCTTTCTTCTTATTTCTCTCTCTACTATCATTCTATCCAACCTATTTCCCGCTTTGAGATTAGGATTGAGTTAAGTTAGCTATCCCACTGCCTTTCCACATCCTTATGTGCCTATTTTTACCCATATCTCTCCCTAAACTTAATAATTTCTGTTTGCCAAATTCTTCTTTGCGGTTTGTAGCCCATTAATACATAGTTGTTTGACGTTGAATAGGTATATCTGTAGAACTAGATTGTATCTGCAGATTTTTGACTGTGGAACTACAGACTTTGGTTGATGCTTGCCTTAAAATAGTGTGCTAGCACAAAACTGGCATTACTTTCATCCCAAATGGGCAGAGCAACCTGGAAAAACACAAGAAAAATGACAAGTCCGGGTATCTCAACTCCCACTCATGGTAATCAGGGGTCAGAAAAGATAATCAATAATCCAGAGGAGAGTTCTCAAAAAGCTCTATAAACACTACTGGTAAATATAGTAAATGAAAAGAGTGAAAACCTGCAAAGGACTCCGCATGAGCGTGATAGGGAGAGAGAGGAGGCAAAACAAAGATTAATACAAGAATATCATGAGCGTGAGGAAGCTACTCAAAGATTGATACAGGAATTGCATGCGCAGATGGAGAGCACTCAAAGAGAAATAAAGGAATGTCATGAGCAGGCTGAGATCAGTCAAAGAGAACTACAGGAACTGCGTGAACGTGAAGAAGCTAATCAAAAAAAATACAGGAATTGAGAAAGTGAGATGAGAATGCAGAAAGATCACTAAAGGCATTCATGGAATCCATAAACAGAGAACTGAAAGAAGTCAGAGAGACCACAAAGGGAATGCTGAATGGAACCCCAACAGAAGGAATGGGAAAAACAAATCAACTAAGGGATTTGAGAATAAACACTGAAAACCAAATTAAGGAAGAAAAGAAGTTCATACAAGTTCTAAAACAATGCTGCAACAAAGAATTTGAAGCCAACAAAGTTGACCAACTAGAAGAAGAAGAAATTTAAAACAAAGTATAAAGTCTCTATTGTAGGTTAGACCATGCAGAAGATCGACTCTCGGGGATTGAAGAGAGCCTAGATATTATAGAGAAAGAACATACAACTATTTAAGACAAATCCAAGAAATATGATAAATCTATCCAACATTTGGAAGACACCATCAGAAGGCCTAATCTGAGGCTAACGGGTGTAGAGGAGAAGCTAGAGACAGAAGTTAATGGTCTAGGAAATTTGTGTAACAGGATCCTAGCAAAGAACTTCCCAAACACACAAAAAGAAAGTCCTATTCAGATACAAGAAGCTGGTAGAACTCCAAATAGACCAGCCCAGAATAGGACATCCACCATCAAATTATAATCCACACAGGATCAATTCAGACCAAAGAAAAGATCCTTAAAGATGACGAGGAGAAAAGATCAATCACCTATACATGGAAATCAATTGGAATCACCTCAGATTTCTCAGCGGAAACAATCATTGCAAGAAGAGCCTAGAATGATGGATTCCATGCCCTAAAAACAAACAACTATCAAACAAGAATTTTGTACCCAGCTAAACTCTCCTTAACTGGAGGTAAAATAAAAACCTTCCATAGCAAAGAAAAATTGATACAATATATCTCCACAAAACCAGCCTTACAAAACATACTTAAAGATGTCCTACACATAGAAAACCAACAAGATCACAATAAAGGCCAAGAAATCGCACCCAAACTGAGAATCCAAGAACCATAAGAAGAACCCAGTTGACTCAGCACTCAAGAAGGTGGATAAAATGGCAGGTACTCCCAAATACCTCTCAATCTTAACTCTCAACATTAACGGACTTAACTCTCCAATTAAGCATCGTAGACTATCTAGTTGGATTAAAAGCAAGATCCTTCTATCTGCTAGGATCAGGAGTCACATCTTGCCCATAAAAACAAACACATTTTGAATATGAAAGGCTGCAACCAAATCTACAAGCAAATGGCCCCCATAAACAGGCAGGAGTTGCAATCCTAATATCAGATAAAAGAGACTTCAAAATGAAATTTGTGAAAAGAGATAAAGAAGGTCACTACATACTAATTAAGGGATCTATCCTTCAAGAAGATATTACAATTCTGAATATCTATTCGCCAAGCAATGGAGCCCCCAAATTTATCCAAGAAACACTACTTTCCCTCAAATCCGACAGAGATCCAAAGAGATTAATTTTTGGGGTATTTAACACACCAGTTTCCTCACTAGATAGATAAACTCAGTAAAAACTCAACAGAGAAAACGCAGATCTAAACAACTGCATAGATCAACTAGATTTCACAGACATCTACCGAATATTTCACAGAGCATCATCAGAATACACGTTTTTCAGAAATATTGAAGTTATACCTTGCATTCTCTCAGACCACAAGGAAATAAAATTAAAACTTAATACCAAAAGCCACCAAAGAAAATCCTATAACACATGGAGCCTGAAAAACACACTGCAGAATCACGAGTGGGTCATGGAAGAGATTAGAAAGGAAATTCAAATGTTCTTGAACACACAAATTACCAGCTCCTCTGGGACACAGGAAAAGCAGTACTCAGGGGCAAGTTCATCGCTCTGAGTTTCTACATCAACAAATTCGAGAGATCTGAAACCCACCATTTGATGAGACATCTGAGCCTCCTTGAAAAAAACAGCAAGATAATCCCCCATCCAGTAGATGGTAAGAAATAATTAAAATTAAATCAGCATTAAATGAATTAGAATGCAAAAGAAATCATCGAAAGAATCAACAAAACAAAGATTTGTTACTTCAAAAAATTAACAAAATTGACAGACTCTTAGCAAATCTTATCAGAAAAAGAATAAAACACACGCAAATAAATAAACTCAGAGATGAGAATGGAAACATCACCACAGAATCAACCAAGATTCAGAACATTATAAGGAAATATTTCTCAAAACTTTATGCTAATAAGTTTGACAACTTGACAGAAATGGACCTTTTCCTAGCAAATATTGACATGCTAAAACTAAACCAGGATGAGTTAAACCATCTTAACAGGCCCATATCAAGCATTGAAATAGAAACCCCAATAACAGACCTCCCATCTAAGTAAAGCCCAGGACCAGATGGCTTTAGAGCAGAATTCTATAAGGCCTTCAAAACACAGCTCACACCAATACTCCTCCAAATCTTCAATGAAATTGAAAGAAAAAATTCACTACCGAACACATTCTATGAAGCCATCATAAGCCCCATCCCCAAACCAGGCAGGGACTCATCACAGAAAGAGAACTATTTACCCATTTCTTTGATGAACATTGATGCAAAACTTCTCAACAAAATTTTGGTCAATCGATTTCAACAATTCATCCAAAAAATCATACACCATGATCAAACAGTATTCATTTCAGGGAGGCAAAGCTGGCTCAATATACAAAAATCAAGTAATATAATTCATCACATCAACAGGAGCAAGGGTAAGAACCACATAGTTATCTCAATTGATGCTGAAAAAGCATTTGACAAGATCCAACTCCCCTTTATGATTAAGGTTCTGGGAAAACTAGGAATCCATGGAACTTTCCTCAATATAATAAAGACTATATAGGACAATCCTACAGCCAGCATTAAACTTAATGGTGAAACATTAATGCCATTTCCTCTTAACTCAGGAATGAGACAAGAATGTCTCCACTTCTCTTCAATCTAGTGTTAGCATGCCTAGCTACAGGAATAAGACAAGACGCAAATGTAAAGGAGATCCAAATATGGAAAGAAGAAGCAAAACTCTCCCTCTTTGCAGATGACATGATCTTGTATTTAAAGAATCCCATAGACTCCATTCCCAAATTACTCAAGCTGATTTAAAACTTTGGCAAAGTAGCAGGGTATAAAATTAACCCTCAAAAAACAATGGCTTTTCTGTATGCCAACAATGAGAAAAGTGTGGCTGAAATTAGGAAAGCATCTCCATTCGTAATACCACACAAAAAATAAAATACCTAGGAATTAACTTAATCAAAGAAGTGAAGGACCTCTATGATGAAAATGTAAAAAACCTGAAAAAGGAAATCAAAAGAAATCTTAGAAAGTGGCAAAAACTCCCATGTTCCTGGATTGGAAAAATCAACATCATGAAAATGGCAATACTTCCCAAGGCTATCTACAAATTCAATGCAATTCCTATGAATATTCCAACCTCATTCTTCAAGGAAATAGAAGAGGCAATCCAATAATTCATAGGGAACAATAAAAGATCCCGAATAGCAAAAATGATCCTCAACAGAAAGAACAGTCCTGGATGAATATTAATTCCAAATTTCAAACTCCTCTACAAAGCAATAATAATCAAAAGAGCTTGGTACTGGAACAAGAACAGACCACAGGACCAATGGAATAGAATTGAAAACCCAGAAATGAACCTACAGACCTATAGCCATCTAATATTCGATAAGGGAGCTAAGAAAATAGAATGGAAGAAAGAAAGCTTCTTCAGGAAATGGTGCTGGCAAAATTGGTTAACTACTTGTAGAAAACTAAAACTAGACCCTTATATATCACCCTGCACCAGAATCAACTCCAAATGGATCAAAGACCTCGATGCCAAAGCAGACACTCTGAAAACATTACAGGATGGAATAGGAAAAATCCCAGGTCTACTTGGCAAAAGCTGAAATTTTCTGAATAGAGACCCTGAAACACAACAAACGAAAGAAAGGTTGGACAATTAGGATTGCATGAAATTGGAGAGCTTCTGCATGGCAAAGGATATAGCTAGCAAGATCAATAGAAAGACCACAGACTTGGAGAAAATCTTCACTAGCCATACAACTGACAAGGGTCTCATATCTAAAATAAATCCCCCAACAACAAATCTTCAAAGAAACAACTGCCCAATAAATAAGTGTGCTAAAACCTTAAAGAGAAACTTCTCTGAAGAGAAAAGAAGGATGGCCAATAGACACATGAACAAATGCTCAACCTCTCTAGCCATAAAAGCAATGCAAATCAAAACAACTTTGAGATACCACCTCACCCCAGTTAGAATGGCTATACTCAAGAACTCTGATAACAACAGATTCTGGAGTGGATTTGGACAGATGGGAACTTTATTGCAGTGTTGGTGGGAGTGTAAATTTGTTCAACCACTTTCAAAAGCAGTATGGAGGTTCCTCAAAAGACTCTATGTACAGTTCCCCTATGACCCAGGCAATCCCACTTTTGGGCATTTACCCAAATGTTCACAAACAAGACCACATTAAGGCTACCAGGACAACTATGTTTATTGCAGCATTATTTACGATAGCTAAGGTATGGAACCAACCCAGATGCCCCTGGGTAGATGAATGGATCAAGAAAATGTAGTATATATACACAATGGAATTCTATGCCTCCATCATAAAGAATGACAGTGCTCCATTTGTTAGGAAATGGAAAGACTTGGAAAAAATTATATTAAGTGAAATAAGCCAGGCCCAAAGAAACATAGGTTCCATGGTTTGCCTTATTTGCAATAACTAGTATATGTCTGAGTCAAGCAAAACAGGTCAGATAAGTTGATGTTAGGGAAATGAACCTTAAAATATGTACTCAATATTTTTTCTTTCATTCGATTGTTTCTATTACATTTATAAGATTATTTCTTTGTTGTTTTTTATGTCCCTCCCCCACAGTATAATCCCTGCTTTAACTGTATTTGATGTTGTTATAATTTATGGAGGGGAAGGGAAAAAACGAATCATTTAAATAGAGATTACAGGTGGACCCATTGCAACAATGAGACATAGAAGTCGTATGTCGAAAATGAACTTTACAACTTTGGTAGGGGGAGGTGGAGGGACAGGAAGGGAGGCGGGGAGAGGATGGGATGAGAAGGGGAAACAAAGGAGGAAGCTACAATACTTGATAAGAAATGTACTCATTATCTTGCCGATGTAATTTTAAACCCTCTGTACAGTATTTTCACAATAAAAAAAAAAAGAATCGCCTGATGTGGACTAAAAGTTTGGGATAATCCATCTAAATTGATGACTGAGCATGTTGCTACATATCTACTATACCAACGACAGAGGACCAGGCCTGGTGGAGCATACATGTTATAGATAGGAGGACCTCGATCCAGCCCAGCCAGAGCATATATTGAGGCTCTGTTTCAGGAATGCCCCAAACAGAAAGGTGGCTTCTCAGAGCCAGGGATTGGACAGAAGTAGGGGGTCATGGTGCCCCCAGAAGGGTGTCTGACCCGGGGTAGGGTTAGTTTTGGGCCAGCCACTCACATGTGCTGCTGTGAAAAGTTGCTTGAGGCTGCTCCAGGTGGGGCGAGCAGTGATGGCAGTTGCATTTCAGACACATGGCCTCAGAGCCAGGGACCAGGTTGGGCTTTACGCGGCCTGGCAGGGTATTGCCTGATGTCTGAAATCCTGAACCATGGGCAGGGAGGGCACTGGGGCATGGGCAGCCATATCATTTTCGTTCAAAATTCCAAAGTTGCCTTGAGTCTCTTCCTCACCACTCAGCCATCTCTACCTTCCTCAACTGCTGGTAGTGGTGTAAACTAACAGAGGGAATCCCGGTGCTACCTGGCAGCATGGAATGTGAGCGTGGCCACCATTCTTGTATCTCATTGGTCAGAAAGAACCATGAAATAATTGGGGTGTGGCCAGAATCCTGTGATGCAAGCAGCATGGGCGGAGTCAAGAAGATAGCAGCTCCCCCAGTCCTTTTCCTGGGGAACAATGTCCAATTCAGTTGGAGACAAGAGGGTGACCTGCTTTAGCGGGATGACCACACAGATTGTTGTGTATGTCTGTTTGTTCCCAGTCCCAGACGTTGAACTGAGGATATGGGCACAGTCTGTGAGCTGCTTTGGCTCAAGGCTAGCCTTCCACACTGGAGCCATAGGGATTTTGGCTTTGTTGGCACTGAAGTTGGACTTTCCTGCCTAGGGTGACTTCGACCATGATCCTCCCATCACAGCCTTGTAAGTATCAAGGAAGACTGCTGAGAGCCACTGGTGAGTGCCTAATCATTGGTCTTACTGATGTTCTTGGACAGACTGGTGAGCTCCCTATCCTCGGATTTAAGTGGTGGGAGCTGTAGCCCATAGATGGAATCCTGGTTCTGCCACTTCCAAATGGAAGGAGATCCTAAGAAACTTAATCCTGTCCATATGATTACCAATGGAATATAATGTATGTCCTGATTGAAAGAGCAGTTCCTGAATGATTCTATGATAAAATTATATACAATTATATTATAGGAAACTGATCGATGTGAGTTAATGTTTATGAAGCATTTAAACAATCACATTCATAATACGGAATCATAATGCAATACCTAAGAATTACTATTCTATTACATAATATAAAGGTGCCATTCTTCTGCCAGGAATGGGATTGGAACCTATGGACTTGGTAACTCTCTTGCAGTGTGTGGGAAGGGGAAATTGGCCTCCTTGAAGTCAAGAAATTCAAGTCTGTTCCTTAGGCCTGAAATAGATCACCACCACTAGAAAACATCCTATTCATGTACAATTTACATATGATTTATATTTATATACATATATTGACTCCATATTGCATTCAGTGCAGTTATTTTATTTTTTTGTTTTATTCATGTATTGACCATTTATTTTTACTATTATGGCACATAAAAATTGATTACATTGATTACATAAGATACAGGTCTGCATATTTATTCCACTTCATACCTGACACCCAGGACATTCACAGAAAAGGAAAACATGTGTCACGATCAACTTCTTATTCCATAATTCATTTTTGGGGAGTGCTAGCATCTGAACTCATGGCCTACAAGCCTACAAGGCCCAATTCATGAATGGGTGAGGGTTACCATGCCATCCTGGGGCAAACTGAGCTGACAGGCTGTTCCCAGGGCCTGAGATCAAGCCACAGGTGTTAGCAAAATAAGAACAGATTGACAGGCAGATGGCAGAAAGCTAATAAATATGTATTTTTATAGTTTTTAGAGATGTCTATATATTATTCAGTTATATAGACTACATTCCTTCCAATTCCTGGGTATTAATCATGCATCCATGTAATTAATGTTATTATTTTCATCCTTACACTATTAAAGAAATCAATCAGTGTCCTGAAATTATTGTGTTCCTTTAAGTAATAATACTCTTTTTATGCTTCACAAATATTAAATAAAATTAGCCTCCTGAAATGATGCTGTCTAAATTTATAGGAGCATCATTCATGATCAACTCATTGAACTTTGACATTGATAACATTCCATTGTTCTTCCTATGGATGGGAACCATTTTCTTAGTATTTCCTGCCGTTGATTGGTGTTAGGAGGGGGATTTGACATCAGGGCCTATGTTGCCACGTGGGCCTATGGATTCCCAGATAGTCTGTCAGCCCTCAGCAATGCAAGGTGAAGTACCTTTTGCAACAGTGTCATTCAGAGCCATGAGGATCACCGTGCAAAGGAAGAAAATATAAAAAGGCCACATTTTTTCTGTGCATTGCTTTCTCTGCAAGACCAGGGGGTCTAGGATCCCAGAAGCAGCTGTAGGTCTAGTGGCTGCACCCCAGCCTAGGGCAATTGAACCTGAGGCACAGTTGCCACAACCTGACTTCAAGCCCGTACTGAGAAAAGTAAAATAAAAAATTTAGCTCCCTCCCTTGCAATTCATGATGTATATTCTTCTAGACTTTGGATTTGAACTGAGGATCTGGGTAAATCAGCAGCAATGTGGATGAAAGGGAAGATCACTGTACTTGAAGATAAGAAAGTCAGGCCTGTTTACTAGTCCTTAATTCAAGCCCCAGCCCTGGAAACATAATATTTATATACATTGTAAAGATAAGATTTATACTTACCTATAGATGTTCAGTCCATACATGTGTGTGGTTATTCCTTGAATTTTTTGTTTTATTCATTTATTTACCATTGATTATACTATGATGATACCCATTCCGTTTATTACATTGATGACATCCTATCAGAGACCATCTAGATTTGTATAAATGTTCTCCATCTTGTCAGTGTTCTCAGGTTCACAAATGATATTCAAAGAAAGGAAGACAATTTCACCCTTGGCTTTTTACTCCACAACCCACTTGTTGGTAGTGCTGGGATCTTAGCTCAGGTCCTAGTAGGACCAATTGGCTAAGAAGTCAAGGTGAACACACCAACCTGTGAGCAACTAAGGATGTAAGCCATTCCCAGGATCTGACATTGATCCCCAGAGTCGTCCAGTATAGTCATAAATTCATAATTTAAACATACAATCTATATTGATATACATGTGTAAACAGCATCTTGTATTTAGTGAA
The DNA here is from genome assembly GCF_024711535.1 of Dipodomys merriami. Lineage (NCBI taxonomy): Eukaryota > Metazoa > Chordata > Mammalia > Rodentia > Heteromyidae > Dipodomys > Dipodomys merriami. The sequence goes on along the minus strand of NW_027204682.1, from coordinate 63,693 downwards.
CTTCTCTTTATTTTGTCTCTATTTCATGGAGGTATTGTGTATTTTACTAAATATGGTGACAGGTATAACTTTGCTGACATGGATGACAACCTGTTCCTATGGTTATAGGGTTGCCTATGAATTCCTCTTCTTGGTTGAGATTCAGGACTTTCACAGGAGAGGAAAACGTGTGCAACAACTGGCTTCTGACCCAGAATTTGCACAGCACAGGAAAACAGGTGCGACTGGCTTCTCACATCAGGGTGAATTTTTGGCAGTGCTGGGTTTTGAATTCGGGGCCTAGGAGGCCCAACTGCCCAATCAGTCCATGTGATCACACCAGACTTTGAGCCACTAAGGAGATGGGCTCTTCCCAGGAACTGAGATCGAGCCACAGGGAGGCCAAAATAGTGCTCAATGCATCATTGAAACATGGGATATATATTCACATTCGTGTGTGGACTGCATCGTTCATTGAGTGTACTTATTGTGTTTATTTTGTATGCTATTCATGGATGTATTGTGTATTTTCTTATGTATATGATGACAGGTATAACTGGGCTGACATGGATAACAATTTATTCCCATAACCAGAAGGTGGCCCATGCATTCTCCATCCTAGCTGAGACCCAAGACTTGCACAAAAAAGGAAAACAGATGCAACAATTGGCTTCTGACATCAAGATGAATCCTTTGGCAGGGCTGGGATCTGAACTCGGGGCCTAGCAGGCCCAATTGGTGAATGAGTCCACATGAGCACACCAGCCTGTGAGCAACGAAGGAGCTAGGCATTCCCAGTACCTGAGTTTGAGCCCCCCTGGGGGGAGAGTGGGGAGCACAATAGTCATCCATTCATAAGCTGAAGGTAGAATGCAAATAAGTACATATTTGTATAGAGTAGGATTGATGGTGACCTGTGGTGGAATCCAATCTGTGAGTACCTATATTTGGATCTTTCCTGATTTATCCATTTCATGTCTGTGATGATTATTGTCGTGCTTTTACTAACTCTTCTCTACAAATAATCTATACCCAATGAGTCTTGCATATTATTTCCTACTCACATCATGCATGAACTACTCATTCAAGGATGAGATCAATCGCATGCCATGACTCTTCCTAGGTCCAGAAACAAGTATCTCAGGATCTCCCGCCATTTCCTCCTCCTAGGGAAACTCTATTCAAGCCTTAGTCCTGGAAAACATACTCCTTATACACATTTTAACGATAGGATTTATATTTCCATTCAGATGTTCAGTCCATATTGTGTTTGGTGCATTTATTCATTTTATTTCTTGTTTTATTCATTTATTCACCATTTATTTTATTGAATTTGATGACACCTATACCATTTATTACATTGTTTACATCCTAACACATAGAATCTAGATTTTAGATGTGTTCTCAATCATGCCTGGCAGTGATGGAGAACTCAGTGCCTAGCAGGCCCAATTCATGAATGGGTGAATTTGAGCATGGGAGCCTCTAGCCAATGAAGCTGTCAAGTGGTTCCCAGGCGCTGAGATCGACCCTCACTTTAGGCCAAAACAGCGATATATGGATAGGCAGACAGTGGTATACAAATAAATATATATTGTTAAAGAGTCCCAGAGCCATCTATCTATGATTGAATGACACCTACTACGTTCCTACCAACTTTTAGGTATTTATTATACCACCATTGAAGGAATATTATTCTTTTCATGCTTAATGAACTATACATTAAGATCAATCAGCATTCTAGGACAATTGCATCCAATTTTAGATTAGACGGATGCATGAACTCATTCAATTGGTATTCCCATGAATAGGAATGAGTCTCTTGTGTTCTCCTGCCATTGGTGTCAGGACTGGGATTTGAACCCAGGGCTTATGTTGACAGGTTGGCCTATGGCTTCACTGATAGCCCACCAGCCATCAGCAATTGCAGGTTAGGTCCACTTTGCAGCCATGTCATTCAGATCCAGGATGGTCACCATGCTAAAAAAAAAAATCATAAAGTGCCAGCCCTCTGCAGCTCACCACTTTTTGTGTTTTCCAGCTTCTTTTTTCTTCCTGCAAGCCCTTTGGGCCTAGGATCTCAGGATCAGCTATGGGTCTGGAGACTGTACCCCAGCCTAGGGAGATCCAAGCTGAGGAAATGTTTCCAGGACGTGAGTTCAAGCCCCATGGATGGCCAAAAAATAAAAATAAAAATATTAATTATTTAACTATATAAAAAATAAAGCTCCCTGGTTTGGAATTTCTGCCAGTTTTTTTTCGTAGCCTGGGATTTGAACTCAGGGTGTTGGCAAATTTGTAGCAATGTGAGGGAACAGTTGCCACTACTTGAGTTCAAACCCCATGCCAAACAAAAATGAAAAACTAAGTCACTGACCTTGGCAGGGGAAGTAGTTGTGGAGATAGGAGGGAAGGGATGGCAGGGGGAAAACAAAGGAGGAGTCAATAATGCTCAATAGGAAATGTACTCATTACCTTGCTCCTGTAACTGTAATCCCTCTGTAAAACACTTTTGCAATAAAAAAGTACAAAAAAAGAGAAACAATGTTGTTCTCAGAGAAGCAATTTAGAAGTAAGGAAAGGATGTCTGAATAGCTGTACAAATTCCACACTGCTTTTTTTTAATGTTCAGTATGGAACTGAGTAACCATAAATGTTTCCATTTAAAAAAAAATGTCACTGTCTTGGAACTGGGGCCAGTATTTCTGCCATTGCTAGGATTTGAGATCACTGACCAGGTAACTCTTTTACACCATGGTTGAAGGCGAGGTTCACTGTCCTTGAGGAAAAGAAATTCAGGCTAGAGTTCCCAGGGCCTGAATGAAGGCTCTGCAATGCAAAAAATGTTTCTATACATGTTTAATATATGATATACACTTACATATGTATGTTAATTTCATATTAAGATTTTTATTATTGATTTTGTATTTTATTTATCTTGTATTCATTTATTGATTGATTATTGTATTTAGTATTATTATACACATAATATTTATTACAATTTGCACATCTATAATAAAATTCTATACAATAATTTAGGATATGTACTCATTTTTATTAATATTTTATTAAGTGTTGAAACATAATACATAATTAAATGGAAGCATTTGTCACAGTCTTCACATGTTTAGAGTCTCTCCCAAGTATGAGCTTTGTGCAATCTTTGAATATCTTCCTATTGGGATTTCTTTCAATGATTTATAGTCAGAAATCTTTTCCTGAGTATAGGCAAGTGAGGGATAAAATTGTAAGAGTGGGACTAGAAATGTGGCTTAGTGGTAAAGAGCTCGCCTAGCATGCAGGAATGCCAGGGTTTAATCCTCAGTGCCACATACTCAGAAAAAACAGAAGCTGTGGAGGGGCCTAAGTGGCTAACCTTGAGGAAAAGGAGCTCAGAGACAGTACCCATGCCCTAAGATCAATCCCAAGGACTGCCAAAAACAATAGATGAGATGTCAGTGGCTCACACATGGAACTCTAGCTTTTCAGGAGGCTGAGAGCTGAAGATCACAGTTCAAAGACAGCCTAATCAAGGAAAGCCTGTTAGACGCTTATCTACAGTGAACCATGAAAAGACCCCATGTGGCACTGTGGCTCAAGTGGTAGAGTGTTCGCCTTGACCTGAGGGGCTAAGGGACAGTGCCCAGGCTTGAGTTCAAGACACACTATTGGGAAAAAAAAGTGAAGGTTAATCCAGGTACTTTTCTAATTTTGCTAATTATTATTTGCTAATTATGAGATCATACTTTGGAAAATGAACACTGATGTATACCAGAATTGGATTCAGAGCTTAAGGTTCAAGTGTAACATATCCATTTGCCCAGCCTCTCAGACTGTAGCATTGTAATCTTATGTCCTACAGGGTTCTGAAAGGTCAATGTTGAAAGGCTTAATATGCTCCTCAAGCCCTTTGTGATAAGGTCATTACAGTTCTGAACCTAGCAGAACACCAGTAGTTCAAGCCCATCATCCTAGCTCAGGAGGCTGAGGTCTGAGGATCACAGGGTGAAGCCAGCCAGGCAGAAAAGTCTATGACACTCTGACTTCCACTTCTGAAAGGTCACATATTCAAGAGCTTCCTGTGTTTCCTTTGGTGATGAGAAGTACTTGCACTCTAAATATTCTTGGAGTTTTGAGCTATAGAAGCAAGAAAGAAACATTATTGACCCATCCTGGGTTCAGATGAAGTTCTCAGGATCCAAGCCCTAGCCCTGTTAGCAGGAAGAACTCCAGTGTAACACTGTATTTGAAGGACGGAAAACAGTTTCAAATGCCAGGCTAGGTGCAGAAACAGGCCTACAGGATTAGGAGGCAGAATGTACACATTCAACAGGTAAGTGAGCAGCAAAACCACTTCATTTATTCCAGGCACTGCCAGCAATGGGGAGAAACCTGAAACATTTGTTAGAGTTACACCAGGGTCAGGCTTTTCTCAGCCTATTCAAACAATTTCTAATTAACCTTCCTCCCACAGGTGAAGGGACTTTCAGGATATCTTTTGGCTAACAATAAAGAGCAAATTTAGTGGGGGAGAGGGGAGGAACAGAGTAGAAAAACCCTGCTCTCTGTTCTTAGGGAGTGGGTTTTTGACTCTCCATCTGTCAGATTTGAAGGCCGTTCTTCTACTTCTGCCAGTCCTTTCTCCTTCCTTCATTTTCCACATAATTAATGCAAATCCCCAGACCCACTAGAGTCAGGGATGTTTCTCTTCTTTCTCCAAGCACAGGAGTTAGAACCTGGCTCTGACCAATTGTCTCTGGGGCCCTTGGCTACCTGAGAAGTGGGAAAGAGACAGTCTTCCTACTCTATGGGTGTGTGAAGGCGATGCTGGTGTCCTGGCACACTGCATAAGGCCTAATGACTGGGAAATGTTCCCTTCTTTCCTCCTGAAATCCAAGACCAGATTCATCTATCATCTTTCTATCTTTCTTTCTTTCTTTCTTTCTTTCTTTCTTTCTTTCTTTCTTTCTTTCTTTCTTTCTTTCTTTCTTTCTTTCTTCTTTCTTTCTTTCTTTCTTTCTTTCTCTCTTTCTTTCTCTCTTTCTTTCTCTCTTTCTTTCTTTCTTTCTCTCTTTCTTTCTTTCTTTCTCTCTTTCTTTCTTTCTCTCTTCCTTTCTTTCTCTCTTTCTTTCTCTCTTTCTTTCTCTCTTTCTTTCTTTCTTTCTTTCTTTCTTTCTTTCTTTCTTTCTTTCTTTCTTTCTTTCTTTCTTTCTTTTGTTCTTTCTTTCTTTCTTTCTTTCGTTCGTTCTTTCCTTCTTTCTTCCTTTCTGTCCTTCTTTCCTTCTTTCCTTCCTTCCTTCCTTCCTTCCTTCCTTCCTTCCTTCCTTCCTTCCATCCTTCCTTCCTTCCTTCCTTCTTTCCTTTGTTCGTTCTGTGTGTCTGTCTACCTACTTACCTACCAACCTACCTACCATTCTACCTAGGTACAGAGCACATGGGAAGCAAAGATGGTTCTGAGAGAATAGAGTGGGCTGAGCCCAATTGGCCTTATGTTCAGTGGGGAACCACCCCGTGAAAGCTTAGGTGCATGATAAGGTGTGACCTTGACAGTGATTGGTTCCTCTTCCTCCCCTGCAATGCCACCTGCCCTTTTTTGGCTTTAAAAAGGCTGCTCTCTGTTAATAAATGAGTTTTTCTTCCTGCTTGACTTGGCTCCCGGCTGTGTCTGATTGTCCCCCGGGCTGAGGGAGACTAGGGAATGGTCGAGTGCCACACTGACCTTTCTTCAGACCCTATCCATCTTTCATGGGATGGACGAAGACCCAACATCTGGTGCCCAATGTTGGGCATGAAAGGAAAATGTACAGGCCGAGGCTAAACGGTCTTTCGGGGTAAGTGAAACCCTAAGTATGGGTAATGCTTTATCACAGAAGAAGGAGGAGGAGGCAACATTAGGCCTAGAAGGAGTACAGAAGGACTTGGGAAGTGAGAAGGAAAAGGACCAGGTCAAATTCAACCAAGAATGCACTGAAACATGCCCAGTGGAAGTCAAAATGAGGATGAAAGTTAACCCCTCTGACTCGGGTGACCCTGAAGGTCTTAGGCCCCTTCCCTATTCCCCCGATTGGAGGGGAGGTACTGCACCCTACGAGATCTGCGAAAGGGACTTGCAAGACCCAGACCCCTACCCCATGGAGGGGCTGAGGGTTGGGGAAGTAACCTACTGGAAGACCTTCCCTGGAAAGGAAGGGCCACCTGAGAGCCCAGACTCTAGGCCACAGGATTTGCTTCCCCAAGCATATCCATTCAATCTGTCACCAGGGGCTAACAGGCCTTTGGAATGGTATCCGTGGGAAGCTAAGGATCTTAAAGAGCTCCTCAAGGCCGTGGCAGAGGATCACCCAAACTCTCCTTGGGCCCAGACCCTATTATAGGTGTCCCTAAGGACTGGCTGGATGTGGCCAAAGCTGTCCTTACTAGTTCTCAGTTTATTAAATGGTGTGCTTTCTTTGAGGAGGAATGCAGAGTGTGGGTGGAGAATAACTGGCAGGCTCAACCCATGATCCCTATTACTTCTGCCATGTTAGCAGGGATAAGGGAAGGGCATTCCACTGATGTCCAACAGGCCACAATAACTGGCCCGTACTGTGACCAGGTGAGACAGGCAGGACTTGCTGCCTGGTACAAACTGGATGATGGGCCTACCAAGACCCCCATAGCAGGAGTGAGACAAAAACACTGGGTGAGCCTCTACCGGATTTCATAGACTGAATCCAATTGAGCATTCACTGCAAGCTGCCGGCAGGGAACCTCCAAGATCAGTTTGTAAAGCTGCTGGTCTGGGAAAGGATGAATGCAGATCACCACATGGCCTGCAAGGGATTGAGAGAGAGTTCCCTGGGCAGATGGGTGGGGGCCTCCCAGGATGTGGGAATCCAACAGCACCACTTACAAACTTTAGCTTTAACTTTACAGGCTCAGACATCTTCAATGACTGAGGCTATTACCCAGGGATTGGTAGCCCAGGGCCAAGAAACCCCAAGATCATCTGGGAGAAGGACTTGTTTTAAATGCAGGCAAGAGGAGCACTTTAAGAGGGACTGTTTACAACAATCCCGCACCAACCGGCCTGGGGGCAAACCGCCCCATACACTCTGCCCTAGGGGCAGAGAGAGATACAAGTTTGATTTAGATGGGAAGCCTTTAAACTAGGGGAAGGGCATCCTCCAGCCCCACTAACTCAAGGAGGAAACCCCTCTGCTGTGAGGCCCAGGCAGCCTTGTGGCAGGGCGACCCTAGCCCATTGGACCATCCACCTGGTGGAAGGACTCTGCCCTAAAATGAGTATTCACGTAGTCGGAAAGAGGTTTCACTGATTAATTGACACTGGGGCAGATGGAACCATACTCAGGGAGGTGGAAGTGCCCTTGGACTGGAAGCTTGCACCTGGGCCCCTGATATTGGTGGTAGGGGGCAACTCCCAGTCCCAAGAGATGGTTGACCTTATGACATGGACTAGCTCAGATGGAGAACAGGAAAAGATATGTCCTTTAGTGGGAAAACCTCACTGCAAATTTACTAGAACAAGACATGCTATGACAAATGGATGCCATGGTCCCTACAGATCATCAAGCATCCTATGATGATATCCTGGATGGGGATGAAGCACAAAGGCTTAAACAGGATCTAGAGGGAGGTAAGGTAAAGGATTTTTTTAACTTTCATAATTACAGAGAAGAACATAGGGGACAATGCTTGGTAACAAATGTACGCATTATCCTGCCCATGTAATTGTAACTCCTCTGTACAGTATGTTCACAAATAAAATAAAATTAAATTAAAAAAAAAGAAGAACATAGGGGACATGCTCAGGTGCACCCCCAATCCTAAAAGGCCACTGCCCCCGATAACCTCCCATTAGGTGGAAGCCAGGAAGCCCAATCTGGGTGGAGCAGTGGCCATTGACCAAACCTAACACCCGTATTTGTTATTCAAAAAGCCTCCGGGGTTTAGCATATGCTCCAAGATCTACATAAGGTACATGAAAGGATGGAGCTAGTAGGAACGCCCCTAAGAGGCATGCCCTGGACTCCTGCTGTACCTTCAGAATATACCTTGGTTGTGAAATATTGTTTTTTTTCTATCCCCTGACACAACAATGAAGAGGACCTGACCCCCTAGTTACTATGGGCAGGGTATTTGGATGCATTTTTTCCCATAAGGGAGACAGCCCCCATTTGGATGCCTGCCAGGAACCTTAAGTTTTTACCCATCTCCTCTATACAGGAGGATGCCCAAGATAAACTAACCAACAAGGAAAGAAAAACAGACATGGGTGAGGCTTGTGTTTAAAAGAGAAAAGCCAGAAAGATAACTAATAACCTTCCCCAAGGGCAACCAGCCCTTGAGAAGCTCTTGTGTTCTCTAATAACTGCACATGGCGATATTCCAGCTGTTGGCTGTCCTGATTCTCCCAGTTCTGGCAATGACCCTACGGAATCTGCATCAACCTCAATGGGTGACCCGGGCAGTGATCAGCGCTGGCAATGCAGAAATCATAAATAGCATCACAAGAGAAGCTGTCCCTTTGACCTGGTGGCCTAAAATTCATTTTGATCACCACCTTATATCATTTTAATATTACCTGCTTTAATTGTTCTTTTACTAATTGCTTGTATAGTGGCATTGAATCTATACTTATTGTTAAACAACCACCTTTTGTTACAAGCCCCACCTCTGGACTCTGAAGTGGCAAAGACTGCTATCCCATCCTTCACTAATGTTAAAGGACTGGTAATGACATTTCCTGGCCTGGTAATGCTTTTGCTAATGGTTTTTCTATGCCTTCCTTGCATTATACGTGCACTGTATAACTCTTATGAGCATAGACAGCCTGTTACATAAGATCAATCTCCAAGTGAATGAATTTCCCCCCAAGAGGAATCAGAGACAGAGACGGGTAAGAGGGGGTGTCAGTCTAACCAAACTAAGACAGGGCCTTCAGCTTCACTCTGAAGAAGTTTACGATGACGAGTAAGACAGACAAGGTGATCCACCCAACCTAAGACAGGCAGGTTCGCATCTTTTAACAAAGATGGGGGGAGATGATTTTGGGAGCCATTGACAGTAAAGCTCAAAGGTCATTTTGACCCCTGTGCTAGCTTAAAGGCATGTACAAGGAACTTGCTTACTTAAAAGACACCAGGTGCCCAGGATTGCTTTGCTATGTCTGCAGTTTGTTTTAAATTTTCCTTGTTTTTCTGGACTATGGTAGAATGGCCTGAGTATGGGGGCCCACAAGGATGTAACAGTGCCACATGTGTGGAACTCCCAATATCCAGGCTATCCCATGTTCTAAAGAGGATGACCTTACGAGATACTGAAACTGACTTTTATATATGCCCAGGAAATAATGGAACTGTTTCAGACATTTCTAACTGTGGTGGGACTGATGTTTATTACTGTGCTAGGTGGGGATGTGAGGCAACTGGGACAGGCTCTTGGATCATGCACAAGTGCCCTCCCTATCTTTGTCTGGTGAATCTCAACCCCCAGACTTGCCTCAAACCCCCTGTGTGGCAAATGCTATACTTACCAATGTAATCCTGTTAAAACAAACAAACAAAAAAGGTGAGGGGGAATCTGCAGGGCACATGGGCAGTAAAGATGGCGCTGAGAGAGTAGAGTGGGCTGAGCCCAATTTGCCTTAAGTTCAGTGAGGAACCAGCCCGTGAAAGCTTAGTTGCCTGATAGGGTGTGACCTAGACAGTGGTTCGTTCCTCTTCCTCCCCTGCCATGCCACCCACCTTTTTTGGCTTTAAAAAGGGCTGCTCTCTGTTAATGAATGAGTTTTTCTTCCTGCTTGATTTCGCTCCCTGCTGTGTCTGATTGTCCCCCGAGCTGAGGAAGGCTAGGGAATGGTTGAATGCTGCACTGACCTTTCTTTGGACCCCATTCCTCATTCGTGGGACAGATGAAGACCCAACACCTAGGTATATTTTTGCCAGTTCTTGTTTTGAACTCAAGGCCTGGGCACTGTCTGTAGCACTCTACTACTTGAGCCACAGTCCAAATTCTGGCTTATTCTGTGTATGTGCTACCGAAAAATCGTACCCAGGGCTTCTTGCATGCAGACCAGCACTCTCTCAATAATCCACATTCCCTGCTCCCTCATCTTTTCCTTAACGGTAGTTTCTTACATAAGTATACTGCCATTTTACATCCCCAAGTTTTATTTTCTGAATATTGCTTACTTCTACAAAACCTGATCTTCTCTTCCCACGCCTGGTTTGTTACTTTTCCTGCAATGGCCTCATAATAAAATGTAAATAAAAGCTTCTGAGAGCGTCAGTGTATCATATAAGGACACAGGACTGGAACCCTGGAAGAGAAAAGACATGGGCCTGTAATGAAGAGAATGATGCAGTATGCACAAGGAGTATATCTGAAAAATAAATCAGTAAATAAAAGGAGAAGCATTGCATAAGGTATGTTTACATTCAGGGAGGTAGTATACAGACTAAGTAGGTAGAGCACTGAAAAATTTTTGTGGCCATACTAGGGCTTAAACTCAGGGCGTTCCTCAGCTGTTTTTCCTAATGCTGAGGTTTTACCAGTGCCACAGCTCTACTTCCAGCCATCTGGTCATTAATTGGACATAAGTGCCTCCCAGGCTTTCCTTCCTGGTCAGGCCTGTGAATCCTGCTCGGCTTTCTCTCTTAAAGATGGAGCTCTATTCTCTGGACCACGGTACTACGTCTGGTTTTCTGGTGGTTTATTGGAGATAAGAGTCTCACCGAATTCCTGCTCAGGCTGAATTTGAACGGCAATCTTGCAAACAGGATTCAAGCTGCTTTCCTCAGGAAGACACCAAGGAGCCCCTCCACACAAACCCATAGTCTAAATCTCGAGAGGCACTAGAGAAAAAGAGATATATGAAGAAGCATCTAGTGTGTTCTAGATACTTAAGGTTGGAGACACACAACACTCATAATTATCAGATCATTTTATAGACAAAAGGAGCAATGAGGACAGCATGAGGATCACTCCAGCTTTTGGTCCTCTCATCTTGAGATGGCAAATTCACTGCAGCTCAATGCTAAGTGACAGAACTGGCGTGTCCTTTGGACATTTGCTCCCTAATCCTGTGACACTCACTTCTCATTTTTGGCTTCAAACCTGTGACTGAGAGGAGAAGATGAGGAGAGAAAATCCTTCTCAGAGAAACAGCTATAAAGAACATTGGGTAGTTAACTTATAAATTCAAACCTTTGGAATGACCCTGTTAAGAAGTCAGATTGTCCAGATTAAAAAATGAAGAAGAAAAGAAAGAAGGTGCCAGTGGCTTCTCACTGTAATCCCAGCTTCTGAGGAGGCTGAGGTGTAGAGAATCTGAGTTTGAATCCAGCCAGTTTAGCAAAATCCATGATACTCTTGTTTCTAAGAGATCACAGAAAAACCCAGAAGTAAGGTTGTGATTCAAAGTTAATGCACTACCCTTGAGCAAAAGGAATTCAGGGACAATGCCTAGGCTCATAGTTAAACCCCAGGACCTGCCCCATCAAAAAGAGCCTGTACCTCCATGTCTTTGTGTATGTATGGATGTATTCTTATACATGAAGCTGCAGAGTATTATGATGAACGGCACCAAGGAAGGAAATTTGTATTCAATAAAATGATTTCTTAACAGAGACTGTTTTCATGACAGTGCATAATCCAGAGCTCCCCTCACTGTTCCCAGAGTAGCCTGAGGGTTTCTCTGCATCCCAGGCCAGCTGGTAGAAGTCTCTCTTATTGTCTGGACAGGCAGACAAAAGCCCTCACTCCTGTACAGCTGTGTAATCAACAACTCCATCTGGGTCAGATAGTGAGGATGATTTTGGGCAGGCTCTGAAGGTCAGGAGAAAAAGGTCTCTTTGTTCCCCAAACTGTCTCTCTCCCCAGTGCTCTGGTTTGACAGGAAGCCTTCATTTGTGCCACCTCCTGTGGCAGGCCAAGTCCTGTGCACTTATCCTGCCTTTGTGAGACTATATTCCGGTGCTCAGATACAGTGTTCAATATAAATCAAGATTCCTTCTGGCAGACAACTAGGACCCTTAACTTAATGAAATGTTTCATTGCCAGTGATGATGGGCCTATGATGCCTCTCCTAGGTTTCTGGAAGCTTGGGAAATCCAAGCACATATCTAATATCACAAAGCTTCCTCTCATCTAGGGCTGGTGAATTCAACAGGTTTTTAAACATTTGACCTCTCCTAGTTTGGCCCTGGGTGGCTAGGTTTTGGGGTTGAACACAGGGCCAGGGTGCTGACCATGAGCACAGTGCAGAAGCCCGGTGCTTTATCATTTTGGGTAACAGCATCACTTCTAGTCTCTGTGTGTGTGTGTGTGTGTGTGTGTGTGTGTGTGTGTGTGTGTGTGTGTGTGTGTGTATGTGTGTGTGTATGTGTACACGTGGGCACACAGGGGCAGGGCACATACATCATTCTTGGAGGTTGAACTCAGGACCTGAGCATTGTACCTAACTTCTCTTGTACAATCATAGCGTTCTCCCACTTGAACCACAGAGCTACTTCAGGCTTTTTTTTTTTTTTACTGTTGTGTTCCTGAGAAATGAAACGCAGGGTTTCATATTTGCAAAGCACTCTACCCCTAAGGCACATTCCCAGCCTTCCACTTCAGGTTTGTTAACTTGTTTCTCTCTCTTTTTCTATTGTAGGAGTTGATGTCTGGGCCTGGGTCCTGTCCTTGAGCTCTTCAGCTCAAGTCTTGTGCTCTACCACTTGAGCCAAACACCATTACAGCTTTTCTGGTGGCCCATTGGAGCTAAGTGTCTCAAGGACTTTCCTGCCCATGCTGGCTTTGAACTATGATCCTCAGATCTCATCCTCCTGAGTACTAGGGTGACAGGCACCTAGCTTCCACTTCAGGTTTCTTAGTGGTGAACTGGAGATAATATGCTCATGGGACCTTTTGTGTCTGGGATAATTTGGAACGCAGATCCTCAGATCTCTGCTTCCTGGGAAGGCAGGATGAGAGACCTCAGCTATAGACCTCTAGGCTGTGGCATCTGCTGCAAGGGGGTCCATGGCTCCAAGAGGTGGAGTGCTAACCATGAGCCCAAGAGGTAAGGGTCAGAGCTTAGGCCCCTATTTCAAGGTTTATGACTTTGAAAAACCAGAACAAAACAATATTGTCTGTAGTAGACAACTCATTAGTCTTCAGTAATACATAATTTTGTCCCTGCCATGGAGACATATCTGAGCCTCAATATTCTTATCTGCATAATCATCTCAGTGGGGAGATCTTACAAGGACCCAATGAAAGAATGCACCTGGTGAAGGACACAGCACATTGCACTCTTTGCATGATTCAGCACACAGCATCCTGTGAAAGACTCAGAACCCAGCACCTAATGCAGGACTCAGCACACTGCACCCTGTGAAGGACTCAGCACATAGAACCATGTGCAGGACTCAGCACAGAGTACCCTATGCAGGACTCAGCACATAGCTCTGTTCCACAAGCTGTCATTAGACTTAGGGTGCTCTAATCAATATCACCATTCTATGAGGAACATTTCACAAACCACACAAGTTCACACCTTACAGTTTAGTGAGATTTCTTTGGGGGGGGGTTTAGTCATGGAGCTTGAGCTTAAAGCTTTGGGATATTATTGTTCTAATAACATTTGCACAAGGCTAGAACTCTACCACTTAGAGCCATATTTCAAAGAGTCTAGCAGACTTCCTGGCAGGTTTTAAAGCCCCAGAGAGGCCAGGATATCTGGGGTAAGCCAGGGTAAGCCAGGATGATGGGGGTAACCCATGGAGCTGGGTTGCAGCAGTTTATATCTGGCTAAGTCAGCATCGGACTCCTAGCTTGCTCTGTCATGTGGTATTTGAAGTCCTGTCCCTCTACAGTTGTAGTTAGAACATTGTAACTCTTTTTGGCGGCAGTCCTGGGGCTTGAGTAAGGGTTTTGAAACTGTCGCTAAGCATTTGTGCTCAAGGGTAGAATTCAAGTGATTGAAATACAGCAGAACTTCCAGGTTTTCTGTTTATGTGGCACTGAGGAATCGAGCCCAGGGCTTCATGCTCACAGGGTGAGCACTCAACCACCGAACCCCAGGAGTGAATGAGGTATAAATAGATAGAGATTGATGTATATAAACACTATATACACAGAAAGATGTCTGTATACTATTAATTTATAAATATTACTACCAATTAATAATTATTAAATTATGTCTCCATTAATGATATGTCCCAGTTAACAATTAATAAAGCATTAACTAAATTATTCAATATCCTGTTATTGTTTATCACATATTGTACATACATCCATACACATAATTTCATATTTTATAGAATGAGACAGATATCTATATATTATTAAATTATGCATCATGTGTTATTACCAATTATTAGGTATTTATGTCTCCATGCAATTTTTATTCTGGTAATACTTAATAAAATATTAAACTTAATACACATCCTATAATTTTAGTGTCTAATTTTATCCTAGAATGATTCACTACTAATTCAATCTGTTTTTCATTTATTGTAGTGACAATTCTTCCAATTATGACATTTTTTACATTTATGACATCCTATTAAATATAGATTTGCATATATTACATATAGATTTTCATTTGAATTATACATCCTACCTGTCACCAAGCACTTTCAAAGACAAAGAAAACATGTGTCACGCTCAGCTTCTCACTCCAAGATTACAGTTTTTGGCAGTGGTGGGATCTAACTCAGGGCCTAGAATGCTCAATTCATAAGTGGCTGACTGTCAGAACAGCAGCCTCTAGCCAATTTAGCTGCCAGGCACTTCCCAGGCCCTGAAATTGAACCCCATATGTTGACCCCATTTTATGCTTAATGTGCTTGTTCATTTTATGTTTTGTTTTATTCATTTACTTACCATTTATTTTATTGACTGTTATTACACATGAAATATTTATTACATTTATTACATAGGATATGGATTTGCCTATGTATGAAACTTCACACCTGATACCTAGGACTTTCACAGAAAAGGAAAACATGTGTCGCCATGGGCTTCTTACTGCACGATTCAATTTTTGTGAGTGCTGGCATCTGAACTCACAGCCTACAAGGACCAATTCATGAAAGGATGAGTGTCAGCATGCCACCTGAGGCATTTTGAGCTGACAAGCATTTCCAGAACTTGAGATCCAGCTCTAGGAGTTGACAAAATTAGAACAGATTGACATGCAGATGGTAGTACAAAAATAATAATTGATTTTTATAGAGTGCTAGAGATGTCTGTACATTATTCAGTTATATAGGCTACATTCCTATCAATTTTGGGGTATTTAGTATACGTCCATGTAATTAATATTATTGTTTTCATCCTTAATTATTAATTAAATCAACCACTGTCCTGAAACTATTATGTCCATGTAATTAATAGTATTCTTTGAATGTGTCAAAAATATTCATTAAAATCCATTGGCCTCCTAAAAGCACTCTATTTATATGGTAGTATTCAGAAACAACTAATTCAACCTTGCCATTCACAATCTTCCATTGGTATCCTTATGAATAGGAACGAGACACTTAGGATTTCCTTCCATTGGTTGGGGTTAGGACCCGGTTTCAAACACAGGGCCTATATTGCCATATTGGCTTTTGGGTTCCCTGGTAGCCCGCCAGCCTTCCGTAATGCCAAGTTACCAAAATTCTTCAACCGTGTCTTTCAGAAGCAGAATGGTCAACTAGCAAAGAAAACAAATATAAAACCGGTAGCCATCTGCAAGTTGCCAGTTTTTTTTTTATTTTCTGATTTGCATTAATTATTTTTTTTCTTGTCAGCCTTTGGGTCCCAGGAACCCAGGTTCAGCTGTGGGTCCAGTGGCTACACCCCAGCCAAGAGTGATCAAAGCTGAGGCAGAATTGCCATGAGCTGAGTTCAAGCCCGGTGGTTGACAAAATAAAAATACATACATACATACATACATACATACATACATACATACATACATACATACATACATACATACATGCATGCATACATACATACATAAATACATTAAAAATGTTTTTAAAATTATGAGGCTCCTTGGCTTAGAATTCATGCCATTTTTTTTTGCCAGGACCGGGATTTGAACTCAGGGTCTGGGTAAATCCTCAGCACTGTGGGGGATGGGGAAGATCAACATTCTGGAAGACAAAAAAGTCAGGCCTGTTTCTAGGACCTCAATTCATGTCCTAGCACTCGAAAAAATAATATTCGTATATATTTTAAATACATGAATTTTATTGACCTACATATTTTTACTGCATATTGCAGTTAGTGTATTCATTTTATTTTGTGTTTTGTTTCTTATATATTTTAGTGAATATGATTACACATATAATATTTTTTGCATCCTATTACATAAGACATATATTTGCCTGTGTATTCTACATCATTCCTGAGTATCATTCACCCATAATGAAACCAAGTGGGACAATTGGCTTTCTACCAGGATTAAGTTTTTGGCAGTTCTGTGACTTGAACTCAGGGCCTAGCAGGCCCACTTCATGAGTGGGTAAATGTTAGCACACCAGTCTGATGCAAGAGAAGTTGGTGGGCAAATCTGAGGACATGAGATCAAGCCCTAGGAATGGCCAATATATAAACAGATAGATGATTAGACTACAGTGTGTGTGTGTGTGTGTGTGTGTGTGTGTGTGTGTGTGTGTGTGTGTGTGTGTGTGTGTGTGTTGTGAGCTGTTTTAATCAGGGCTATCCCTCTACCACTGGAGCTACACAGCTCTACTTCTGCCTTTGTTGGCACTGAAGTTGGACAGGGATCTCAAGGACTTTTCTGCCTAGTGTGAATTTGACTATGATCCTCCTATCACAGCCTTGTAAACATCAATAAGGACTGCTGAGAACCACTGGTGCCTGCCTAATCATTGGTCTTGCTGATATTCTTAAACAAACCTGTGAGTTCCCTATCCTCGGATTAAAATGGTGGGAGCTGGAGCCCACAGTTCGAATCCTGATCCTGCCACCTCCAAATGGAAAGAGATCCTTAGAAACTCATTCCTATCTATATGAATACAATGGAACATGATCTATGTTATGTTTGAATGGGCAGCTCTTAAATAATTCTACGATAAAATTATACACAATAATATTATAGGACACTGATCGATTTTAATCAATACTTTATGAAGCATTTAAAAAATTACGTTCATTAAATGGAAGCATAATGAAATACCAAAGAATTGGGCGTCACACAGTATAAAGGTGCCATTTTTTCTGCTACAACTGGGATTGGAACTCATGGTCTGGGTAACTCTGTTGCACTGTATTGAAAGGGGAAGCTAGCCTTCTTGATGTCAAGAAATTCATGTCTGTTCCTTAGGTCTGAAATCGATCCCCAGTACTAGAATACATCCTATTTGTGTACATTTTAAATATATGACTTATATTTACATACATAGGTTGACTCCATATTGCATTCAGTGTAGTTATTCATTTTATTTTTTTGTTTTATTCATGTGTTTGTGGGGCACATAGGCAGCAATGATGGTGCTGAGAGGAAGTTGAGTGGGCACAGCCCAATTTTTTACCTTAAAATCTGATTAGATAAAGCTTAGGTGCATGATAGGGTGTGATCTTTACAGTGATTGGTTGGTTCCTTTACCTCCCCTTCCCAGCCTCTCAATTTTTCTCTTTAAAAGGTGCTTGCTGTGTAGTAATAAACGAGTTCTTGCTTGACTTGACTCCCCACTGTGTCTGAATGTTTCCCAGGCTAAGGGAGACTGGGGAACAGGCAAATGGTGCACTTACATTTTCTTGGGCCCCATCCATCTTTCGGGGGCAAACAAAGACCCAACATGTATTGACTTTATTTTAATGACTAATATGGCACATAGAACATTGGTTACATTGATTAAATAGGATGTAGATCTGCATATGTATTCCACTTATACCTGACACCCAGGACTTTCACAGAATAGGAAAACATGTGTCACCATCAGTTTCTTACTCCATGATTCATTGTTTGGGCATGATGGCATCTGAACTCAAGGCCTACCGGGCCAAATTCATGAATGCGTGTGTGTCAGCATGCCATCCTGGAACAAATTGAGCTGATAGGCAGTTTCCAGGATCTGAGATCGAGTACCAGGGGTTCACAAAATAAGAACAGATTGACACGCAGATTATAGTACACTAATAAATATATATTTCTTTACAGAGTGCCAGAGATGTGTATCCATTTTTCAGTTATATATACTACATTCCTACCAATTCTTGTATATTTCTTATGCCTCCATGTAATTAATATTTTTTATGTTTTTAAGTTTTTTATTGTGAAAATAATGTACAGAGGGGTTACAATTACATGGGCAAGATAATGAGTACATTTTTTATCAAGCATTGTAGCCTCCTCCTTTGTTTCCCCTTCCCATCCCTTCCCATCCTCCCCTCTGCCCCCCCACCCAATCCTCCCTGCTCCCTCACCCTCCACCAAAGTTGTAAAGTTCATTTTGGACATAATGACTTGTACATCTCTTTGTTGCAATGGGTCCACCTGTATCCCTATTTAAATGATTTGTTTTTCCCCTTCCCCTCCACAAATTATATTGACAACAAATACAGTGAAAGCAGGGGTTATACTGTGGGGGAGCAACAAAAAACAATCATAAATGTGTTAGAAACAATCACATAAAAGAAAAAAAACATTTGAGTACATATCTTAGGGTTCATTTCCCTAACATCACCTTATCTGACCTTTTCTGCTTGACTCAGACATATACTAGTTATTGCAAATAAGGGAAACCATGAGATAGGGCACTAGCCTTGAGCTAAACAGCACCCAGGCCCTGAGTTAAGGCCCCAGGATCCACAAAAAAAATAAATAAATGTTATTATTTTTATCTTTAATAAAGTATTAAGTAAATCAGTGTCCTGAAATTATTGCGTCCCTGTGAGAAATAATATTCTTTTAATGTTTCATAATATATTAAATAAAATCAATCAGCCGACTGAAATCATGAAGTCTGTGTACAAGTATCATTCATGAGCATGTCATTCAACTGTGACATTGATAACATTCCATCATTATTCCTGTGGATGGGAACGAATTTCTTAGGATCTCCCACCATCTGTAAGTGGCATGACTGTATTCGAACTGTAGGCCTATGTTGCTGTGCGGGACTATGGCTTCTCCAATGGCCCTCAATTAAAAAAAATATTTAGCTCCCTGGTTTGCAATTCATGACATTTTTTCTGCCAGGCCTGGGATTTGAACTCAAGGTCTGCGTAAATATGCAGCACCGTGACGGTAGGGAATCTGAACTTGCTTGAAGACAAGCAAGTCAGACCTATACCCTAGGCCTGAATTCAAGCCTCAGGGTTGGAAAACATACTCCTTATATCCATTTTAAATATAGGATTTATACTTCCATACAGATAGTCAGACCATATTTTGTTGGGTGTGGTTATTCATTTTATTTTTTGTTTTATTCATTTATTTACCATTTATTTCATTGACTCTGATGACCCCTCTACCATGTATTACATTGTTTACATCCTATCACAGCATCCAGATTTGTAAATAAGTTCTCCATCATGCCTGACACCCAGGACTCTCACAGAAATGGAAAACATGTGTCACACTTGGCTTCTTACTCAACATTAAAATTTTGGCAGTGCGGGGATGTGAACTCAGGGTTTAGCAAGCCCAATTCATGAATGGATGAGTGTGAGCATGGCAGCCTCTAGCCAATGAAGCTTTAAGGTGGTTCTCAGTTGCTGAGATCCAGCTCCAGGTTTGGCCAAAACAGTGATAAATGGATAGGCAAAGGGTGGTATACAAATAAACATATATCAGTAAGG
The DNA here is from genome assembly GCF_024711535.1 of Dipodomys merriami. Lineage (NCBI taxonomy): Eukaryota > Metazoa > Chordata > Mammalia > Rodentia > Heteromyidae > Dipodomys > Dipodomys merriami. Next base: position 43,902 of record NW_027204682.1, on the reverse strand, counting down.
AACACCAGAGGCATCTATCTATGATTGAATGACACTACTACATTACTACCAACTCTTAGGCATTTATTATACCGCCATTGAAGGAATATTATTCTTTTCATGCATAATAACCTATTAAGATCAATCAGCATCATAGGATTATTGCATCCAAATTTAGACTAGACTCAAACATGAACTACTCTTTCAATTGGTATTCCTATGCATAGGAATGAGTCTCTTATGATCTCCTGCCATTGGTAGGTGTCAGTACTGGGATTTGAACCTGGGACATATGTTCACAGGTTGGCCTATGGATTCCCTGATAGCATGCCAGCCTTCAGATATGGCAGGTCAGGTCCACTTTGCAGTCATGTTATTCAGACCCAGGATGGTCACTGTGCAAAGAAAAAAACGTAAAACCCTCAGCCCTCTGCAGCTTGCCACTTTTTGTGCTATGCTATGTTTTTTTTTTCTTCCTGAAACCCCTCTGGGCCTAGGATCCCTACTTTGGCTATGGGTCTGAGGATGCCCCACCCTAGGGCGATTGAAGCTGAGGCAGAATTGCCATGACCTGAGTTCAAGTCCCATGTTGGCAAAATAAAGAATAAATAAAAATATTAATTAATTATTTAACTAAATTAAAAAGAAATAAAGCTCCCTCGTTTTGAATTTATACCAGTTTTCTTTCCTAACCTGGGATTTGAACTCTGGATCTTTGTAAATATGTACCAATGTGAGGGAAAGTGCAGATTTGCCACTACTTGAGTTCAAACCCCATGCAAATCCAAAAATAAAAGTTAAGTCACTGAGCTCGGCAGGGGGAGTAGTTGTGGAGATGGGATGGAAGGAATGATAGGGGGAAAACAAGGAGGAAGCAACAATGCACAATAGGAACTGTACTCATTACCATGCTCATTTAACTGTAACCCCTCTGTACAACATTTTTACAATAAAAAAATGAAAAAAGTAGTGCTCAGACAAGCATTTTGGGGTTAAGAGAAAGATGTCTGATAGATGTACACAATTCTACGCTGCTTTTTTTAAAAAATTTTCAGTATGTAACTGAATAAACAAAACTACTTCCATTAAAAAATTAAGTCACTGTCTTGGAACTGGGGCCAGTATTTCCATCATTGCTGAGATTTGATCTGACCATCCAGGTAACTCTTTTGTATCATGGGTAAAGGCAAAGCTCACTGTCCTTGAGGAAAAGAAATTCAGGCTAGAGTTCCCAGCTACTGAATGAAGGCTCTGCAATGGAAAATACATTTCTATATATGTGTAATATATGATATATACTTATATATGTATGTTTATTACACATTATAATGTTTATTATTGATTTTGTATTTATTTTGTTTTTTTTTTACTTTTCATTTACTTATTGTTTATTGTATTTTGTATTATTATACACATAACATTTAGTACATGTTGTACATCTATTATAAATTTATACACAATACTTTAGGACATTGATTTGTTTTTCATTAATATTTTATTAAGTGTTGAAACATGATACATAATTAAATGGAAGCATTTGTCACAATCTTCATATGTTTAGGGTCTTTCCCAAGTATGAAATTTGCCTTCATTATCTTTAGAACCTTCCTAAAGGAATTTCTTTACATGATTTTTACTCAGAAGCCTTTTATTGGGGATATGCAGTTGAGGGATAAAATTGTAAGGGTGGGGCTAGAAATGTGGCTTAGTGGTATTGAGCTGAGTCAGCATGCATGAATGGTAAGGTTTGAATCCTCAGTGCCACATACTCAGAAAAAGCCAGAAGCTGTGGAGTGGCTCAAGTGGTACAGCGCTAGGCTTGAGAAAAAGGAGCTCAGAGACAGTACCCAGGCCCTTAGTTCAAGCCCCAGGTCTGGCAAAAACAGCAGGCCAGATGCCTGTGGCTCACAACAGGAACCTTAGGGTCTCAGGAGGCTGAGATCTGAAGATCAGAGTTCAAAGACAGCCTAGGCAAGGAAAACCTGTTATAATCTTATCTCCAATGAACCCCAAAAAGACCACATGTGCTGTGGGTCAAGTGGTAGAGTGTTCGCCTTGAGCTGAAGGGCTCAGGGGCTGAAGGGCTCAGGGACCGTGCCCATACTTGAGTTTGAGACACAAAACTGGAAAAAAGTGAGGGTTAAGCAAAGTACTTTTCCTATTTGCTAATTAGGAGAACATTCTCTGGGAAAAAGTATGGTCATGCACACCAGAATTGGAGGTAGAGCTCAAGCTTCAAGTGTAGCCAATACATATGCATAGCCTCTCAGACTCTAGCATTATAACCTTGTGTCTGAATGGTCCAATGTTGAAAGGCCTAATATGCTGCCCAAGCCCTTTTTGATAAGCAGTTGACTTGTAATGCCAATGTTATTACAGTTCTGAACTTAGGAGATCACCAGTAGCTCATGCCCATCACCCTAGCTCAGGAGGCTGAAGTCTGAGGATCATAGGATAAAGCCAGCCAAGGCTGGAAAGTCGATGACACTCTGACTTCTACTGCTGAAAGGTCAGATGTTCAAGAGCTTCCTGTGTTTCCCTTTGTAATGAGAAGTTACTTGCACTCTAAATGTTCTTAGAGTTCTTGAGTTATAAAAGCAGGAAAGAAACATCATTGACCAATCATGGGTTCACATAAAGTTCTCAACTTCCAAGCCCTAGCCCTGTTAGCAGGAAGAACTCCAGTGTAACAATATTTGAAGGCAGAAAACAGTTTCAAAAGCCAAACTAGGCAAAGAGACCTAGTCCTACAGGATTAGGAGGCAGAATGTACACACGCAACAGGTAAGAGAGCTGCAAAACCACTTCATTCATTCAAGACACTGCCACCAATGAGAGGAAACCTGAAACATTTGTCAGAGTTACACAAGGATCAGGCTTTCTCAGCCTCTTCAGACAATGACTAATTAATGTTCCTCCCTCAGGTGAAGGGAACCTCAGTCTATCTTTAGGTTAACAGTAGAGAGCCTTGCTCTTTGGTCTTAGGTAGTGGGTTTTTAACTCTCCATCTGTCAGATTTGAAGGCCCTTCTTCTACCAATGCCAGTTCATTCTCCTTCCTTCATTCTCCACATTATTAAAGCAAATCCCCAGTCCAAGGAGAGGCAGAGCCCTTTCTCTTCTGGCTCCAAGCACCTGAGTTAGAACCTGGCTCTGCCCTCTTGACTCTGGAGCCTCAGCTGCCTGAGAAGTGGGAAAGAGACAGTCTTCCTGTTCTGTGGTTGTTTGAAGACCATGTTGGTGTCCTGGCACACTGCAGAAGACCTCATGACTGGGAAGTGTTCCCGTCTTTCCTCCTGACTTCCAAGTCTAATTCTGTCTTTTTCTTGAATGTGCATGCTAGACAAGCACTCTCTCACTAATCCACATTCCCAGCCCCCTCATCTTTTTCTTAATGGTAGTTTTTACATAAGTATGCCACCATTTTATGTCCCCAATTTTAATTTTCTGAATACTGGTTACTTCTAAGAAACCTGATTTTTCTCTTCCACTGCTGGTTTGTGACTGTTCCTGCATAGGCCTCATAATAAAATGTACTTAAAGTCTGCTGAGGGTGACCTCCTTTAGGCAGATGGCTGCACAGGTTGTTGTGTATGTCTGTTTGTTGCCACTCCTGGACCTTGACCTCAGGATCTGGGCACAGTCCGTGAGCTGCTTTACTTAAGGCTAGCCTTCTAACACTGGAGTCATATGGCTATACTTCTGGCTTTGTTGGTCCTGAAGTTGGACAGGGCTCTCAAGGACTTTTCTGCCTAGGATGACTTTGACCATGATACTCCTTTCACAACCTTGTAAGTATCAAGGAGGACTTCTGGGAACCACTGGAGCCTGCATAATCATTGGTCTTGCTGATATTCTTAAACAGACCAGTGAGTTCCCTATCCTCGGGCTGAAGTGGTGGGAGCTGGAGCCCACAGTTCGAATCCTGGTCCCTGCCACCTCCAAATGGCAGGAAATCCTAAGAAACTCATTCCTATCCATATGAATACCAATGGAATGTGATGTATGTCATGATTGAATGGGAAATTCTTAAATGATTCTCGGATAAAATTGGAAACAATTAGATTATAATACACTGATAAATTTTATTTAGTATTTTATGAAACATTTAAACAATCACATTAATTAAATGGAAGCATAATGAAATACCTCAGAATTGGGTGTCATATAGTATAGATGTGCCATTTTTTCTGCCAGGACTTTCTTTAGTTAATTGTTAGATCCCATTTTCTGAATGTAATTTGGTATATGAAACTACGATATATTATAAAGCAATTATTCAAACAGTTTTATCAGAAATGTTTATAGCGAAATATAGAGATAAATCCAAATTATACATATTTGAAGACAGTGCTTGGTTAGTCCTCTTCTCATATTCCCCATTCCGTTCATGAGAATAATACACATTGTAAGGTAATGCTTAGAGTGTTTTGGTGAAATAGGTTGACTTTAATCCAGTGAGTTACTCTATGCTGCATTTTGTTTACTTTATATCCAGAAAAGCTAAATTTTTACTTTATCATTATCCTTAGGGTTTATACTCAGATTTAATCTCTGATGGGTGACAAATAAAGATATAAACATTTTTTAACAGTGGCTAAATTTAGGCTGAGGAATCTAGGTACAATGCAACTCATGCAGATAGGCCTCATAAGTCATGACACCCTGGTATCCAAATGTTAACCAATGCTTACTGCTGTCATGCTTATGAGATTTTGTGTATTATAAACAGTGGTTATTAGAATGTTTTTGGAATTAACATCATTTCATGGGTTAGGAACAGAAGAGAGACATTGTAAACAGAAAAAAATTTAAGGAGGCATTCAAAATAAGTTACCATGATATACATCATATAACACAATATTTTGAAAATGCAAACTAAAGGAAATAATTTATGAAAAACATCAACATTTATGATAAATACAGAATCACTATGACTGATTTTTCTCTTATCCCAGTTGCAATACGGATTACATTATGACTTTTCTTGTGATATGTTTAGTTAAGTCTTGATATTTAGTTGGAGAAGTTATGTTCTTTCATATATTCATTTGTCAGATCAAAGAGGAAATGAATTCCATGCCAGAGTCAACATCCATAATAATGTTACAGATGTATCCTGCTACTTTGCCAAAGTTTCAAATCAGCTTGAGTAACTGAGTTCTTTTTTTTGGATCTAAATAAATAGGTATGCAATTTTCTCAGTACTAGAAAGATTTTCACTAACATTTGTTAAGCTATTATTTTCTAGAAACTACTTCTCTCTTTTCATGGGATTTTTAATTTCATTTATATCAGTTGTTGATGTTCTCCTTTAGATTACCCACATTCAATCTTCTACAAAGTGTAATTTGGAATAGTTTAAAGTTATATACACTCATGTACACTACTCAGATTGTATTAGTTGCATATTTTTTCTTGTTAAATCAGTAGGAATTAGTTCTCAATATGGATAATATTGCAATTATTCATTGCTTTTCTGAACTTTTTAGTATGTCATGATTTTGTTATTTTATTCTTTTAAATATGTGCAGATCTCACTCCGCATACAGTCAGATTCGTTTTAAACAATTTGATCCATTCAAGGGGTTTGCTATATTAGGTTCATCTAGATGAATTTAATTACACCTTAATACAACCATATTTCTGAGACACAGTTTTCTTTATGGCTCTACTCCAAGTTAACATGTATTTGAGGTTTTTGTGCTTTAAAACCTGGGCAAAACTTGTTTTTGTTCCTGGGGAAGTTCTACTTTGTTGGTTGTTTTTCCAGTTGTGATGACTTCAACATATGTTTGTATTTTATTTCAATTGTTTTGTGTCAATATTTTGTTTCATATAACAGAAATTACAAAAATAGTCAGTGATTTAGAACTTTTCCAAATAGATTCTAAGAGAGACACTTGAAATTTTGTGACAACTGGGAATGGGCAGGTCTTCACAGTGGAGGGGATAGCAGAATACCAGATATTGTTTGACATGATTTTAATTCTTCCTCCTCTTGCCTCACTATTTCCAATGGTATTACTTCAAAGACTTTAGTGGAAAGAAAATATTTTTGTCTGAATGAACTCAGAATATTTTATTCAATTGGGACACATTACATATTTATATTTCATTTTAACTCGAATATCTTTCTTTCATTTAAAACCACAGTTCTGAATTTATAAGGCTAAAGTAGCATCTACTAATTTATATGAAATGGTACAAACTATTTTCACTTCACACGACATGTAATATATAGAGTGTAATAAAAATAATGAGTAATATAGCATGTAATAATTGCCTTTGGGGAAAGTCAGTTACAGTGGGTTTGTGAGATACTGAGTAATAGTAAAAGTTATATTTGATTCTATTAAAAAATTCCAAGTTACATCTAAAAATTATTCATAGTTATAAATTAATGCTGAAAACAACATTATTTATTAGAAAAAGCCAGAAGTTTCAATAAGCTTGCTTTTTTAAAATTGTCCTGAATCTTGTCTTTGGTGGCTCATGCTGAAATCCTAGCTACCCAAAAGTCTGAGATCTGAGGATAGTGGTTCAAAGCCAGCCTGGGCAGAAATGTTTGTGAGACTCTTATTGCCAATGTATATCTTGAAAACTAGAAACGGCACTGTGTCTCAGGTAGTACAGAGTTATCCTTGAGCTGAAGAGCACAGGGACAGTGCCCAGGCCCAGTGTTCAAGCCCCACGACAGGCAAAAAAATTGGCATGGATTTTCACTTTATTATTTCATGATTTTTTTAAAGTGAAAATACGTACAGAGGGTTTACAATTACATGAACAAAGTAATGAGTACATTTCTTATCAAGCGTTGTTGCCTGCTCCCCTCTTTCCCCGTCCCATCCCTTCCCATCTCCCTTTCTGCGGCCCCTCCCCCCCCCCCGTGCCAAAGTTGTAAAGTTCGTTTTTTGACTTAACGTCTTGTACCTGTCATTGTTGCAATGGGTTCACATGAATCCAATTTGTTTTTCCCTTCCCCTCCCCAAATTATAACAACATCAAATACAGTGAAAATAGAGGTTATATTGTGGGGGAGGGACATAAAAAGCAACAAAGAAATCATCTTGTAAATATGGTAGAAAAAACAGCAAGTAAGTAAAAGCATTTGAGTCCTTATCTTGGTGTTCATTTCACCTAACATCAACTTGTCTGACAGTTTGTGTTTATCTCCGACATATACTAGTTATTTCAAATAAGGGAAACCATGGAAGCTATATATCTTTGGGCCTGGATTACTTCACTTACTATAATGTTTTCCAAGTCTTTCCATTTCCTAACAAATGGGGCAATGCCATTTTTTCTGATGGAGGCATAGAATTCCATTGTGTATATATATCACTTTTTTTATTATTGTAAGAATACCGTACAGAGGAGTTACAATTACATGGGCAAGATAACTAGTACATTTATTATCAAGCGTTGTTGCCACATTTTATCGATCCATTCATCTACTGAGGGGCATCTGGGTTGGTTCCATATCTTAGGTATGGTAAATAATACTGCAATAAACATAGTGGTACTGGTAGTTATAGTATGGGTTTGTTTGTGATCATTTGGGTAAATGCACAAAAGTGAGATTGTTGTGTCATAGGGGAGCTCTACATGGAGTCTTTAGAGGAACCTACATACTACTTTCCAGCGTGGTTGAACAAGATTACAGTCCCACTGAAATCCTGTCTAGCTTGTCTTGTTATTACAGTTCTTCATTATAGCCATTCTAACTGAGGTAAGGCGGTATCTCAGTGTGGTTTAGATTTGCATTTCTTTTATTGCTACGAAGGTTGAGCATTTCTTCATGTATCTATTGGCTATCCTTCTTTCCTCTTCAGAGAAGTTTCTCTTTAGTCTTTAGCCACTTATTTATTGGGCAGTTGCTTCTTTGAAGATTTGTTGTTGGGGGATTTAATTTTTCCAGTCCCAGGTATATTTTAGATATGAGACACTTTCCCGTTGTATGGCTAGTGAAGATCTTCTCCAAATTTGTAGGATTTTTATTGATCTTGCTAGCTATGTGCTTTGTCATGCAGAAGCTCTGCAATTTCATGCAATTCCATTTGTCCAACCTTTCTTTGATCTGTTGTGTTTCTGGGTCTCTATTAAGAAAATTTCAGCCTGTGCCAAGGACACATAGATTATCTCCTAGTTTCTCCTGCAATGTTTTCAGTGTGTCTGCTTTGACTCTGAGGTCTTTCATTCATTTGGAGTTGATTCTTTTTTTTAATTTTTATTTATTTTTTATTGTGAAAATACTGTACAGAGTGGTTACAATTACATGGGCAAGATAATGAGTACATTTCTTATCAAGCATTTTAGCCTCTGCCTTTGTTTCCCCTTCAAGGTGATATATATGGATCTAGCTTTACTTTTCTACAAGTGATTAACCAATTTTGTCAGCACCATTTACAGAAGAAGCTCTTTCTTCCATTCTATTTCTTAGCTACCTTATCGAAGATTAGGTAGCTATAGTTCTGTGGGTTCATTTCTGGGTTTTCAATTCTATTCCATTGGTCCTGAGGTCTGTTCTTGTGCCAGTACCAAGCTGTTCTGATTACTACACCTTTGTAGTAGAGTTTGAAATTTGGTATTGATATTCCTCTAGCACTATTCTTTCTGTTAAGGAATATTTTTGCTATTCAGAGTCTTTTATTGTTCCATATGAATTTTTGTATTTCCTCTTCTATTTTCTTGAGGAATGAGTTTGTAATATTGGTAAGCATCACATTGAATTTGTAGATAGACTAGGGAAGTATTGACATTTTCACGATTTGATTCTTCAAATCCAGGAGCATGGGAGGATTTTCCACTTTCTAAGTTCCATTTTTATTTCCTTTCTCTGGATTTTAAAGTTTGCATCATAAAGATCCCTCACATCTTCGATTAAGTTAATACATAGGTATTTTATCTTTTATGGGCTATTATGAATGGAGTTGCTTTCCTGATTTCAGCCATGGTTTCTCATTGTTGGCATACAAAAAAGGCATTGATTTTTGAGAGTTACTTTTTCCCCTATTACTTTGCCAAAATTTTGTATCAGCATGAATAATTTCGGAGTGTAGTTGGTGGGATTATTTAAATACAACATCATGTCATCTGCATATAGGGAGAGTTTTACATCATCTTTCCCTATTTGGATCACTTTAATGTTTGCATCTTGTCTTTTGCTGTAGCTAGGCATTCTAATACTAAATTGAAGAGAAGTGGTGAGAGTGGACATCCTTGTCTCGTTCCTGAGTTAAGAGGAATTGGCTTTAGTTTTTCAGCATTAAGTATAATGCTGGCTGTAGGTTTGTCATATACAGCCTTTATTGTATTGAGGAATGTTGACTGGATTCATACTTTTTACAGAGCTTTCATCACAAAGGGGTGTAGGATTTTGTCAGTGCTTTTTCTGCATCTATTGAGATAACCATATGGTTCTTATCCTTGCTCTTTTTGATGTGATGAATTTTATTAATTCATTTGCATAAATTGAACCAGCTTTGCATACCTGAAATGAATGCTGTTTGATCATTGTGTATGATTTTTTGGATGAATTGTTGACATCAATTGGGCAAAATTTTGTTGAGGAGCTTTGCATCAATGTTCCTCAAAGAAATGGGTCTGCAGTTTTCTTTCTTTGATGAGTCCCTGCCTTATTTTGGGATAAGGGTTCTGATGGAATCATAGAATGAATTCGGTAGTGAACTTTCTCTTTCAATTTCATTTAAGATTTGGAGGACTATTGGTGTGAGCTCTACTTCGAAGGCCTTGTAGATTTCCACTATGAATCCATCTGGTCCTGGGCTTTTCTTAGATGGGAGGACTCTTATTGCTGTTTCTTTTTCTATGCTTGATATGTGTATGCTAAGTTGATTTAACTCATCTTTGTTGTTTTGGCATGTTAAGATTTGCTAGGAAAGGTCAGGTTCTCAAAGTTATTCACATAATGGTTTGAAAAGTACTTCCTCATATTTTTTTGAATCTCGGTTGTTTCTGTGGTGATGTTTCCATTCTCATCTCTGAGTGTTTTTTTTTTTTTTTTAATTTGGGTGAGTTTTTTCTTTTTCTGATAAGATTTGCTAAGGTTCTGTCAATTTTGTAATATTTTCGAAGTAACAACTCTTTATTTTGTTGATTTTTTCTATGATTTTTTGGTTTCTAATTTATTCAATTCTTATGTAATTTTAATTATTTCTTTCCATCTACTGAATTGGGGTTTATCTTGCTGCTCTTTTTCAAGGAAGTTCAGATGTCTTATTAAATTGTTGGTTTCAAATCTCTCCAATTTGTTGCTGTAGGACCTCAGAGCTATAAACTTGCCTGTGGGTACTGCCTTTGTTGTGTCCCAGAGGAGCTGGTAGTTTGTGCGTTCATTTTTTTTTAATATCATGAACATTTGCATTTTCTTTCTAATGTCTTCCATGACTCATTTGTGATTCAACAGTGTGTTGTTCAGCCTCCATGTTGTCTAGGGCTTTCTTTTTTGGCTTTTGGTGTTGAGTTCTAATTTTATTCCCTTGGATGCTGATTCTTGGATCTTACTGTGGTCTTCTTGGTTTTCTATGTGAAGGATACTTTTGTCTTTTGTGGGGCTGGTTTTGTGGAGATATATTGTTTCAATTTTTCTTTGCTTTGGACAGTTTTTATTCGACCTTCGGTTATGAAGGATAGTTTAGCTGTGTGCAGTATTCTTGGTTGATAGTTGTTTGTCTTTAGCACATGGCATACACCATTCCAGGCTCTTCTTGCTTCAATCGGCTCCGCTGGGAAATCTGGGATGATTCTAATTGGTTTCTGTTTATAGGTGATTGTTCTTTTCTCCTTGAGATCTTTACGGTTCCATTCTTTGGTCTGAATTGTTCCTGTGCAGACTATAATGTGACAGTGGCATGTCCTGTTCTGGTCTGGTCTATTTGGGGTTCTATAAGCTTCTTGTATCTGAATAGGCCTGTATTTTTGTATGTTTGGGAAATTCTCTGGTAGGTTTCTGTTAAATAAATTTTCTGGACCATTCACTTCTTTTTCTAGGTGCTCCTCTACACCCATTAGCCTCAGATTAGGCCTTCTGATGGTGTATTCCAAATGTTGAACAGATCTATCATATTTTTTGGATTTGTCTTGCATAGTTTTATGTTTTTTCTTTATAATATCTAGGCTGTCTTCAATCCCCGAGATTCGATCTTCTGCATGGTCTAACTTAATGTCAAGACTTTCTACTTTGTTTTTTATTTATTTGTCTTCTAATTGGTCGTCTTTGATGGCTTCAAATTCTTTGTTGTTGCTTTGCTTTCGATCTAGTATGAAATTCTTTACTTCTTTAATTTTGAGTTCAGTTTCTCAAATCACTTAGTTGATTGGTTATGGCTTCCCTGGACATCCATTCTTTCTGTCCGGCTCCATTCAGCATTCCATTTGTGGTCTCACTGACTTCTTTCAGCGGTCTGTTTATGGATTCCATGAATATCTATTGATCTTTGTCTACTCTCATCCTGCTCTCGTAATTCCTGTATTACACTTTGATTAGTTTCGTCACATTCACGCAATATCAGTAATTCTCTGTGGTTGTGCTCTGCCTGCTCATGCATTTCCTGTATTTATCTTTGACTCTTCTCAACCTGCTTATGCAATTCCTGCATCAATCTTCAAGTAGTTCTTAATGCTTACAAGATTCCTGTTTAATCTTTGATTTGCCTACTCTCGCTCCCTATCATGCTCACTCTGAGTCCTTTACTAGTAGTGTTTGTACAGGTTTTTATGGAACTTCTCTGGATTATTCATTAACAATTCTTTCAACTGAGATACCTGCACTTGCCATTTTTATTGTGCTTTTATTGTGCTTTTCGGCTTGTTCTGCCCATTTGGTATGAAAGTAACAACAATTTTGTGCTAGAACACTATTTTAAAGCAAGCATCAACCTGTATTTACACAATCCTCTATTTGCACAATCAAAATGGCTGCAGATACAATGTAATTCAACAGATTGATTCTATTCAACATCAAACAACTATGTATTATTGGGCTACAAACAACAAAATAGGATTTGGCAAACCAGAAAATATTAGCTTTAGGGAGAAATGTGGGGACAAAAAGGACTAGAGGAATATGGAGGGGTAAAAGGAGAGTAAATTTAACCAATTCCTAATCTCAGAGAGGGAAATGGATTGGACAGAATGATAGGAGAGAAATAAAAAGAAAAATTGGAAAAACAAAAATTAAATTTAAGAAGTGAAACATTTAAAAATTATGTACATTTAAAGAAATGATACCTAGAGAAGAAAAGGATAGAATGAGTGGAGGGGACTGATAGAAAGATAGATGAAAGCAAAAAAAATGAAAATTATTAAAATTAGTTACTTGATAATTATGTAGGTATAAATAGATGATACTGCTCTTTAAAAAGTTAAGCCTAAGAGGATGTGAATTGAGTAATAAATTTCTGGATTAAGTATGTACACAATAGGGAATAAGGTCTAATAATTGACGACAGGTATATATCGGGATGAGCAGAACAGCAATTAATTCATGCGAAAAAAAAAGAGAAAAAAATAAAAAGGACCAAAAGCTCAAAAGAGATTAAACACAGACAGAGACACAGACACAGACACAGACACAGACACACACACAGACACACACACACACAGACACACACACACACACACACACACACACACACACACACACATACACACACCAAAAATAAAAATTAAAAAAAAGATGAACAGAAAACACTTTTAAAAAATAAAAATATAAGAAAAGTTTCAAAAAAGTGTTCCTTGATTTTTTGTTTTTTTGGGGGATGAATGGGAAGACCCTATATCTCCCCTGTGTCCATAACGAGTCTCTTGGTAGAGACTCGGCTCTGCTTGTGCTGTTTGGACTTCCTATGGCTTGACTGGTTTCTTGTCTGTTTGGGCAGGCAGAAACAGCTCTGTGTTAGGCATGTTTTTTGATCCTCTTCCCAGGCTAGTTCAGTGGGAGGGAGATCTGCTTGTAGTATCACAAAAGAGGGAAATGGTGGTTTCCTCTAGTTTGGAGATGCTGTGATGAGGCTAGGTTCTGGGTAGGGTTGAGGTCTCTCAGCAAACAGTAGCTTTTCCCTGAGGGGCTAACTCCTGAGACATTCACAAAGCCCAGCTTGGAGCTTTTCTCAGGTTTAGGCTTACTGAATTTCAATGTTTGTCTAGGCTGTTGTAAGGAGAGGCAGTCTCTGGCTGTGTTTACCTGGTGAAGAAAGTCACTCCTCTGTGGGTGGAGTTTTTTCTGCCTGGGCTGGGTGACTTTCTCCTGGGTGGAACTGACATCATAACTGACATCATAACTGTCTTCATAAACCTATTGTGTGATCGTGGTATTTCCCCTGCCAGGTAAGTATGGGAAGGGATGGGAAGGGGAAACAAAGGAGGAGGCTACAATGATTGATAAGAAATGTACTCATTATCTTGCCCCTGTAATTGTAATGGCTCTGTACAGTATTTTCACAATTAAAAAAAAACCTATTGTGACCTATTGTAACATTAAACCTATTGTGACCTCATCACCATTATAGCATCACCAACTAAGTATAACATCAAAATATTATTATCACTCGATATTGTGACATCATATTGCCATTGTGATATCACTGTTCCATTGGGTTTTTCAAAACAATTATGACCTCATAACATTTTACAAAACTCATGGCCTTTGAGCCTGTTAACTTGTAAACTTGCACACTTATGATGCATAAAACACAAGACAATCCAATGAGGCACATTGAAGATTAATTTATTTACAATAGAAATGGGACTGCATTTACCTTGTCCTGGGCTGTACAGTTAGTGACAGCCCAACCCCAACCACCAAACCTCAGACGTCCAAGAGGCATTGTTAATTGGTTTGCAAAACACCAAACCCCCAAATTATAATCTCCATGCTCCAAACTTCAATAGGTAAGGCTTTTTCCTTTTCCCTTATTCCCTCCTTCTTTATAGACTTTTCCTTCATTTCCCTTTTTCCCTTCCATCACTTCCTTCTTCTCTTTAGGGCTCTCCACTACACTTCTCTGGACTGGTGGACAATAGGCTTCCTTACTCACCTGCTCTCGCTCAAATTCCACTTCTCTCAGGTCTTTCCCCTCCTGCTGTCTCACTACTTCCTTCCTTGCAGGTCATTCCTTGATTTTCTCCAATTCCATTGCTCTGACCATGCAGCCTATATATAGGTTTAACCCCTCCATCACTCCAGTGGGTCTCCTATCTAACAGTTTTCAACCATCACTTCACAAACTGCCTGTTCCCCAATCAATTCTTCACAGGTCATCATGTAAAGGTGACATCCTACCCCCTCCAGCAGCATGCCCTGCTCACTTGTGTGGCATGCCCCAGGCACTCCAGTGGGTCAGGTCATGGGGCAACATTGATTAGTAGGACCTGCTCATTATTAGGGCCATGCTGTTTTATATATTCCCCACTGTTTTGCATGTCCAATCAAATCCTTGATTCCTTCTTACCAAATCCTAAAAATTCCCTTCTCTCCACCCAATGAACAGGCTTAAAAGGTAAATTTAATAGAAAAAAAGTAAATTATAGAAACACACTAGTTAGCACTAATTAACACTTAGTAAGTCTTATCTTTAACAGTCCATCTTGCAGCCTTCTCTGTATATTGGTCCACTACTTATTCCATTTGAGACTGATGGATCCAATGTTGTTTTCATGCTAATTCAATAGGCAACAGTGAAGTTAGCACCACGAAGTAAGGTCCTTGCCACTTAGGTTCCAATTCAGTAGCATGATGAATTTTTACCCACACCAGCTCTCCAGGCAAGAAAGAGTGGATGGAGTTTCTTATTTTCTTTTTTCAGCTCCATTTCTTAGTTTATTTCATTTACCTGGGGTCTAGTTTTTTAATTTATTTCTGAAGTGAGACTTGCTATAGAATAATCTAAACTAGCCGGGCGCTGGTGGCTCATGCCTGTAATCCTAGCTACTCAGGAGGCTGAGATCTGAGGATCGCCGTTCAAAGCCAGCCCTGGCAGGAGAGACCGCGAGACTCCTATCTCCAATAAACCACCAGAAAACCGGAAGTGGCGCTGTAGCTCAAGTGGTAGAGCGCTCGCCTTGAGCTGAAGAGTTGAGGGACAGCACCCAGGCCCAGAGTTCAAGTCCCACTACCGACCAAAAAAAAAAAAAATGAATAATCTAAACTACTTTCCTCAAAGAAATTTTCCTTCCAACTGGATTTAATTTTTTATTTTATATTTGAAATTTTTCTTTTCATACTGTTTATTTCTAAACACTTTTTTATTATTATCTTTAAATAGTTGTACAAAGAAGTTCCCATTCTACAAAACAGTACACGAATAAAAGCTGTCTGACAACATTGTCATCCAAATCTTCTAACCCTTCCATTCTCACAATTTTGTAAAAATTGAGATAGGTGATTACATATATTTCACATATTTCACAGTATTGTGGAATTATGATGCTTAGTTAAAGTCACAAACACATTTTAACCTTGACAAGTCAAATTATTGTTATCATTGTCCAAATTTTTTTAATTCTATGAACTTTGACAATACAATTTATTTTTCCCACCTCAGGTGATATTTACATTTTTTCCTTTTGCTTAATGTAGGCTATTCCCTCTTGCCCTCTTTCCCTCTCATTCATCTCTTCCCATCACTGTGTTTGGGTTGCTTAGTTATTTTTCTTCTATGTCCAGTGCAGCTGATGGGCTCCTTTGTTGTATGTTGTTTCATTTCCCACTTATTGTGTTCCTCCTCCTGGCTTCCCTCCATTGCGTGCATATTTCTACCGTCTACATAGTCAAGAACATGGAGTCATTAATGTTGATACAACAAAATGAGTGGCTGTCCGTTGTTTCTCGAGTCCTGTTTACTTTGTCATACCTTCTTGCATTTTGGCTTTAGCATCCAAGTATCAGGTAGACCCTATGCAGTTTGTCTCATTGTTCTCAGCTTATCTCACTCAGATAATTTGTTCTAGTTCCATCCATTTCCCTGCAAATACCATCATTTTGTCCTTTCTAATGGCTACATGGTATTCCATTTTATATAGGTTCCACATTTTTTGGTTCCACTTATCAGTTCTGGCTTATCTGGGTTGTTTCCAAATCTTGGCTATTGTGAACAGTGTTGCAATAATCAAAGAGGTGTGTATGTCTATGTACACTGGTTCCTGTTGTTCAGAGTAGATGTCTAGGAGTGGTATGGCCAGTTCATAGGACAGGTCGATATTTAGCTTTCATAGGTACCTCCAGACTGCTTTCCAAAGTGATGGTATTATTATACATTCCCACTAGCATTGTAGTAATGTTTCTTTCTTTGTATCCCTTCCAGCATTTGTCATTGGCTGAATTTAGGATGTGGGCCATTGTGACTTAGGTAAGGTGGTATCTCAGAGTTGTTTTTATTTGCATTTCCATACAGCCAGGGATGATGAACATTTCCTCATGTATTTCTTTATTGTCAGGCTAATGCCCCACTGGTTTTCAGAAGAGTTTTAGGTAGTAGCCTCAGAAAATTTACAAGGGTGCAAATATCTACACGTAAACTGACAGAAAGCTTGAGGCTGTATGAATTTATTACAAGTTCAGTGTCAACACTTGTACACTTATTACAACTGTTTTTGCTTATTCCTTTAATTTTAACGACTAGCAGCTCTAGAGACCCCACTGGTTTTAGAGTGATCTCCCAAGTTACCTGATCACCTCAGATGTTTCCCTGTATCTTAGGGTCTCTAGTTTCTTTGCCTCCTGTACAGTACTCTGAACCTTGGAGACTTCTTCCATTTTATTCTCCTCCTTTTCTCTCAAACTTGCTTTCAAGATCCCACTCTCCTTCTCAATGTGCTCCTTAATTTCTAACTGTTTTGGCCGGGTCATAGGAGAGTTCTTTGACTGTGCTTTCAACCTCTTGGTTTCTGCTCCTTCTCACAACACCTTTGCTTGCTCTTCAGCTCCTCCCTTAAGTTCGCAAAGGTGCTATTGCGAGGTATTTTTTCCCAACTCCACCTGTTCCATTGGGACACGATGCTTCTGCATTACATTTATAATGAAGATCTCAGCAGTCTTTTGGAGTTTTTACTCTAGTAGTTTCTCTTTCTAGTTTTCCACTTCAGTGTATTTTTGTGACAGATCTTTCAACTGTTTGTTTAGCTGTTCTGTTTTTCTTCCTAATGCTCTTTCCCTTTCCCTAGCATTCCCTATCAGAGCAAATGGTCCTTTAACTCTTTCTGAAGAGTAACAATCTCTTTCTTGAGCCTGATATTTTCCTCTTTACTTTTCTTGGCCTGATCTTCTATGACACAGCACTTCCCCATCTTCTCTGCTAACTACTCTTTCCTTCTCTTTCTGTTCCTTTGAATTTCTGGTGACAATTTTCAAAGCTAATAACTGACATGTACTTCAGCCTCATACATTATTATATCAGGTCCAGCTCCTTTTTCATGTCCACGATTTCTTAATGCAGCATCAGGATCTCTTCTTTGCCTCACTTGTGGTTAGCAAGGATGGCAGTATTGCTGTCTTTTGCTTCTGTCAGCCTGTGATCCCCTAATTTGTCTCATACTCATCCAGGCTAATGAACTTCAATTTCATTTGATTCTGAGTGTTTTTAGGTTCCATTTGAGGAATTTCTTCTCATTTTTGACTCTCACAAGTTTATATCTTCAAATATTTTCTTCACATCAAATAGTTCTCTCTGTTTTTTCCAATGTGCTCTTCTTTGTGCTTTTAACCTCTTGGTTGCTTTTGACTGGTACATAATGGAGATTCAGTCTTTTATAAGCCTGTGTTTTGAGATAGAAGTGTGTGAATTTTTCTTTGCCACATTTCTTCTTAAGTTCAGAGGGCTGCTTTTTAAAGTGAACACAGTTGGAATTCAGAGCCCTAAGCTCCTTTGCATGTTACTCCAGAGATATGAACACATTTTTCAGGTGTTTAATGTGATTACATAACCTGTTGTTTTCTATCTTTCTCCTCCTTGGACATTCCTTTTCACAATGTCCATTTTGGTTTCAATAAGCACACTGATCTAGTCCTAGAGGTTCCCTACTGCCATTTGCAAATGAATTTTACTGTCTTTGCCAAGGGTTTCTTGATCCCTATTCTGGTGCTCCTATCAAAACTCAACCACCTTTCTTAGAGTCTTTTTTATCCAGGGTATCTATGTTATCAAACACCTACTGAGCAACCACTTCCAACTTAGAATACACCTTTCTCTCAATAACTTCTATCTTTTGAAGCTTTCTTCTAATATCTGGGGCTGACTGGGAAATAAAGGCCATATTTAAGGCTCTTTGATTCTCCAGGGCTTCAAGATATATAGTCCAATATATCCTATAGTCTTCTGGGAGAAGTACCAGAAAAGCATTAGGGTACTCACTGGTGAACTGTACCATCTCACTCACCTTAGGTTGATGACTTGGCTTTTTAGCCACTAAGGTATCCTTGCTAATCAAACCTAGCAATAATAGGTAAGCACTTCCATACCTCGATCACTGTTAGTCTCAGCTTGGGTAAGTCTGCAGAAAGACTTGTTCCAAATGGTCTGGTTCAATTGTGGGGCTACTGTTTGGACCAAGTACTACTTTCAAGTCACCCAGCAAGATTCACTCCCTTTTCTACCAGGTGAAAAGCACCTGTAATATTTGGTGACACTCATTCTGGATGTGCTTGTGTGTGAAAATTACTGTTTCTAATGAAATAATGAGCCCCTGGTTTTTTTTTTATCTGAAAAGGATGGAGTTTGCTGTTTCCAGTTATACAGGTCACTAGTTGTAAAGGGAACATATATTAAAAAGGGGGCCTGCACCCATCTCCTCCTTGTTCCTGTCTCAAGGGTAATGATGGTAACATACCACATTGTATCACCTCACGCTGGTAAAGTAACCACTTTTGGAATAGGAGGACTTAACATTACAGGTGCTGATGGCAAAGAATAGGAGAGAGTACATGAATGCATCTTCCTCTGAGAGACTCTATAACCCTGGGGGAGAATTTTTTTTGGATATGGCAACTTGGATATGGCCTTGTTCTCCAATCTTGAGGAAAGGAGTAAACAGAGATGCATAGAGGACACAGGTAAAACTATCAGCATACACAAACAGACCAATAGCCACAGACGATTAACTTACATGTCCATACGTCTCAATGTTGACCACTACAGGAGGTCCCAGATGACAGAGATAATGTCCCAGATTGCCTCTTGAGGAGGCCGCAGATGACTCCTGGAAAATGTCACATATGTCCCTAGGAGGCCCTAGATAATCTCTCATGGAAGTTCCAAATGGCTCCCCAAGGAAGGGTCAGATGACCTCCAAAGGAGGTCCAAGATGTCCTCTCAATGAGGCTGAGATTATCTCTCGATTAGCTCCCAGATGGCAGCTCAAAGAGGCCATATATGAACCCCAGAAGAGAGTCCAGATACCCCTCTTGAGAAAGCCACAGATGACCTCCAGAGAAGGGCCTATATGGCTTCTCAAGGAAGTCCCAGATGATGTCTGAAGACGGTCATACATTTCTCATCAAGGTAACCCAAGCTGACCTCCCAAAGAAGTTCCAGATGACCTCAGGTGGTGGTCTTAGATTGCCTCTTAAGGAAGTCCTAAAGACTACTTTTGAAGAGGTCTCAGGTTGCCTCCTGAGGAAGCCCCAGATGACCTCTGGATAAAGTCCAAGATTTCCCCTGGAGAAGGCCCCAGACGACCTCCAGGGTAGGTTTCAGATGGCTTTTCAAGGAAGTCACAGATGTACTCTTGATGAGGTTCCAGATGGCTTCCCATGGAAGACCTACATGACCTCTCAAGAAGTTCCCAGAAGCCACAAATGACCTCCAGAGGGGGGTCTCCAAAACAGGCTGGCAAGGTTTCCTAGACGCACCCCTAAAGGAACTTAAATGACTTTTGTCAATGTTGGTCCTCCGGAAACAAACACTCGAGGTAGACTCTTAAAACTGAGGGTTGACACTTTCACCTATGGGGATTTTTCCCTGGGGCCAAGGCCTGATGCTATCCAAATTGATTATCTCAATGGGGTTTCTGAATATTAGGAACTCTGTAGTTCAAGAGAATCCATCGAGACACATTTAATATAATAAATGTTCTCCAAACCACCAACCCCCAAATTCATGATATCCAAAGCTCCAAATATCAAAGGTCAAGCCTTTTCTCCTCTTCTCTTTTCCTCTCCTTGGCTACAGAACTATACATCCTTCGATGTCTTTCCTTTTTTCCCTTCTACCAGTTCCTTCTTCTCTTCAGGCCTCTCCACTCTCCACAGGTCTGTACTGCTTTGCCTGGGTCGTCAGTTGCCATCCTTCACCTCCTGCCCCCCCCAACTTCCTCTCCTCCAAGGTTCTTTCCCCTTCTGCTATCACATCATTTCCTTCCTTCCAAGACTTTTCCCTTTTTCCCTTTCCTTCTATTGCTCTGAACAAGTAGCCTATATAAAGTCTGTACCTCTTCTCTACTCCAACTGCCTAACAGTTTTTAAATGACACATCCCAAACTGCCCACAGCCCAATCACTTCTTGACAGCTCAACACATGTTGATTAATGTACCAGCTCCTCCCACAGAATGCCCCTCCTTCTTTGGTGGCATACTTTGTCCTCTCCAGCTGGCCAGGACATGGTGCCTGGCTGATTATCGGACCCTATGGATTATTGGGGCCCTGCTGATTATTACAGTATCCTCCTTGTGAACTAGTAGCAATTGAAATTGGAAATTTGATTGTGATATTTCAAACTCGTTGTGACATCACAAACCATTTTGACATCATCATCAGCACGATATCACTAACCCATTGTGACAATATTTTCATTGTGACATCATGATTCCATTGTGACATCTCAAATCTCTTATGACCTCTTAGATCCTTTGAAAAATCCATGCACTTTTCAATAGAACAGTCCCTTTTTGTACCCATATCATTGTTGTTAACTTACAATTGACATCAGACATGCCATTATAACATCAAAAAGTGTTTGTGACATCCTCAACAGTGTGACATCACATATTCATTATGAGAGCATCAACTCATTGTGATATCACCAAACTCAATGACATAATCGCATTATGACAACAATTCTTATTGTGACATCATAGACACATTGTGAATGCCTATTCTGTGATTTCATTGTATTTCCAATGTGGCATGAGAGTTGATATCAGAAACACATTTTTTTGCCTACATAACCATTTTGTTGTCATAATCACATTGTGATATCACAGTGCCATTGTGATATCACTAACACAATGTGATGTCACAAACATCTGTCCTCATAACTTTTGTGACATGCTAATATTGTGATATCTTTGACCTTTTTGGCCTCATAATTTTTCAACCTCATATTTCATGTATGACATGAAATACCAGATATCCACTGACATCATGACCACTGTGACATCACACTGATAGATGTCGTGATCAGCGTGTCACATTGTGACATCACAAAAGTTTTGATATCACAATTAGTTGGTGATACCATACAGGTAAGGGGTCACAGTAGGTCTATGATGCCACAATTGGTTGGTGATATCCAAATGGCATAAAAAGGATCTCATTTGTCATGAAATCACAGAGAATATGTGTTCACGAATGGACTGTGTTATGTACAAAGGAATGTGTCATTGCAAATGTGTTGAAGTCGTAGGAGGATTATGATGTCACAGTGTTCATGATGTCTGTCAGTATGATGTCAAAATTATCATGATGTCACAGTGGATTTCTAGTATCACATATCGTAACTGAAATATTATAAGGTTTAAAACAGATTGTGAGCTCATAAAGGGCACGACACAAGACTTATGAGGACAGTGTGGGCACACAGGCATCAAAGATTGCCCTGAGAGGAGGCTGAGTGGGCAGGGCCTGATTTGTTTAAGTTCAGTGTGTAAACAGCTTTTGGAAGCTTAGGGGCATGATAAGGTGTCACCTTTTCAGTGATTGGTTGGTTCCATTTCCTCCCCTCCCACGCAGTCTTTTGCTTTAAAAAGGGCTTGCTCTGTGTTAATAAATGAGTCCTTGCTTGACTTGAATCCCCGCTGTGTCTGATTGTTTCTTGGGCTAAGGGAAGCTGGGGAACAGGCGAGAGGCCACACTTACTTTTCCTTGGACCCTGTCTGTCTTTAGTGGGACAGACAAAGACCCGACATCTGGCTCCCAACTTGGGGCTCAAAAGGAAAAGGTACTGGCCGAAGCTAAGCACTCTCTCAATGTAAGTGAAACCTTTAGTATGGGTAGTGCTATTTCACAGAAGAAGGAGGAGGAGGCAACAATAGGCCTAGAGGGAGTAAAGAAGGTCTTGGGAAGTGAGAAGGAAAAGGAAGGGGTCAAATTCCACCTAGAAAGCATGGAGACATGCACAGTAGAAGTCAAAACGAAGGTGAATGTTATCCCCTGACTCGGGTGCCCTTGACAGTCCTAGGCCCCCACCCTATTCCCCTTATTGGGGGGAGGTAAGGTGCTGTATCGAGCCTGCAAGAGGAATCTGCCACACCCAGACCCCTACCAACCTTCCATAGAGGAGCCGAGGGCTGGGGAAGTAACCTAGTTGGAGTCCTGACCTTTAAGGGAAGTGCCAACCAGAAGCCTGGATCCTAGGCCACAGGATTCACTTCCCAAAGCTTATCCAGTCAATCTGGCACCAGGAGCTACTAGGCCCTTGGAATGGTATCCATGGGAAGCTAAGGATCTGAAAGAGCTCCTCAAGTTGGTGGTGGAGGATGGCCCGAACGCTCCTTGGGCCCAGACCCTATTACATGACATTGCTTATCACCTATGTATCTGGTGGGATGTGGCCAAAGCCCTCCTTACCAGTTCTCAGTTTATTAAATGGTGTGCCTTCTTTAAGGAGGAATGCAGAGTGGAGGTGGAGAATTACCAGCAGGCTCAACCCGCGATACCTATTACTTATGCAATGTTAACAGGGACAGGGGAAAGGTACTCCACTGGCATCCAACAGGCCGCAATACCTGGTCCTTACTGTGACCAGAGGAGACAGGCAGGATTTACTGTATGGTACAAACTGGATGATGGGCCCACTGAATCCCCCATAGCAGGAATGAGACAAAAACCTGGTGAGCATCTAGCTGAATTTGCAGACCGAGTCCAACAGGATATTAACCACAAGCTGCTGGCAGGGAACCTCCAAGATCAGTTTGTAAAGTTGCTGGTTTGGGAAGGGGTGAATACAGACCACAGCATGGCCTGTGCAGGATTGAGAGAGAGTTCCATGAGCAGATGGGTGGTGGCCTCGCAGGATGTGGGAACACAACAGCACCAGTCCCAATCATAACCTTTAGCTTTACATGCTCAGACATCTGCAATGACTGAGGCTATTACCCAGGTGCTGGCAGCCCAAGGCCGAAGAACCAGAAAACCATCAGGGAGAGGGACTTGTTTTAAATGCGGGAAGGAGGGGCACTTTAAGAGGGACTAGTCACAACAATCCCCCCGCCAAATGTCCCGGGCGGTCCAAACCTCCCCCTACACCCTGTCCCAGGTGCAGGAAAGGATACCATTGGAAAAAGGATTGGCGATCCAATTTTGATGCAAATGGGAAGCCTTTAAAATAGGGGAGGGATGTCTTCCAGCCCTGTTAACTCAAGGAGGAACACCCTCTGCTGTGAGGCCCAGGAAGCCTCATGGCATGACAACCCAGGCCCATAGGACCGTGCCCCAGGAGTAAGGACTCCACCTTAAAATGAGTATTTTCATAGAGGTTTCACTGCCTAATTGACACGGGGGCAGATCAAACCATACTCAGGGAGGAGGAAGTGCCATTAGACTGGAAGCTTGGACCCTGGCACCCAATATTGGGGGTAGGGGGTAACTCCCAGCCCAAAGAGCTCACTGCCAATTTACTAGGGCAAGACATGCTAAGACAAATGGATGCCATGGTCACTACAGATCATCAAGCATCCTATGATGATATCCTGGATGGAGAAGAGCAAAAAGGCTTAAACAAGATCTAGAGGGAGTTAAGGAAAAGGAATTTTTAACTTTCATAATTACAGAGAAGAATATAGGTGATCCGCTTGGGTGCCTCCCCAATCCTAAAGCCCACTGCTCTCAAGTACCTCCCATTAGGTGGAAACCCAGAAGCCCTATCTGGGTGGAGAAGAGGCCATTGACTAAACCTAAACTTGTAGCCCTCCACTTTTTGGTGAAGGAACAGATAAACCTTGGGCACGTATGTTCATCTATGAGTCCTTGGAGCACACCTGTACCTGTTATTCAAAAAACCTCCGGGGCTTGGCGTATACTCCAAGATCTAAATAAGGGAAATGAAAGGATGGAGTTAGTGGGAACGCTCCTAAGAGGCATGGCCTGGACTCCCATTCTACCTCAGAATATATCTTGGTTGTGATTGATATTAAAGAATTTTTTTTTTTATCCCCTGCATCCAGGTGACTGCAAGAAGTTTGCTTTCTCCATTCCTTCTCTTAATTTTTCCCAGCCTGATTGGAGGTTTGAATGGCTGGTGCTGTCACACAGACTGGCCAATACTCCGGCCTTTTGCCAACAATATGTGGCCACACTTTTAGGCCCTGTGCTGGGTTCAGATACCTCCCTTGCCTATGCCTACATGGATGATATAATTCTGGCGCACCAAGACCCAGGCCTCCTTGAGGGCCTTCTGGCTCAGGTTCTCACCATATTAAAAAGGGGGGTTTCCATAGCCCTCAATAAAATTCAAAAGGTACCTCCTTTTAAGGTGCTTGTGTCCCACCTTAACTTGACCCAGGCCAGCTCCCTTAAGCCTTTGCTGTACATTCCAGCCTCTCTGAACTTAACCCAACTTCAGAGCCTTTTAGGGGAAATCAATTGGATCTTGCCATGGGTTCCTCTCCCTAAAGATAGTCTTGTCCCTTATTTGCTCTACTAAATGACAGAATGCCCCAAGAAGTTATTAAAATTTCAGACTGTCATTGGGAAATATTTTTGCAGTTCCAAAAAGCCCTGGATGAAGTTTACCTGAAGGGGTATTCTATTTTTGAGCCCATTTTCCTTTGGTTGTTTGCAGGTGTTACATTGATTTCTGCAGTTTTAACTCAAAGGGGGGAGCCGTTACAGTGAGTTCACACTCCCCTGAGGGGGGGCACACCTCGAGTGTACTCAGGCAGGCCAACTTGCAGATGCTATTGTCAAGGGAAGGACCCAAGCCCAAAAGGCATTATGGCCTCGACCCTCACTCCATTGTTTTTGCTTTTCAGATGGCAAGCGTTGAGTGGCTCACTCAAGCCAATGCTCATCTTGCTTTCTCCATGGAGGTGTTCCTAGGCCAAATTGACTGCCATTATGGGCCATCCAAATGGACTATCATGTTATGGCGACTTCCCCTCAAAATGCCTTCTCTATTTTCTCCTACGACTATTCCAGGTGCCCTCCATGTTTTTTTCTGATGGAGGTAAAGCAGTCTCTGTGTATGCAGCCTTTGAAGAACAACAAAAGACCCAGAGCCAACAAAGATTTCAACCGTGTCAAGGGTCAGCACAATATAAAGAATGCTGGCTGTAATTATGGCCCTTCAGGACATTCAAAAACTCTTCAATTTGTATTCTGATAGCCTATATATGATTAACTTGTTCCCCCATATTCCCTAGGCACATAGTAAGCTGGATGAAACCCTATTTCCCCTCTTATGGTTACACTTAAGGATCTATTAGAAGGGCGGGGAGCCCATATTCATATTCAACATTTGAGAGGGCATTCAAAATTTCCTGGGTTTTTATCCCTAGGCAATAATTGGGCAGACCAGTTAGCTACTGGCCCACAAGCATTAACCATACAAGAGGCTACCTGTTTGCATGATTTAACCCACATTAACTGGAGAGGTCTTCAACATAGATTTTCTCAGATTCTTGTAAAGGACCTCAAAAGGATAGTACATACCTGCAAAACATGCCAGCCCTTCTTAAAAGTACCCCCTGTTACAACCACCACCAGTAAATCCCAGAGGCCTTAAACGTGACAAACAGATGTTACTCATTTCCTAGCCTTTGGTAAGTTTAAATATATCTTTGTCTCTGTAGATACCTACTCAGGAGCATGGTGGGCCACAGCACATAGAGGAGAAAGAAGTAAATATTTACAAGCACATTTTTTTTCACTATTTTGCCACCTTGGCTCTACCAGCACAAGTTAAAACCCATAATGGACCCTGTTTTGTTAGTAAAGAGGTGTCAGAGATTTTTTGACAAATGGCACATTAATCATATGACAGGATTTCCCTATAATCCCCAAGGCCAAGAAATTATAGAAAGAAATCACCAATGTCTTAAGGGGCAATTATAAAAACAAAAAGTGGGAGTTACCCCAATATACAGTTACAGATATCTTTGTTTACCATTAACCTTTTAAATTTTCCAAAAGGGGCAACTGAATCCAGATTTCAGAAGCACTGGGGACAGCTAAACCCTAAGTCCCAAGTGAAAGTCAGGTGGAAGGAACCCCTGACACAAGCAATGGACAGGACATTTCGTTACCATGGGCAGGGGATTTGGATGCGTTTTTCCCATAGAGGTGACAGCCTCCATCTGGATACCTGCTAGGAACCTTAAGGTTTTACCCATTTCCTGTATAAAGGAGGATGCCCAAGTGTAAACTAACCAACAAGGAAAGAAAAATGGCTATGGTGGCAGAGGCTTATGTTTAAAGGAGAGAAAGCAAGAAGGATAACTAACCATTCCCAAGGGCAATCAACCCTTGAGAAGCTCTTGTGTTCTCTAACAATTGCAGATGGCGATACTCCAGCTGTTGGTTGTTCTGACCCTCCCAGTCCCGGCAATGGCTAAGGAATCCACATCAACCACAACAGGTGACCTGAGCAGTGATCAGTGCTGGCAATGCAGACATAGCTCCACAAGAGAAGGTATCCATTCGACCTGGTAGCCTGACCTTCATTTTGTTCACCACCCTATGTCATTACGTATGCACCATTTAATATTTCTGTAGGTGCTATTTATTTTAATGCTACTTGCTCTAATATTTCTTTTACAAGCCCCACCTCTGGACTCTGAAGTTGAAAAGAACTGCTATCCCAACCTTAACTGTTAAAGGACTGCTAATGACATTGCTTGGCCTGGGAATGCTTTTGTGGATGGTTTTTCTATGCCTTCCTTGCATTATACGTGCACTGCAAAACTCTTATGAGTTTAGCCAGCCAGTTTTAAATTTCCCCAGAGAGGAACCTCAGCAGAGACAGGTAAGAGGGGGTGCCAGTCTGACCAACCTAAGACAGGGCCTTCAGCTTCACTCTGAAGAAGCTCCAGATGAAAGGTAAAACAGACAAGGTGATACACCCAACCTAAGACAGGCGGATTCACTTCATTAAAAATGACACGGTGTTGGGAGCCGACAGTAAAGCTCAAAGGTCATCTGTACCCCTGTACTCGCTTGAAGGCACATACAAAGAACTGGCTTACTTGAAAGACACCAGGTACCCAGGATTGCTTTGCTATGTCTGCAGTTTGTTTTAAATTTTCCTTGTTTTTCTGGACTATAGTAGAACGGCCTGAGAGTGGGGGCCCACGAGGATGCACCATGCTGCTTATGTGGAATTCCCAACACCCAGCCTGCTCCCATGTTCTGAAGAGAATGAGATAGTGACTGCTACATATGCTCTGAAATTAATTGAACTGCTTCGGACATTTCTAACTGTGGTGGGGCTGATGTTTATTACTTTGCTAGGTGGGAATGTGAGGTAACTGGAACAGGTTCTTGTATCACACATAAAGGCCCTATCATTTTCTGGCGAATTTCGCCCCCCAGACATGCCTCAAACCCCCTGCATGGCCAATGCTATTCTTACCAATGTAATCCTGTTAAAATAACCTTTACAGAGTAGAGGAAAAGGATACCTAACTGGGAGGTGTATCTGCCATTAAAACAAAAAGGGGGAATCTGTGGGGCACACAGGCAGCAAAGATGATCCTGAGAGGAAGTGGAGTGGGCAGAACCTGATTTGTTTACATGCAGTTTGTAAACAGCTTGTGGAAGCTTAGGCTCACGATAAAGTGTCACCTTTACAGTGAATGGTTGGTTCCATTTCCTCTCCTCCCACGCAGTCTTTTGCTTTAAAAATGGCTTGCTCTGTGTTAATAAATGAGTTCCTGCTTGACTTGACTCCCCGCATCTGATTGTCTCTTGGGCTAAGGGAGGCTGGGGAACAAACGAGCAGCCGCACTTACATTTCCTCGGACCCTGTCAAGTTTTCGTGGGATGGACGAAGACCAGACAGAACAGGACAGGCTTGTGATATCACACTGTGTTATTGATATCACTATGGCATTGTAATGTCACAAAGTAATTGTGATGCCATATATTTATGAGATCACAATGGTTTTCTGATATCAACCCAAATGCTACATTTGAAATAGAATGAAGAGAATAGGCATTTGCAATGTGTCTATAACACCACAAGTACAATTTAATGTCATAATGCTATGAGGTCATTGTAAATTGGTGATGTTGCAAGGAGGTAATGGTGTCATAATGAATATGTGTTGTCACACTGGTGATTTGGTCACAAAGTATTTGTGATGTTACAATGGCATATATGAATCCAATTGTCATGTGTTCATAATGAGGATATGGGTACACAAAGGGACTGTGATGTCACAAGTACCATATGTGTTTTCAAAGGTACTTAGGGGTCATGATAGCTTTATGATAAACAGTTGTGATGAAATCACAACGGGTCTTTGATGTCATAATGATTTTCTAATATCTCAAACACATGTCCAATTTCAACTGTTAGTATTTCATAATGTGCATACAAGTTCACAGAAGGAGCTTGAAGCTTTAATGGACATGATTTTTTTTAATGTGATGAGGTCATATTAGGTTTGTGAATACACAATGGGACAGTGATATCCCCATGGCAATGTCAACTCACTACATCATGTCAAAATATTGTTTTGGTGTCACAATTAGTTGATGATGCTACATTGGTGATGAGGTCACAAGAGATTGATGATGTCACAATATGTTGGACATGTCACAATGACATGATGGTTCTCAATTGTCTTTAACTTAAAATGAGTATATGAGTTCACAAAGGGACTTTGGTTTCTCCAAAAGTATGTGTTGTCACAAATATATTGAAATCCTAAAAGTTTTGTGATGTCAGAATTTGACACAATGGTTATGAAATCTGGCAGTGTGATATCACCATTGTCATAATATCACTGGGAATTTGTGATATCAAATGTCATATGTGAAATTTAATGAGGTCAACAAGAGATTATGAGGACAAAAAGGCCTAAGATATTAGAATTTCAGCATGTCACAAAAGTTATGATGACAGAATATTGTGATATGTGGGTTATTGTGATATCACAGCTGCAACGTGATATACAAAGATATTGTAATGTCACAATTGTTATGAGTCCACGATTTGTTTATGATATGAACCTACAGGCCACATTTTAAATAGAATGAAATCACAGAAAAGGCATTCATAATGTGTCTATGGTGTCACAAGAACAATGTGAAGTTATAAATCTATCATATGATTTTATTTTTGTGATTTCACAATGAGCAGATGTCAAATTGACAATGTAATGTCACAATTTTTATGAACTCACAAACTATTTTTGATGTTAAAATGTCATGTCTGATTCTCAATTGTCAATATTTCACAGTGGGGATTTGACTACATAAAGGGAATGTGATGTCACAAAGGTATACATTTTTTCAAAGGATATAAGAGGTCATAATAGATTTGCGATGTCACAATGTGGTCCTGGTGTCAAAATAGAAATGTGATGTCACAATGGGTTTGTGATGTCACATTGGTGATAAGGTCATAATGGCTTAGTTATGTCACGATTTTGTAATATCACAATTATTTGTCCAATTTCAATTGGTACTAAACCACCATGAGGACACTGTAAAAACCTTATAATCCACGGGAACAGACAGTCATCATGGTCTCTTGGTCTGGACCACCAGAAAGGGGGGTTGCATGCCACTGGAGGGGGCAAGACATGCTGCTGAAGGAGATAGGATGTCAAGCCCCACATGGTGAGCTGCCAAAAAGTTTTTGGGCATGCATATTTAGGAAGTGATGATTGAAAATTGTTACGCAGGAAACATATTGCAGTGGGGGAAGGGTACGTGTTCACTGCAACAGAAGGGGAGAGAAAAGGAGAAAAGGCCTGGAAGGAAAGAAGTGATGAGACTGCTGGAAGGTAAAGTCCTGGGAGGAGAGGAAATTGAGGGAGACCAGGTGAAGGATGTGAAGGGAGGTGAAGGATGGCAGCTGGCCAGTTGGATAAGGCAGGGCAGGACTGTCAAGAGTAGCATTGTCATTTGGGATGTCACAATGGGCTGATGTTATCCTAACAACAATGTAATCTCACTCTGGACTTGATGTCACAAAGCATTTGTAATGGTACAATGGCATGTCATATCAGTTGTTCTTTGTTCACAATGAGGATTTAATTATCCAAAGGGACTGTGATGTCACAAACACCATGTGCTTTTCCAAAGGTGCTAAGAAGTCACAACAGGTTTGGGATGTCACAAGGTGATCATGATATCACTGTGGAAATATGATGTCACAATGGATTTGTGATGTCGCAATAGGGATAAGGTCACACTTGGATAGTGATGTCACCATGAATTTGTAATATCAATGGTGATATTACTAGATCACAATGAAGATAGGAGTTCACATAAGGAGCTAGAAGTCAGAAAGGCCATGAATTTTGTAAAATATTATTAGTACATAATAGATTGGTGGAAATGCAATAGGACAGAGATATCCCATTGGCAATATAATGTTGCCATTACATGAGATAGTATTGTTTTGAAGTCACAAATAGTTGGTAATGCCATATAGGTGATGAGGTCAAATAGATTTGTGATTTCACAATGGGATGGTGATGTTACAATCTCATGCTAGGTCTCTAATTGACAATGAATATAAAAGTTCACAAGGGATAATGATGTATCCAAAGGCATATTTTGGCACAAGTGTAATAAGTCTTAACAGGTTTGTGATGTCACAATGTGACTCAGTGCTCATGACATCTGGCAGTGTGATGTCACAGTGGTCATGATGTCACAGTGGATTTCTGATATCACAGTTAATACCTGATGTGTAGCGACCGTCCACTCGACCAGCGAGAAAGAACGACCACCACACCAGGAGTCTTCTCAGATCACGCTTTATTGGAGAGCCTTTTAGTTGTAGGAGAGCTTGGGCGCGAGAGAGCGTGCACCCGAAACATAGCCGCTTATATAGGGAAATAGGAACGCGGGTCGGTCTATTGTTGGTCGCCTGCCTTTCACATTCACCAGGTGTCATGGGATTGGCTGGGGACTCTACCTGGCTCGCGCACGCGCACAGCCCAGGAGTCCCGCCAAGCACCGTCTGGGGTGGTTACCTCAAAGCTGCAAGGGAGTGGGCGGAGTTTCGCCCCGGCTCCCTACACTGATGTATTATGAGTTAAACAATTTATGAGCTCAGAGAGGCCAGAGATCACACTGGCAGCATGTCAAAACATTTATGAGGATAGGACAGTTTTGTGATGTCACAGTGGGTTTTGATATCATAATGGAAATGCGGTGTCAAGGTATTGTGATGTCATAATGGTTATGTTGTCACAATCTATTTCTAATATCAACCCACCTGCCATATTTGAAATAGAATGAAATCACAGAATAGGCATTCCAATGTATCTGTGACATCACAATGACCATGTGATGTCATAATGCAATGAAGTCATTGTTGTTTTATGATGTCACGATGGGCTGATGCTGTCATAATGACAATGTAATGTTACACTGGTGATGATGTAACAAAGGTTTTGCAATGTTAAAGTGGCATGTCTGATCTCAATTAGCTCAAAATGAGGATATAGGTACACAAAGGGCCTGTCATGACACAAAGGCCATGCTTTCTTTCAAAGCTGCTGAGGTCATAATAAGTTTGGGATGTCACAATATGATCATGGTGGCACAATGGCAATGTGATATCACAATAAGTTTGTGATGTCACCACGGTGATGTGGTCACAATGGGTTAGTGATGTCTCATCAAGTTTGTAATATAACAATGACATATGCAATTTCAATTTCTTCTAATTCACTATGAGGATGCTATAATAACCAGTGTTGCCAGAATTATCTGTGGGAGCCAATAATCATTGTAAATTCTTGGCCTGGCCCAAGGGAGAATGTGGAGAATGCCGCCAAAGATGGAGGTGTGAAGCCTCACATGGTGAGCTGTCCAGAAGAGATTGAGCATTGGGCAGATTGGGAAGAGATGCTTGAAAATTGTTAGGCAGGAGACCCGTTGGAGTGAGGAGGGGTACAACCTATCTATAGGTTGCCTTTTCAGAGCATTGGAAGGGGTGGGGGATAAAAATGGGAGCTACCAGGATGAAGAAAGTGATGAGACAGCAGGAAGGGGAAAACCTGAGAATAGAGGAAGATGAGGGAGAGCAGAATGTTGGCAAGTGGTCACTGGGACAGAGTAGGGCAGGCCTGTGGAGAGTGGAGAGACCTAAAGAGAAAAAGGAAGTGGTGGAAGGGAAAAAGGGAAACACCAGGACGGAAGGACAGGTCTGTAGTGAAGGAGGGAGGAATGGAAAAGTAAAAAGCCTTGCCCATTATGGTTTGGAGATTTGGAGATCATAATTTTTTGGCTGGTCGTTTGCAGACCAATTAAGAAAGGGTGGGGCTGCCCATTGGAGGTCTGGACCTGGGTATCCAGTCCAGGATAAGGTAATCACAGTCCCCTTTCTAGTGTAAATTGGTTTATTATATTAAATGTGACTACATGGTTTGTCTCCTTGCCTTAGAGTTCACAGAAAGAGCTTGAAGTCTCAAAGGCCATGCGACAGTTATATCACAATGACAATACCACAATATCATGTCAAAATAATGCTTTGATACCACAATTAGTTTTTGATACCATTCTCGTGATGAGGTCACAATAAGTTTGTAATGTCACAATGGGTTCATGATGTCAGAGTGGCATGGCAGATCTCAATTGTCATTAATTGTCAATGAATATATGAGTTCAAAAAGGGACTGTAATGTCTCCAAAGGCATGTGTTGTCACAAATGTGATGCCATTCTACAAGGTTTGTGATGTCACAATGTGACATAATGGGCATGATATCGGGCAGAATGATGTCACAGGGGATTTCTGATATCACATGTCATACCGGAACTATGAGATTGAAAACAGATTATGAGCTCACAAAGGGCCTAATATATGACAATGGTAGCATGTCACAAAACTTATAAGGACTGGTTTGTGATGGCACAGCAGATTAATGATGTCACAATGGCAATGTGATGTCACAAAGGATTGTGATATCACAATGGTTATATGCTCAAATGGGTTTCTGAAATAGAATGAATTCACAGAATAGGCCTTCACATTTATGTCTATGATGTAACAATGTCACTGTGATTTATCATACTATGATGCCATTGTCGTTTCGTGATGTCACAACGAGCTGATGGTGTCATAATGACAATTTGGTATGACTGCTGATTTATGATGTTACAATGGTTATGAGGTCACATTATGTTTCTGATAACACACATGTCAAATTTTAAATAGAATGAAAAATCCTGGAACCGGTGGCTCATGTCTGTAATCCCAGCTACTCAGGAGGCTGAGATATGAGGATTGCAGTTCAAAACCACCTACAGCTGGAAAGTCCATGAGACTCTTATCTCCAATAAAAATCACTAGAAAACCAGAAGTGGTGCTGTGGCTCAAATGATAGTGTGCTCGCCTAGAGCTGTAGAGCAGGGACAACACCCAAGCCCAGATTTCACTCTCCATTACCAACTACAACAAAAAAGATTAAAAACAGGCATTCACAATCTGTCTATAACATCACAATGACAATGTGATCTCATAATGCTAACTTATCTTAGTTTCATGATGTCAAAAGTAGTTGACGCTGTCATAATGAGAATGTTATGTCACACTGGTGCTGTCACAAAGGGTTCATGATGTTACAATGACATGTCTGATATCAATTGTCAGTTCATAATGTTATAGTTACACAAAGAGACTGTGATATCACAAAGGCCATGTGTTTTTTCAAAGTTGCTAAGAGGTCCTAATAAGTTTGGGATGTCACAATGTGATAGTGATGTCAACTATCTATGGAAGCTCACAATGGGTTTGTGATGTCACACTGGTGATGAAATCAAAGTGTTGTGAAGTCACATCTCATAGTCACATGCCCAATTTCAGTTGCTACTATTTCACAATGAGGATAAGAGTTCACAGAAGAAGACAAATATAAAAGGCTTTGAATTTTCTAAAATGCTATGAAGACATACTATATTTTTGAAAACACAATGGAACAGATATCACTATTGCAATGTGAGGTTGCAATATGATGACTTAGTAATGTATTGATACCACAATTGGTGAGGCCACACTAGTGATGAGTTTACAAGAGGTGTGTGATGTCACAATGGGTTGGTGACATCAAAATGACACATGTGATCTCAATTGTCAACTCACAATGAGCTTACAAAGGGACTGTAATGTCTCCAAAGGCTTGCGTTGTCTCAAAAGTGATGAAGTCCTAACAGGTATGTGTTGTCAGAATGTGACAAAATGCTCATATTTTCTATCATTGTGATGTCACCATGATCTAGATTTCACACTGGATTCTGGTATCACATTTCATACCTGGATTGGGTAAGAGAGGACTGAAATTTCACAGTGTATTAGTGATATTATTATGGAAATGTGGGGTCACAAAGGGATTGTGCTACCACAATGGCTATCGGTTTGTGCTGGCACAATTGGTTGGAAATGTCACAATGGCATGCCGATTCTCAAATGTCATTAATTCACAATGAAGATATGAGTTCACAAAGGGACTGTGTTGTCTCCACACAAATGTGTGTCATCACAAAAATGTGATGAAATCCTAACATATTTGTGAGTTCACAATGTGACACCATGGTCTTGATATCTATCAATGTGATATCAAAATATTCAAAATGTGAGAGTCAATCACTGATATCATATGTCAGACCTGAATTATTGAGTTTGAAAACAGAATATAAGCTTACTAAAGGCCCAAAATATCCTAATGGCAGCATATCACAGAAGATATGACTAAAAACTCATGGTCTTTGGATCTTATAATTCTTTCTTTGCAATAGTACCCTCATTGTGAACTAGTAGAAATTAAAATTGGACATATCATTGTCATAATACAAACACATAGTGACATCAAAAACTCATTGTGACCTCATCAAAACTGTGACATCACAAATTTATTGTGACATCACATTGTTCTTGTGCCTTCACATTCAAATTGTGACAACAGAAAGCAATTTTGAACTCTTAGCACCTTTAAATAACACATGACCTCTGTGGCCTCACAGACCCTTTGTGTACCCATATTCTCATAGTGAACTAATGAAAATTGTGATCACACATAGCATTGTATCATCACAAATACTTTGTGCAATAATTATGACTGTGAAATCACATTGCCATCATGACACCATCATCTCCTTGTGACAACACCAAACCCTGATGACACCATACCATTTTTTTCTTTATTTTCTTCTGTACATTTTTTATTGTAAATATAGTGTACAGAGGGATTACAGTTACATGAGTAAGGTAATGAGTACATATCCTATCAAACATTGCTGCATTGACATCATATTGTCATTTTGATTCATAGACCCATTGTGAATGCCTATTCTTTGATTTCATTATATTTCAAATGTGCCATGTGGGTTGATATCAGGAAACCATTGTGAACTCACTACCTTTGTGACATCAAAATCTCTTTGTCACAGCACAATGCCTTTGTTATATCACTATCCCACTGTGACATCAAATACCTCTCCTGTCCTCATAACTTTTGTGAAATGCCATTGTGATATCTTAGGCCTTTTGAGTTGAAAATCTGTGTCTCACCTCATATTTCAGTTATGACATGAGATATCTAAAATCCAGTGTAACATCATGGTATCACACCACTGGACATCATAACCATTGTGTCACTTTGTGACATCTCAGACCGGTTAGTTCTTCAACTTTTTGACTACATATACTTTGGGGACATCAGAAACCCTTCCCAAACTAATATACTCATGGTGAGTTAAAGACAGTTGAGATCCCACATGCTATTGTGACATCACCAACACTTTGGGCCATTTAAATTCTATTGCGACCTCCTCATCAGTATCGCGTCACCAATTGGGACATCAAAACATTATTGTAACATGATGTTGAGACATCACATTGTCATTGTGAGATCAGTGTCCCATTGGGTTTTCACATAGTATGACCTCATACTATGAAGCTTCTTCTATCACCTGGTATCCTCATATTGAATTATGAGTAATTGAAATTGGATATATCATTCTGATATTACAAACTGTGACATCACAAAACCATTGTGACCTCATCAAAAA